>NW_020884880.1:3149345-3749345 GCF_003945725.1 Corapipo altera | reverse complement strand
TGAACAGAAACAACCCCTCTCCCACCTATTTTCTCAGCAACAGACAATATCAGTAAAAAAATATTCACCGTAGCCAGCAGAAATCAATCCTTCTTAGCACATGAGAAGCAAGAGAGGACTAGGAGAAATAAAGGACCAGCATCTCAAACTTCATCATCTTTCACTGCAAAGATAGGATATGTTTTGACAAAGTCTTCTGCAAAATAAATGTGTTTTAAATCTAGAATTGGTATTACCAAGACAAGACACACTTTGTATATGCTTCTGTTTCATACAGCAAGTGATTTTTGTACTATGTCTTGCATTATTCAAAGATGCCAGACACTGTGGTGATATGTAACTAGGTAACTATTAACAAATTACCTCCATGGAGATTTCAAAAAACGAAACAACATATTGAAACAAAAATGAAAAATAATGTATAGGATTAGCAGACTGTATTGGTTTTGTGTGCCAAGGTTTTGGTAGCAGGGGGTGACAGGGGCGGCTTCCGCAAGAAGCTGCTAGAAGCTTCCCCTACGCCTGACGGAGCCAATGCCAGCTCCAGGATGGACCCACCACTGGCCAAGGCCGAGCCTATCGGTGATGGTGGAAGTACCTCAGGAATAATGTATTTAAGAAGGGGGGAAAATAAACGTTGGGCAACAGCAGCCGGAGAGAGGAGTAAGAAGATGTGAGAGAAACAACTCTGCAGACACCAAGGCCAGAGAAGGAGGTGCTGCAGGTACCGGAGCAGACATTGTCCTGCAGCCTGTGGTTCAGACCACGGTGAGACAGGCTGTACATCTGCAGCCCATGGAGGTCCATGGTGGAGCAGATATCCACATGCAGGCAATGGAGGATGCCATTCTAAAGCAGGTGGATGCCTAGAGAAGGCTGTGACCCTGTGGGAAGCCCAAGATAGAGCAGGGTCCTGGCAGGACCTTTAGCCCCAAGGAGAGAGGAGCCCACGCTGGAGAAGGTGTGCTGCCAGGGGTTATGACCCCATGGGGGACCCACCCCAGAGCAGTCTATTCCTGTGGGAATGCACCCTGTGGGAGGGACCCCACATTGGAGCAGCTAATGAAAACTGCAGTCCATGGGAAGGAATCGTGTTGAAGAAGGTCATGGAAGACTGTCTCCCATGGGAGGGCTCCCACACTGGAGAAAAGGAGAAGTGAGGAGTTCTTCTTCTGAGGAGAAAGGAGTGGCAGAGACAGCATGTGATGAACTGATCACAACCCCCATTCCTTATCTCCCTTGTGTCACTGGTGATGAGAAGGTAGAGCTTGGGAGTAAAGTGAAGATCAGGAAGAAGGGAGGGATGGGGGAAGGTGTGTTAAGATTTGATTTGATTTCTCATTATCCTACTCTGATTTGATTGGTAATAAATTAAACTAATTTCCCCAAGTCGAGCCTGTTTTCCCCATGACAGTAACTGCTGAGTGATCTCTCTGTGCCCTTATCTCAACCCGAGCCTTTTGCAATATTGTCTCTCCCCTGCCTAGCTGAGGAGAGGAATGATAGAGTGGCTTTGGTGGCCATCTGATGTCTAGACAGGGTCAACCCACCACACAGACTTACCTCAAAATCAGCTGGGTTTCAGATTAAGGAAGAATGGATTTCATCTATAGGAAGTATATATGAAAGAATTTCAGGTCTTGCTCCTTTAAAGTATGGAGTACATTTAGAAGTACTGAATATTTCAGTGTTTGTGCTAAATTCTCTTCACTTCTATATTTCGTAGCCACAGTCCTTCTGCTTTCCATTTGCTCTAAAAAAAAAATTAAAAAAAATAAAAGGGAGAGAGAGAGAGAAACTTTGAGTTTAGGAAGAAATCCCTCTATCCAGCAACATGCAATTAGCATATATGAATAGGAAATCAGTTCCTGCTGCTCTAGACCATTGTTAATCCATATTGATGGGGTAGAAAACATGACATCAACTGTAAAAATCCAAGAACATTCCTTAAAATATTCAAATACTGTGCCTGGCCCTGTATTCACTCTGCATCTCAAATTCTCTTTGACTTTGTGGGTTCCTGGAATGCAGGAGGAATGCAGGATTAGGTACATGGGCTACGTGTGGTATGCCTACCTTAACAGTGAAAACAGTTTTCGATTCTGTCGGAAGTTCTCCGAGACAAATATTCAGGTCAAAGGAACTGTACAAAAAATACACACATATTTTGTACAGCTGCTATTTGTTCTGGGCCAGATGCCATCATGAGCTTGATGGGGCTCTGTTTAGCTGCTGCTGAAGTGATATGTGCATGCTGCACCATGCAGTGCTAGAGAATTGTGGAGCTAACCCCCCTTTGAGTTCCCTTACTAGACCCACACCTGCTTACTCCTTAATGTCTCTTATTTTTTACAATCTTTGTGCAAGTTGTTAGCATGTAAAATTTGTCTTTATTTGACATCTTGTAATGGTGGGAGAAAAATATCATAAATCTGATGATGGTTGAGACACTGAGTAACTCTGTATTTTCTGGGAAGTTCTCAAGAATTAGTGCTGTGGAAGTGCCCTGGGAACTGCTGAGTGAAAAAGACTCAGGAGTCATCTCAAGTGGTGTATTAGGGCAGCCCTGAGGCTGATCTTCAATGAAGCCAAAGCCAAAATTAGCTCCTATATTACTAGAGATAGAAGTAGTGTAAGACGTTACAATTACATTCACTTTCACCATCTCTCATCTCTTTTTGTCCTGTGAGAGCGAAGTGTCCCCTTTCAAGCCAACAAATTGTATCTGTATATCTTTGCCTGTATTAAAAAACAAACATAGAAATATACTAACCCATAAAAAGATTAGTTCAAATCTGAGTTCAAATCTGTCTACAAGAGAATATCTGAGTATTCCTAGAGTCTCCAAAGAACTGTATCTATCTACCTAATGTCAGCCTACCCATGGTGAGGGCTGGTTCGAAGACTTTCTCCCAAAGCCCATTTACTTAAATTGTTCTTCATAAATTGTTGACCTTATCAAATTTAATGACATCTTCTGAACCATCATTATTGATAGGGAAAGTGTGTGAGTCATTTCTCGCCCAACAAATAAAGGTTCAAAAGTTACAAGCACAAGCCAGACCTTTACTTTTCAGACCAATCTTTCTACCCCAAAAAGTCAAAGCCATTAGTCTATTTTAGGATTTGCAGGCTGTGAAATGTCATTCTAAAAAGAACATCCATTTTTGAGTTATTGGTGTACAAAAGCTGCCTGATAAAGGTATCACAGTACCATTGATAATAGCTTTGGCAAAGACCTTTCAGGTCATCTAGTCCAAACCCCAGTAAGGAACAGTTATGCTAACCTTTTGTATTGGCCTTGTTTTGAACTCAAAACTGATGCAACTCCATGACCGAAGGCTTTGTTCCAGTACTGACTCCCTTCTCCTGTAATCCCCTAAACCTTGGTCTTCCTTTCTTTAGAGTTAGGCCTCCAGTCCCTTTTTTTATTAACTTCAGAAGCACAAAATATTTCTTTTCCAAATTCTTGTCAATTTTCACCTTAAATTAATGGAAGGTCTAGTTTGAATGGGCAGCTACTCAACCAACAGGTTCCTCAACTTTTATAGGGCTATTTTCGCTCTCTTATAATTTTGCCAGGCTTAAACTATTTGGGATGACACTTTTCTGCACCTAGGTGATTTCTTTGAGGGTACAGAACTTAAGTTGAAGGATCCAACAATTTCCGATATCAACAATAGGAAGAAACATGATGTTAATGTATTTGGGTGGCATTTTTTGGCAGAGGGATCTTCAAACACAGGAGGGACAGCTTTCTGTGGAAAAATACACCTTGGTAATCAGTATTGGAACAGGTTTGTCACAGTACTGTGTTCTGTAATAGCTGTAAAAGGTAGGTTGGACAGGCAATCAGTATGGACCACCTCAAAAACTGGTGGTCTTTGGGCAATAAGTCCTGACTAGGAAATGCTGCAGAAGAAATACGGCCTGCAGGAAAAATTAGGCTTGGTAGTTCTCACTGACTTTCTTGACATTGAGACTTGACTAAGTCTCAAATAACTCTGCTGCAGAACAGCAAAAAGAAAATGTCAAAGCATTTCAAGGGCAAAAGAAAAATCTTTAACTAAGAATCTTCATTTTCCATGGGTGTTTCTTTTGTGTATCCTGGTGAATAAAGCATAGTGATTGCAAATCCTCATTGGATTATACTTTTAGAACAATTATTTAGTTTGCTGCAATCATCACATTTGCCAATCAACTAATTCATACCGAATTTTGTCTGAAAGTTTGGAAGAATCAGTTTTCTAATGATATTTCAGTGTTTCTTCTTATGTATCAGCCATGAAGTGGAGAAACGTCAAGTTTAAGCCTACCTGAAGAATAGGACAGAGAGGGTCCTGAGCAGTGGGATTCAGAGCCGTTCATGTAGAGGACACCAGGCCTCCAGAGTTGAGGTCACCTCCCGGTCCTCTCCTGTCCTACTCAGTGCTCTCTCCCACAGCCCATGCCAGTGGGCAGGCAGAGGCAGCAGGTGCTGTTGGCTTTCATCTGCCTATTTCCTAGTTGCTACAACAACTCACCAGAAAGTACACCAAGAGTTATATCATCAAACCTAACAGATCCAGTTGCAGGAGGTGTCTATCGTGCGAGCCTTTGGCATTACTATGCCAGTAATGCTGCCCCGCCCCCTCTGCAGTGGTGGGGCAATAACACAGATCACCCTGCTCTAAGGCACATCCTGTTAGCACGTGGCAGATGCAGTAGCTGTCTCCTTGTGCTCCAAACTGCTGACAATAAAATGCCTTAATGAGGTTTTGTTTTCTACCTTTCCTATCTAAACTTGCCTATGGGTAATGAAATGAGTAATTATTTCCTTTTATTCCTTGCTCCCTCCCCAAGCTAGCACATCCTTTCATCCTCAGTGTTATCATCAGTGTCTTTGCTTTTTCCTAAACACATCTGAAATTGAATTTTTTTTTAATACTCCTACCAAGTTTCTCTCTAAATGAGGTATCTTTATTAGATACTGTATTCCCTGTTTTGTGCACTTGGCTGCATTTAGGAAGTGAAAGCATAGCCTACCTATATCTCTCAGTATAATAAAAGATCAAAGCAACACAGAAGCTGTGTCATATAGTGTGTTTTCCTGGAGTATATGTTATTAGTTTTGTTCTTGTCAGCAAAGCTGTGTCATTTCAACTCAGGAGAAGAAGGGATATCTTCTCCCTCCGTGCAAGTACGGGACAACGCTGCCGTGGGTATATTAGACAATGGGTGAGTTTATCCCACCCAACCTTTGGGAAAAACTGGGGAAATGAAAGCCTCTTTAGTCGTTGCTGGATATCAACTCCTAATTTTAGCCACTCGGCAGTATTTCTGAGGGTAGATGATTACTTTGAAAGGCCCTTGTAATGTTTCCTCAGGTGTTCAAAAGCAATGTATTATTTTTAACTCTGGGCATTTTTACCATCTTCTTGAACACCAGATTGCCTGGATTTCTCCCTTATTATGACTCCTACACTGGAAACATTTTCTTCTCTCATTATTTGAGAAGCAGAAGTTACCAAAGCTATATAAATAATTCATGAGCAAGCATGCCTGCCATGTGTGGGAATAAATTGTATGTGTGTGAGAGGAAGAGTTCAGGGAGTACAAAAATTGGAACAAATGAGTGCAGAAGACGCTAAAACCGGGCTGGATTTGTGGCTAATTTCTACCAGGCCAATAAAATGCAAGAGAGAAAAAAACAGGGGAAATGGGCTTGAAGAGATGACCTAACCTGGAAGCAATTTGGGGCCAGGACAGCATGTTACATGTGTGTACAACATCTGAGTACATGCTCTGTGTAGAGGGGGAGTGCAAACTGTTCTCTATATACGAACCATAATAGAGCTAACCACACTCATATTCACTACTAATGAAAACCAGCAAGTAGTACCTTCTACCTCTCTCACAGTAACGGGGATCATGCAAGAGGGAGGAGAGAAGAGAATCAGTGGTGGGAGATGTCTTCATTTCAAAAAGTAAAATAAAATAAAAATAAAAAATGACATAAAATTTACTCTGGGTAATAATAATAATAATAATGATGCAGTTACTTTGATTTGGATACACTTAGCTTTGTTTGGGAAGCTTTGCAGAGATGTTGGCCTTTGGAATCAGCTTTGCCTCTTTCTTTGTCCAGTAATGCCTCTAGAATTCTGAAGAAAAGTTAAGATGCGGGGTGTCCAGCCTCTTCTAAAGGTGAGGAGAGGGCTCAGTGATTTGTTTTGAGATTTGAACTGATGTGCTGTTGGTGTAATTCTTTCCTGGAGAAATCCTTAATGCATTCACTTCAAGAAAAAAAAAAAGTCAAAATCCACAATTTGCAAAGTTCTAAAGGCACGTAGGACACATCCACCAGATGATTTAATCCTCTGTATATTGGATGCTGGATTCTTGGCTCAAGAATATCAGTCCCTTTTGCCACCACCATGAACATCTTTGGCACAAGGACAGTGGGATATGTCCTTGTACCGATGTGGACATCCAGCTAAATGAGCTGGGAGCTTGTAGGCAGGTGAGTGAGTGCTTGAAAGAAGGTTCAGATGTGACACCTCCACCCCTCTCTACTAATTGCCTGACTCATGACAGTGGGGAAACTGCAGAATCTTTGAGCAGCTGAGGTCCCCCTCTGGGTTTCCAGACCATTCTGGGATCCATTTTTGTCCCTGTAGTTTATAATTAAGGATAGATTTTTTGTATTTCCCAATGACTTTTTACTGTGAAGGACTTAAACAAGGTTGGGAACTGTCAGGCACTGCTGAACTAGATCAACAGGAGTCTCAAGGTGCATTTGAGAGAGGTGCTCCTCTCTCCCTCTCCTCTATCCACTGGCTTCACCCTGGGCTCAGGGAGATAGTTTTTGAGTCCTCAGACAGACCAGGCTCTAGCTGTACTCCCTCACTTGATGAACAAGTGTTGAGCCCATGATATCTCTGAATGGGATGGAGAGCCAGCCTTGCCTCCTCAGGACAGCCCTTGGTATGGGGCTTGTCCCACAAGTATGTTGTACCCAGTAGCTGAGAACTTCATCTGAATTAGGCCCTCATGGGACTTAGGTGGAGAGAAAAATTAATTCTGTCTGGAGGAGAAGTGGGTTGCCAAGGAGTGCCAGCTGAGATGAAAGGTGAGTTTCATGCCTGTCAGGGAGAGGTGTTTTGGTTAATACCTGTCTGAGCTCCTGTTACAGCTAGTGGAGATAACTGAGATAAAACACCCCAGAGAGGAACCCGTTTCTTTCCACTGGCTATTGCCATTGCTTAGACAACTTTCCTCAACTATATGTGACTCCTGGTTACTTCCAGATGGCTAAAATTAAATAAACTGTATACTGTTCTGGGTACCTGAAAGCAAAAGTCAAGCAAGGAGGTACTGAGGCATCCCTCAGCAATTCTAGGAACTAAGCAGCCCCTGGAAATGGGCTTTATGGCTTGCAGGATTTCCTTTAAGCAAATAAATCTATCTTGGCTAACTCTTGTTTCAAGCAAGGTTGTTGGCGTGTTCATTTCCTGATAGGAAGCCAGAACAGGTAAGGTAAAGTGAATGCTGAAGACCTGGCCCACTGAGCTTTAAAATAGCTAGAGGTCTTAAAGATCATGTGAACTCAAGTGCTGAGGCATGTGGAATGCAGTGCCAAGATAAACTTAGCATCTTCCTGTTATCAGTATGTACATCACCTTTGACATTGCTTGACAAAAACATGTTTTCTAAAACAGGCACGTTCCTTATCTACAGCTCAGAGAGATACAGAAACTGAAATCATATTTTATGAATGGAAAATTAAATTAGCCTAAAATTACAGTGATAAATGTAGCTTTAGAAAATCTTAATTCACTTCAGTCGAGTGATTAACTTCTGCCACTCCACAGTGCTCAGTTATTGCAAAGTCATTTGGTGACATTAAACAATTAAACTTTAGACCTGGGAATAATTTTGCAAATCCTTATAGAACCATAAAGTTCATTATTGTTTTACATGCTTGCAATGAAATACAGTGCGTAACTCCAGCTGTTTGCACTAGCATAAAGCCAGCCTCTGGATAGAAAATGATACACTCTGGGCAAACTACCAACTCTCCATCAGTCCAGCTCTCCCAAATGGCTATTCTCTGCAGGGCAGAGAGTTTATTTGTTTCTCATAGTGAAAAGTTCCTGCAAAATAGTTTCTTCTGTAATAGTCTGACCAGAATGACAACTGTGAGCAACAGTGGTCAGAAACAATCCTGGGGCAAACGGGCTCTGCTGGGGCCAGCTCTGATGCTAGCAAGCACTGGTTATCGAGGTGGTGTTTTAGAGTCTGCAATTCACCTCACCTGGCATTCAAGCATTGGAAATACAGGCATTTTAACTTCTCTTTGCAGTATTCAGCCGGGTGCCTTTCTTCGTGTCATTATTCCACCACAACAGGAACATTTTCATTGTAAATAGCCCTATTTCTGAGGAAGAAAACTGGGGCCCTTTAGGAGGAAAATTGTTGTTTTACTGAAAACACATGTGAAATGTCATGATTTCTCATTTTTTCACCACCAAATTGCCATTTTGTGTGACACACAGCAAAACCAGAACATATGTATGGGTGTGAAAATGGGTAATAATACAGAAGAAAAAATGTAGTGAATGTTCTCAGCAATTATTCAAGACCCCACTCTTTTTAACAGAGTGGCTCTAGTACACATTAAACTAATAAGTAATATGTGTTTGATTTCCATAACGTCCTTGTTGACAGTAAAGGCAGCTAATTAGTGTAATTGATATTTGTATTTACTTCTCAGCTGTTTTCTTGTGTAATTTTGGAGAGGAGCTGTTCACGCTTGTTATCCAAGCGGTGGGTATAGGGAGCAACCATGACACTGGCACAAGGGTTTTTTAGGACTAGGAATGGACCCTGGGAGGTTTCAGTGAGCCTGTGAGGCCTCAGTCTGTTGCTGTCACTATCACAACAAACCAGGTCTTCACAGGCTCACTGAAACCTCCTGTTGACCACACCAGCCACCATCTCCACATGGCCTTGCTTCATTCCTGTGGCCACCATCCAGGGGCTACAGCTTGCAAACTAATTTTTGAAGACTGGAAAAGTGAATTTCCAAGCAGAAGCTTATTTCCAAACAGAAGCTTCCCCCCCCCCCCCCCCCCCACCCCCGTCATGTTCTGGCTACCAAATGTCATTTATAATAAGCTGCAAAACTACAGAGGTGATACCAGCACGGCAACAAATCGCTGCATGACAATACTACTTTCTGTAGCAAGAAACAGTTTTTCTTTGTGACCACATTTCTAATTGGGCTGTAAGAAATAGCATTAGAGCAGTGGTGTATGAACAAGAATCATATTTGTATGAGGCTCATGGCTTGCTGTGGCTCATCCAGATACCACTTTACAACTTCAGTCATCAAATGAGCAGAACCACAACAGGCTCTGGTACAAGCCAAAGGGGAAAGTGCCATTGTAAAACTGAATACAGCTGCTTCCATAATAAGACTAATTGCATATTGCATCGCAGAGCTAAATTAGTAGTGAAAACAGTTATAAAACCAACAGACAGTGAAACATGACTCACCAAGCAATTGCTGCCAGTTCGGTGAATTCTCATTGGCCCCAGTTCAACAGCTCACACCTGCATTTTCTGAATAGTAAATATATAATAAGACATAATTACTAAAAAAATACGCAGCACTCCAAATGTGACAACATGCTACTTGTTTATTGGGATAGTGAATAGTATATAATAAGTTTGACCCGAAGTACTTCTGAGCCACCTGGGGTCACAATGCAGAGAGGAGACAGGCAGCACAGTCCTGAACTCCGTAATCCGCGAGAGGTTATCTTTAATGTAGTTGACAACTGCTTCCAACTGACATGCTGAAGTCATACAAACCTCCCCATGCTACTAAATCAAAGGAGAGTAAATAGGAAGAAAGCATAAACAATAATCACTGTTTTAAAAAAAAAAAAAAAGTCAGATATTTATAGCTTGGCTTAAAAATTCAAGCTGCAATGACTTGGGACGTCTCAGCTGACTTTGCTCACAATAACAGCTCCCTCAATAAAAAACAGATGTAGAAAGTGAACTTCATCTGTTCCTTTTGCTTATAGTCCCTCTCTCTCCACTTTCCAGAGGATTTTTGTGACTGTGCTGCCCACAATTCCATGAAAGATTTAGAAATCAGACCCAGGACAGAGGGAGTGAGGTGTACTCTCTCACTCCTGGGATGTGCTCTCTCCACTGCAGACCTTAGAGCTGGTGCTGACTGCCAAAGCCAAACCCCTGGTTGGAATTCGAGGATGGCAGCAACCTGGGCACTACTCCAGGCCCAGCAACATTTCCCAGTTTGAACAGTGATTTTGAAGGACATTGATGTGCTTGGGTCCTGCTTTCCCTTTCTCCCTTGAAATTCCTTCCTCACTCATTTCTGCAGAGGATAGGTGGGAAATCTTTACTTTCCTGCACCTTTATCAGACAAAAGACATTACAATGCTCCAACTGATTTTTCAAAGTCTGTTTTTGTGACTGTCTCTGGACATAATTGGGGAAAAGCTCTAGAACAAGCACATTAACATTTCTTGCCTCACCTCCAGGGCAGCAGCTCTTACTGACCGAGAAATTCAGACATCTAAATTGATTTTGTGATTCTGCTAGTGCTTCTGCATGTAGTTCACAGAAATAAATTGTCCTGTGGCTCAGTTTTCAGAGGTGCTGGGGTCTCTGCCCTGAGCCACTTCAAACTCAAGAGTTGTTTAACCAAGCACAGGTCATTTGATGTCCCAAGTCCCAGCTCAGCAGCTGGCGTGACTGACCTCGCAAGGGCAGGAAAAATGTAATTTGGGTGCCTTGAAGAAACAGCCCTCCCTGCTTTCAGCAGTCTGATACAGCATCACTGCCTCAAACAAACCCATATTCTTCTATTTTTCACTTCCACAACCACTATGCTTGAAATTTTTCCTTGAGGAGCAAAAAATCTTCATCTTTTTGAGGTTATTCCCTTTAGAAGGAAGGAAGAGGAGCTTTATCAGTGCTTCCAGGGCACTATGTGGTCCATCTGAAAAGGTTGATTATTAACAGGATCAGTAGAGCAATCCCATGCCACTGGGCTCTGGGTCCTAATACAAGCCATTCTCTGTGCAGCTCCTTCCTTTACCCATTCTGTTCCGCACTTTGGATCCCTGTAATGCCTCTTACCACATTGTTTATGGGAAACAACAAGAGGCATAGGTGGGGTGCCCTTTATGTTGGGCATGGTTGATGCTGCCTCACTCCACACTTCATGGGCTTGAGGACCATCTGGAATCAGGGGGTTTTGCTGCTTGACAGGGTACATATGGACATTTTGCAGTACACCACATTTCTGCCATGACTTAAAAAAAAAGTAATCTGTTTCAGTTGTGTACAAATCAGAAGCAGGTATAAGGTGGAAGGCTCTCTGTCTTCCATAAGACAATGCCAAGCTCTATAAAGGTACATTATTATGCACCAGGGCTTTCCAAGCATTTCTTCCTCTTCTATCCAGAAATTTTCTCTTGGCACAATTTTAGAATTGTCTGTGTTTATCTGAAATTTCCAGGCATCTGGTAGTGTTATCAAACTGGCAGCCACGCTGAATCAGATTTACTGTGCGTGCACTGAACTGTACAGAGTCTGGAAATGCCACACAGGGCTAAAGTAGATCTATTCCTGTATGGAATAAAGCAGCTGATTGAAACAATGGTAGCTTTATTACTCATACAACAGGGCCAGGATTTCACTCCACATTTTTATAAAAGATTTTAGTAAGTGGGATTTTGCCCATGATAGTACAATTTTAAGGAATGCTGCTTACAGTAGCTTCTCACTTCTACAGATAGAGGTTCAAATTCATGTTGTACATCTGTAGATCTTGTTCTAGTCCCACCTCAATAAAATGTCTTTTATTTTCCATAGACACAATTTTTGCAGACTTATTCCTGCCTGGAGAGCTCAGACTAGAGCAAGAAGATCAAGAAGAGATGCTATACTTCAAGACTGAAAGGCATCAGGAGCACTTGCCTCAAGTTTTATGCCAGCAAGTAGCGGAAGCTTTGCATACAGTTAGAAACAAAAATTTTCTTAGATCTGAGTGAAAACTGAAAAGAAGTATGGTAGGGAAGGAAAAGAGTAGGTATCATGCTTCAAGTTCTCCCTTAGTTTTAGACACTGAGAAATAGCTAAAACATAAGTGTAGGGCGGGCAGGAGCCTAAATCCAACTAAGGTGTTAAGCCATTTGTGTGCTGCAGGGGAGAAATTAGTGTGCAGAGCAGAAACATTTATCTTATTGTTTACATTCGATCTGCACATGTTAAACTTTGATAATTTCTTGTGTTCAATATCAGTTTTCCTCCTGCTATGTGTGCATACATCTGTGTGTGGGGTGCTCACATAGATTTAAAGCCACTTTTGTCTGGTAAACTTTTAAGAGTTTAAGTGTAAAACATTACGCAAGCAAGTATTTCTGTGAAGCTTTGGAAGATGTTCAGAAAGTCTTGTTATCGGCTTCTTGTTGGCAGGCTCATGGCATGCTTAAAACCCAGTGCCAGCCAGCACTAACAAACAACCTTTTATTCCTCTACCACATCAATTCCTCAGTGCTGAATGTTTCTACTCATATGGCAATATTTTAGCAAGCTGTTGAGTTTTACTCCAGTGTAACTTCAAGGACCAAAGAGCTGCGCTTTTTCAAAGTTTCAGAGGAATGGAATAAATTTAGGTTAAGTAACAATGATTATTCTAGGCAAAGATTTCCTTCATTTAATCTCCCCATAACCAAAAAATGCAAGCAGCATTACCACTCATTAAAAAAAAAAACTAATGAATTTCCAAGGGAAATTAGAGAATCAATCCTAAAGTATTTGGATTAGAGAATCTAATTCTGCAGCCTCTTTGCATATGAAGCAAAAAGTAGAGTGGATGAGAGCCACATGCTACACAGTTTCTCAGCGTGGCAGATTTATTTTTTCATTCCCCCTCTCTCTGGTCAGAACCTCTGTTTCATTCTCTGTACCCTTCTTGCTCCCATAAAGTTATTTTCTTTAATTTCCCTAGAGTGGCTGTAAATTCAAACCTATATTTAAATTTTTGCAGAGATCTGACCTTTGTTCTGCTTGACCTCCAGTGCCAGGACTTGGCCTCACCTTCAGAAATTATCTGAGTGCTCAGTCACCGGCAGGTGAGTCCTGGCTGCACTTTGAGTGAGGATACAATGGCTGCTTTGCTGCAGAAAGAGAAGTTTGCACACCTACAAAACACACTGACTAGCACAGGGAACTCGATCTTTCAAAGATTTCCTCATCACCTTTTAATTTTGAAGCATTCCCAAGGAAAGTCAACAAATCAAGACCAGATGTATCTTCTCCGGCGGTGCTCGAGGGGCTGCCCAGGTTCTGAAATTGCCATGGATTTTAATGGCCTTACAGTGTGGCAGCACCCAGGAATGCAGGGCATGGTGGTGGGCTCCAGCACCCTCCCATCCAGGACAGAGTGTGGCTCCCCAGGAAACTGTCTCAGGAGCTGTGGCACTAGGAGGCCCACATTTCTTACATCTCCATCTCACATTTGTTTAGTTTAAAAGGTAAACCCTTTTTCTGTCCCTGACTTTCAGTCCCTCAGACCTCAGCATGCAGTAAGAAACTGGTGAATTATGTTTTGCAACAATTATATATCTGAAGGACAGTACTACTACACCCAGGTGCCCCTTTGTTTTCCTATTGCACCTCTGCAGCAAGTTCATCCTACTCTACCTGTACAACCTCCAAACTGAGCAATTGTCTTCAGACAGTCAGCATTTCAGTCCCACTGCTGGCCCAGCCAGTCTTTCCTCAGCTACATGCCAGTTTGACTCTTAAAAGTTTTCAGGTAGTGAGTGGAAGACATGGGTGGAGGCATTTCTGCCATGCCGAAGAAGCAAATATCCTTCCTCTTCCATAAAAATGAGCTTAGAAGTGGAGAATAACATACCATGCAGAGAGAGAGGGCAAGGGAAGGAGGAGGTTCGTGTGGCTACATTGCTGGACAAGGTCTCAGAGGTCTGAATTTAGTTCATCACCTGACCTAGGGTTGCCTGAGTGTTGTTAAGGCTTTTACTGACCCTTTCCACTGATTCAGATGTGCCATGAGTAGCTCTACCTCAGCTTCCAAATTGCCGGGCACGATGTTCCTGCACCTCCTGAGCCCCTGTACCAGCTTCTCTATTCAAATCATAACAAGTTTGAGAAAAAATATACTTTGAGCAGAAACAGTGAGCTGAATTTTGCTTGTGAGATGGGACCTGTGAGTATTTTGTGATCCCTGCTCCTGCTATAATATTGAAGAACAGGAGGGAGATGATGGGAGCAAGTATGCAGAGGTGGTAGATACCTGCCACAAAGGAAACTGCAGGCTTCACCCAGAAGACACTTGTAATGTCATTTCAAAGCCATGGTCAGATTCCTAGAAATTTGCATCTCATTATGGACATTTGCCAGGCAGGAGAACATGGCAGTGTCCTTCTAATTAACTTTTCCTGCAAATGACGAGCTTGGCTCCTTCACATGTGCCTGTGTGCATGCATATTGGGCACTATTATGAGCATCTTTCTTAGGGATATCTCAGCCTGTGTATTGAAGCCCTGAAATATGATGTTGAAAGAAATTCTGGAAACCAGGATAAAACCAGAAACGGGTGCAAACACAATTATAATGTGTGGTGTGCCGTCTGCCTCTTTAATAAATGTTTGCCTGCAATGAAATACAATTAACATGTAAGATAATGCAGTTTACCTCATTTAGCTCTTCACTGGGTTTATAAACAAATTCTGCCAGTTAACTGTCCTTGTTAAGCAGATGCACTCACCATACATGAGCTAAAACACATCGCAGACTGCGAACTGGAACAGGTGCAGGGATTATAATGGGATGATGAATTTGTCAATTTACCAGCTCTACATGTTGACAACAAAGAATGCTTTTTATTTAAAACACTCTATATTGAAAAGCACTTTTTTTCTAAGTTTAAGGAGTACAAGGTGAAGGGAAAAAATGCAATAAACCTTCATAATACATTCTAACTTCTAATGATGGTACAGGAGGTATTTCAGATAAATTCTATGTACTTTGTACTAATTAAGAAGGCCAATTATGCCGTCCATTTTGAAATGGAGGAATTACTGGAGGAAAACATAAGGAAAATTTCTGATTCCTCTAAGGATGTGCTGTGAACAAGGAAGCTATGGTAGAGAGGAAGCCACATAGGGAGAGCTGTAGAGGCTGTGCTATGAGACTATGCTGTACATAGCACAAGATGACCTCCACAGAGAACTGACTGCTTATGTTAATATTTTATTCACATTGCAATTGATTCCAATGCTGGTTTTATGCTTATTCAAATTACCATCAAGTCTGATTTCCACAGGCATTCTGTGGCCAAACAATGCTCATAGGTATCTCTCCAGGTCAGAGACACCACAAAAGGATACAGCTCCAAGTGAGTTAGCAATTTGCGCCTTTAAACACCTAAATACCTTGAAATCTGGGCTCTTGTGCCCAGATTCCCAATATTCCCTTCAATGCTTCATGCTCAGTCTTGCTCAGAAGCATCCTGAAGGACAGTCATCTCTCTTCAAAGTTGTCTTCTTGAACCTTTGCTTTGTGATGTCAGCTAATTTTGGAACATATTAATTGCTATTAATTGTCTCATCACTCTTAATGATTTTATGTAGTTTTCCAAGAACAATTCAGTTTAGGTGAAGTTTCTTTGTCTTTGCTTTTCAGTTAGGGCTGGATCCTCACCCAGTATAAATAAAGTAGCTGAAGGAACTAAGCCAATGTACATTTCTAGGGAACATCGTGCCTATATTGTGAATAACAGCTGAAACATTACTATTCTCAGCTACTTTTTCAAATAAATTATGCTAGTTTTAAGTGTAGATAATGAAAGCCTGGAATCAGCCTTGGTGTAAATGCGTATAACTCCTTTGACAGCAGGAGTGTTGCATTTGGTTACCCCATAGCTGAATTTAGCCCAGTCAGTTCAGCTTGGCATTATCAGTGGGAAGATGTGGCTGTGAGTTCATGAAATGTCACAGTCTTTTAGCTACAAAGGTGACACTTTAAATTGTCTTAAAGAGTAAGTGTGCATTTAATTTACATTTAGCAGGATGGTTACTGTATATCATTTAAATACTAAATCAGTCTAAGGTTTAGTATGTGCACTGAGGTTAAAGAGTAACAGTAACTAGAGAGAATGGGGCAATTCACCCCTGATTAAAGGGGTTGTCTCAGTGGAGCTCCAAAAGGGAACATCTTGACTCTTTTTTGTTTGTTTTTGCTTGTTTGTTTGTTTTCTGTTGTTTTGTTTGGGGTGTTTTTTTTCAAAATCTTTCAGCACAGAACATAGAAGACAAACTAAACACTTATTTGCTCATCTACATGGTAAACCTAAAGAAAGATTAGTGTTCCCAAAGGCTGACTTTCCTACCGCTGGCACTGTTGCTCCCAAAAATTGTGGCTATATTCTTCAAACACATTTTGACTGCTGATGCGCCTTTTAAAACTGCATATCTAGGTCTGAAAGGCACAGGATAAGCAGCCAGAAACACAGAGAGGTTTTTTTGGGAGGGGGGCAGGAAAGCAAGTTTTTTTATTGTAAGGTGAAATGTCAAAATGTAAAGCGATCATTCCAGAATAAAAAATCCCCACAAAGTGTTGTGAAATAGTTGATCACATGTGTGTTCCAGTATTTGGAGTTTTTTAATTTATCTTTTTTTTAAATATCATTAAGTCTATTGTGTTAAAACATTAAATGAAAACCTTGATATAAAACCTTGTCTTTCTGGGAAACTGAAGTGCTGTATTATTAGAGGGTAGAAAGATTTATTTTTCTCTCTTATATTTCAAAAAAGATTCTCATCAAAGGTCAGAAATTTTTGCAAAGTATTTTTACCTTTGGCAGTTTTAGGTAGGGAAACAGTTTGTGTAAAAGATTACCCTAGCTTTAGTAAGCAGAGCATTATCAGGCTAATTTTCTACATACACACAGAGGATGGATGTTTGAACACAGTTCTGCCTGCAGGTGCTTTAACCAATTGCTGTAATTTCTATTCTATGCAGAAACGTTCTTTAACTTTTGGTCATCTTCCTCTCTGAAAAATTTCAAATATTGCTGGATATTAAGGGAAAAAATGGAGAGGAAGTGAAAAACATCCTCCTCTCCTTTTAAAGGCAAATGTCATGGCTCTGCATCTGAATTTTTTTTCTTTCAGGAATTTAAGGCTGAGAGTTGCAATTCCTGGACAAAGCAGCAGTTGTTCTAGCCCAACTGCATAATTTTAGCTACAAATGAGAAATGGACCTTTACAGTTTTTGAAAGCATATACAAAAATCTCAGAAACAAGAACATGACAACAGGATCTTCCATCTACAGGAGGCAAATGGAAAATTCTCGGTGCTTAAATGTGGGTGAAATGGTTCAATTTGTGACTATTGACTTCTTCTGTTTGTTTATTTTTTTTACATCATTAGACAGAAAATATCAGATGAGGTCCAACAGGCTTAGTAAATCTGAATTTTGCTCTGACACCTTAATTTAGAGCTGTATGTGACAAAAACTGTATAACAGAGAGCAAGCTCAAATTCTTGGCTTTGAAGTGAAAATTGTCATCAATTGAAAGTACAAGTACGTTAGAGGCAGTTTTACTGATGAAACACTAAGTCTAGAATATGTTTGATCAAAGCTTCCTTTTATACCTTTTGATTTACAGGAGGATTCCTGAGCTGAAAGGAATCTTGCCCATGTTTTAAAATTTAGGGTTGAGCAAGACAATGGAGGGGCAGGCTCTGCCAAAGCCACTGAGAAAATACACACAATCACTTCACTGGGACCAAAGATTCTTCTGAGGTTTGGTTCAGACCGATCTCTAACACTACACCTTCTGTGGCAGCTTGACAAGTAAGGCTGCGTATTTTTCTATTTATAGGATAAAGGATAAAACCTAAAGTAAAAGCACTTAATGCATGTAGCACTGGGAGATCATATATTATATAGAAGATTTTTTTTTTTTTAAACTCTTTCAGCCTTGAACCATAGTAAAAAGTTTTGGGAAATAGTGCATTTACATCCAAGATGACATTTTTTGTATCCTCTGAGGATTTAAGACCCAAGGGTCATATTTGATTTGCCAACTAGGGAAAAAAACCCTGTTGTTATTGTAAGTTACTTTAAGTCACTCCTGCTCTGCAGCACCTGCCATGCTCATGCTTTTACTTGATGGTACGTGTAAAGTGTTTTAAAGTGGTTTACCTTGACTAGATTGATTGCCTTTACATACATATATGAATATATATATATATATGTGTAGCCATGAATATATATGAACACGAAAATAACTGAGACAAACTATTTTCTGTTAGCCAACACTGAGAACCTATGGGGTTGCCTGAAACTGAGAATCACCAAGGATTTGGCTGTGTATGGAAAATAGTTTTTCCTCAGCGTGCTCTGGAGATCACTGACCTTTGATGAACCCGTATATTGTTTGGCAGCTGTCCCTGTGCTCTTTGAATCTCACTACACTTCCCCAGCAGTAATTGTTCATTAAGCAACACCTCACCACTGCAGGGCAGAAACTGCTATGGAGGGCAGAAACAGGCCTTGGCAGAGGGTACAAGTGCCTTGTTTGCAGTAGCAAACAGAGACAGTGTTCGAGTTGGAGTCCAGGACTCTCTCATCCCATTCCCACCTTCAGTCCATAGATATTCCAATGCCAAGAAAGAGAATGGATGATGTGGTTCTTCCTTAGCATCTTATTCTGAATTTTTGAGCTTGTGTATCTTGGTAAGTAGCTGTCAAATTAAACAAAATAGGAGTGGAGGAGGAAGAACTAGATGTCAGAGCCCAACTCTAGTCTGCTTCCATTTAGCCTAGTTCATGCACTGACATTTTCAAACAATGCATTCAATTTTTTTATACTAAAAATGAAAAAGCATATTTTCCCCTTTAAGCCTGTGACCTTGTCTTTTGCTGATGACTTCAGTCGTTGTTTGTAATAGTCAAACCCCTGGGGGAAAGAACAGAGTGATTCATTGGTGTTTGGGGCACTTGAATTTATAGACCACTAAACAGACTGAAATTATTCTTACTTGAATCTTGCACGAGACAGTGTTCAAAACTAGAAATGTTGCCAAACCAAAGCCCTCGATCCAGATTCATATTTCAGTGGGCAGTGCAACCTGTTTCCATAGCAGGACGAGATGTATAGAAAACTGAAAAGATCTCTGTTATGATTAGTCAAATTTATGAGCATTCACTTTATGAAGGAACCCACCACTGTGTAAATATTAGACTGCTTTACTGACAAGGAAGGTAAAGCAAGGTGTAAATCTCTGCCAACATATATGTGCTAGACAGAGCATAAATTATTTCTCAAAAAGAGGTACTGGTTTGAGATGTTAGAGTGTCCCCTGCCAGCAGCTGCTGACCACTGTAAGCTACCACCGTCCCTGGTGGCAGCTTATCTGTGCACTTCCTCACCCACTTCATGTATCATCAGTAGTTTTGTTTATCTGGCTCCTGTAGCTGTATGTCAGGCACTTGAGAAAGCTCAAATGAAGGGCAGAATTTGATAACTCCCAGCGGTGGGATGGGCTGAACAGGTTGACAGTACTGCAGGGGTGCCAGGAGCATCATGTTGTCTTTGAAGTGCCATCTTCTGGGCAGTGACAATTAACTTGTTCACAAGAGAAAGCTAAAGCCAGGATTATATACTCAGCTTCACCCAACTCTGAGCCAGCACTGGTTTTCATTTTGCAAACCAGGACCTGAGAGGTGAAGATTTGCAAATCCAGATCTCCTTTGATTTTTGTCTGTAATAAAGATAGGTCAGATGTAGAACTCATTGCTAACTCTGAGGAAAATTTTGAATTTAATTGGAATTAGCCTGACCTCATGTCTGGATTTAACTTTGCAAAACTAAGCTCTGACAGACAAGCTCTTGTGAAATCCAAACAATCTCCAGTTTGGTTATCTCTGCTATGTGTATTTCAATAGCTCTTTGCCAGCTACAATGCTTATGATAATAAGAATAACAGAAACCAAAGTCAAACCACAAGTTAAGCTGCTTATTATATAATTTAATTAAACTCCACTGCACTTTCTCTTCCAATTCCCAACTTACAAGGGTTGAATTGTTAGGTACATTTTTCACATTGAGATTCTGAAGAGTTTATTTTGACCTGGCAAATGATTTTAAGTCTGAGGAAAAGCAGGTCGAGTGGTGGTGAAATAAAATAGGAAGTATGCAGTTTCTTCTCACCAAGCCTGGTATCTGCGTGACTCCAGCACACAAAGAGCTGGTGTGAATTTCAGGTCCTGTGTCTGCCTTAAATCAAGGCATTTGCAGAAATTAGTCATGACAAGGTTTACCCAGTGGTCTTTGCTAAAGGAGCATTTTGGGGGGGCACTTCTACATCAGATGCTCGTGACTTATTGGCTTCATGAGGTCACATGTACCATTGAGTTAGGAAGGAAGGAAAAAACATGTAGTTATTAGTGAGCCCCTCCCCTCCCTTCCCCCCTCCTTCCTCTCTCTCTTTATTCCTCTTGTGTGTGCAGTTTCCTCCACAATATCTGCTAAACTTGCACAGTCAGGACAAAACTATCCCTCTTTCTTTCACAATGCAAGGTCCAGTGTTCCCTTTCTGCATGCACATATATTGATTTATATCCCTTCAACCAACTGACAGATTGTCCCATAACACACCATTTAACTTCTGTGTCGCCAGGACATTTGTTGTCTCCCCTTCATTCTTCTTTCCCCCTACTTTGGCTTTAAAGGCCACATTTTCCAAGAGGGAGACAATCATGAGAAATAATGTTTTTTTGAAAAGAGAGTGATTGTCACTGAAACTGATATGTCTGTGTGATAACAAAAACTGTCATTGCCTCGCATGGAACATGTGCCCCAGGGACTGGGAAGAACAAAGAGATCCTTAGAGAGGAGCAGCGAGCCATGTGCGTCCTCTCATCTCTGTGGCACCAGGCAGAGCCCACAAGCCATTTTTCTCATACGCCACTGGGACAGATAAATGAAGGAGCCATTTGAACTGTTTCCATTTAAGGAAGGAGTTAAATATTTGAGTCATTCTTTTCAGCTATATTATTCCTTCTGCAGCTTAGAGGCACGCAGTTACTAGAGGAAAGACCAGGGAGAAACTGCTTCTTCCAAATGTTGGGGCTGATCATGCAAGTTCTCCACCTATCAACAGAAATATCATCTCAGGATTCCAGTCTTTTCTTCTGTCCTCTCCCTAAGCATCAGCTCTTCAGTTCTCTGGAGGGAAGCAGGTCACCTTCTCCTCATGTTTGCTATTTTAGCAGACTGAAGCCATAAAGAGTACTTTTGTTTCCTGAAGTATTTCCTAGAGAACAGATGATACCAATATACCAAGTTTCTGGATGGCAAATGTCAAGCTTTCTGCCGTCTGTTTAATCAACTGATCTGCTGCTATCTGCCAGCTATTAGCTGTTAATTCATTTCATTGCATCAGCTGCACAGTGTCACCACTCACATCCTTTGTGTCACTTTTCTCTATCCTCATGAGATGCAAAACGAATAAGTTGCAAAACAGCAACTGCAATTGCATCTGAAAATGAGCCCTAAACAAAATTAAATAACATTAGCTGTGCTGATCAATGATCACTATTAAGGCTGTACAATAAAAGGAAACGCAGCTCAGCTCTAGTTGGAGGAAATAGGACCCTGTGGGCCACTCTGAGGTTGGTAACTTTTCCCTCTGAGGGATCCTGTAGGCATTCATTCAATCAGCCATATTTTCCCTAGTGTACAGACAGTAACAAACAGGACTTTTTTTGTTGACTTAGTACATGACCAAGATGTGTGAGCTCTGTCTGCAGAAGCCTTGCATACCAAAGTGGGATTGCTGAGGGAACAGGGACATACGGCTGGCTTGCCTTGGCTGAGCTAGAGATACAGAACTAAGGTGAAACTCAGATAGATCTCAGGTTCCCATATCTCGGGAAGTGTGCCATGGTACTGAGGTATAGATACCACCAGAAGCTTACTGGCTGCTTAAAACAGACAGTACCTGTTGCCATTGCTGCTGCTGGTAGCATGATACTTTTGCCACTGCTGAGGGTGCACCTGGCAAAAAAAAATCTTGGGAACTACTGAAGACAATGAATTTTTTGTTAAATTCCTTTTTTATAACTGAATCTTCTGAACTATACGACATAAAATGAACTATCTGTATTATTGACAATGGGTTGGATCCTCAAATTTTTTAAAGTTCCTAAATATTACTCATGGATCATGACTTCAACTGGCTTCTAGTTTATAAAAACAATTTGGAATCCCAATATCTTTGAGAATCAGGACTAAAATAGTATAACCAGGTGCAAAGCAGTAGTTCAATATAGACACATAAGAGAAGACAATTCTTCATGCAAAACTGCTGCTTGTCTTATTTTCTTATATGGCAAAATGTCCAAGAGGATATTATGGCTCATTATAAGATTGCATATAAAATGAAACATAATCCTGCACTTCTTATTTCTACATTCCAAATCACAAAGTTAAATTATAATATTCAGCAGCAGTAGTTGCTTAGTATTGTCAAAAGGCATAAAATAGTAAGAATGTGTTTTGCTGAGAAGAATATAACAAATGATATCCATGTAGGGGATTAATCCCAGGGATCTTGAACATGTGCACTAGGAGAAAAAGACAGCATGAATGCTCTTTGCACCTATGTTTGCACAGAATGCTCAAAGGTGTTTGTCTAAGGTATTCATTTGGGCTCAGAAAATCTTTCCAAGGGCAACTCAAACCCACAACAAAAATACTTTAATAAATCATATAGCGTGTGTCCATCTAGCCCCAACCCACTGCTTTGGGCTGCAGCTGCAGAGGTCATAGAGACTCTATAACCTCCAGTGGTGCCAGTAGCACTCACATAGCCGTACTGAGGCTGTATTGGGGCTGCCCAGAGCCATTGGACAGGAGCTCTTGCATCCCTCTGCAATGCTGCTGAACAAAGGACCATTATTCCGAAAATTTCTCTGCTATAGACAGAAAAACAACAACAAGGCAAGCTGAATGGCCATCAAGAGCAATTACAACCACAGAGCACATGATGCGCTATTGATTTAATCTGTTTCTCTATTAAAATTGCCTCAGACTGTGTTTGTTTATAAGCTGTTTTATCAGATTCAGGCAGTGCTAATTATAAAGCAAAGCCAGCAGAAGTGTGCTCTCCACAAGGGTTCTCGGGGCTCAGGAGAGCTCCCACTCTCTACCCAAAAGCCCCACAGTCTTGGTGGGATATATACCTGGGAGCTGTGCTGGAACCAGGAGAAGAGAAAGCACAGGATGTTATGTGAATGGGAATCAGAGGTGTTTTGCTCTCTCTAAATCCAAATGGATGAACTGTATACAGCATTAACAGTTGCTAATAGTGAATAATTTTACAGTACCATAAATATAGCATTTTTACCAGGTTGTGGATCTAAGAGCAAATCTAGCTTGCTGCACACAGGTAAATAAGACAAACCAGACTTTATTTTGTCTCTATACTTAGAGAAAAGAGGCAGTTAACTCTGCTGTTGGGTATGGCTGTAGCAGCCACATCTCTTTCTCTCAGCAGGACTTGCTGATTAATGAGTGCACAATCCCTACCAGGAAGCAGGTTGTGGTGCTGCAGCATCACCCAGCTCCCTCCTTCAAGCCATTAGGAGATTCCACCAATGCCCCACCATAGTCTGCTGGTCATGAGTCTCCGCTAGACAAAAAAACTACAGTCCTTGCCCTGAAGTGCTCATGGCATAAGATTTTGAAAGTAGACACAGGTCACACAAAAAAACCACATGAAAAATAGCCCAAATCCCTAGACTGGTGGAGTAGTGAGGGCATGGTCCCGTTGTCACCTACTCCACTGAGATGTTTCCCTGAGAGTCCAAGGTGAGATGAAGGAAGGCCAGGTGTACCAAAACTAGGCTCTATCCTCCTGCACACATCTATCTACAAATTTGCACCTATTAAAAAGAAAAACAAACAAAAACCCCAAAAAAACCCACTCCGAAGTCTCTGGTTGGTAGTTGCTGATCATAAGTCAACTGATTTTCCTCTTAGACACGCTTCTGCTCATGTACCTCTCCTCTAAAATCCAGCGTTAGATCTGGTGTTATCAGTTATCCCGTACACTTCGTCTTTAGTGTTATCTGCAGGTACTGGCTATCACAGCCTGTCAGAATGCCTCATGCTGAATGACTCACAGGACAAGATGCCTTTACCAGCCTTGCTACGCTGTGGTTTCTGAATGACTCTGTGTATGTACAAGAAACACCCCTCTGAAACAAGCAGCTTGTGTATCTTGTAAAAATTACTTCTAAATCTTACATTTCCCTTCCAGCTCATCTATTATTTGTGGGAAAGCAGAGAGTTTCTTTTTATTCCTGTCTGTCTTCCATTAAACTAAAGGACTCTATAAATCAATAATAACCTTTTAGAGATGAACCCCTTTGTAATTATGTCTGCAAAGCTAGGTAATTGTTTGCATATTTTTATAGAGAAATAAAGAAGAGAAACATGTGTTCAATGTGATTGAAACAGAAAAAAAAATAAAAAAAATAAATAAAACTCCTTATCAGCATAGATCACATTCACGCTTTTCACCAACATTTTATATTACTCTTAGCCAATTAATTTCTTTAACACAAGACTAAAATCACTCAACCAGACAACAGTGCACACATGGGAGAGGGGAAAGTACAGTCTCTCAATTGGGATCTGATTTGGATTTTATTACAATATGGTCTTTATTAAGGATAATAATCTACAACCTCTGAGTTAAGGGAATGGTTGATTTCAGTCAAATCAATCTCTGTGTATCTCTCTGATGCCTCACTGACATTTCCCAACAGGAAGGGGCTAAGAGCCCAAACGGGAGTGATCTCCGATTAAGAAACAACACAGACATCTTGAAGGCACTTGGTTTGTAGAATAAGATGACAGCAACCAGAGCGCCCTGGGGCACTTTTCCAGGATGTCTACTCCCTGTGTGCCAGCCATCTGGGTTCATTTAAAGTCCCTGCCTGGCCCTGCATGTGTGTGTGTGCACACACACGCGTGTGCGAGTGGAAGGTGGGGAGCAGTGGTGGAGGCAGTGTCTCAGGTTGCAGGCTTCAGTGTGGGCTGCGCTGGGGGCTAAACCCTCCCGCCTGGACCTTCTCAAATCCGCCAACATCATCTGCTGGTGCCTCCAGAGGAGCAATTTCAGCAGGACCAGCTGCAGGGGGGATGTTTAGCATATTCTTTATTCAAAGTGAAAGACGTTAAGCAGGAAATTTCAGGAGCCCCCTTGTTCAGAGAAAGTGAGAGGAGGATCAGGGGAGAAAATAGAAACTGGAAAACATCCATGAAATTAGTCCCAAATCATTGCCTATACTGAGCATTTCCTGACAAGCTGTCTGTCACATATTTGCAGCAGGTTATGCAAAAGTCTCCTTTGCCAGTAGCATATCCACATGACAAATGCAAAAACTCAGCTACCACTGTTTCAGAAACTACATCCGCTAATGTGTTTTATTTGGAATTAATTTTAAAAAGGAACATAATAATTTTTGAAGGGAGAACTCGCATAGGATATGGCCAGCAGTCAGCTTTGAGCCATACGTTTCCTCTTCTTATTACCCCAGATCTACGACATTTTAAAGATGAGTGTATCAGACTGAACAGACATGCTGCCCCTGTGCCTCGCCTCTCAGGCAGTTCACCCTGGGCAAACAAGCTTCAGCACAGGTGGGGTAGTCCCAAAGAGCTGCAGAACTGGGAGGGACAGAAGGACTTGGAATTCTGCAGTCTCATAGGAATGGGAAACCGGTAGAAATTCAGAAGCATGATGTCAATTTTGAAGATTCAAAGCCAGGAAGCCTCCTTGGGAAAAAAATCAAGTGGATTCACAGCATGCTGAATTGAGTAGCATGACACTTGGTTTAAAGAAGGACCATCTAGATCAGATAATCACTGAACATGCAGGGCTGAATATATAACAGAATGAGAATTTATTTTTTATTTGTGCTTTTATGCATTAAAGTGTAAGAGAAATTGAATAAACTATACAATTTTGATAGCAAAATTTAAAATTCTAATTTTAGATGTTTAATTTTAAAAGCCACCAGTTACTTCTAGAATTTTCAGACTGTTTTAATTGAGTTTAGTGAATTTGTTCAATGCTCTTCACCAGTCACAGTCTAAGGGCCTAATTTGAGAAATGAGGATGTCGTGCAGGCAGGAGATAGAGCTGTAGCAGTAGCATTAACTACAGAGTGTGGGGTACAAAGAAATGACCCACATCCATGCAAGAGCAGCTCAACTTTTATATTCTAACAGACAAAGGCGGGACCATTTTAAAATCTCCATAGAAAAAATGCCTACAGATGAAGAATTATGCTGCAGGTTTTGCCAAAAAAGGAGGGTATTTCCTGGTCAAAATTATATTATCTCTGTGGTTGTGCTGATTATGTCACTAGGTACCAGATTTTTCAGGTGAGATCTGCAGTGGGTGGCAATGGTTTCACAGGCAGGTCTCTAGTTCTGGTGGGGTCACTGGCATACTTCCTTGATATGTACTACAGGACAGGTGACTAAGAAAAAAACAGCCTCAGCTCACCAAATTGCTCATTGCTCATAAGCAGCTCTATTATCTACTGGCTCCCAGTGAAGTATGATCAAAGAAAATGGTAGCACATAAGTAAATGTCCTCCTGGGGCTTTACAGTAAGGTTGTATCTGTGTATTCAGGTTTATATGAGTACATTCTCTGCCTGAGCCAAAATGAAAAAGTTAATGAGGGAGGATTTAGCCAGATGGGACTTTGCCATGCTTGATGAGATGTGTCCAACTTTTTGAAGCAAGAAAGCAAAACCAGAAAAAAATTCCGGAATTACCTACCAGTCTCATCTGTATCCTCTGATGCCATGTGGCAATAGATGCGGTGAAGGGCCAGCTATCTCAGTCTGAGAAAAATTCAACACAGGAGAGCAGATTGCACTAATTCTGCTGACCATTCCCCAGGTTAATTTATTATTCTTTCAATGTTAATGTCTTGCCTTTTTTTTTTTTCAGAAGTCTTTTTGTTGTTGTTGTTGCAACATAAAACACGTGATAAGAAACAGTTCCTGCTCAGCATAAAGTGTATGGAGCAAATAGCTACACATTAGAAAAAGTAATTGTGACAGATGCACAAAGGAAGATCCAGAAACAACACACAGGTCTTTGCAGTCCCATTTCTGTGTCGCATCAGTTGGACCTTATTGAATAGCCCATTGAAAAATAATTATGATTGGAATGAAGTGGTATTAAGAGAAAAGTTGCAAATTCATTCCCTGAGTAGCTCCTCTGAAGCTGGTGGAGTTGCCCTAGGGATGAATTTAGTCAGGTATATGTCAATTGGCCGTAAGACATAATTTGAACTTTACCTTTGCCAAATGAGCAAATATACACACGCCATTTATTGCCAGTTCTGTTGGTTTAAGAGGTGCTCTGTATTTCAAAGCTAACATTTGTACCACTTGTTGCTGTGGTTGTCTTTTATTAACACAGCAAATAGCTAATGAAAATCTATGGCCTTGGAAAAAACCAGCTCGTAAGTTAGGACTTTAAATAAGTCTGCCTCTCATATATACGCAGCATGGTACCCTGCTACTTTTTGTCTCATTCAGTCAGCCCATTTATAAGGATACAAAATCATCACATACAAAGGTTGCAAGGAAATTTTTTTTCCAAGAGGAAACAAGCCTGGCTCAACTGCAAACAGCTCATGTTCTATTTAAAACCAGGCAGGATTCATTTCTCGTGCCAGAGAGCCCAATTCATCCAGGGCGTTAACTCCACAAACTCCAGCAAACTTCTACCAGAGATTAATTTAGTCCGAAGTGCTTTAAAATCTCGCTTAATTTATACATGTTTCAGTTTGGCTTTAAAGCCATTGGGATGCTCCCTTCTCCCACAGGACCAGGTGTCGCTGTGCTGCCTCCCCCCTACCAGTCCAGTGCAGTGGGACATGTCCTTACTGTCCCTCAGCAGAGCACTAAGGGAGATGGCTGAAAGCTATCCCCTTTCTGAGCTGTTCTCCTTCCTCAAGGCTCCTGTTCTGCAGAAAATGTGACGCCAACCTGACTATAATAACAGTGTGACCCATCCAGCAGTCACATCTGTCACCAGTTTGGGGCAGGCATTTTGTGAGATTACTCTTCCTTCAAGGAAGCCAAGTTGGCTTTTATTAACAAGATGACAGCTTTTACATAGGTCCATTTAGTACAGTTTTGCATTCCCACATGTGCAAGGGTGCATTTCTGTAAAGTAGAAATAAATTGTATCAAGTTCACCTTAGCAGTAACTCCCTGGCCTGCACCAGAAACTAGTTTAACCCATAACATTCAAACATCACAAACTTGTATTGTCCGACGTGTCCTTTACCTTCCTTTAATCTTTAATATAACATATCCGTCTCTTAACAGGAAATTTGACTTGCGAATGTCCACCCTAAAGATGCCATTAATATATGGCATGAAAGCATGGTGCCCTGACAAGGGGTTTGCATCCCAGCTGTAATCACTAGACTTTCACTAATGGGAGCTATATGGGTCGGATTTGCAGAAGCTCCTCCTAGAATAATTAAAGCACTGAGCTGTTAGGATTTTTTAAACAAGGTTTCTGGCCCTCTACAAAGCATGTGTGCTATATATCCTTAAACATGACATGTTTTCCTCAAGGAGTTCCTTGTCAAGAATCTTTGTATTTAATAGTGGGTGATGATGAGAATATGCCCTAAATGAAATGTAATTGAAAATGAGATTATGTAACTTTACTTCCTCCATAAGTAGACTTTCCCTTGACATATTGTAGTCAGGGTTTGTGCTAAAGTCTTTAGTGTTAAGCAAACTGACAAATACAAGGTTTAAGGAATCTTAGCACTGAGATCTGATTAACATCTGCTGGTCTTCTGCAGAGGGAGGAAGCAGAGCTGCGTTCCAGAAGAATAAACTTAAAAGAACAAAATCCAGCGAGTGACAAATTTTAAAAAAACCCAACAAACTACTTAGTTTAAGGTGAAAATCCTGATGTCTCTCAAATAAATCAGACATCAAAACAAACAAGCTTTAATTTACTAATTACCCTATTGGTTGTCAAATAAAATTTTAGTCACTACTAGCACAGCTGCATATGCTCCTTTCCAACAGCTCTTGAAGAGCATGGACAGAGTTCTTTTATTAAAGACAGCTAAATTGAATATTTTTTTACATCCAGGCTTGAGAACACGAGGCAGTATTTTGCTTGAAAGTTTTCATTACCTTCCAGCAGGCAAAACACAGAGTCTGATTAACTGATTCTCAGTGAGACCTCAATTAGAATTTGACCTGCAATTCCCCTTCAAACCAAAAATTAAGAGTAAATTTACTATTTTAAATAATGCAGCAGTGTCTACACTTTTAATGTCCATATGCTGTCAAAACAATAATTGAGTTTGTTGCCTACAAAATACCAACTTCCAAAAGTACTGTAGAGGAAAAAAATGATGCGCTACTCTTTTGCAGTGGACCTGATTCTTTTTAAACTTGGCCTGTGATTCTGCAAGTGATATTATTTCTGAAAAAAACTGTGTGGGGGGAGGTCTTTTTCAATTTTTTTTTAACCATTACTTTTTAATCATTAAAGACTTGCAATTTATGTCGCGGAGTGGTTATGGCAGCAAAAAAATATTCTTTTTTTCTTTGCAAAACTGATGGAAGTTACTATCAGTGAATAGTTTTATTCACCATGTTTATCATAAACATGCAGCAAGATTACTGGCTTGTAGGTTTAGTTGAATCAGTCTGGATTTTTCTCACACAGCTTCTTTCTGAAAATGAGGCAGCTATCTGCTCCACCTTTCCCACCTTTGCCAGGCAAATAGCGCTTCTGTCCTTGAGTTAGACCACATGTGAATGAAATGATCAGTAAAAGTAATTGCAGTATCAAGGGGAGCTAAGCTTCTGCCGATACTGCTGCTCCCATCTTAATTTTCAGTTAAACCAAATCACTCTATAAAGTGTCTGGGGATGAGGTTTAGGCATCTGAGATTAGAAATTGAGATTAGAAATATCTTTCTGCTGCAGGCAGTCCCCTCTGGCCATGTACTTAACACACATCCAGGTGGAAGGAGATGTCAATTTGAGTAAAACTATTGCTCCCACTGTGCTGTGGAAGTTATGATAATGCACTTACAGGAATCACAGCAGTGGTTGCATGGCCAAGGAGAGGAAAGAAATAAAACAACTCTTGACCTCTGAGGCAAACAAATAAACAGCACCGAACGGATGCTGCTACAACTTGTTGACTCAGGTCCTCCACCTAAAAAGCTGTGATACAGAGGTCAAGCCTACGCAAGAGGGAGTTGGGTCCTGATCTGAACACAACCACACCACTTTACATGCAAAGAAGAGGAAGCCCTGATAGTGAGGGTCACTGTCTTACTCTCCTCTCTATGGGGCAACTAAATGCAGGACAAAAATTCTTTCTGATAAAGTAAATTTGCACATCTATATTTCTAACCACTGCAAAAGATGAGTAGAATGAACTTTATGTTCAGAGAGGGTTTCTTATTAATATATTTTCATCTGCTTGGGTAGGTTCGTTGACCAGAATTTCATTGGAGTTTAGGACAATCAACAAACCAGAATTTTCCTTGTGTGAGAACTAAAGAGGACGTCTACCAAACATTCTTTACTAAATGGGTAATTCCACCATTGTATACCTGTGGGGGGAGATGGCAGGCCCATGGAACCCCTGGGCCCCCTGGAAGCAGAAGAGCTAGAGGCGCTGAAGGGAGTGAGACCGTTCCCCTGAGAAAGGTGGAGATAACTGCACATTCCCATGGAAACAGCCCTGAGAGCTGGACAGTGCAAGGTCAAGCTGTATAACAAACTGCAGGTGTTGCATTCCTGGGTGTTTTGCAGGAAAATGTTCATAGTGTGTGTGTATGGGAAAGTGGAACTTGGCACCTAATAAAAAGCTGCCTGCTGCTCTGAGCAGGCAGACATCCCTTTGTCTCACCATCCTCGTGTGTGTTGTGTGTCTTCTTCCCCCCTTGGACCGGGACCCCTTCGACAGATACCCAGCGACATATACCCTTTATTATATTTTGCATGAGACATTATAATATACTCTGTCTACTGCAGGATCATTTCAGTTTCCTAAAAAGTTGAGACTCAGGCTTAGAGACAAAGCAGGGCACAGGGAGCAGTCAAAGACAGTGGAGCACAGCCATGGCAGCCGTGGCTCCTCATTCCTGACTAGTTGAATGCCAAGCATATCCCACTGAGACATTCCATGTGCAGAACAGTTGTTTCATGCTTATGCAGCAGTAAATACATGTGTGAATGAGGCTGCAAGTGCTGTGAAACATTATAAGATTGGGGAGCTGGTACCTGTTACTGAGGAGCTGGGGGCTTCCTGGAACCTCCTGGCACCGTTTTTGATCCTTAATATCTCAACTGGGGTAAATTACCACCATAATGATTCAAATAACTCCAAAGAGCATGGGCTTGATCCACAGAGGCACAGTTCAGCAGGAGGGGCTCCACACCAGGACTATGACTACTTCAGCTTCAGCCTGTCAACAGGGGGGCAGGGGGCAGTGGCTGGGGACCTCCAGCCAATGTGCCTAGGGTTCTTCTGGCCCTGAGGTTGACTGGCATGGAATAGTCTGTGTCCATGCTATTAAACTGTCAATACCCCCCCGTCAGTTTAAAGGGTGAATGATTGATTTCTAGTGCCTGGAAACATTCTTCAAGGCTATTTAATATATTAGTATGGATATAGTCAATCTGAACCAAGTCCAGAAAAGGAGCTGCAGTCCAGCTGTGGAGAAGGAGCATCACCAGCTGTCCATAGCCAGGAGGCAAGGATGGGGAGATCAGAAGTGTTGCTCCAATTTAGTAACACGTTGCTGTTTTTCTGTGTTTGCTGTCCCCTATACCAGGCATATTTTCCTTCCTTGTCCTTTGGATCTCACTGATTGTGAGTGGAGAAATATGGGCCACCTGTGAGCACTCAGACACACTATCATGTTTCTGTGTTCCTTTCATGGGATGGAGATTGAGACTATAATATCTAAGTAAATGACCCACATACACCTCCAAACAAAGATTATTGTACAGATTTTAGAACAAATAAGTGTGATATCAGAGAGCCAGAGTTTCAGTTTCAGTAATAAGTCACCTGAAATGTGTGGAAAACTCACTCGTCTCCAGACATATATTAATTTTACAGCATGCAAATCTGACTGATACATGTTTTAACTAACAGAAGAAAGAATTCATGATGATGGAGTGTAGTTTATCAACAAACTTTCAATGACAAAGCTGTCGAATTCTAATGCAGTTCTCTGTCCAGTGAGATGTAATTTTTCAGCAGTTCCAGTGAAGCCCTGCAGCTTTTCCAGTGGAACTAACACCCAATTTTTTGTTTTATTTAGGCTGGTCTGTTTCTTGGAGTCTTCCTATCATGCACATATGCCATTTTCTAGCCCGATTCTCCCTTGTAGTACTCAGCTGGAAGCTCTTCCATCCAAGCCACCACCTACAGGGCATGGTGGAAGTGGGCCACAAAACAACCAGGATCAGACAAAGCCCAGAAAGCATTTGAAGAGAAACTGCAAAGAGGAAGAGAACAATACTATCTGAGACCGGGGTGAAAGTTTCGCTATCTCTTTCCTTCCAGAGTCTTTTTTCCAGTGTTTGCTCAATTTTTTATATTATCCCCTGCACTACTTTATGCTTTTATCCCTGGGATCCCTTTTTTTCTGCCAATGCCTCAATGTCCTGTCCTGCTCTGCATGATATAGTCTTTGCTTTTCGATTTCCCCTATGCTTACCTATCCTCATGTAGCCTTAAAGCTTAGTGAAATGGATGTAAAATTCTTTTTCTGTTACATGTGGCTCATTTTCTTTTTATGACTGCCGCATTTTCTACTTCTTATCTGTATTTGTATGTAAATATAATTTCAAATTCCCATTATATAAAAGAGGGACAGCTAGCACAAATGGCCAGCAGAGCTATTGAAAAGCCACCACAGGACATACATCTATATGAAAGAATACACTGCTTTTTGATACCGGTAGTTGCAAGGTCATTAATGGCAGGAACAGGAGACAAACAGTGTTAATAACAGGCTAGTGAGGAACTGAAGGGGCTTCATGCTTCCCATGAAAGCTTTCAAGATTTTTTTCAAATCCTTCCCTGACAGGAAAGGAACAAGAGGACTGGGAGATTTCATCCACCCTGGTTGTTTCTTTGGTACACCATAGCCAAAGCAGGATGCCGTGAGAATAGGCATTTCCTACCCAGCCAATGAATACATTATACATAGGCCCTGGCAGCAGTGGAACAACCTTTATCTGTCCTTTTCTACCTGCAGTCCTCTGAATTCATAGAGGATTTAGATTTTATCTTTCAAGGTAATTGTAGAGATCCTCACTCCATGGAGAAAACAAAGAGGTTATGAGAGATTCAAAAAGGCAACAGAGAATGCTACAGTGTGTTTGCTTTGACACTTTCCATATTAAATCTTCATACTCTCAAGATGCATCCATTTGGATGGAAATCAGTAAGGTGACTCATTCCCATGTGACAGTGAGTGAGAATTTGGCTCAATTACATAATTTGTCCTAAAACTTGAAAACAGGGTTTTCTCCAACAATAGTCCGATAAAGAATGTCTACTAGTTGGGATCTCGCTTTCATTTCTGCTGTTTACAAGTTTAATTTAGGTTAGGTTAGACCTCTACTAACTAAAACATGAACAATTGTGATCAGCTGTTCACTGACCAGCTGATCAAGAACTGCTTGTTTAATTAGGGAAGAGGAATAATTAGCTTGTCAACATTTAGACCCCAGAAGACTCTAGCAAAAGGCTACATTGAAGGATTCCTATTGCCGTACTTATTGACCTTTAAACTCTTCATCTCTTCTGTCACTGATGTTTAATAGAGTCACTTAGGCTGTCAGGCTAATAACTAAGATAATGAAGTAGTCTAGGACCTTGGTTTACCGCTTTGTTATTCTAATGCTAATTTTAGAATGCTAAAAATAGGTTCACTAAAAATAAGACATTGTGGGTGGGTTTTTCTTCTAAAACAATTGAGCTTCTGTTACTCCCCTCCCAAAACTATTAAGACATCATTAGATTTCAAAGAGGTTATTTTGTAGTAAGAGTTAATCATCATTTTTGCAGTGAAGGGCTTCGTAAACCAAATTCCTGGGGTGATTGTGTCTGAGGAATAAAGAAAGATGAATTTGTTACTTGTTTACAAATCTATATTGCTAAACACAAAGGGAAAATAACACATGTCAGAGTAAGCGCATCAGTAAGGTGAGTCATTTTATTATAAGGACAATATCTTTAAAAATCAAAGTCACGAAAGCAGAAGTGATCACTACTAAAATATTTTAATGGCATGTTGATTGCATGGGGTGTTTGTAAGGACAAGTAGGTTCTTTAGATGTTTACCTAGTCGCTTTTTTTAACCTTGAGTTTCTCAAATTTTTTTTAAATGTGATTTTGTTTATCTGTGTGTAAAATATTTGAGCTTCAGATAATGTTGATATAGCTACAATTTCTTTATTTACCCCTAGGTTACTGGCATATATTCTTACTGTTGCAACCATTTTAATATATTCGTGTTTTGGTATAACTAGCAGCATGCATAGATGAAAGCAGTGTATGACTCTGCAGGAAAAAACATACTCCCAGAATCAAATTCTGAGGAGAAATAGAAAGCATTGAAGCATGTTTTTAAAAAGACTTGCTTGACACACATTTCTCACAAATCACTTTCTTAGAAAACCCTCCTCTGTCTTGATTTTATTTGCAGATTGTTTGTTTTCTTTTTTTTTCACACAAAAGCCCCATCTCTTCAGATACTCTCTCATACCCGAAATCTGAAATCCATTTACAAATTTTTGCTCTTCTTTTAAAATAAAATAACTTTTTTTTCTCAGCCTAGACAATACCTGTGAAGAGTACTATGAGATTTGGACAATTAAAAGCATTGAGGGATGTGTTTTTTCAGGAAAATGTATTGGATACTTGGATTTATATATTGGAAAATTGTATTTCAATGGGATTTTTCTTAATAGGAATAAAAGAAAATAAATTCCTTACATTTTGGATCTTTTTTTCCCAAGATGTCAGCTCCTTTTCATTTTAAAATTCTCTGTTCGCTACACCACATCAGTTTGACCTGTCATCTTTGCAGCCATAAGGACACTTGACTCTTCTATTGGTCAGCAGCTCAGCAATTGATAATTTTTTTTCCTCCTGTTGGGAAAAATAATTTCCTTAGTTCCCATCTCTTCAGAAGGCATTCTCTGAAATGGATGGCCTTAGATGTCCCATAGCCTGACAAATTTCCCAGATTATTATTTTGGAGCACACGGCTGATTGTACCAGACAGGGGGAATAACACTACTGCTACTCTCAGAGTCTGTTGAAACTCCTGTCTCTCCCAGCCCCCTACTGACTTGTGATTTAATGCCGTGTGCTATGTCTAATAAAAAAATTCCTCCAGGTTGAAACCCTATCAGTTTTATTTGTCTGGTAACCACTGTGCACATGTTAAGACACAACACAAACAACAGCAATGTCTTTGATACTGGTTACACTATTTCTGCACTTTCATACAGTGCTTAAACCTGGTGGCAGCTTCAGTGTTCAGAACAACTGCTATGATCTCACACAGATTATGCTGTCTTCTGGGTCACATCTTTCTCCTTGTGGATCCCTGGCTTTGAATGAGATGAAGTTTTGCCTTTAGTGAAAAATCTTTTCTGGAATTTCTTCACTATTACTCCAGGCCAAGCAGGCTGTCAAAGGCTTCATTCAGAAAAAAGATTTTTATCCAACTAAGCTAAGTCATGCTGATCTCTTCCAAAAGGACATCCTACCGAAAGCACATTCCCCTGCATCACAGTATCTTCTGATACATCAATTCCCATGCTTCCCTCCAGCATCAGTGGGAGCAGCAGTTGAAGTTGGAAGGCAGCATGGAGCATCAGTCCCGTGGGGTATTTTTCTATTTTTAGTCCAAAGCAATCCTTTTGTTAACTGTCTGTGAACTTCTCAAGTTGCAGTTTTAGGGAATGAGGGAGTTCTGGGTGAGAGATCAGGCGGTATCAGAGGCAACCACAACTCACAGACATACTGACTTACCCTATGCTCTTGGGGTTGCTTACTGACCTTCATGCTGTATTAATGTGGTGGTGTTTCAGTGCCCCCATTTTTTGGCTGCTGATAGAAAGCACATATGCCTGGGAAAGCAGCTTCTACATGTCAACATGCTTGCTCTCAATGGATATCTCAGTTAGGCACAGCTCTGGTGGAATATATAACAGTGTTTTAATCAGTCCTCCCCACAGAGAAGAGGTCTTTTGTGTCATCAAGTGCACCACACATAGATCACAGCGTTGTTGTAGCCAGTGGACTTGGGGGTTGCTATTTCAAAATAAGATATGCTTATGGAAATACATATCCAACACTATACCAATAGAATAATTTTATTCCCATAATTTGTAAGTGTTCTAGTATTCTCCCAATGATAAATTTTGATTTAAAAAAAGTTTCTTTCTGCAGAATTGCTAATGAAGACCATATTTCATCTGTACCTCCGAGTTATTTCTCTGATGAGCATTCTCTCTACTCTCTAATTATTTTGAATTTGTCCTTGGCAGATACCTGCTAGCATGTCAGTTCTCACTGCTCTGGAAACAGCTGCTGCACTTTACTCTGGTTTTTCTTTTCTTAAGGGTTATTATCAGGGAATTCACCACTTCCATCCAAACTTGCAGGCTTTCCCAGCTAGCATGAGCTAATCAGTACCTCATTAGACCAAGCTTACACAGAAGCTTAGTCTCCAATCTCTGTGCAATGAATAACTGGCTGCATCACTGATTACAAAGGAAGGAGGGTTGTGTCAGCAGCCGTGCTGTTCTGAATCGCCAGAGCACAGTTAAGGACATACTTCCTGGCTACATATCACCTCAGCAGAGACCATAAAAGCAGCTTCAACATGCTCCCTGATCCTATGGCCATGAGCCACCTCCACCCACCAGCACACATCTCCTGTGATAGCATATCAGAGCCTACACCTCCATGCCCTTACACGATTTGCTCCCAGACAGAGCCTTTTTCTTCAGTTTCTGTGGTACAGGCAGGGAACTCGAGCCTTCTGTCTTCTGGATTGACCACACAGATGTGCCACCACACCTGCTACTCATAGAAAGAGGGCTTTCTGCCACCACAGGGCATCAATCCCTCACAGGAATCCCAGTGCACCAACCGTATTTACATCTGAAAAAAAGCGATTTATTTTTGGCTCTCACCGATAGTTATCTGCTGCAAGATGACATCAGTCTCATCTGCAGAAGGGCTCACCTCACCTTGACAAAACCTAGAAATTACCTCTCTTCTTTTCCCAAATAGCTGATGACAAGTTCTTGGGCAAGATTGCACTGTGCTCATCTCTGGCCAGGCCCCTTGGCTCCACCAGAAAGAAGCACTTGAGGCCTTGAACAGTGGGCTGCAGAGGGGATGGGGGATGCCAAGGGACATGCCAGCATATATTGGCTGCAGAGCAGAAATCAATCAGACAGCGGTATCGCAAGGGATAGGAGCAAACTAACTGTAAGGTCTCCCCATAATTAGGCTTCTGGCCCAAGTTCCCCCTTCCCTCTGTTGCAAAAAGCCCCTTTGGCCCAGTGGAGACAACCACTACTACTAGAAACCTGCTGCAGATTTCCTACATGGTTTTCCCAGTCTTAGGCAAATGTCTTGACTTCGTCAGGGCATTTCCCTAGCACCAAGATTAGGCATCTGAATCCTGCCCTAGGTGGCAGTAGTAGGACAAAGAGAGATGTGAAGCGCTTGTCTCTGGTGGGTGCCCTACCTCGGACATGGCCCTGTAGCATTGCCTAAGCCTATATTTAACCATGCCCATGAAAACGAAAACTCATTGATGCTGCACTGCCAGCTGTAGCTTGTAGGCACACCAAGAGGGAAAAGCTCAGTATTTCTGCTCATAGTCAGCCGGAGCTAATTTTTTGAGGGTATCAAGATTTCTCTTGCAAGTTATCTTCTGTAGAACATAATTATATGACCTTCTCATTAACAGAGAGACCTCAATGCCTGACTCTGCCCTACTCAGCGCTTACTACAGCAGCCTTATAGTGCCTGCTCACTCGGTTGCAAACAGTGCATGTTGGTACACTCACGACTTGGGTTAGTGCTAGTTCAGCACTGTCCCGAGTAAACACTGCAGCCACTCATCTAGCCTCCTGTTTTTGCATGCCTGGATATTTCAGGAACACATTTGCATTACATGTTTCACCACAGCTGTATTGACTCTGAATGAGAAATGGCAGCCTTAAAAAGCACTCCAGCTCTCTAATTCAGTGAAGGGATTTCCAAAGTGTGAACTGAATGTTTTTAACCTCAGAGATATTACAATTCTTTTTGGCTATTCAATATACTTGGGTGACTTACCTACTTGCTGTGCCCTTATGGGCTTTGTAAAGCTATTTCTTTTGTTTAGAAAACACCTTTACTATACTCTAAGAAGCACCTGAAAAATATTTTGCCAAGTGACTGAGGACTTTGAAGGAAGCCAGAGTCTTTGCCACAGATGCCCTTAATCTGAGACATAGTTATGCTTTTATTTATACATTTATATGTGTATGTCTGTGTATACATACATGAAGACACTTATTTTAGAAGGGTCTCAAATTATTTAATCAGCTTGCTTTCAATATGGATTATTTTCTTACAGATGTACTCATGGTACTTAAAAAGTTTATAAATGAAGATCATACCAAAAATTACAATGCAGAGTTTATAATTTCACACATATTAAAAATAGCTGCTTTTCCCTTTGTGGGAATGCAGTGGCATTCTGCCATCGTCCATGCGCACAACTGCCTCCCTGTGGGATTCGTTAAACAGGCATCGCTGACTCACGGGCTAAGTGACTGTACAATTTAGCTAATTTGACTCAGATGTATGAGAACCTAAAGACAGTGTATATGCAGATGATGTGCCATAGGGGATAAAGGTTTTGCTAGCTACCACTAGAAGCAGCACTGCATTTTACTGACAACAGCATGATGACTCCATTTTTGGATGTTTAAGTAAAGAAAGGGTTTGTATGTGCAGGGAAAGATTGGTTTTCCGTGGAACAGCTTGAAGTCCTGTAGGTGCTGAGCTCAGCTTACACAAGATTTTTCTCAGAAGGCAAGCTGGGAGCTGGCTTTATATCCACAAGTCAGTATTTATTATCTTTTCTGTGCCAAATCCTTCCATCTCCTGTGTACTGAATTGATCACTGGTTTATTATTTTGAAAACAATAATTTGAGTGCCTATTTCAGGCAGCAGTTTCTTTTTTCTTCTTCTTTCTTCCTCCTGATCCTAGTTTGCCACTGTTTGCCTCTGTGCAGTGACTTGCTGCGTACACATAGCCTGGACATATCCCAAACTGGTTAATGACACCCTTCCTACCTCAAATGATTCACCCTTTGCTTCCAAAAAGTCATCTCTTTTCCCTTCCTATGGACTGTCATATAGTGCTGCTGGAGAAAAATTATCTGCTATATTTAAGTGCTATGCGTGTCTATTATTTCACCAATGTTTGAATAAGTCTTTTCAGAATTGCTCCAGATGAAAGGAGGTGGTGTTAATTGCAGTTATTATTAGACAGAAATGCAGCTGAAAAACCTTATTTCAAACTGGATGCAGACATTGCTCCCCAAGAGAGTTTCTGGGCATGACATCCAAAGGATTTTGGTGCTACTTGTCTTCCTCAGCCTGCTACTGGAATACAAAGCTCAGTTGCAGCATCCTAAAACAGATTAATTTCCAGAGCAGCTTTGATTCTCCAGCAGACACCTCTCAGCCCAGGGCCACCCCACTACGTAGGGCCATTGGAGATATTTTTGAGAAAGGACTTTCTGAAGTCCTATTACCACTTCCCAGTTCCCATCAACTGGATATAAAAATAGAAGACATGAGATTTTCCAAAGTAAGAAGGATCATTTTAAGATGATGTTTGAGGGGCATGAGATTTTTCAAAAGAAAATTTCTAGTCAGTAGATCTCGTGGCACTAAAGTTTTTTAAAATCTGCTGATCTCAACAATAGGCTCTGAAGAATAAAACCAGGCACTTCATTAAGCAGAACCATAGTGCCACAACTCCCAGCTGTGATTTAGCTAGAAATATTTCAAAAGTCTCTGTCAATGTAATATTTAAACACTGTACAGGGAATACAAAAATGCGAAGACCGACCCAGAAGGACAGCATATCAATTCAGAGGTGAGAAGTCATATCATATTTCATCAAATGTAATTCTATTCATTTATTCTGGGAGGAGCCTCAAGACTTTTGAATACCACATTTGTTACTTCCTACAATGGCTGGCAGTGGGGTGCAACTGAATAAATGAATAGCACTGGCTCAAACTCCACTCAAAATTTCTGGGCTCACTAAGCAGCCTCCCAAGGGGCCCTCAGAAGATGACAGCTCCATGTGTGTCAGTGCAGGGGCTTTACACCGAGGGTCTTTCACAGGGGAAATGGTGCTTGGCTTGAGAACACACACCAGGTCATGTCTGGGGCCACATGCCTGCATTCAGTAGAGGGAACATCCCTGTAGGCAAGTGCCTCATCATCGCACCACTTCCCATGAGCTGAACAGTTTTACAAGCTTAGCATGATTCTGTTAGTCCTGCCTTCAAGTCCTTGAAAAGTGCAGCCTCCTCCTGTTTTGCCAGTTCCCTTCCCGAACCATCCATTGTAACCTTCTGGTGCACACAGAGGTCACACAGCTCTGCCACTGTCCTCATAACTCTTCCCTTCATGAGTTCTGCCAGTGTTAGGGGTTTCTTGCTCGAGGATGACCACAGCTCCCCTTGTCCTTCAGCAGGATCCTTGCTAGACAACTGTGTTGCCCACCACAACACTCTGCCCTCTTTCTTTTGTATGTTCTTCTGAACCTCTCCACCAGTTCTGACTTGTGCAATATTTTTGTTTTGCCTCCTGCCTGACACTTTCACTCTGTCTTTCCCTGATCAACAGGTCACTGTGGTGTTAGCAGGCTTGTACTGCTGAGTCCTTCCTGCACAAGAAATCAAGATTTGTATCTAACCAAGCTAATCTAATGACTACCTGCAGGTTGTAAAAGGAAGAAAAGAGAAATCAGTCTCTCTGGCTGTACAAGATCTTTTTGCACTGTTACCACTGACAGGAAATCTTATTAATCAACAAGCTACAAATTCAAACAACAGTTGAACAAAACCCATGTGCTTGTAATGTGCTCTGAAGTCCAGAAGCACTCCAGAGGAGGTGGAAGAGCAACAGGAGAACCACAAGGCTGGGACCCTGCCTGGAATAAAGGACATATCATAGGACAATCAAAAAATAGTACTTAGAAAGATCTCCACCACTGCACCTTAGTGTTGGATCAGAGGAAGCGTCTCATCAGATTTCAGTGCAAGTCTGGAGAAAGCATGGCAGATGAAGCAAGCACATCGAACTGCTGGGTCACACAAACAAAACACATTTGTTACATGTCTCTTTTCTCAAATCCCAGCAACATATCTGAGCATATATCCAAAATGTATCTAAAGGCTGAAAGTAATTTAACCCAAGGTTGGTGTAATCTATGAGGATTAGGATATAGAAGAGCTATAAAAAGTAGGAAATTTAAGTTCAAACTTCAAAATATTCAGTAATGCAAAATTGGACAGTGGTACAACTAAAATTTTAGCTTCTTTGTAGTCGCTTAAATTTTCAGTATGTTAGCTCAGACGTTTTCCCATTAAAAGAGGGCCAGTAACGTTGCTAATTCTTGCAATTTTATCATGGATTTTTAAGTACTTAAAAAAATCAAATGATAACAAAGGTCTTCAAATTAATTTTTAAAGATGATGCTAAACATCACAGCATATAAAAATCTCACGTTTGAGGATTTAATGAACTCAACCATTCTTGAACACAGTGGGATAAAACAGGATATAGCAAGCATGCATGTATCTGGGAACAGTGTGGGAATAGCTGCTTTTATTATGAAAGACATCAGGTGTAACTACAGAGGTCAAACATCACCCTTCATTCTGGAGACGAATCAAATTTTAGAGAGTTTTAGATCCCATTTATTGCAATGCTTTTGCCTTATTTAATGTAGTAATGGAAGTCATTTCATGGGCTCTAAGCCTTTCCCCTGCTTGAATGAAAAGAACACAGAAGTCTCCCTTGACCACCAACATAAATCTGAGTAGTCTTCCAAAAGAGATCAGCCAGATGATCAGGGAAATATGATTAGGCAGTTTCAGCAGAGGAATTTATGTGTCTTCCCCAACTAATGGGGATGGAGTATTAGCAGATAGGATTCACTCCTGATTTAACAGTTCTCCTGCAGAAGTAAAGAAGAGTCCTTCTCATCACAATTCAAATTCTCTTTGGCATCAAAAGGGAACACCAGGGGCAAAAACTGAGTGCTTTTGAAACATAGAAACATAGAATCATAGAATGTTAAGGAATTGGAATGAAACTCCCATCAACAGTATTTTCAAATCAGACCCAGTTTTATTGGTGAGTTGTACACTACGATATAATGTAACAGGCACAAATAGCTTTTTTGCTCATACTGCAGGAGAAGATAATAAAAAGAGATTATTTGCTTTTTGACATGTTGAAGGACTTTTGCCATGCAAAGTGGAGCATTCTGTGCTATATTTCATCCCTCTGCTACAGCAACATTTACTATTTTGTCCTGCTTTTTCCTATTTCCTCTTTACAACATTACCAAAGAAAAGTTTATTTTTTGTCACTATAACATCTTTGCCCCAGACAGAAACACACCTAAATAACCCTTGTGAGTTTGCTGCCAATCTATGAATGAGCTGGCAGGGAATGCTGTTGGAGGCACACAACCAGGACCCCTTCCCAGAGATGCTGTACCTTGTTTTCACACTCTGCCTGTCTGCCCTTGCTCACCTTGGGACACGACCTCCCACCTGGACGGTGGCTTTTGGCTTAGAGCAAACAGGGCAGTGGTGAAGAAGCCGTTTGGTTGGTTGTCCCCATCCATGGACTGAATCCATCCAGGCATCATCACCCACCAGAGACTGTTTATTTATTTCATGTCTTTTACCGGCTCCATGGCAAAAGCTGTAAATACTGCCTTTTATCCCTCTTAAAACTCAGAAAAAATGTGAATGCTGTCTTAGCACATTCAAGAATGAACTCCTTTGAGAGAAAAACAAAACACATTTCTCATGCACTTATCAAGAGTTTTCTCCAGCATGTGTGAAGGGCTCTTTATTTTGCAGAAATATGAAAAGGATAAGGTCCATGGCCCATAGTCCTACTGATGTGGGGTGCTCATACTCTCTGTCTGGCCCAGAGCAGCAGGAGGGACATTTGGTAACCTTCCCAAGAATGGGAAATTCTGCATCTGCAGTATATTTAAGTCACTTTTAATGGGACGAGTGAAAATACAGGTAAGGGATTTGGGTTCAGCTATTGAAACCCCAAGAGACCAGAGAAAATATAGTGGAGAATTATATCCATTGAGGGATTAGGGGGCTGGGCAGGAGATATTTGGGCTGACCAGGTATGAGATCAGGAATGTAAAGGGTAGAGCTCAGCCTGATGCTCATTTTAAGACAAGAGTTACTAAAAAAAAAAATATAAAAATATAGCAGAAAATCAGTGGGAACTTAAGGAACTCAGCATTTGTCCATTTGAAATGTCTTCACACTTTGGGATAGCCAGGGCATGGTTGGCGTGAAAAGACTACTTTTGTGCTCTTGCAGAACTTTTGTTTTTTCACACTGAATTTCTGCAACAATGCCTTAGCAATGTGCATGTTGGAATTAAAGAATATATATCGTCATTTACTGAAACACAAGCTGGTAACACTGGTTCAAAATATTATATCCTTCCAGTCTTGTGGTATAAGAGTGACAAGAAATACTAAGGCACAGAAATATGCATCATCATTCTACTAATTTGCTTTTTTATCCTATTTTAGTATGTTTTCACAGCTTTTCTTGCATGGATCTTCTGCACAGATTTCCTCTCGTCCTCATTTCTGAGAAGTGGCCTTTAGGTAGAATCCCCTTTGCTTCACAGTAACCATAAGTGCATACCACAGAGAGAAGGTGGACTGGTGCTGCTAAGAGCCCGGACTGGTGTGACAGCCCCACACACAGTGCTCAAACCTCCACTGCCCTTTCCTCTTCCACGCCTCCACTGCAAGAGCTACAGCTCTTTGTTTTGGAGATGTCTCTTTTCTCGAAGCACTGATGTCCTATCACTTAACATGAGGTGAATAGAAACACTGATTTTTTGTTGACTTAGCCCTGTTGCTCACCTTTTGGAGTCACACTGTGGCTGAAGGTCTCTGTGAGTAAGCACTGGGCTAAGGAAAACCTGTTTGCATATTGCAGTTGTAAAGGCTTACATGAAAATGTGAGTGATTGTACATGCTTGCAATTACTAATTTGTCCTAGTAGGTAAACAGAAATGTCAGTGGTCAGGGAATAAACATGTTTACACATCCTGTGTGTAAACCTGGGGCTGTGCCTTTCTTCCATTGTTAGCTATTTACATTATGAAAATCTAATTGACAGTTAAGATGCCAGAGGTTAAAAATATTCTGCAAACTTAGCTGAAAAAAAACAACTGTCAAGAGTTCAGGTAGTTTCTATTTTTTTTAATGTACTGTCAGTAACACATTCACACTTCAAGAGGCTCTCGTATAAATATTTACTTGCAAATACCAGTGGAACAGAAAACTACATAGTGACTCTTGATGCTCTGAATGAGGATTCAAGCTTAAATTGACCAACTGTTTTATATGGACTGCCTTGGTAAATCTGCTGCCTCATTTCCAGATAATCTCATTTACTCTTTATCACCCAAATATTTGTGGAAAATTGTTTACTTCTGATTTTGATAAAGCCCCTATATTTTCAAGTATCGTCTGCAATGTTGTATAGAGGACTGCATACCCAAATGTTGTAAAGCAGGATAACTACAGTAAACTTAAAGAGGAGAGCTTGGTATAAATGAGCTGAAGGTCTGGCCAGCCTAACCTATATGAAGAATTAACTGCTTTATTTTTAAACTGTTCGTAGATTAAGGTAAACTGGTAATGGTAATAATGCAATTGGCAATTGGCTTCTAAGCTTTATCGGATTTTTATCATAATAGCTGTTAGGAGGCAAATCAATGGCCTTAACTGAGGACTTACAAATACACCCTGTGTCATGGTTTGAGAGCTCCAAAATCCAATATCTTCCTCCCTTTGTCATAGATGTTCTGAGGTTCAGGGTCTGAAAAATTACTTTGTCTTCCTGGTGGACTCCTCTCTGAAACGTCAGCTGTCTTGAGATCAAAGAAGATCCCTTGTTTGTGTTGTCATTTTGAGTGACAGATCAGCAATGGGTAATGCAGTTGATCAACCCCTACTATGAAAATAATAATATGTCTTCCTGAGTTAGATCGGTAAAATCAAAGTGATAGTCTAACACAACTTAATTTCATCCTTCGGAAAGAAGTCATTCTTGAGCTCACTATAACTTCAGAGACCTTTGTTTTTTTGGTAACCGTTTCCTAATTAACCATTTCACTGCCCAAGCCAACATTTCATTTGTCTTTTATCACTATAACACATTTTCTTTTTTTCTTTGCATCATTTCCCCCCGTCTTTTAATAGTTGGGAATTATTTTAATGAAACAATTTGGAGGAAAATCTACATGTGGAGGCCGTCAGGAAGCAGTGAATATTTGTGGTAGCAGCACCATGAATCACAAGTTTCTGTAAAATCTGCCAGCAATATCAGTCAAATTCTCCCTGGACATCTGTGTGTGTCACGGAGTTCTTTCTGAGGTCTTTCTGCATGCTGCAAGAGAAATCTGCTTAGCTAGAGTTCATAAGTCATGAAGGTGAGAAGCACAACTGAGCTTTTAGGTGGTAACTGGAGTTGACAAGACATTTGTGGGGGGACCACATTTCTGTTAACAGGGAGAAAAAGGATGCAACCTGCCTTTTGGCATTGTGGTCACTGCTTGTCTTGCCATATTCGCAGTTCATTTTCTCTAGATGCTCACTTTCAGACATAATACTGACTGTACTGGAAATGTGAATATTTGAATACGCACTTGGAAAATTTCTAGCACGTGGGCACACACCATGTAACATTTGCAATCCTGACATCTATATGAGCTGGAAATTGCAAAATGGCCATATGAGATCAGCTGGTTTGCTCTGCAGTAGTGACCGGTACCATCTGCTTCAAAGAAAAATGCACAAATCCTTGCAATAAACTTTTACAGGATAGTTTGTCCCTAAGGTAGTTTCCCTCTTATTTTTCCTTGTTAAAGATGGCTCTTGTAATGGCACATAAAGGGTCATCAATTCTCAATTTCTTGCTACTTAATTTAAAAATATTTTCATGCTATTAATGTTTTACAGAAAGTTACTGTCCATGCAAATTTCAAAACCATTTTTCCTCGGGTTTTAATCTTATTAAATTTTTAACATCAGGGTTACTTTAGTAACAGGCTCCTAGTTTCCCTAGCACTTTCAGACAAAAGGAGAAAGTCCATATTTTGCATGGCTGGAGATGCAAATTCTCGTTGCAACTCTTGCTTTTCACAACAGTCTGGCAACCACTTAGGTGAAACCCAACTCTTCAAAAGAGATGGTTACCTCACATCAGTTCCATTGCCCAGTTTATTGTTTCATGAATGTTTTTGCAAACTCATGGGGCACAAGAAAGAAGCAGCCAGAGTCAGAAGAAAGAGGGATTTAATTTTAAAGATATCCATTGCATCATCTTGCAGCAAGAAGAGAGAAACACAGAGAAATATCTATAGAATATCTATCAGTGAGTGAATGAGTGACTCATTCTTTCCCTGCTTTATTTAGGTTGAATAGTAGATTCCCTCACTCTGATTTCTCCTATAGTCGCTCTCTCCCAGAAGAACTCAACACATTGAACTATCTGATGTCTATTTTGTATTTGTGTTCCTGTGATCTCAGACACCTGGCTAGGTCCTAAGGTGCCAAGTCCAGTGCTAAGGCAGTTCTATTTTCTCTAGTACGCTGTATAGCCAGTAAATAATTTTGAGGCTGTCTAGCATTACCAAGGTAGTATGGGAAGGTCAGGCTCAGAGTATCTGTGAACTTTGACATGAAGCATTTGTTAACTTTGCCCCCTCAAACTAAAAGCAAAGGCTGAAGCAGAGGCACCTCGGCCATCTTGCATTGCTAGTTCTAGTAAATTCCCTCTGTTTCTTTTACACTGCAACCTGTCCATGTGAACCCTGTCTTTCACCAGCTTTCAAGCATTCAACTACCCACACTTGTAGGTGCTGGGAGGAGGAGTGGAGGAGCAGCAGATGTGGAGCTGTGGCATTTCCTCAGTCTCTCGGGAAAGATTCTTCACATTTGCTCAATCAACCCATGCACATGCTGTGTCATGATGACATGTCATGTCAGCTGGATAATAAAGTGCCACAACCAAACCTGTGGCAGTGCAATAGGATACTCTTTGCCATTCCTACCTGCCCTGTCTGATGCTGCAGGTAGCAGTGTGTGCTGTTTGAGGTGCCAGCCTGCAGAGTGCATGAACTATTGCACATCTGAAAGCAAGGTGGAATGACAAAACCAAGTATACTAAGAAATTAATCAATTGGTTTTCTTTTTTGATGGTATTTCCTCCTGATACCTTTCCACAGGCATAAATTGCTCTGACATTTTCAGACTCTTCACACCTAAAATACTAGGATATTCACTTCCATCTGATGGGAACAAGAGATTGTTTCATGTCACAACATGGGATTTACTCAATTTGCCCAACTGAATTAATGTCAGGATTTTATGTTAAAAGTTCAGGATGCTTATTAACTTTTAGGAGAAAGCACAAAAGCTCTATTATATACTTTTACTATATTAAAAAAAAAGCACAACAAAATCTTTGATGTGTTCAGCGTGCAACTTTTTGAAGTTTCAAATAGTATAGCAGGCGAAGCGTGGAGCACAGAACCTTTGCTTTGGTCCCTGAGTCTATTAACCTGTGATCTCAAGCAATAAGCAACTAATAAAAGCAAAATTAAGATACTGAAACAGATTTTCTTATAAAATTAGACCTTTTTTTTGTTTTAGCAGTCTCAGAGTCTCAGCAGCTTCTGCATGCTAACAGAAATTAAACTACTTTCAAAGGGAATAGCAAGCTGTAGAGTCAGAGAGAGAGAGAGAGAGTTTAAAACCCTTTGCATTCATTAAAATGTATTTGAAGAATGATAAATCTTCCTTGCATGTCAGACAGCCATCTTTTCTGCTTTATTTTAAAGGCTACTTTCCAGAGATCTGAGAGCAAACAAGCATGAAAAGGCCTCTTTTACTGCACAATTTTTTACTTCCCCCCCCCCCCCCCCCCCCCAATAAAAGTGTGTTTATAGCTTCATATGCAGGACTGGAATAGAAAGGATGTGAGTAAGAAAGATTAAAGGTATAAAATCCACAGGCTACATTTGAAGGTAACTTTAGGAAGCTTTTTTCAATGAAGAATATGAAAATAAATTATTTCCCCCATTTGTTTAAACCCAACTATTGCAACTTCCCTTTTTTTCCCTAGTTTTGCATATATAATTTTATTACTTGGTATCAGCTTTTATCTGAACCTAATGAAGGCTTGGCAAAACCTAAATACAGTAATGACATTTTCTGCACTAACTGCACATACAGCATCAAGTGGTAAGTTTTAGAAACAATTTCAATTTAACTAGGAGACTAGCCAGCTTTATGTAGCTACAACATTGCAATTGATTCTAATTTTTAGGTGTTAAATGGGATGGCTAACTGCTCCTACTGTCAGATTTATGGTGTGGCTGTTTTCATAAATACAGATTATTTAGAAAGAAAAGGAAAATCTTCAAGCATTGTAATGGTCACCTTTAACTGATCTAATTAAGGTAGGAACAATTTACATCAGCAGAGTCACAGGGTTTTCTTTTCAGCTTTCTTGCCCATAAAATCACAAAGTGTCATGTCTATACTGTCTGCAGTGAAGGAAGGATTATATAATTTCTGTATTCATACCATACAGTATTAAGAATGCTACATTAGTTTAGTTGAAAGGAGACATAAACCCCATCTAATATATTTTGTAATTAAGGCAAGTGACTTTGCTCATTCCCTGTGTTCAGCCATGCCTTCTATTCAGGGAGGGAACAGTATTGCTCTATACTCCCCTTGCTGTGTGCATCATGGAACTCATCACCCATTTTAATATTGCTCTCTGGCTCCAGATAGTGCTCTCACCTTCCCTTTCATTCAGAATTGCCACTGTGCTCTGTAAGAGTCACAGCAAATACCTCGTGTTGAGACATTTTAATTCCACTCCTTATGCTATCTGACCTTCTAATCATGATTTTCATGCAAAGCAAATATGGCCTAAATGATCGGGAAATGTGCATTTTCCTGCCTCACTCACAGAAAAAAAAGCCTTTGGATGTAAATATCTACCCCTTTTTGAAAGACATCTTGTATTTGCTCTAAATATATGTAGTTTCCTAATGACTTTCTGATATATTTTAGAGCACCAAATATCACCATTAGCATGTTACAATACAAAGCAATTTTTGAGAGGAGGATATTCAGAGAGGTAAAGCATTATCTGAGGATATTACCTAATTTCAGTTCCTTCTCTCATAGGTTTTCTGCATGACCTCAGGACATTCTCTTAGGATAAAATTTCCGAGAGGGATTTGTACATTAAGCCTTGATCTAGAAAAGAGCTTATGTGATTAAAATGGAACTTAGGGAGGTTTTAAGTACCTGTGACTGAGACTGCAATCCTGCCAATTCCTGCTCAGCTACAGCTTAACCTCAGAGGCACCGGAGGAACATATCAGCCTGAATTTTTATTATTTCTTAAAATGCTTTAGAGGCACAAGGTAGTGCAAAAGACATGAAGCCATTCCAAAGCACACAATCATCCTTTAGCAACATATATGGAAAATAAATGGTAATGAAAGGCCCAGTGGTTTTACTATGGGAACTGGACACTAGTTTTCTTCTCATTTGGGGCTTGCAAACAATAATATTAGTGACTTTCATTTAACAAGGCTATGATATTCAGATATTCCCAGGCTTAATTTCCAATTATTTCAGTAGGATCTGACAGCCCATACAATTATGAGGTTTGTTCTTTGAATGCAGAACTTGCTTTTGAAGACGTGACTTACATATTTTGGTGATGTTACCTGTGGTATCTCTGGTTCCCAGCTATTCATCAGTGAAAGGAGCTTGAAGGTGCTTCCCTGCTTACCAAGCTCTTATGCTAGGTAAGCGTATTAAAAAACATGTAGCTCCTAGGTGCTAGTGGAAATCTATACCAGATTAGTTTTGGTTGAATTCTACTCAGCTAAAATTCATGTTACATTAGAAATAATTTTAAATACAGAACAGCCCCAGGATGTGTTAGAAATTAAAATTACACTATAGTAAGTGCTGGAATTGCCGTGAAAGAGACACTTTAATATTCTGGTCCTTCTCTGAAATTCTAAAGGAGTTTGGACATTGTTCACCTTTTTTCTTAAACGATTAAATCAAAGTTGTCAAAAAAGTGGAGTAAACAAGTGCCACATGCCAGAAAAAAAAGGCTCTTCAAGAGTTTTTCAAAATCTGAGAAAGTAATACATTTGTTGTGCTAACGTGACAGTCATTTGTGCAAAGTTATGTGCTGGTCAGAAGGAATTATGTATACTGTAGTTTTTAGGAAATTACTATATTTTGCAAAATGTCTCATTGCTGGTCTGCAGAACCTGAAGAGAGAACGGGAATCTAAATATTACAGGTATCCTCCTGATGTAAAGGGACATTGATACAAACAAGTTCTTAAAACTGGAATATTTCCTTCCACTCCTACATATTTAAAGTTGTTTAAAGTTGTTTTGTTTTTAAGTAGTTGTTTTACTAGGTAAGAAACTATTTTCATTATTTTATGCATATTCTCCTGTTTACTTATCCAAATTAGTTTAAAATAACTCTTAATGAGGGACCTTTGGGAACCATTTTTCTTTGGAAATTGTTTCACAGTCTCGCAGATATTTCTGCTTGGAACTTACTCCTCTTTTTCTCCACACAAATGTAATTTGTTAAAATAATCACATTAACTTTTAATCCTTGCAACCATTCCCTTCCAAGGCTTTTCAAGGTAACAGGCAGTGCTTAATCCAGCTCTCTACCCTCCTCCCTTGGCCTCCTCTGCAGCCATTTACATAGCTCATTCTTCATTTGCTCCCCAGGCTTTCTAGCCCCAGATGACCACCAATACCAGAAAACACTGTGAGATGATCCTGGAGCTCAGCTTCAGGCCAGGCAGGCGAGGACTCTGGTAAACTTAACTGTCCATGTGAGTTGTTGGTGCTGCAGCCAAAAGAAGCAATTCATGACCCCCTGAGCATATGTCTGGGGGATGCCTCCACCTGAGACTTCTTGCTACCCTCACCCTGACTTCTTTGCACACCCTCTGCAGAACTCCTGCTCCATGAGCACTGAGGGTGAAAGAAGCATCATCTTGACAAGGTGCAATACTTTGCAGAGCAAGTCATTCAGATAACGTCACTGCTGTGCTAAACCCTGCTTTAGCTTAAATATTCTTGCCTAGTTTTCACTCACTTAAGCAGCTCCTGCCTGCGCACTCTCCTGTTTAGCAATAGCCACTCTCAGCTGGCTGTCCTGGCTCTGTATCTAGGAGACTTTTTGGCTTACTATGTGTACTGAGTTAGATGTTCGGTTTGCAGGGTTTTCTGTATCTGAGCTCAGCTGTGTGGTTTGTTTAGTTCTTGGAGTCTGGGGTTGGCCATCTGAATTCCTAGGTTTTGTGTGTCTGAAGCAAACCAGTTTGGTTTTGCAAAAATATTCTACAGTATGACAGGCTCTTGAATAGCAATCAGTGTTCAGCAGCTATGACAGACAGCAGTATCCACAGGAACTGGGTAACCTATGGAGGCTCAAGTAATTGACATGTTAATGGTTAAAAAAAAATTAACTCATTCTAGGAAAATGAATGGCATGGTAGTTTTTTTCAAAGGGTTGTGATGTCAGCATCAATAATTGGCCCTTAGAATATTAGCATAATGGAAATATTAGCAATGGCTGTGTTCCACAGGGAAGAAAACAATCTGTCACAAGGAAACATAATAGTAAACTAGTTAGAGTATAATAAATACAACATATACTTAAAGCCTAAAGGCTTATTTGTATGTTACGATTGCTACAAAACCTCTTACTGTATAATTGCTAATGATTTAATCAAGTGTTTGAATTTCAAGCCCTCTCCATGACAGCAAATTAAGACCTTTTAAAACTGAAGGTTCTTTGGGGCAGGTACCTATTTTTGAGAATGGGCACGTGTACTGCATCACACTAACCCACCCAAATCTCTGGTCTGAGGGTATTTCAGTAATGTGAACAGTCATTAGGACTAGACTTCCCAGGCACTGAAGATGAAGAAAAAGGTCTCATCTACTAAGTGGTCACACAGTATGTAACAGCTTTCTGTAACGTATATGGCAAGGTATGACATTTATATCAAATCATCTTTCACTTACTGGTCATAGCCTAACTTTTCTTCTGTGAAGTTACTTATCATAATGTATGTATATTTTTTAAGTGCCTGAAATTATCTAGTTCTGTAATGACATGATTTTCCACACATTGCCAGGAGGAAGATATCAATAAAAACAAGCAGTTAGATTTAGCTTTATGCTGTTTTCTATAAGCTAACACTGATTTAAAGAGGCCTCTGCTAGCTCCTGTTTCCAGCTTTCTGTAGGAGAGGAAATGCTGGTTTATTCAGGAGCTCTACTTCCTTTACTAGAAGAGTCCTCTGTTACACATAAATTAGTCTGTATAAATACAAACCACGTTTGAGAAAGTTACTCCCAAAATGCTGTTATGCTACTGTCTGACAGCCATGCAGCCAGTGGGAGCAAAGATGTATAGCTGCCATTTTTCACTGAGGGAACAAAGGGACATGCTAAGCTACTACGTCTTTTCTTTGTTGATATTGGACACTTATTCTGGACAAAGTGATCCAGAGGAAGATAAATAAAAAAGACTTTGATTTTTCAAAATAGTGACTTTGAATTGGCCGGAAAAGAAAAATAAAGAAAGCCAGTACCGTGTTACCACATGCCAGGAGACAGTGGTAAGTTTTTATTTTTATAGCACATTCTGGAAAACATCAGGGAAGGAAAAAAAATATCATAGAATCACATAATTATAACTGTCTATATTAGGAATTAAAATGCGTTTTCATATCACTTCTCTTATGTTGCACCTTAGGAGCTTTTGCACATTTTAGATAATGAACAACATTAACAATTAAAGACATTAATAAAAATATAAAATATATTTGCATTTTGATTGGAGGAAAATATCAAAGTAATTTTGTCTCAGTTTCTGAGCTTCCACCTTTGAAAGTGATCTTTGATGTTTCTGTTGGCTGAAGTGGGCCTCTGGACGCATGGGAAGCTCTCCCCTTGTGCCTGATTGCACGATTGGGACTTCATGTGGTAGGTCTTTGAATGTTCACCACTTTACACAGAAAGGGCTCTGATCTGATTACCACACTGTAACCAATGTAAGTCTAGAAAAAGGGAAAATGGAAGAACTGCATAATTTTCATCCCTGTATCCAAAACAGTAAGCCCATTAAGATGTCAGCTGTAAAATACATTTTTTTTTACTTTACAGTTAAAGTGGTTTCTGGGCTTTTGTGGAAACCTTCATTCATTCTTTTGAAGTTTATAAAAAGCTCTGTCACTCCTATATTGAGACACGATCCTGAATGACCTCTGCAGACCTCAGTGGACTACATATGTGGATTCTTCTGGCCACATTGGAGACCATTTTGTCATTGCCTTCAACATTTTATGTGTGAAAGGCTGGTTGAACTGGGCGGTGAAACCAGTCTGACATTTCACAGAGCTGAGCACCTTTGAAAATGGAGTGCACCTTGTAAATAGCAAAAAGCAGAAACTGAGGCTTCTTGAGACCAGGGAGACAACGAGCACAGATACATGGCTACAGGCATCTTGCATGATGTGATGATAGCAGGGCCAAAGTGTGCCTAAAAAGGGCATATCACTACAGTTCCTCATTGCTGAGCACAACTAATAATTACCTATTGATAATTCCATGGAATTAAGTCTCTTTTATACCACTGTAAAACTTATTCTTACACAGCGTAATATAGTAACAAGCAGAGAGATCCTTGCTTGTTCCAAACAAGCCAGCTCTGGCATCAGAGGAAATAAAATCACACTTTCCAATGCTGAGACTAGCAGTACAACACCCCTTCTCATCAGCATGGATCAAACCTAACCTGGATTGAATAAAAACTATGACCAAATGGCCAGACACTCCACAGAAGTTATTTTGGAGTCCTTTTCAAAGACAAAGAAAACAACAAGCACATCTCTAATATATTTTTGTGAAGGCAAAATTTATGATTTATAAATTAGATTTATTATTTTGCATTCTATAGAAAAAACAATACATTTTTTAAATCCTACTCATTCATTATATCACATCTAACATTGCAAAGGTCTAATCTCTGCTGGAGTCATTGCTACTAACATAAAACGAATAAATGGTAACAAAACAAACCCGTAATAGGGAACAGCTGAATACCTAGACTGGAATATTCAAATGCTAGAAAATCCATGAGCTTTAGGAAAAAGTGGAACCAAAGAGAACACACAGTAAAAAGTTCTTTTGAGGTAATGCAAATGCTTGTAATCAAACTCAAATCTAAAGAGGTAACTATCTGATGAACAAAGCATCCAAAAGAAGGCAAAATGACGAAGCAATATAAAAAGAGAGCTTCTTATCTCAGGATGTATGTGCAGCCTGAGTTCCATCTCAGGCTATACAGCATTCTTATTACTCAAAAGTAGTCATTGTTTCAATGCACAATAAAAATTACCTACAGAACACAATTCTAAGTTAAAAAAAAAAAAAGAAGAAAAAAAACTCAGAAAGAAAAGATCAGTGGAGAGAAGTTATCTTCTCTTGGCTCCAGCAGCATTTACTAAAATTCAAACACAATTTGTGGACTCAACACAGTTTTATTCTAGTAAATGTGATAGGATGGGATTCTTAGTATTCATAACAAAAAAATAATAATCTGCTTGGTCTTGAGTAGCAGCATTGTGTAGTGGTGTGTTCAAAAATGTAGTTATATGCAGTGGAAAAGGGAATCTCTTTTTGTAGTTTTAGATTTATTGCCTTTCAATTTCTTTGAAAGTCAGTCTGCTTTTGAATCTTTGAGAGAGCAGAGACTACCAAGATCTTTTTTTATCTTTTTTTTCTGGAGTAATCCTTTTCTTACAACATAAAAACTATCTTCTTCATGAAGCAAACACCTTCAAATGCTTTCAGTGTCCTCTCAGACTCTTCTCTTTTCCGCCCTGTAGCCCCTAGACTTTTGCTTGATCAATGTTTTGAGATTAATACGATGGAAATCAAATATGATGGAAATCAAATATGATATCCAGAGTCAGATACCCACAAATGCAGCTGTATCAGAAATATCATCATTGTTTACTGCTATAATTCCATTACATTATAAGGACTATTAGTTTCTTTCACTCTTAGTAACCTAACATGTTTTTTGCTCCTGCTTTCTGTTTTCTCCCTGCTGACTTTGATGTGTATGGTAGGATGCTGAAAGCAGTCTAAGGACTCCACATGTGATGTAATGGGCTAAAAGGAGCAGGTACCTTTCACAACAGTTTTCGTCTTTTCTACTAATCTCACAAAGTGTGTGAGCCTGTACAGAGACAGAGGAAGTACCAAACAAGCATTTAAATACATTTTCCTGCTTACCATCTGCTTTTTCCTGTAGACCCTAAGGAGTCAAGTACATAAACTAAAAGGATTTCCTCACCATTCCCTCCATGCCCATATCCTCTTCCCCCTTGTAGTTCTACCTCAAAAAGGAATCCCTATGGATGCCCAGTTTCACCTAGCCAGAGCTGGAAACAAGCAAAAGAAATGCAGACATAAACAAAAGAAAATTTAGGTGTAACATTATGAATATTCTCCTAATTTCAGTATTTATTACCAGTTGCCATGGAAAATGTTGACATTTGTATCACCTGAATCTATTCTAGCTGAACTAGAGAAACCACTAAGAAGCTGAACAGGATGGACTTTTCCTTGGGATGAAATTGGCTTAATTACTCCTTGCCATGTCCACATGCCAGGATTTACAGAAGACAGTTTTTAGACAAGCAGACATGATCCTAAATATGAATATGGATTCATCTAAGGAAAGTTTACAGCAAATAATCAGAGGTGCTAGAATTCATGGTTATTCAGTTGAGGAAACAACTTCTGTAAATTGTTTCCTGAATCAATTATGGCTATGGTATGACATGAGGGAAGAACTATAGACATAAGTGAAGAAGAGGACACCCTTGTGACTGCATTCCATAGCCAGTGGTCAACTACTATAAATGCCAGAACATACAATGGGGGCACATATCAGCTTTACCTAAAGTTATGAACTGTTTACAGGGTTTGGATCAATGGCTCATTTTTCTTTAGAGTCTTCTCCACTCCAGCAAATAATCCTGTTGACCTCAGAAGGATTTAGCTCACATGAACCTAGGCCATTAGATCTGCTCTGGAGAATGTGATTAGTTTCTTTAACAAAGTCTTGCTGTGGGTATCCTATGTTGAAATCTGAATTCTAAGCCATTGTTTATGCTGTCATATACCCCTTAGCTAAAATTGCCTGCCTGGGACCTTAAGGAAAATACTCATCACAAAACTGTCCTAACAAGTAAACATGTTTGTAACCTGAGTCTACTTTTGCTTTCTAAAGGCTAGTTTGAGAGAGTTGCAAAACCTCAGACTCCTCTAGTTCATTCATTACAATTGTTGCTCATAGCTGTGGTTGTTTTCCTTTGGACGCTTGCTCTCCTTTTCCTGCTCTGTGGCCTGTTTTGCACAGTTCACTCACTCAGGCCATGGAAATAGCTTCCCTTGGAAAACAACATTGGAGATCTGCAGCTTAAAAATGTCACAACAATGCAGAAACAACTGCAGAGAAACATTCAGAAGAAAATGACAAGTTTTCAGGCATGTCCTTCAGCTTGAAAAACGATCCTTTATAAAACAGGACACACTGAAGATAAACTGAATTTCTCAGAACTATCAATACATCTCCGCCATGGAAGATTATTTTTTGTGTTCACTTTGCTTTAATGAGAAATAGGATTTACAGCTAATGACACCTTTAGAATAAAATTAGAGCATTGCTTTGTTTTGTTTTTCGAGGGGTAGTGAATATTAATAATTTATAATTAATTAATTAATCTATAATTAACAAACTAAACCTTTCAATTCAGCCCTTAGTTTCTTCTCAGCTAACTTTGTTCTTCAATAGCTGTAGCCTTTAACCAGTTTTTTTCTGTGAATTTATTAAAAAGCTTTTCCCTCAACCTTCAGACAACCCATCATGACAACTGCAGACTGAACTCAGAATTTCTTCCAGGCATCAGATGAAAGCAGCCATATATATGTGACTTTGACTCCAGAGAACTGTAAGAATACACTGCAGCACATCAAAACTTCACTTTCCGCTAAAAATGAGTGTGCATATTGTCAGTGTAATTTATTATTTTTTACTTATTCAGCAAAAGAACTGTGCAAACCTAGAGGTGGGATCTGTGATCTTTATTAACACTAACTTCCAAATTCAGGTGTGCACCTCACTCCTCCGTGAAACAAGTTATGCTTTAGGCTACTGCTCATCATGAGGAATGAAATCCCTGAGAAAACCATTAAAGAAGAGTGTATCTCTAGAGAACACTGCTAAACCATCAGTGTTGCAATAGTATCTGTAATCTGTTAGCTTTTGTTTTTAAAGCTGGGATCCCAACTTTTACGTTCAAAGCTATATTCATGTAAATGTTTTTATTTTCTCTGGTAGTGTAGAATTGATATTCCTTTTGCATTTGCAAATATAAATTGCAACCCATTTTCACCCTACACTTACAATTAGTTCTAAATCAAAGAATAGTTACAGAAATAAAATTGGATACTAGCTGAAGCAAAAGGCAACAAAGAAATTAGTGAACTGTACAAACTCCATTTCTAGTTGGAATGCTTTCTGCTGTTATAAGATTATTTCTACAACTGTGACAAAAAACATTTTCCTCCAGAAATTTTAGTTCTGTCTTGCCAAAGTAAATATTCTTAATCTGTTGTAATTTTTTGTCATGCTTTAAGGACCAACATACCTCTGTTTGAGGCTTTAAAGTGTCTGATCAATGATCATTTCAAGGGATGTCAAAATTGTCTATAGAGTCCATTCTGTGCAGCCATTTACTCTTCTAGAAGATAGAACATACAAAGCATTTTAATTCTGACAAAAAATAATGTGTTTAATCTGAGCTATTTTTTTGTAACTTGTCCTTTTCTTCAAAGCATGTGGAATCTCTCATCTAGCACTTCAATACAACAAGTAATCACATATTTTTCTGCCATTCTACTGTTTCTAATTATACCTATTTACATTCTATGTCGCAAAAAAGAAAAGAATGCAATAAAGAAAAAATAGGATTACACAAATAACTTATTCATCATGCAATTGAAGATAAAATATAAAGTTTATTTCAGCATTTTGCTATTATAAAATCTTATTTTCAATTGCCTACAGATTAAACCATCACTCTGGGCCATAAGTAGCTGGCTGGCTCAAAGCAATATTTTTTTGAAAGTTTGAACAGAACTGATGCAGTCATTCTGAAGAAGAAGGTGACAGGAATGTCTTTCCAATGCTAATTTTTTTCAGAAAGTTAGCTGTGTCATCCACTGTACTCTGGGACAGATGGATGAAAACTAATAGACAGCTAATGCTTGTATTAGGGATGTGCTTTTTTCTTATCTCATGCCAGTAAAATGACCTAATTTGGACAAGATGAAAACTTTGGAAAATTTTAAGTCCACAGATTTGCAGTAATGGTTTGCTCAGGGTTGGTACCTAAATTCTTCAAATATTTGTTCTACATTGAGCCAGCAGCTGAAGGATGTTGGCTCTCCACATTTCCACAGAATGGCTACTCTTTGTTGTTGTTGGCTAATGCAGCACTTTAGACCCAAACTACAATTAGAGAATTTCTTTTCTGCTTCCAGTGCACAAAAGTGGATAAAATGGCTCAACCAAGGTGCAAGAGAAACAATTCAGAACTGATGTATTGGGAAAAAGAAGTAGAATTTGAGGTAAAAAAACTGACACCAAGCAATAGAAATTATTGAAAAATTTTAAATGAGATGGCAAAGGACTTCAAGTACTGGACTAGGAAAGGAAACCAGATGAACCGAAGAAGGATGAGGTTGCAACTACTCAGATTAGAAATGAGTCAGACAGGGTAAGGCTGCTCATTGCCAGAAAGAATGTAAGGGAGACCATGAAGAGAAAGGCAATTGGCCAGATACGTAATTTCTTGAGGAGTAGCTGTTGGGAAAAAATCAAGACATTTTCTGCACCAGAGGAAAATGAGTTAGGAATAATTAAAATCATCTGCCACCAAGCAAATGAGGACCACCACCATTTCAGCAGGTATTTCTGAAGTTTTCTCTGGCTGTCATGTGCCCACTGTGAGTCACACTGTGAAAATTTGCTCGGTGGCCAAAGTCCCTGTGTGATCAAGTATTCTGAGGCAATGTCAGTTCCTGGACCTTGGACCTGCAGAACCTTACAAGGAGGTTTCTCTGGGGCTGCAGTACCTCCTGACTCTACTCAAGAAAAAACACAACTTTGGGATCACGTTCCCAGCTATTTCACCATCCTTTCATGGGCATGATACAGTGAAGCTAGGATATCTCTTCAGGTGTCACAGGTTATGAAAAACATCTGACTAGGCATTTCAGGACCTTTAATAGAAGCTGGATGCAGGTTAGTTATGCAAGACAGCCAGAGATACTGACCTCTGAAAAGCTGGCAGGAGCTTTTGGAATCACCTTCTGATATGCATCAATTAGCTGACAAGTAATGATTAACAAATTCCATATATCAACTTTAGACCACATAGCTGAGGTCAGAATAAATGGTTCATGTTAATGATTTACATAAGCATTTCAAACTCCCTGGTACTCCCTGGTGAGTATCTTTGATTTTAGCAACAAGAATATAGAAGATCTGTCTGAAGGGAATCTGAAAGCTCAGCTATCATCATACTTCAGTATCTAAAGTTCCTCCCTGAAATAGAAAGTGGGATCATAGACACTTAGGCTCAGCTTGTTTCTACATAATCACTCATGGACTATTCTCTTCCCCCAGAGATAAAGCTCTGACTTGAACTAAAAAGACTCTCAAAAGATACGCTTTGTTAAGCTTCACTTTAAATGTGCCAATGCAAATTTAGGTAGACAATCCCACAAAAATCGATCAGAACTCATCTCCTCAGTTCTTGTCCAAAAACTCCTGAACAACAGGCGTACAAAAGGCATTGCAAGTCAGAAAACTCAGGCCTTTCAGAATAATAAGGAAAGCATGTTCTGGAGCTGAAAGTCATTTCTGCTCATGCCCAATCTTTGAACAATACGAATCCCCTACTTGATGTCAAATAGAACAAGGGAATAGAGAGCAGGGTGTCAGTTTGCTTAGTTTTTAAGGCAAAATAAACCAAGACCAGAATCTCCATTATATACCTAGGAACATATTTGGGAACCAAGTCAAGAATGACAGACTGGAAGATAAGCATTGTATTTTGCAACTGCCCAGAGTCAAGAAGTCTGACAGATGTGTCTCATTCACTATAAGAGTTCCAGCTGCTAAGTGCTATTCTATATGGAATTCTGAACAATATAACAATATTAGTAGGTACCTCTAGGAGTCTCTTAGAGATTCAATTCCCCCAACAACCCATAATATTAAGTAGGCACCAATACTTTTCTGAAATTCCAAATGTTTTTGAGATTCAAAATCTATGTGGACCTCATCAAGCCCAGTATCAAAGAGGCAAAATGAAAGTGAGTGGATCCATGTGAAAAGAAAGTGCCAGTCCCCTATGAAAGAACAAACCAACCTCTAGGTCTTCAGTGCTGGTGATCACCTTAGCATCTGATTTGTGGCTGAGGATTCAAGAAGGGTATTGCTTTCAAATCTTGGGAGCAAAAGTTGCACATATTCTCTCAATAAATACACCCTACTTATTTGAGCTATCTGGCTGAATTTAGTAACAAGCCTCACAGTGATTGTGTGTGCTCTTCACTGACAGAAGAAGACAAAACTACACAGGCCTCGAGTGCATTTTATGACTATTTCTCTGATGCTCCTAGAGAAGGCTAAGGTAAGGGATTTCCTCACCAGGCAATGAACATTTAAGTAATAAACTCTTTAAGTCACTCTATATTAATATAAACAAGAAAGCAGTACATGACAAAGTGGTTCTTCTTACCACAGCACAGAAGAACATTTTTTTTCCTTTTGCAAGTTTTCCTTTCTTTCTCTGGAAAAGGACACTTTGCTGACTCACATCTGATTAGCTCTGTTACTGTAGTAGAAGCAGTGGGAAAAGGAGAAAAGATCTGGATTCTTTTCTGCCTTATACATCTCTATCCACCCTCAATATAATAAAGGATAAATCGTATTCCCAGATTGGAATTTTCCTACTGATTTCAGTGAGCATAGCAGAGGATTTTCTTTATCTATTGTTTAAATCTTGCTAACTTCAGAAATAGTGGACTAAACAATCAAAACATCTGTCTCAGTTCAACTTTCAGGAACTTAGTGGAAAGCCGTGATAATCTCCTTTTGATATGTACAGTGTGGACACTGGGCTGGAAAAGCTCTGAGATGCCAAACAAAAGCTGCACAATGCAATTTTACTGAATCACCACCAACCATACAACTCATCCTGAGAAATATCAAACCTAGTTCTGAATCATGAAACAGTAGATCCAGATGGTTTCTTCCCATCTCGCTAAGGCTGTTCCAACCAAACTGAAAACAACAACAAACAAAATTAAAAGAGAAAAGAGGAGAGAAGCAATTTACCAAGCAAGAAGCTGTGTGAACAGAGCAGCCTAGAAAGTGATTTCCTGTAGATTCTTCTGGAGTTTAAAGAGATCAGTAGTGGGCCGACGTCTTTCCCTGTAGTTAGGCTTTCCTAGTCCCTCTTTAGATATGGATTCTTTGGAGTCTATCAGGATATGAACTTACAGTGTAGTGTGTTCTTCAGTGGAAGAAATAAGAAGTCTTTACTCTTTATTGTGCCATTGTTTTTTACAAAATGTGGATGAATGTAATACCTCAGGCCTGGTTGAAACTGGATACCTGCTCACTTCTGACCAGATGCATACAAAAGCAATGTGACCTGCATTACTTGGTAATGACATTAAAAACAAGTACTCCAAATAATTAGAAGTTACCATCTTCCCAAGGTAAACACACTTGCTATCAATGCTCCTAATCTTGTAAGTCATTAAAAACCTTTTGAACTTTTGCCTTAATCCATCTTATTTTAACAAAACAAATACCAAAAGCTGGCATATGCTGATAACAGAGAGGTGTAAATACCAAGGTGGGTGATAGTCTTTGACTTTAAGCAAAGCACTGACACTAATGGAAAAGTTCCAATTGGCTTTAATGGACTTTGAGTCAAACCATCTTTCTTCAGCTACAGAAAAAGTCTAGCTCATAGTGGGTATTTTGGAAATGTGTATTAATAATTAATAGAAGTTGCATCTCCATGGAAAATAAAAAATGATGGGTTTTGGCTGGAGAATGAAAGAAAACACAGAGTTTCAGGATGACCAAATGTTCATATTTTCAAACATGTAGGTTTGTTGAAGCTAAAAGAAACACAGTGCTTTTTACAAAACTCTGCAGAGATTCTATTACTTTTTGCAAAGTCTTAGCTAATGAAAATCCGGCTGTCCTCTTGCACACAATATATGTTCAGTGTGTGCAGACACTCATACATACGGTTTATAGACCTACAAATGTTGTTAAATGATGCTAGTCTCTTCTGTGAGTAAAGTCTGATTAAAGTAGTGTACCTATTCAATGGATTTAGTAACAGATTTCAGTTTATCTTGTTAGGGATAATACTTTATATTATAGGTATTTTGGTGACTGAGGTTAACTTTATAAATAGCAAATTAATATACTGTGTTAAAAATCTGATCTACTTTTGCTTTTTATTTTGCAGTGATTGACTGAGCTATTATAATTTTTTCCTCTTCATAAATGCTTCAGTTTTGAGATGATCTAATCTCTCTTTTGGCATTTTAATTTGGAGTCACAATTTTGTTTAGTTAATAAATAAAATTACAAAAAAAAAAAAAAGGTAATTTACGCTTTGATAAACCTCCATGTTAGCTTCCAGCCATGAATAATGGCCAGTGAGCATGCAATGTGGCTGGTACAGGTTCGATTTGGTGTAAGGTGAAACAATTCTAATGTTATTGTTAGGAGCCAGCATTTGCACTTATGCAAATTTTCCCTGGTTCAGAATAACAATGACTTAATGCAGCAGCGCAGTTCAGCACTTGACATGTAAACACAACTGTTACTGTGATTTAATTTATTTTTTTATATCCCTCTTATTAATAAAACCCAAGAAAAATATAGTTAACTCCTATATCTATGATATAATTTACATTCAGTACTTATCTTACAAAATGTGATACTATTAGTACAGAGTATGATAAATATTCTAAGCATACACAACTTGTGCTAGGTGATAAAATATTCTGAGCATGTCCTAAAATGATTCTCTCATCAGAGATGGCTTGTTACCTCCACCATCAGCAGATACTGGTAATTAATCAACTGAAATGAATCTTTACAGAATAAACAAATCTGTTATACATGAAGGATGATTATGTTCTTTTGGCTGTGAAGATTTTTCATAACTTATTCATGCCAATGGTGTGCCTGAGTTATGAAGTATTTTTCCCTTATGAAATAAATATAGCATCTTTCATTTGTCCTGTATCCCCTCTATTTTCTGGGATTTACCAATGTAAATCAGCACAAATCTACCACCTATGTTAATTTACACCAACGGAAGAACTAACCCCCTACTCATCATCAGCAGCAATGTTTCTTGAGTTATTTCAGAGGCATTCCTAAAACATAGCCCTGGTAAAGCATTTTCAGCAGCAATGCCTGTGTAAATGCCATTATCAGCCATAAGACAGAATCATAGTTGTCTCCTTCCAACTTCGCGAATTCTACTCTCCTGGTAGATGTGATACAACACACTGGGGGATAGTGTTGCATTTTGAGATGGGAAAGCCATGAAAATATGCTACCATTTGTATGGATTTTTTAATGAATTATTCATACTTCTGCATTCTGCTTTTACATTCACTTTTCCTTGAACTATTTAAATGACCAGTTTAGTTTTTCACTGGAAGAAATACTGATAGACAATGAATTTTAGACATGCACATAGAAGTACTTGAAAATCTTGTTCTAAGAATCAGGGAATAAGATCGTGTTTGGCTGACCTTCTCAGCAATCACAGATAAACAACAGACTTTAAAATACAAATATGTGTGACTTCAAAAAAAAATCAGCAAAAAAAGAGAAAATACTGACAATCATCAGACAGTGTTATAAAATAACCAGAAAAACAGCAAATATATTTGAGGAAATCGTGATCTGCAGTGAATATCCTTCAAACAGAGAAAGAAGAATTGTGAATGATTCATTCAGACTGAGTCATACTTTATTTTATTAGAGAAATTCTCAGGGTTAGGCCTACTGTGCGAGCACAAATTCTTGGCTAAGAGTCACTAAAACTGATGTGCTAATTCACATCAGCCAGACATCCTTTATTAAAAACAAAACAAAAAACCCACAGAAAGAACAAAAAACCCACACCAAATCCTTGACCTAAGAAAGGGGATACTGCTTCCTGCCTTTCCTCCTTTCCTGAAGGACAGGAGTCAATAAAGAGTTTTAAGAAATGAGATCTGCTCAGGAAAACCTTGTACTCATGCCTTTTTAACATTCAGCTCTTTCCTACTAGGAATGAGGCCACTTGTTTATTTCTACTATAAGCTATACTTTTAGGAAAACATACTTGGTGCAAGTTTTGTGGAAAGTTAGCAAAATATCCACGGTGCTGAACATACAATATAACCCAAAAGAAGCTACCTGGAAGATAGTTTTGATATTGTGAGACAGAGAGAAGATGTACTGAAGAAAACAGCTCAATAATTTGGATAGTGTCACAGGTCTTGAGGGCCTTGGGTCAGTCTTTGCTTTATCTCAGTCTTTCACTAAGGTAAGTAGTGTGTCCAGATCTTTCCAGATCTGAATTTTCCTGACCCGGTCCTCTCCAGACCTCCCCCAATGCACTTGGATCTTTCTAGATCCAAGAAGATATTTTCTTGTCTTTAAGGTACACACTGCAATGCCTAAATTTTAGGCATCTGTCTGCTCATGTAAAATCCAGAACATTGTATGAGAAGTCATAGAAAGAGTAACGAAGGTAGTAAAACAGTAATGAATAAGATCCAAAATAGCTGACACACTGAGCTCTGCATTACACTACTGAACAGGTAGATGTTAATTCTTTATCAGTCCTTTATCAAGTCTAAAAAATCATGAATCCCAGGCTGTCAGTCTCTCCAGGGTAATTGTTAATAAGCTCAGCAAAGATCTTATGGGCCTATTGAGATAGAGTTGCCTTGCTATTCAACACCCTAATAGTTAAAGCACCAAGTAGTGAATCAACTCTCATTCTCTCTTCTACATGAAAACAATCAAAGCCTAATTTTTCATCTAAAGGACTGTGTCCAGATACTTGTTTGTGACTTCTTTTGGAAACAAGCTACAGCTCTTCCTGCAAAACCCATCCCCTTATGTAAAAACAAACTCAAGATGCCCTGTATCAGAAGAGGGAACAAGAAGAAGCTAACTCTAGGTTGTTTCTCACTATAGAAGGGAGCCCTGGAATCAGTGTGCTCTGTTTTGGAGTGCTACACGTAAAACACATAAAAACCCATTGGTTGGGGAGACACAATGTCCTAACTTCTCCAAGAAATACTTCTGTGCTTTGTAATGAAAACTGACTCACAACTTTACCCTCATCCCATTGCATTTTATCATACAAAAGAGTCATGCTTCTCTCCAGTCCAGCTGATCTTGGATTCTCCTCTGCACAATGACAAGTCTTCACTAGAAAGAATGAAAAATGTTCCTCTTGTACTCCCCAGAGCAGTCTATGGCTTTGTGGTTAAAACATACTGAAAGGCGTATGACACATAGGCCTGAATCTAACCTCAGTCAACAGGGGACTTCGAAAACAAGTTGCTAATGTGGCCAAGGAGAGTGCTATAATCCTCTACAGTCATATTGCATGCCATTTAAAATGTGACCTTAGCCTTCATTGTCTTTTCTATGAAGATAAGGAACTTGGGCCTGTATGTGCACATTGGACATGGTCAGAGACCTGTCAGGCCAAACTCAGATTCTCATGTAAACAAGGCAAGGACCTTCCAGTCATGTCAGGACAAAGGCAGTGCTGAAGGCATGCTCAGGACTTAAGGCACATGAAGCTCTCAGAGGATGGGAAGTGAGGCAGATTCAGACTAGATAAAGGAAGGGACCTTTTTACAGTGAGAGTGGTGGAACACTTGAACAGGTTGCCCAGAGAGGTGGTAGTTGCCTCATCCCTGGCAATATTCAAGATCGGATTGGATGGGGCTCTGAGTAAACTGACCTGGTTGAAGATGTCCTTACCCATTGTAGGAAGGTTGGACTAGATGACCTTAAAAGGTCCTTTGCAAGCAAAACCATTTCATGATTCTATGCTTCTAAGTGCTAGAGGAGCTCATGTGCTGTCACATTTAGGGAGCAGTTGAATGAGGCTTTCTGGGGTCATCATCTTTTATCCACCTCTCTGAATTTCACCACCAGTCTACCTGAAACATAGGCAGTTTTTCTGCTTGTATTTTTCCTTGGCAACTGGCTCAAGACCATGTGGCAATATAACGTGAGAATTGTAGTAATTTTCTTAGTAGCCTTAATATGGAAAAAAAGTCCCATTGAAGCCCGTTTTCACAAAAATAAAGCTCAATAGGACTGACTTTCAGTCTCACATCTAAATATCCTGACTTCTGAATATACACAGAATGTTGTATTTGTATTCTAAGACAATTGTTATGCTATTTTCTCTATGTGGTTTTTCTCTTCTTAGTGGTATCATTAAAATAATTGGAGATTGTTTTCTATTGTTTATAAATGGACTGCTATTATCTATTCATTTATGACAAGGTGACAGTATTTACTTATCTAGTTTGCAGATAGGCACTACATAATCTGTTTCTTGTGTTTATTTGAAAAGGTGTTTCAGGTTGGAGGAAGGCTCCAAGTCTCCTATTTTCTAGGTCAGGGAGATGCAACAAGAAGAGAAAGGTTGTGCTGTCTCATGGAACAGCTGAGCACATGCAGTAGGCACAGGGATGTGGGGTAGGTAGAAAAGAAAGAGAATCCAGCAAGTGGGAGGGGTTTTATAAGAAGGTGAGACTGGGAAACTGCTGAGGAGATAGATATGTTGCTGGGCCTCACAGGGACACAGGGGAGACTGTATAGTCTGCTGAAACACAGGAAGTAGTTAATTCATTGAACTGAAAACATAAAAAGAGCCATCCTGTCAACATTTATAGGGGGCAAGTGCAGATGCGTTTATGAATCCTTATAATTTCTTTACCGCGAAGATGCATTTAGGAACCCTGATCATTCCTCTACTGTCTCCAAGACAATTAAAAACAATGAAAGAGTTAATTGTTCTGTTTTATAACCTGTTTTGTATCTGTCTTTGAGATCCTTTGCCTTTTTAATATCTTTACAAAACTCCGTTTAGGGAAAGTGCTGGAAGACCTACCTCAAACCTATGACTAACTTGATACATAATTATCAACTTGAAAACTTGCCCCGGAGCCATTCTTACAAGTAACCTTTTAGTTACACACATGGGGCAAGGTCTCTGCCTCCTCTACCGACCCCAGTCTATCCTAAAATCCCCCCAGAAGCCAGAAGCCCTGAGGCCAGCCAGAGCGGACATTGGCAGCGTGGCGATTGCCCTGGTGGCAGCCACAGCCTGCATGGCAAATGGTGCATCGGCAAACGTGCCCGGACAGGCAGTCCGTGGGCAGTCTGCAAACTGCCTGTGGTGCTGAGCCTGCCGTACTTGTGGTCATCCCGGGTACAGGCCTAGGGCTGCTTGTGTGTCATGCTCATGCTGACTTGGAAAGTAAAACAGCATTGGCAAAATTTGGTTGAAGGCACAGATCGTTCTTGGGACATCCCAGAATAACTGGGGATGCTGCAACTCGATGAAACATCCCTCAAATAGCAGCCTGACTTGCAGGGAAGTAAACGGCAGGATTTGTTGTGCAGGTGTCGGTATCCTGCTGCTTGTCCCGGTGTCCTCGTGTCCGGTACACGGCGGGGGCATCCCTGGGGTCAGCAGCACGAGCCTCCAGCTGGCGACAGGGTCACTGTCTCCAGCGGCCGCAGAGGCCCTCGGAGCTCGGAGTGTCTCTGCGCCCGCTGGGCCACCAGCGGTAACCGAGGAGGAGTCCCGAGGGCGATCAGGTCCCCTCGCAGGGGTGAGGCAGTGCTCGCTCCGCAACGCCGGCGGCCCGCCGGGGCCGAGGCCGCATCTCCCGCCGCCTCGCCCGGCGCCCAGTGCGGGACCCGCGGGGCCGGCCCGGACCGTGCCGGGCGATCACGGGGCCGCGGCGGGGCCGGGCGGGGGCGGCGCCCCGTCCTTGCCTGGGAGAGCGGCGGTGACGGCCGGCGCTGGCGGGCTGGTGCGCAGGCGGGGAAGCTGCGCGCCGCGGTCGGAAGGGAGGGGAGCGGAGGAAGGGAAGGGACGGGAAGGGGTGGCCGCGCCGGGCACAGCATGGCTGCCAAGGTAAGTCACCGCCGCCGGCGGGCGGGGAGGCGGCGGGCGGCGCGGGCGGTGGAGGGGAAGGGGCCGCGGCGGGGCGGCTGCCGGGCTTGACCTCGGGCCTGTCCTTGGTGAAACCCGGCGGTGGCGGCGCCACCTCCTCCTCGCGGCTCGGCGGCCCCGGGGGAGCCGGGGCTGGGCTACGGGCGGCCCCCCCAGCCGGCGGGGCTGGTGCCGGCGCGGCAGGGTCCGCACCTGCCCTCGCCGGGAGCAGCGGCCTGCGCTCTGCCTGCGCTGCACCATCGGCGGCAATGACACTGCGCGGCCGCTCTGCCCGTGCCGGTGCCCGTCCCGCCGTGCCCCTGCCGGTGCCAGTGCCGGCGCCGGCTGGAACCCACACTGCCCCGCCTCCGGGAACCCGCGCCCCGGCCCGGCCGCGGCTCCGCCGAGCGCTGTTGGGCCCGGCAGTGCCTCAGTGAGAGCCCCGCCGGGCGCATAGTTACACAATGTAGAGGCGCATAAATATACGCGCACACACATGTTACACACGCACACGTTTTTGGAGAGGATGCAGCGAGTCCTCGGGACAGTGGCTGGCGGGTCCGGGAGTGGGCACAGATGTTGGCCCTGTCCTGCTTGCAGGCCTTAGCACCGTAGTCCCTTTTTGCTTTTTCTCCCATTTTGGCCATATATACCCGTTTTTACCTTCTCTTTCCACATTTGGTTATAATTTTCAACCCTTTTCATTACTCAGTGCTCCCCTGTCAGGCTGATATCTGCTATTTAGGTTTTTTTTGCTGATCAGAAGGATAAATTAATTGAAATACTTTAATTAATTGCCTAGTAATACACTTTCATCCCAGAAAAAAAAATTAGCTATTATCTGGATCAAGGCCATATCTAATGGCAGATAAAATTATGTGTAGTGTTGGCGTTTCACAACTTAACTGCTTTTGTTAGGTTTCATTTTTGAATACTGAGACTTTAAAAAGAAATTACTCCATGTACTTCTTTTGTTGACATCTGTGATGAAACATACACTGAAGAAACATCAGAAAACAAAGCATCCTCAAACAACTCAATGCAGCACATGTGCCCAGTCTGGCTGGATTTGTATGCTCCTTTATTTCAGTGAGTCCATGACAGAGCTGTTCCTGTCAGCACCTTCCTCAGTATGAACTTAGGTTATGTGAACAGCATGCTGTTTTAATAAATTGAGCAGTATGTGATTCCTCATTGCTAGGATATATGAAACAATCATCCCCAGATCTTGCGCTTACTATTTGTAAATCTCAGCTGTCCTGTCTAGCTTTTTTTTTAATTTTTGATTGCCCACCGTTCCATACACACAGCATATCAGTTACATCTTACCAAACTATTGGTGTGTAAAGACTTTAAAGTCTTCCATTCACTGAATTTATAAACGTCTTGCTTACCTTTTCCTCTCCAAGCAGTAGTTCATAATTGGCAATCTATTTGAATCCATACTAGTCACATACACTTTAAAAATACTGTATATATAGTTAGTGTTTGTCTAATCAGGTAAACATGCATGGTCGGTTCTACACATTTGCATGGTGTCCTTTTTCTCTTAGTGAGGTTTATTGCGCAGTTCATATCTCCAAAATCTACACAAGGATGTGTTGGAAAGGCTCAACACTTAACAAGACACTGAATTGAATATTGCACATTTCAGGTGACATCAGGCTTGGCAGAGAGATACCCAATAAAAAGAATAATGGCTTAATCCTAGCATTATGAGCAACCTTGGTGCATTGCAAAACATAGATACAGCACTTTGTACCACAGGGTGTACAGCCCTCACATAGGGGCTGCACACCTAAAAAGGCTTCCATTTGCAAGCTTAGATGTGTTTTGAGTGACTTATGTTAAAAACAAAAAACTGGGAGCAGCTAGACTGGATCAATTATTATGTTACTTTGTGAGGCCTCAAGGCGCTTTTGTCTTCTTGAGTTGAAACAGTTGCTGTTAAACACAGGTGAATTTCTATTTTTATTGAGATCAGTAGCAAAATGTAAGTAGCATTTCTGCTCTAACAGTAACATCTGAGCTTAGGTTCTGCAAGCACACATATGAATAACTTTGCCACGGAAAGAGCTTCTGGGCCTGAAGTTACTCACATGTGCTTGCAGGCATGGGCCTTGATTTGTGTTCTAACTTCCTCACTGATGCATCTCAGTAATGTTTGCCTTTTTCACCTCAGCCAAACAATGGACTGGTGAGTCAAATGCTTTTTCTAAAATTTCTTCAGTACCTTTTCCTTGCCAGTATCCTGCATGACTGCTTCCTTTAATTTTTTAATTATACCCTTTTGGCCATATGAGTATTTGGGATTGAATGTAATTGGTCTTCACTTGCAAGATTTCAAATGTTGACATTTTAAGCAGACTCTAGGAATTCAATCTGTCAAAAGGAAAACACAAACGGGATACTGTTAAGGCTGCGTAGTTAAGCACTCAGTTATCAAGAAATGGGCATTACAGTCCCATTTAATTTTCTTTTTTGTATATTACTCAATGTTTTGCAACTTATACAATGTTTCAAACAATGTATGTTGCACATCAGTGTCTTTTCTTAAACTTTGAAAAAATTTTCTGAAAATGTTTTTGGAAAACTCGGCTGTAAATTGTATTCACACAAATTACCAGTGAAAACCACAGGTGAGCTTTTCCAGTTGATTTTTACCCCACTGGTAACTAAATTACCATCCTAGGTGCTGGCTTCTATTTCTGCATTGTGCAAAAAATAGGCTATGTGGAACATCTTCATGACAACGCATGTACAAAGCACTAATGTTTTATATACTGTGTCATGCTTATTTCTTCATTTTGAGTGTTTAACAATGCAATCACAATGTTGTTTTTCTGCCCTTTAGCCAGATAGTTCTAAAGAGAAGTTACACAGTCTAGCTAATGCCCCTTGCCATTCACCTGGTGTGTATTTTTCAGCAAAATTAAATGTTTGTGTTGAGTGACTGTCAGTTACCCTTGATCCCTATACTGCTACACAGTTCTGGACATAGCTGTTGTCTCATGCATGTGCAAATTGTGACTTGCTTTCTTTTTAAAGTCCTACTGCTTGGTAAAATATAAACATATTTTCAGTGGGAAGTTCTGACATACTTCTCTGTGAGACTTCTTTCTTCTTGCCTGTGCTATTGTGCTACTTTGTTCAACTTAAGGTCAGAAGCTTATTTTTACAATGGGAGCTAGTATATATAATATTTTTAAACTGTATTTCATAACCACTAAGCTGCATTCAAAACAGTTAAAAATTGCATTAATGAAAATTCCAAACTCAGATAATTTTGTGAGATAAATCAAAGCCTAGAAAACTGTAAAAACAGTGGGCCTAGCATGGAAGCACTTGAACACCATTAAACTTCATCTATGCTATGAATAGCATGTGAGTAAACTTCAGTACTTGTACTGAACTGCATAGTAATGATACAAGAGTTAATTTTTAAATACTGTGGAGTATCCCTCTACTTGTGATGTAATTGGTTTTTTCGTGTGCATGTGGGAACTTTTACCCACTGGACATATACTGGTTGCCTGTATTACCCAGATTTAAAATTGTTGTCTTATGTACAAAGTGAACATAAATATTGCATGCTAAAAAAGCTTGTAAAATGGCTGTTCAAGTGAAGGCATGAACCTTATATCAGTACCTGGTGAGACTATTTGCATGCTTAATTTTATGTGCATGCAGAAGTCTTTCGAAGAACAAGTGCCTGACTGTCTGAAATATATACATAATGTAATACAAAGAGATTTGTTACTGACTTATGTGACAATATTTGGGATAGTTCTAATGCAAGGTAAAGAAAATTTATTTTGCAGTTTTCATGTATTTAACAGGTTTTTTTAATTTTCTTTCCTCTTGTGTTTTTCTGGAACTGTTTACTATGGAAGCTGTATCAGTGGAGTTACATGTTCTTTCTGGTTACTGCCATATTTACCTCTAAAATCCTAAACCGAGCCATGTCAAAAACAGTTAATCCCAATCACAGGCTCCTTGTATGCCTTGGTGTTACTATAGTCAGACATTTCCCGCTGAACACCCCAGTCCTGCAATATGCATCACCTTGGCTGAATTAATTGGAGTTGCCTCAGGCCCTGACTGTACAAGCCTTTTTATTTGCAGAAATGATCCAGTGCTTGCACTCGGTGATGTGAGTTAGTGAGGTTTGGATAAGCGATGGTTGAAATGCAGACATCATGGCAATGCAAGTCTAAGTGAACATAATTCCAAACAGCGCCGAAACTATCGGATGCTGGTGCAACCATACTGTTTTGGTTATTTTGCTATCATGCACACCCAGCATGTCCCTTCATGCATCATGCAGCTCCATGGAGCCTGTTCCTTCAGCTCCTTCTCCCATGCTTCTCTCCCCTGTGCTAGCAGTAGGGTGGGATGTGCCTGGGAACAGACTGGATTCGCTCTTCTTGCCCTCAGTGATGCCATTCTTCCCTTCCTCCATCAAAATGGAAGAGAAGAATTGCATTGCATTGCATATGAATTTGTTGGGCCCTCAGAAAGGAAGAGGTGAGGGATTCTAGCATGATGGGCTACTGTGTCCATGAAAGGAATGGAGTCCCTTGTGGACAGGCTCCAGCCACTCTTTGAGAAACGTGGTTGGTGAGTAAGGAGAAGTCAATCTCTGTTTACCTGAAGCACAACTGAGTTTGTGTACGTAATAGTACATGACTTAATACCATCATAGCACTTAGTGGTACTTTGGTAATTTTTTTGGATGTGATAGCTCTAAGTAATATCCACATAGACAGTCCTGTTGCTAGTCTGTACAGGTCCAGTGGTGCTTGCTGATGTGTAGTTATATTTTGGAATTGTGCAGAAGTATGTAAATTCTTAAACACTGTATGTATCATGAGACTCTTCTTTCCACTTTCCCCCTCAGAAAAAACATGTATTTTTGCTGCTTATGACTTATTACTGCATCTTGATACCTTAAGAGAGCAGCATTTGCCTGATAGAGGAACACTGAATTTGTATGAGCGCTGATAATTTCAAACCTTCTCTAAGTGCAAAGTAGCATGAATGATGACTGCAGCTGAAATAGAGGAGAAACCAAATAATTTACTCCCCTTTGCTGTCCTCCCTGCCATAGTTTATGTGTTTAGTTTCATTTGGTTTCTTCTGCTACTTAAGTCTTTGCTCATGACATTTACTCTTAGGAGGAATGCTTGAGTCCTAGTCTCACAAGACACACAGCAGTTTACAGGGCCCACTGGCAAGAATTATCCTAGGAAAGGCACTCATGGAGAGACTCTGCCATGGCAAAAGTCCATACAGCTCTCTTCTGCAGTGAACACTGAGTTACCCCGAAAAGGAGCTTTATTACACTGGGGTTTTTCTTTCAATTGAATTTATCTGTTTCTTTGTACTATTTCCTCCCTACCCCCACCTTTCTTTCTCAGAGCAAGGTGAGGGCTAGAGGAGGTGATGAACGAGGTTGCTATATGTCTTCAGTGTGTTAGAGAGGTACTGATGGCATCACATGTCGCAACTACCACTTGTTTTAACAAGTTTTTGAAACTTGCTCTTTTCTGTTATGTTGTCCCTGTAAGAGGAATTGCAGGGTGACTTTGCTTCATGCACAGCCTAGGAGAGTGCTACTAGACCCGGTAGTTATGTGTACGTCTTGTCTCTCGTGATGCCTGCTGAAAAGTATTTAAAGTTACCTGGATCTTACCAAGTCAGGAAATGAATTCCTCTTTCCATGCATCTTTGGGTACCGGGAGGTTAGAGAAGCATTTCCAAATGTGCTTCAAACAATATGTTAAAGGCACTGCTCCTCACGCTGTAATGTGCAGAAGCTTACAGCCCTGAATGGTAACAATGTGTCTTCTGACCACCTTGTTTAGGCCAATGTTTATTTTATTTATCTATGTTGTCCCAGGAGTATGACAAGGAGGTACGTGATACTGTATTTCCTGGAAGATGGCGTTAATGTGCTGCTTCATTTTTGCTTTTTATCTATAGAATTGCCACTGCTTTGGCTGTAGAATGGCTTTATCATACTGAATAGAGCCTGTATGTTTGTATGGTGCCAAACCTAAACTTGCATAAGGCCTCTGTGCACTACTTGACTTTACTAATAATGCTGTTTTGCTTCAGCTACAACACAATCTTCAGAAAGAGCAACTGATGTTTTATGGTGCTAGATAACTATGGCTAGTAAAATATAAGGTTGCATATTTTCTGGTGCATTTTCTTTCTGGAAGGTATTTGTATTTCAGTCATTTGCAAGGAGACAAAGAGGTCCTTATAAAAATACTCTATATTCAATTGCTTTGGAGTAAAGCAATTTCAACTGAAGCTGTGTGAAAACACTTAAAGGAACACTGTAAATGCATTTTTCATAAATTTTTCAAATAATGTCATGCTATTTACAAGTTCTTAGAAACATGTAATTGCAATTATATTCTTTACCAAAAATGTTACTTGACCTGCACAAAATCCAGCATGTTAAAGGATGAAATTACTCTTAAGGAATGGGTTGTTGGCATTTTTCTTTTTCTCTGAGGAGGGAAAAAAGAAATATTTGAGAGAGAGAGGGGAAATAAATGCTTGTACACTAAACTGTGTGCATTTAGAGAAGGAACAGAAGAAATACAGCTTGTCGCAGGACTAATCACATTCCTCTTGCTGGATACTTGTGAGGTCCCTAATGTCAGCTGCTGGATTCATATACTTATAATGTTTTGCATGCCTAGGCAGCCTGCAAGAAGTGTTTTTATGCTGACCAGTAAGGTCCACTCTTTGGATCCTTGGAGATCTGCCTTGCACTCTGGCTTACTATTGGCCATGTGAAAACCAGAACCTACAATTTAGGCAAAGGTGACTTTTTGGTGCTCCTTAAATTAACATCTACATGCCTAACTTTTTTATCTACTTGACTTTGGAAGTAGAATTAGGAAACCTACTTGAGGTGTCAGGAATAGGTACCACAACAGCCAGTGTGCTGACTAGAGAGCATCTAAGGCAGCCAGTGGGAAATGAAAAGATAGGAATGTCCCAGAAGGGCCTTCAAACAGCAAGGTTTGCACCTCTGTTTCAGGCAGGACTGTTGTGTAGTCACAACACAATACAAGGACTGGGAGGACAGACAAGTGGGCCAGAACCTGATTCAGTTTCTAGCAGTTAGGGTACCCAGCTGGGAGGGGGGACATTTGGATTCTCCGTTGCCAGCGATGTTGATGCATTTTGCATGAATGATACCTCCACCTGCCACAGTTTTGGAGGGTTGCTGTGCTTGATGCTTACTTCAGTTGTGCCAATGCACATTAGACATGTTGCATGTGTGGTTGCTGGGCTGGAGCTGGGGTACAGGGTCAGCATATCTGAAATGTCTCTACATGCTCAGGCAGGGCTGTGGCAGTGCTGGGTGTGCACCTTGGTGAAACTTCTGGAATCCTGAAAACCTTAAATTGCATGTGATTTTCTGCTCATGTATGGAATGGTTTTTGCATCATGCTGTGACTGAGGTAGTGGAGAATGCTAATGGATCTGACCCTCAAAGTGGGTCAAAGTGGAATTTGGAAATACACAAACACGTTTTATTTGTGGAGAGCACACTGAGGTTGGCAGACTTGTGCCCAGACAGCCAAACCTTTTAAAATAATTTTAAAATCTTCTTAGTATCATCACTACTTCCATAGTTTTAGGAGCTTATTGGTTCTTTTTTGGAGTCCAAGGCTAGGCTAGACCAGATCTCTGTGACTGGTTCTTTGCCTGTTTTGCCTTCCTAATACTGGGCTGTTTGTCTTTCTTCTCTGATGCCAGGGCTGAACTCGCTGTAGCTGTTCTTTTGGTTAGGTTGGTGTGGAGAGGTAGCTATTTGTTTCCTGAACTACCAGGTCACTGCATTTTTTAAAAGCCAATGGTAGCCGTGAAGCTATGATTTGACTTGGATAATTTAGTAGTAATGTAAGGGTGCTGGGTTGAATTATAGGGGATAACTGAGTTAGCAAAAAGTGACAGCTTTTTTTTTTTTTTAAATATTAGTTTTGTTTCTTTAAATCAGATCAGTTCTCTAATATGGTTCACAGCAAAGCAGCTTAAAGAGTTATGTGGATGTCTCTGAGCACAGAAATACATTAGGCTGGAAACCTGCAGAGAGTTTTGTATGACCACTATAGGACTATTTACTGCCTTGCATTTATAGATACTTTTGCATTTTCCACTTCTCAGCAGAAAAATGAGAAGGCAGGGGTTTTTTACCAAAATTAGCTCTATGCTTGGGTATCAGGCAGTTTTGTTTGTTGTCAGCCCTTCATGCTTGGTTCATGCTGGGATAGCCATCCCATGGGCAGGACTTTTTTCCTAAAGGTAGGAGCTGTGGTACAAGAATATAGCCATGGGGATATAACTGTAAGTATTACACAGGCAAAACTGTGAGGTTGTCATAGAACTAATTGTTCAACTAATTACCCACTAGTTATTTAAATGCCAGTGGGCAATAGTTTAAATGTTCAGAAGAGAGAAAGTGAAAAATGGACCTGAAATATCAAGAAAACTTTGTCATTGTTTTCCTTTTAAGTATTTATACTCAACTCTTTGAAAGTGTTTTGTCCCATTTTCTCTATATGTTCCAGGAACTGGACCGATAGGAACATTTTTAAAAGAAATTTTCCAAGAAAGCAGAAATAAAAAATCAGACTGCCCTTGTAAATGGTTTGTAGTGTTGTGTTGGTTTTGTTTTAAAAAGATGTTTCTCTGATTGGCTTATTTATATATTCAAATGTGAACTGACTTTGCTGTAGGAGTGACTGCCTCTTGTGTTAGGCAAATTTATAGTTGTATTTGCCTTAATTTTTCTCTCTGGTTCCTGCATGTTTTTCTAACACTACTGATCAGTCCTAGCTCAACACCACACACAGAAGATGACTGCAGTCTTACTCTGTAGGAGTCAGACAGCTGATAAAATCCTAACTCTCAGAAATGAAATCCTAACTCTTCAGAAATGTGAGAAATTAAAGGGGGATGACCTTAGTGCTGAAGATGAAGAAACCTTGAGTGCTATGCAGTAATTTGTGTTTTTTTCCTTAGGTCAGTAGTTTTTGAACCATTGATACATATGTGAATTGTTAAGCACTATGACATTTTATGAATTGTCCGTATCAAAACGTATAGAGGTCAAAATTAAAAACCTAGTTACAGAAAGGTTTCATGCGTTTGTGTTTGAGGTTACTGTTGCCTTTATGACTCTGACTTCCACATGACCTCAGTCTTGTTCCTCATCACCCAGTCCACCTTAGCATAAATAACTTTGGGTTGTCTCTTCAGCAGAAGACCCAATCTCAAAGGCTTTGGATCAGAGCTGGAGGGAGCTTCCTCTGGGAACAGATACCTGAGACCTTTTATGGGAGTTGTCATTATGTTGTTTTTTTGTTGTTTTGGTTTGTTTCCTCCTCGTCCCCCCCCCCCCCCCCGATATCATAATTGGAAAACTTGGCCAATCTCAGTTTATTGTAATAAATAGTACTACTGCAACTTGTGATTGCTTTAGGTATTCTAAAATACTTTGCAATTCTTGAGCGACAGTTTTTCTTTGTTCTTCACTCAGCCTGTCTTGTCTCCTTAGTCTTTCCATATTTTTGGCATTCATACTGTTAATATTTTAGATGGCTGTGATTGCAATGAATAGGACAGATAACCTCTCTTGATACTGTTAATTCTTTATTACAGACTGTCCTTATGACAGGTGAAGAGTTCCCAGCCATATTAGTGCTGTTTAAAATATTACTACTTCTCTTTGATTAAAAACAGGTGCAAATAATGAAAAAAAGGTGTTAATACAGCATCATATTGCATACTGCTGGATTAATGAAATTTGTTTTAATGTGGAGCGAGACACACAAACATGTGTCTTTACTGAGACCTGTAGGATCATCTCTTTTATAAAGTGCAGTGCTTCACAGAAAGCAGATAAAGACTGTACTGCTCCAGCACCTCTCTTAGGTATCTGGGGCAGACTGTCTGGCAGCAAAACAGACCAATCAGGGAGGCAAATTTCATATACTGATATACAAATTTGATATACAAAAATGATATACTGTAATTTGAAGAAGAATCTTTTAGAAATTGACTTTTTTAAAGCGCATTAAGTGCTTTTTGACCAGCATATATTATTTGCTAAAAGCTGCCAGAATACAGAATTAAATTCACCTGCTAAGGTCTAAGTTTTGGTGAGCCAGCGATGATAGTCCTAGAGTTGTAGTTATCTGTAGAACTATTGTTATATTATATTGAGATTAGCCACAGATTATATAGCTGGAACTTGATTGTGTCTTCTGTTCAAGATAGAAATATCAAGAGAATACTTTTACTTGAAGAATATTAGCATGTAGTCTTTAAGTTATTTTCCAATCTTCAAGTCTCACTGTAAATCAATCCCATGTGAAGATAATATACTCTGAAACTCTTGAAGTCTGTTTTTTAAAAAAAATTCCATCAGTATGAAAATTTCAAGGCTTTTAAATGCTATTTTTGCATTGATGGGACCCTATCAGAAGAGTAATACATGTGCTTTTTACAACTATGATTGTTATGGCCTTGATGATTAGGGCAATTGAAGAATTGGAAGGAGTAACCTTAATTCCAAAGCTGGAATACAGAAGAAGGTGTTGTGTAGCTAGATGACTATAGTTATTTGCCAGCCTTATAAATAGGTAGAAGCAGACCTTGTTTTCCCTCCTCCTTCAGATGTCTTTATGTAATTAGTGTTCTGAAGTATTAAAACCATGGCTGTTGAACAGCTGTAAAGCAAATTTAAAATATAACATTTCTGAGCAGTTGTGGAACTGCACAGGGAGGGAAGTGTGGGGGATCAAAGACTTAGTATTTCTTATATAGTTGAACAAATTTCTTAGACTAAAAACTTTTGGAAAAGAATGAGAACAGTGATTTGATGTATTTGAATTGCATTTATCATTTCCCCAATAGAGTTTATTCTTTCTCCTTCTATTTTTGACACTGTGATCTTGTTGGTACTTCCTTTGTAATTGAAATTGATTTACTGGACTTCAAATTGTTATGTAAAATGTCATTGATCACAGATTTTTCCAGCTCCATGTGCTATTTTGTATTTATCTTTTCACATTTTTCAGTCTCTGATCTTTTTTCACTGAGGATTTAAAAATGTTCTTTCCTGGAGCCAACCTTCGTTTCTATCTGAGAAGTGAAGTTTAAGCTTAACAGGAAAGGGAAGGTTCAAAGAAGGCACTGTGGCAGGTCGGAGTCTTTTTTTAGTGGTAGCTTTGCAAGGAGATGAGGAGAGAAAAATAACTACCATTATCTGTGCTTTGTTTTTCTTTCTGACATTGCGTACTGGGAAAAATTAGGATATGGAAGGGCACACATTTTTCTACCTTCTTCCTGATAGTGTTTGCATACTGCCTAAAAGTGCACTTAGTTGACAGGGGAGGATGGTTTCACAAGGATGATCCTAAGCCAGATGCCAATCATCCAGCTAGTAGGAGGAAGAAATTCTAATTGTCTTTATATTTAAGTTGCTGTTTCTTATCCCAACTTACCTGAACTCTCTCAGCCAGTAGAATCATCATTTATTTGGGGTTTTGCCTCAGTCAATGGATATTTAATTCTGGGAAGTTACCAGATGTGCCCACTTCATCAGAGTAAAGCAGTAAATTAGAATGGTATTAAAGGAATAAATTAGAGAAAATTATTCAGTGTTGGACTAGCTTGAGTGCCATCTGACTACATCTTTCATCAAAGACTGATAGATGTTAATCAAAATGCAGGTAACATCTCCAAAACATAAAGGGCTGTCAGTGGGATCATGACACAAACATTCTGTGTCTGTGCGTGCAGCTCTGGTTTAGAGGTGTGTGTTCAAATGTGTGTACATATCGTTTCCAACACTGAGAAATGAAATCTCCCCCTTTAATACCTCTTAGTACTTTTGTGTGTTTGTGGTGTTGCTTTGCATCTTTTCTGCAGTTCTTTTACGCCAGATGCCCACTACATCTACTTGGCCAAGTCTGGGTCTGGTATGTGCTCTTAACTGGGGGAGAGAGACTAGGATGTTGCCCCATATCAGTAGCAAGGCAGGAGTCTCCCTGCTTAAAGGACTTAATTGAAAAGTATATTCTGCAGAAGAAGTCAAGCATTATCATCTGTCCTTTGTTATGTGACTTCCCTGTCACATCCATCCATCGCATGACCTGGTATATAGATCTTAATTTGGGATAGAAGAGATCTGAAAATTTGTATTTCTGAACAAACAGCTGTTAGTTACTATTGTCATTTTCTATGCCTTGGAAATACAATCTATTTCCACTCTTCCCTGGATCCTTGGCTACTAAAACCTCTTGGTCACGTATTTTATTATTGTAGGTCTTTATCATGTTTGACAACTACTATTTGATGAAACATCACTCATTTAACAGATCTTTGACAGAAGAAACCTTTAAGTGAGGCACTGAGTATGAAAAGCCATTAGGAAAACCACGGTATGTAAAAATACTGCGTCTGCCTGATTCCTGCTCTCAGCCCATTGTGCAGTCTGAACCTGACTGGAGAAATCTTCACGTGTTTAGGGGAAGAAATTTTTGAATAATTTCACATTTCCATTAAAATAGTTTTTGTCACTGACATCAAGTCAGCCTTCCTCCTTCCTGTCACTTCACCTGTCTAAGACTGCTTGCCATTGTGTGTCAGTCTAACTGGAAACTACTTGCTAAAGATCATGAATTAGTCCCATGTTGATGCTGTTCAAAAGGAAGAAAAACATGGCAACAACAAACTTTCTGCAATTGCTTTTGCTCTGTTAACAGACCTAGATCAGTCACTTGGTCTGCATCTGTTCTTTCAAAACTGACTGGTGTTAAGCAGCAGGTTCAGTCTTTTCTGCATTGTGAACATTATACTACAAAAGTTTTGAGCTTCTCAGAGTAAAGAAAATGATAGTGACTGTAAAACTCTTGCAATTTGCTTTTGATTTTCCATAACATGTAACATACAGCTTCAGTATCTCAATTGTGAGAATAGCCCAAACCAGAATACTTAATTCTCAAGTGTGTAAACATTCAACCCAAATCCTGTATAATTGAAATGGCACTTAGCAGTTCCTTATTCTGTGTGCCTTTGATTAGGATAAGTTAAGGATAGTAAACCAGCTTTTTCCCTTTTTCTTGTGGATGTGTGGGGAGAGAAGGAGGGAAAGAGGGCACTGAACTTTTGAAAATGATGGCAGGAGCTTAGCAAAGTATTCACAGAAAGACTGCCAAATTCACTTATTTTCCTTCAATGTTTTTAGGAAGTTTTATACAGATTATGTGCCTACAATTCTTATGAGGCTTTTGAAAGCCTGGGGGTACTACTTTGTGTTGTCCATGACCCACAGTTTGATCAAACAAAGGGGTATATAGTAAATACCAGTGTGAGGTCTCCTGGCTTTTCTGTTCACTGGAGACTTTCTGGGCTGGTTGTGAAAGCTTTGAGGTGTAACCACTGATTGATAACTCAGCATATTCTTGAGGTGAAGCATTAATTTTTTGTGTTTCAAAATGCTGGATCAACTGATCAGAAAGAAGTTTTTGGAACTTTACTATGGTTTTGACAGTTGATGCTAAAAAGTAGAGTACTGTGGAACAGCAGACATACTGTTCTGAATTAGTTTAGTCATGTCAGGGTGCTGACATCAGCCCAAATGCCCAAGGAACGAAATGGAAGAGCTCCTGGTTAATGAGACATTGAAAGAATAGTGGCAGAATTTCTCTAATATCTTAAACTCTGTTCTGTGTTTGTTTAATCTGGTATTTTTAGATTTTAGTTTAACTACAATGTGCCCAAAGAAAATGGAAATTCCTTTCTTGGGAAAAAAAAAAGGGTTTAAATCTGTTTTCCCCTCTGCTAAAGATGCCTACCTGAAAGTAATTTAAGGATTTATTTTTTTTTAATTCCTGTCTTTAATAAAAATGTTCAGTTTGACATCATTATTATTTCCACTGCAACCAAGTGATCTCACAAAAATATTCTGAGGGCAATGCAGCAGAAGTAAATTTAATGTTTTAATGAAACAGTTATTGCTTTATGCAAGTATCTATCATAAAATAGACTCACGGATGAGAAGCCAAAATCATTCAAGCTAAAATCAGAATAATTTGTAATTAAAATATATTAAAATGCTGAAAATATTTCCACAGTTTCTTAAGGAGATTAGAAGATTTGAGTTATTGTTGTCAGATATCTTACAACTAATGTAAATTATGGAGAACTGTTGTGAACTCTTTAACAATCTTGACTGGATTGCATCAAGTCATTGGTAGATAAACCTCTAGTATTACAGTGACTGCCTTACATAAACGATATAGATCTTCATTGGGTTATTTTGTATTCCCACATGAAACTGCAAATTATTTGAAAGTACCCTCTTTGATAGCTCTACCTTTCTGTTCAGATCTTCAGCAAGAATGAAGGTCATGCAACTGTAGTGTCCTGTGGCAACTGTGTAATCTGCTAATATTTAAACACCAGACATTTGTTTGTTGTTAATACTGAAGGTAAGAATTGTGAAATAAAATGTTAATCTGCCTTTACTTTGTACTCCCTGTCTTCAAGGAGATGACGTAATAATTTTAAACTTAAACCCATATGATGGGAGTTGAACAAACACTGATACCCTTGCTCACGGGCAAAAGAGAGCATGTTTGCAAACACATATTTTGACATTTTAAGATGACAGGTCTTTAAGGGAGACAGATATTTTGTAATGTGAAAGGTCAGGTTTTCCATACTCAGAGGTTGACTATGTTTATCTGGAAAAGGTAGATAAGGTAGATCGTTACTCTGACTTGGCTTTCACAGACCATGCTCCCCATGACACAGTATGCCACTATGGTTAGTGCTGTAGAGGAAAAGAAAGAAAAAAAAAAACAACATTTTATTTTGTTTGAAGTAGCACTGTGTTATCATTTTCCAAAGTATGTGTTGGAACGCTCCTGTTATTTTTGTTTACTGTGAGGAAGGGTTCCTGACTGCAGCTTTTCTTAGAGTCTCGCCATTTATAGCCTTTAATAGGTTTACTTTGTGCATGTGGTGCTGTTTCCCTTGTGCAGTTGTCTTTTGTTCTTTTCAAGGTAGTAGATGGGATCCATGCTCACATAAGGATTCATGCCCACTCCCACACCCTTCCCAGTTCTCTGAGCTGCTGAGGTGTAGCATTTTAAATAGAGTTGAATAGATGGAATTGATTAAAAATAGGATCTCGAAAAGTGAACTTCTGTGTTCAAAGAAGAAAACACAACACTGAAACAATACACATTTATCTGTCAGTTATTCCTACATAGTTCCTGTCATGCAAGTATTAGTCAAGGTATGTAATGTATAGGAACTTTTCTCCAGCATATTTGTTTCACTTGCTCATTCACAAGCAAGAAGTCACAAATAACAAGGTACTCTAGCAACAACCTCAGACAGTGCCTATAACCTTTCCACACATTTATAGGGACTGATTGCACATCTATATACATTTTTTTTCCTTATCATAGAGTTAGTAGTTACATAAGAGCAGATGATTCTCTTACAATACCCCTGTGTGGCACTGCTCCTGGTTTGTTTTTTTCAAAAGGCATCAGATTTTTGTTTATTGCTGCAAACAATCCTTCTCAGTCACTGGGACCGTATGTTGACATCTGGGAGAGAAAATCACTGAGAAACCTTTTGTAATACTGTTCAAGATTTCTATTCTCACCATTGTTTGCTATCTTGGTTCTGCAATTTATGAAGGTGTCAGATAAAGCATGGGATTTTTTTTTTTAGGTTGCTGTGTGTACTGCATGGTGTCAGACACAATGCAGGACTCTCAAGAAGTTCCCTGGGGGTGCAGCATCATACTGGTGTGTTGTATCTTTTGATTGTGACTCCTCTTGGTGGAAGCTCCTGATCATTTAGGGTGTTAAAGCTGCTTTGTGCCATGCCAGGGGCAGAGTGAGCATTTGGGTGATTGTTGGGGTGTGAAGCTCGAAGCCAGGTGAAACCTGGAGTGATTGTTGCTGTTGGGAACCTTGAGAAGCATGGGCATGGGGACCTTGGAGTTATTAACTTGTATATTGCATTCAGAGGTGGGTCTCCCAGAGCTCACAGGTGCTCTGCCAAGCTGTGAGATGATGCTTCCTGAAGGTGCCGCCTTGCGTTAAACAGCCTTTTGTCTTAATTGTCACTTACCCATTGCTTAATCCTGGTCCAAATACATATTTTTTGCTAGTAACATTGAGTACCAGATAAGATTCATTCTGGCCTAATAGTCTGCCACTTCTCCCTTATAATTTTTGAGCGATAATAGGTATCTTAACTGTCTGCTTTTTTCAGGAACTACTTTGAATCCTGCTGTTACACAGGAGAATTTTCCTATCCTTTACTTCTATAGGTGAGATGAACGTTTTCCTGCTAGATGTAAGCCTGAAGTTTAGCTCTAGAAGACATATTACTGGAACTGGGATGACAGCTTTCAGAAGATGAACATGAGGCAGTTGATGTCTTGAGTTTATGGTCAGCGCATTGGTTGTACAGTAGTACTGTCGTAACAAAACATACCCTGGGAGAATCAAAGGGGAGAGTCTATAGTCTGGGCTGAGGTAGCCACCAAATGTGTTTTATTGGGTTTATAATGCCTCCATTTCTGAAAGGTGTAAGGAAGCAAAACGGAGAGCAAAGTAAGTGTTAGCATCTATCATCTCATCCATCTGTGGTGAGCAGGAGGGACAGGTATTTTTGAAAAATACCCATGACTAGATGAAAGTGTCATTTGACCATTCTCAATAGCTCATTTGGAAATAAACTTTTTTATTGAAGGACCCATAATATATCTTACGTATACTTATTGCATTTCTTCAAGTGAGCCATGAGCTCTAGTTTGATGAGAAACATTGGGATGACAGTGACATACATTCTTAACACAGCATAATGGCCATTGCAACATACCTTGCTGGTGTATCTTTGGATCACCATCCTGAAGATCATCTGAGTAAAAACGTGTTGTAGAGGAACTATGAGACAATAGAGAATATTACTTTGAGAAAGAAGATGGATTGATGCAGTCAGACTATGGTAGCACTTTTTGATGGATTGGTAAAGTGATTTGAGAGCTGAACCTTTTCTCGCAGCAATAAGAAAAGTGAAAGAAATTTCTGGTTTTAATAAAGTTTTTGGTTTTGGGTTCAGTTTCTTGCTGTAGTGTGGTGCATCGATTTTTGTGGTAGGAATGACAGCAATTGTATCCTTGTCCTAGTCTGGAGACTGACTACAAACCAATAGTTCAGTTTGTTCCTAACTGCATTTTCTGATATGTGCTTAAAGTTTGGAGTGGATATTATTGGACCCAGTGTTGGCTTTTTCCTTTAGCTAAACAATTTTACTGAGTAATGACAATGCCTAGCTATTTTTACCTTAGTATCAGGGCAGTTTTATTGTCCTTTTGTTTTCCAGGTCTTAAGTAGAAAAATTGTAGAAGTACACAGTCTAAATGTATTTTTACATAGTATCAATTAGCTATTCTTGGAAATTCTTGTAGCAGTTTTTGTTAAGATATGTACTACTTCCACCTTGGTTTCTGTACCTTCTTGGAAGGATTGGACAAACTAGACAAGGATTTTCCTGTCTGTATGTAATTGGTAGCTGTGCACAGATTAGTTTGTGTGCAAAAATACTATGGTTCATTGGGAATATCCTTGTGGGAAAACTGTCTTATGAAGAAGCCAGCTGCATTTGCTCTGGGACTTGGACAGTAGGATCAAAGCTAAAGGTAATTGCACAATAAAGGAGACTTGTTAGCTTTGATGCATTTGAGGGAAGTGAAGGTTCCACTTACTGTGGTGGAGAAGCTGGACTGGGAATTGCCAAAGACTTATAATTGTGATGGGGTGTGGATGGATGTGAATAGTTTTGTTTGAGATTTGCTGTTTCTGTTAGCTAGCAAATTTTGTTTTGCTTCACCGATGTGTGGGGTAGACTCAGCACAACTGTCTAGTTTCAACAGTGTTTATTCTGTATCTCTTCATGCTGAATCAGCCTGTAGGATCTGAAAAGACTACTGGTTAGTGTTAATAGCATTCATTTTTCTTAGCTTCACTAGGAGTTATTAGACAAAAGAATGCAGTAACTGCTGCTTAGTGTAAGGTTACACTTTTGCAAAGTGTGGTTGTAATGTTTGAGGATCAGAACTGCTTTTAGAAAATAAATGTTTTTGTCTAAAGGCTTATTGTGCTCAGACTGATCAGACTGAATGTACCCGCTGAATGTACTAGTTATCAGCTTCTCTTACAGTCCTTCTTACCCTAAGCCTTTGGGTGGTTATACCAAATGCCATCTGACTACATTTGCTTGGGAGAAATACTCAGTTTACTGTTTGGGAGCTCTAGCAAGAAGGTTTTTGATCTGCATTCAGTGCCAGCTCTCCTTGTAGTTGTCTGGTTCTGTACTTCTCAGCTTGGTGAGCTGGTCCACATCTTGCTTCAAATCTTCCCTGTAATGCCGAGTTCTGCATAGTTCACTTTCCATTGCAGATCGCAGTGAAGTTCTTTTACTGCAGAAGGAATGGCAGTCCTTTTGCTGAGAGGAGAATATGCATGTTGGACTAACAAAAAATGCTTACTGAGGCAGCTGAAATAGGAGACAGTACCCTAGACAGATGTTGATGCAGAACACTTGTAACCTGGGATGTGGGTGTGATGATGGAAAGTGACTAAGGGGACTTGATAGGTTAGAAGAAAGATTTGTGGTAGTATTAGTGCAGTTATGGAAGAAAGGTGATTTTCATCTAAGTAAGCAAGTTGGTTGTATTAAAATAAAAAATAGAGTGTTGTTTTAGCATAATACTTAAACAGCAGTAGTAGGTTTCTGGTCTGAACTTTAACTAACTTAAACTAACTGCCCTTTAACTGGTTTCCAGTATTCCAGTCATGCATTTAAACAAGAAGGTAAGGTCAAACCCTGGTTTGATCTCCTTTGGAGTCGCACATATGAAGTGTATATGTATACTTTTAGCCAGAAGGAAACATTATGACGATCTAATGTGACCTCTTATATGAACTGGGCCATGTGTTTGAGCCTTGCAAGTGGACTCAATAGCTTGTGATGAAACTAAAGAATACCTCTAGAAGACATGAGGTTTCAGTCTTGATTTGTGGTCTTTTAGTGGTGTGAAATTGTGTTCTTTAGTTGTGTTTAAGAATGGATGAACTTCAGAAAAATAATCCTAATTTCAAGACAGGCTACTAGAGCTTGTGATCACTTGGGCTTTTCATCAAACATCTCTCTGTATATGCCTATGGATGATGTTCTCTAGAACTAAACAGACTGAGCTCACCACTCTCCACCAGCAAGGCAGCCCTGCCACAGCTCTGGCTCTCTACTTGAAGAAGGGCTGCTCTCCGGCATCTTACCTGCTTGGTGTCAGGGGGGACATATTTACCTCCATCAGCTTTCTCCTTCAACTGCGTTCTATTCAGATTAAACCAAGAGAAAAGAACAATATGAAAGATGTTTATATCTTTTTCTTTGTTTAGGACTTGCTGTTGTCCCAATAAATTTTCTGTAATATTGTAGCCATTCCAAGTATTCCAGTCACCTTTTGACTCTCTCCAAATTGTGACTACTAAAGTCATCTTTGCCATAATGGTGAGAAAGTTGAACGTTATATTTTTGCCATCAGATTAATGCTATATTGCCATAAATGTTGATTTTCCTACTGTCCTTTTTCTGTCTTGCCTGCCCGTGTTGTTGTTCTATACTGAGTGGAACACACTTGATACTTTATTAGTCCTTTGTGTCTTTTGATATCATACACTCTTTGACAACCTATTTCTTCTACCTTATGAATGACAAATATATTAATGCAGTTGATTGGAAATGTAATATAATTTTCTTTGATTCTCAATGGATTCTGTTTTCTTGTGTTGTGCAGTTTTATTTTTCTGAGAAGACTTTTTGCATTTGGTTTGAGTATAAAAATGAGACTGAAAATGCATGTGTGTGTAAATTGTCATAAGTCAACGAGGAGAAAAGAGGTCTGCTGGAGAAAATTAAGATCAAGGTGCAAAGAAGCCTAAGGATATGAAGAGCTCCAGCATGCAAATCAGTCTGTGTCTCTCACTTACAGAGCTTTCCCATTCTCTGTGCACTCTATGTCCCCGTTTGCTGAATGTTACTGCTAATGGGAGGGATTCAACATTTTTAAGTTCAATTCTTATATTGCCTGTTCTGTCTGGTTCTTCACACACATTATACCACGCATGTACACATAGGATGTTGGTAAAGACTTTCATGTGTCTACCTTAGGAATAAAAAAATCCCCACTGACATTTTCTGTACATTATCCCAACCATTCCTGTAGAATGTTCTAACTTGGTTATATTCCTGCCCTTCAGTTTCTGTATGCCGTGTTGTCTCCTGGGGTTTTTTTTAATGATGAATGTTGTTTGTTGAAGAGCTTTCCTCAGTGAACCTTACTTAATAAAGTTACTGTTTTAAGTGTTAGTGTCTGTTACACAGAATTTTCTTGTAAAGAGCAGTAACAAACATTATTTCCCTCAGATCTGCTTTATCAAATGCCTCCTCAAGCAACTAGAGATGTTAGGCCTGCCACCTCATAGCTGGTTTTATCTTTGTGGAGAGAGGATTAAGTAAAATGGAGAAGTCTTTCCAGTAACAAAACACATTACTTAAGCCCAGTTATGTGAGAGTCAGTAAATATCACTTGAGTTGACTGAAAGAGAAGCAGCTTTTGTCTGTGGGTCACTTTTCATCAGGCATGCTACCTGTCAGCTTGCAGTCTTGTTGGCATCAGGTTACTTAGCCCACCTTCAACTGCTGACATAACTGGGAACAATTTACAGAATGATATGGAAAGTGATATTTTGACCTTTTCCAAAGTGGAAATCTGCTAGTAACAACTGTCATCAGGATCAGTTTTTGTGTCTGTGTGTGCAGCTTCAGCCTTGCCCATAGCTGGGTATGGATAAAAAGCTGAATTAAATACTTCTCTTAGCACTGGTATGGCTGCATTAGCATCGGTCCTCCTGAAGCTTCCAATGTAACTTAATAGAGGCTCTTTTCCTTAATTGGGGTGAGATATGCCTTCCAAAATGGACATTGGTGGATGACACCCTGATGTACCAGTTAACACGGTGTTAACCATGCCTTTCCTCTCCTGTTTGCTGGGAGATGGAGGAAAGCCATGGTCTGCAGCCACTGCTTGGACTGCCAGTCTGCAGTGCTTCTGTGCATTCATTGACCCGACCAACTTCAGCCTATGGTTTGAAGAAACTAACTGTTCAAAAACACCACCTGAATTCCCTGATAATCAAAAGGGGGCTGAAAAATGGCAACTGGACTGTGAGCACAGCTCCCAAGTTTCTCAAGGCTGCTAATTTCAGTGAAACCAAAGGAAAGTGAATGTAAGTTCAGCTATCAGCATATACCTTTTCCTTTTTTTTTTTTTTTTTTTTACCCCTGGCTTCTTTAGGCTTAGATTTCTGTGCAGTACAAAATTTAAACTTTAAGGCAGATGAAGTGTGATACTGATTTATATTTAATGGCTATAAGTGTTTGAAATGTCATTTGTTTGCCTATACTATGACAAAATTCTGAACTGAAGCGACATAGACACGTTTTTTTTGATTTCCACAAAATTCCCAATTGCTCTAGACTAACAGATTTTTACAAATGGGGTTAATTAAGTCTTTGCTTACAGTGATTATATTTAAGACAGCTTGCACTTTAGAAAATACACATTTTTACATTCCCAACTTCACAATTACACTTTGGTTTTTTGCAAGTGCTTTCTTGCGGATTTCTGTGCAAGCACAGAATTGGGATTCCAGCTGTTGACTTTGTCAGTTGAGTCCTAGCATAACTTCAGGCGTGGTTTTTCCCTTTTAAAAAGCCCTCTAAAATTTTATAAGAAACTCCAATCATACACTTTTTCAAAAATACTCTGGGTTTTGTTTTTTTGGTGGGACTTTTTTGTTGTCGTTTGTTTTTCTTTAGTTTTTAAATGATGCATTTAGGCTGAGGAAAAGCTTACTAAAGATTCTTTGTTAAATATACATGTGAGGATGTAATGCTGTTGTACAGACTGACACTAGAAATGCACTTGGAGTCACATTTGCCTTTACAGTCTACATTGCTCTTAAGAGTCAGAAGGGGAGGTAGTGTTTTATTGATAATGTTTCTGATATCTAATTCTTAGGTGAGGGTAAGATTTTATGTCTTGCCTTTTGGCTGTTTATTCCTCATTACAGAGATGTTTTCCCAGTTTTTTTAAAAATCCAGGTCTGCTTACAAAGTAATTTACTTTTTATTAGAAAGAAGTTGATGTTCTGTATTGACTTATCTGATGATGGTTATTATGCTGGCAAGCAAGGGACAGGGAAACTCTATAGCAGGCACAGACTGAGGGGATGAATCCACTTACTGCCAAAAGCAGCAAATGGATTGTATGGTGTGTCAACCATGATAATACTGATGGACTTACTCCATAGTGAGTTGAATATTTTTTGATTCAGTGTTTTGGGACAAAAAAGTGTAATTATTTTGGGTTTGTGGTGGTAAATGTAACTTAGATTTTAGTTGGAACTGGCTAGTTGTCTGATCTGCAGAAAATCCAGATACTCCGTGTTCTGAATTCACCTCATCAGAAAGATCGATACTGTAAGTTTAAAATGTTGGAAGTAATAAACCAGATAAATACATTGAAATTCAGTCTTTTATGGAGCTGCTTTCTTGGAAAAGTTTGTAAGAGTATTTTATTCTTGCCATTTATCAGTTGTGGGCTGTGTATGGTACTCTGAAATCCTTAGGTGAAAGGTGCTGGAAGCGTAAAAATCTGTATGGTAAAGATGGTGTAATGCTGAATCCCAGCAGAGAGGTATGTTGTAAAGATTTGATTCTTGAATGTCTTTATGACTTGTTACTGTGTGCTTGTTTAAGAATTGCAGGATTGCATAAAGAAAGCAGTTAGAACAAAAATCTTGAATATCTTTACATAAGTGTGAAATGAGTAAAATAAACATGGCCATCTAAAGCAGTGCCTAATTTATGTAAGGTGAACATTTATTTTCCTCACTCGTTCTGTTGTTTGAGTTCTTTTTAAATGACACTTTGACATCTTTTATATAAATTATGCGTATTAATGTAATTGTATTTACTTGTAGGTGGCTCTAACCAAGAGAGCTGATCCAGCTGAGTTGAAAACAATATTTTTGAAGGTATGTGTAAAGTAAATATTTTACTCTTTCTGCTTAAATTTTTCATATCTTTTGCTCCATTATTGCAGCGTACAACTCTTGATATTTTTTCCAACCATTAATCATTCTCTGTATTATTACCATGTTAGACTTAAATACCATTATCAGAATTGAACAATGCTCACCAAGAAGCCACATACATTCCTGAGTGATTATTGTATTGACTCAGAAGAAGTATTGCTATCTTAGAAAGAACCCTCATTGTTCAGAGAATGTGGTGGGAGTTTCAGTATTGTTCCTACACGTGGTAAAATGTTCGTGTAGACACCTTGCTGTTAGACCATTTGGTAAACTTTCTTATTCCATCTTTGCTTCCTTTCTTCCTTTACGGTTATCTCTGCTTCTCTAATTTCTAGAAGTATTGGGAAGATCACCTTGTGAAGTGCTGGCCATATTTATTATATAACTAAAATTCTTTCTGTGTTGGCCTGCTGTAGAAGTATGAAGGTAAAGAAACGACTCATTTACTTGCTTGTGTACTTGAGGGAAGTGTGCTTTAGTATTTTGCTGGAAGCTGGGACGTGATTATCCAACTCTACTCCATTCCTCTGAGACCCCACTTGAAGTACTGCATCCAGCTCTGGGGCCTTCAACACAAGAAGGATATGAAGCTGTTGGAGTGAGTCCAGAGAAGGGTCACAAAGATGCTCAGAGGGCTGAAGAAGCTCTCCTATGAAGACAGACTGAGAGTTATGATCGTTCCACCTGGAGAAGAGGAGACTCCAGGGAGATCTTACTGCGGCCTTCCAGTACCTGAAGAGGGCCTGCAAGTAATGTGGAGAGGGCCACTTTACAAGGACATGTAGTGAGAGGACAAGGGGGAATGAGTTTAAACAGAAAGAGAGTAGGTTTAGATTAGGTATTAGGAAGAAACTCTTACTGTTAGGGTGGTAAGACCCTGGAACAGGTTGCCCAGAGAAGTTGTGGATGCCCCATCCCTGGAAGTGTTCAAGGCCAGGTTGAATTGGGCTTTGAGTAACTTGGCCTAATGGAAGATGTATGTGCCCCTGGCAGGGAGGTTGGAACTAGATGATCTTTAAGGTCCCTTCTAACCCAAACCAAATTATTGTATGATTCTGTGAAACTGACTTTCTTTGACCTGTTTCCTAAATTTAAATAACTATCTTAGCCTTCCTAAGATTTATTAGTATAGCGTCTATATTAGCTTGGTATTCTGGTATGAAAAAAAAGAGTACAGTGGTTCTGTAGTTCTGAATAATGTATGCGAGATAGGTACCACAGTGCTGTAGAGAGCTGTTGTATCTGAATTATTTTTATGAAGGTGTTGAGTGCCTAAGAGAGCTCATACATTTCCAAGTTCTTCCCTCCACCTTCACTCTCTCCAGTATCATGCCCCACTCTCCATGTACTTCTTGGTATGTTTTCAATTGTCCCTTTTGAGCTATTCTTAACAATATGTGTAGGTGTCAGAATGTATATTGCCAGTATTTATAGTTTTATCATATACTGTCAGTATTTATAGCTCTGAAATCAGATTTTTAGTTGAGAAAGCTATGATTTAACTTATTAAGTCCTGGAATCTTCTGTCTGTCAGGAGAGCAAAAAGACTCCTGAAAAAGAATGGGTTATGTGATTTACAGAGGTGTATGCTTAAAGAGCAGGAGCAGGGCAGCAGATAAGGCACACAGTAGACCACTGACCTGAGAAGATGGTAGCAGTGAGGGAAGAAATAAAGACACTAGAGAGAAGCCTGGTCCCTTCTGCAATATGAGGTGATGCTCATTTGGAGCGGGGGGGAGGTTGGCTACTTGGTTTGCTGAGAATAGTGTGAAAATTGTTTCCTACCTGCCTGTGGGCGTTTCTGAAAGTTGTAGCACCCTTACTGCTTCGGTGGATTGAATGGGTCTTACTTGAGCACATTAAATGCCACCTCTGGCTTCTTTTTCTTCCTTTTCTGCTTCCCCTTTCACTGAAAAGAAGGGGTCTCAGTAACATGGAGTAATGGAATATGAGCTAAACATTTTGTTCAGTGTAATACAGAATTGTTGTGCCACTTACTAGTGAGAAGGAAAAAGCATGAGTGAATGTGGTATGTTGTTTCATGCTCTACAGATAAATGATGGCCAGAGTGTTAATTAAGCTGCTTCAGATGATTTTAAGTGGTGAGGCCAATACAGTTGCTTCTGCGGATAGTGGGATCTTCACTTACAAAATAACTTGACAACCATTACTTCTACTTCAATTAAGAATTAAAAAATATGATCGCCATGAAGGAGTGATACCCACAGTGGGAAAATAAGTATGAAACAATCAGCTTAAATACAGTTGATTGCAGTCAACTTTTAGCATATTTAATATGTCAAACCCCCGATAAAATATTTGCAAATCTTACTTTAAATGGGATTGAACTTGTTATTACTTGACTATCTAAAATGTATGTAAATAAGATACCAAAAAGCTGTTACGTACTACTGTATAATATCAAAATCTCTGTGGGTGTAATTGCCAAAGTGGGGAAAAATAAAATTGTAAAGAACCAATTTTTAAATGTTTCTCTTCCAAACCCAATAGAATTGATGTTAGTTTTTTTTTTCTGTTATGATAATTTCCAGGAGTACCTCTACTTTTTCTAAGTCTTCTACCATAACCCCTAAGAGATTAGATTTTAGTCAAAGTGATCAAGCTGACATTTTTCAAGGTCATTTTCTATAGGTAGTAGAGAGTACATGATTGGATTTCAAATACACTCGAGTAAATCACAATGGCAAGAAACAGGGGGACCTGAAACCTTGTGCTGTTTTCTGTTATTGAGTGCCCTAGCAGGGGGTTAGCCTGGATGAAAAAAATGAAATATAGAAGGATAGGCTGTCTGACTTATTTGATTTGTTTCTCAATAGAAGCTGTGTTAAAAGTTTCTAAGGCTGGGATTCTGAAGGATTCTGTCTTTCTGCAAATGATTACATTGAAATCAATTGATCTTTTAGTTCTTTCAAAAGTATACAATTCAAAATTCCTTGCAGTGTAGAAACTAGAAAGTTTGCGTTACAGTGTCTATTGAGAAATGAATCCTTAAGCGCTAACCAATATATAGATGCCAAAGCAAGTTATGTTTTGTTTGAGCTTGATTCTCTGAAGCCTTGTTTCTTGAAGATATTGTTGTACCTGAAAATGGTATTTATATAGCACTAGAAGAAAATAATCTACTTACTGTTACACTTTGGCATCCCTCTGAGAGTTATATGCCTACAGCAGGTATAACGGTATGCTGCAGGCACCGGTAAGAAATGAAAACTGGCAGTTTTCGTCCCTTAGCAGAGCCATAGTAATGTGAAAGAAAACATGTCTTTGAAGTACACTACAAAATAGCAGTAGGCATCTAATTTATTTATTACTTTACTGTGGATAATGCTCTATGGGGAGCTGCAACAATGGTTTATCATCCTACCTTGCCTTAAAAAAAAAAGAAAGAAAAGAGAAATTAGCAGTTTCTTTCCTGTTCTCAGTGTACATTTGTTATCCCAAGACAGACCTGTTTCCTTTTAAAGCTAACACGTGGTTCTGCAAGTGCCTCTTCATTTTCTTCCTCTTAATTGTTGTCCTTATCCTTTTTCTTTACTAGAAATACATATTTAGAGTTGATTTCAAATTTAACCTTCTGCAGAAAACGAGGGCTTTAAAATTTGAGGGATGACCTAGGAATCAGTGTAGGGGTGGTAACAAAGGGAATTGTATTTATTTATTTAGGTATTATCTTCAGAAGTATTAGTATTACTTTTGTTTGTAACATGTTACTGGAGGCTTCCCTTTGGACTAAATATGCTTAGGTCAGTCAATAGCTGTTTTCTGGAGTAGTATGCCAGTAAGTGTGGTGCAAAGCAGGAGTAATTTATGCCAGTGGTGTTTGGTAAGGTGTTAGACCTCTTTTCTTTTTTCTTAGTGTGCTGAACTGTCAAAGTTCTTGTTTTCTTTACATTTTTCTGTAAATTCTATTCTTTGGCTTCCTTTCAGCACTTCAACCAAAGAGGAGTATCTGTGGATTCTCCTTTCCTTAGGGACCAGCTGTGGCTGGAGGTGGTGAGGTGGAGTTCTTCAAAACAGCACCCCCAGGTGGACGCTCTTGTGGGATCATTTGCTCCACTGGCATTTCGCGGCTGTAACCCTGCCTTATCCTGGAGTAGTGACTGCATACAGGAGTCATTTCAGATAAATAAGATATGCCAGAGTATCCTGTTGATGTCAGAGTTTCAGTGGGCCTGAGATTCCACATACAATGCTTGAAAATGTGTGTGTGCTTCTTGTTCTACTTCAAAAGAAGTATTCGATACTGGAGCATTTCTAGTCTACCATGGAGAAATTGTTGACGTGATAACCAAAAAATCATATATTTGCGATTCTTTGGCTAGGAAGCCAAGTCTTCAGCTGCCTGAGTGTTTCCTCCTTTTTCTAGACCTTGTTTGCATCTAGGTTGTAGGTTCTTTGGAGCAGAACTATCATCTCCTGTAACATAGGCCTCCTCCTGACTGGAAACCATGGGTGGTGGTAATAAAAGCCTGGAGAAGGATGTATTGAGGCACTAAATGTTGTATTCTTTAAACAGTATGCAAGTGTGGAGAAGAATGGAGAATTCTTCATGTCTCCTCATGACTTTGTCACCCGATACCTGAAGATAATTGGAGATGGTTTGCCTAATGCAAGCACTGTACAGCTCCTTGCAGGTGTGGTGGATCAGACAAAAGATGGGTAAGTGTTTTTTTGTGATTTTGTTTTTGTTTGTTTAGGTGAGGGTTTTTTGTTTGAATTCTTTTTTGTTTGCTTGGTTTTGGATTTATTTTTTTGTTTTGCTTCTTTTTTTTTTGTAGTTGATTGGTTTATTTTTCTTTTTCTGTTTTTCTTTGTTCATTTTTAAAATTCAAAACCATTCTCTGAGAAGTCTAATCCCTGAAGGATGGTGTTTTGTTTTTCACTTCCCTGCCCCCCCCCCCCCCCGCAGATGCATAAAGGAATACAGTATCTTCTAAGTATCAAGAGTAGAAACAATGTTTTCAACAGCACCTACCATTTAGCGGCGCAAACCATTTTCTGTCTACTGTGTATTTTTAATTCACGGAACCTTTCATGTTTGTTGGATGGCTCCCCTAACTCCTGCTTTTCTTTCCTTCCATGAGTCTTTCTGTCTCTGTTTACTTTATGTATCTGTCACAAACACATCCAAATTGCAATCTAAAATAAGTTTAGATGGTGTAGGAAGAGATCCTAGAAAAAGTTACCGTGCTTTATTTTGCCATGGCTCTGTTAAAGGTTTTTTTGCTGCTGTTTTTTTCCTTCAAGAGGGAGGAGGAGCATCTAAGGTATTTAGAGAGTCACTCTGCAGACTTGGGAAGACAGCAGTGAAGTTGGTTGCACATGGTTTGCATTTGAAAGGCTGACTTTGCCAATGGGCAAGATCAGCTACCCCTCCATCTTCCTCCCTCTACTTAAATGAAATCTTAGCTTTTGCTTTTGGTACTTGCCCAGGCAAGCTGTCTCTTCACCCATATGAATGCATTTTTTGAACCCTCCCTTTAAAGTATCCTTAGAGAAACTTTAGAATAATTAGCTGTGGACTTAAAGTGTCTAGTAGTGGCATTTTTAGAAACCAGAAAACTTCAGGCATGACTCATATCAGTGGTTGCAGAGAGTAAAATGTGAGATAAATAAAGTATGACTAGAGAATGCAGGCTTCTTAGGGATAACTGAGAACTTCTGCAGTAGTTTCTGTGCTCTCTTTTCTGCTCAGCCGGTTCCATGTATCTGGCAGCTGGGCACCTTAAACCTTGCAGATGAGTTAGAGTGGTGATTGTTACTCTAGCAAAAGAATTCTGAAAAAGGTTATGTTGGTAACATTGATTGCATCAAGAAAACAGTGGCTTCAGGTAATGTTTGACTGAAAACATTAAGCATTTCTCAGATTTCTTCCCTTGGTTTGATGCCTGCAAAAATGTCATTTTCCAAATTACATGGCTTCAAATCCGTTTTGTAATAAGAAGATTGAGAGCATAATCCATACCTTGTGATTTGGATCTCCCTCACAAACAGAAGCTGGTGTCAGGAAGAACAAAATGTAAAACTGTAACCTATGTGAACTTGTTGACAAGTTGGGATTTCATAACTTGGCATGATCTTGTGGGAGTTTTGTGGTGGAGTATTGAGGCTTCTAATTGCTGCTTTCTGCTATGGGCAAGGATTGTTTCTGTAATCCACACTGTGCAGTGACAGGGGAGGACTGCGTGTTCCTAATGTGTCTTTGGAGAGTCTCTTCTGATGTTCAGGCTGTCTTTTTATTTAGCTGCTACACTAATACATGAAAGAATGGAGAAAGTTTGGAAAGTGATTGGCATCCATCTATTTAATCTGCATTTGCATCTTGTTCCTGTGGTGTATAATGTAATTGACAGAGTGATCATCTGAGACAAGGGCCAGTTGCTTTTTGGTTCCTGGCATGAAATCTCCTAGAGGTGAGAACATCTAGGAGGACATCCTCCTAGAGGATGTATTGGTCTTCTCCTTTTGAATGCTTTCCAACTTGGCAGGCCAGAGCTCCCAGTTTTTAAAGTGAAGCACAAAACTGCTTTTGTTAGTGTTCATATTTAGTAGGCTTGTCGGTGCTTAGAGACTTACACATGTTCAAGGTCATGAGAGTATGTTCAATAATTTAGCTTTAGTATAAAATAGAAAGTATCTTGCAAGGGCAATGGCAAAATTTTGTTACAGTGTTAGTGGCTAAAAGTAGTTTAGTTCTGAGAATACTGCTAGGATATTTCTAGAAGTGTTTTATCCACTGTCTTGGATCCCCGGTTTGCTCTGAAGAAGCAGCTGTTGTTCATGACTGGTGACCATGACCACTTGTCACTAAAAGGATCTGAGCCAGGATCACAAGGGCTGTTCCTTGCATTCTTTAGAATGCTTTTCAATTTCTTCTTGTTTTGGTGAGAAGATGGGTAGAGGTACCAAGTGTAATCAGTGTGGAATACTGAACTTGGTAAGTCACACGGGTGAAAGACGGACAGCTCAACAGCTTCTGACTCATGAGCAGAGCATATAAATGGGCAAAGAATTGCTTACCCCAGAGCTGAAGAAGTTCTGAGTGTAAAGTGGAAAGAACAGCAACTCTTACATACAATCCCACAGTGTACTGTAGGCAAAATCTCATGTAGCTTTAGCACAATTCCTGCATTGCCAGAGATTAAGGATTTGAGCGTATCTACAGGAGCTGCTGTTGTTGTGACAAAGGTACAAGACCTCTTAAAGCATATTCTGTCATTCAGTGAATATCTGTTGCCATGGGAGCAAGTTTTGCCTCCATCTTAAGTCAGGGCAGAGGTTTATTTGGAGGTAGGCTTTCCTGCTGTTCTCTTCTGAAGGCATGATTTTAAGGTTTCCTCTAAGAAAAGGAAATAGTTACCTTGGCGATGTCCAGATGAACCTTTCAAAGTAGTTGATTGGTAATAACACAGGGGTTTTTAAGTGTTATATTGCGTGGTTGTTTGTATGAAACAGACTGAAGAGCCTTGACTGGTTCCTGGCCTTAAGCCTCTCATTGCTAATCTTAGTTTAAAACTATGCTTTATTTGGCTTCAGCTGGATCAGAAATTCCCCCAGAATACAGTGGCTTTCTCAAGGCCCGCCAACAACAGGCCAAGCATTTTCTGTCCTGCCTACTGTAACATTGTTTTGCAATTTTTTGTTTTACTTTTAAACATGTCTCTAACAAAATAAGTATTTACTGCATGTCTCTGTTTGGACTGTAGTAACTAACACTTTACTGAGAAATACCATTGCTTTATTTTTAGAAAGGACAAAGTATTCAAAGATAACACTTGGAAATGCCAGCATTTTTCATTATTATTGGGTATAAATTTATCCTCTAACGGACCAATTTGCACTATACTTAGTTTACCTAGCTTGGAGTGTAAAATAATAGATGTAGCTTCAATTTGTGTCCCATTATGTTACCGTGTTTAAATTGCTGATACAGTAAAAACATATGCATTGATTTCTGAAGAAAACTGTTCATCATTGCATTTGTATGTATTATTACAGTGGGTAGTGGCTTTTTTTCTTTGCATGGCTATATGCGGACTTTCTCAAGTGGGAATGCATCATGTCTGTGTGGTGTCCGGATACCACGGGCGTGAGCATCAAAAGAAGCAGCATGGAAGAAAGGAGAGAGCAGTAAAATAGTGGGTTTGCTGCACTATACCCAGTTGTTGTGTTTGGACTGAAGCTCTTGTGTGTGGATGCTTTTAAAATATCAAGATCTGAGTCTTCCTGAATAAATCATGCAGTATTGACACTGATAATGAGGATGTGAAGGTAAAGGAAGACTTTGACCATTTGGGTAGAATATCTTCAAAACCGAAATAAAATTTTGTAAACATTTCAGCTTCCTCTCTTTGTACTGTTAAAATCACTGGGTTTTTCTCTGCTTTTGTAACATAAATGAGTACTTGTTTAGGTAGATAAAATATACTACTTAAGTAGTATATTGAAGTCCGTGTTAATATGTGCTGTTTAATGACACCTAATGTTATTCAGTGACGGGCTATGGTAAACCCAAAAGGGTGATGCTAAACTGGAGAGAAAATGTGTTACCCAGGCAACTACCCTTGTGCAGTATAGAGAAGTGAGCATATGGCTATGTAGTACACATTATTTCAGCATCTTTAAGCATTAAGAATCACACGTGTAATTGACTGTGAAAAATTACTGCTCAGTTACTGTATTGTATGGTCATAATAGAAGTAAATGAATACGTCGTTGTTAGAATAGATCTGTTGGGAATCACTAGCAGGCTAGTCTACTTAGGGAGCAAAAATACAATAAGAAGAAAATAGCTGGTTTAATTAACATGTAAAAATTGGGTTAATTTGAATTCAGCTGGCACAGCAGATATTAATGTCTCTTCTTTAACAGTCTGGCTAGAGCCACACAATTTGTACACTTTTAATATTCCTAGTACTGTGAATAACTGTTTTAAAAAATGGATAAAGGGTTATTTTAAGCATCTATTCTGACTTAATATGGGGATTATTGCTTCCAAGTACTGAAAAAGAGTGCTCTTACCAGTATAAAATCTTGTAGCAGTGTTAATACATGGAGTTTTAATCAAATCCAGGACTAGTAGCATAGAATGTGTTCTTAGCATGGTGGTGGGATTCTGCTGGTATAGGTGCTGTATTTGTTTTCTGTGTTCTCATCACTGTATTGGGATCCATTGGTAAGGACATGCACTAGTTGTTGTTTCACACAGAAAACAGCTTTACCATAATGGTGTTGACAAAGATTGTGCATTTATAATTCTAAACAATCCTGTTCTAGAGTCTTGTCACCTGCTGTCTGTTCTGTTCTGTTCTTTCTCTGTGTGTGCATTATAATCTTTGGGACAGAACTCAGTGCTTTGCATCTTTTTACTGTTCTGTCAGGTATGTAACCAATAATAATGACTAATAATGACCTTTTATAGACTGTAAGTCACATTGTAACAGTAAATATGCGTAAATAGGTTGTGATAAATTGTTTTAAAATTGAAGGAAATGTTACTTTTGAAAAAAATTAGTTAAGAAGAGATGGAAGTTTTCTTTCTTTTAAAGGCTGAGTATCTGTGTATTCTGTGTCTAACAGGGAGGAGTACTGAGAGTTCCCAAGGAGTTTAAAGTAAACCATTCCATGGCTTCCCGTGTGCTAAAATGTGCATATGTAATAAGTCACTGGCTTCTTTGCCAGTAAAGCCTAAGGCCTGCTTATATGTTTGCTGGCATTGTCAATTGTGAGTTTAATCTTAAGAATACCTGAGGAGGTTTCTTTTTATTTACTTCTCTCACTACGTAATAACCTATGGTGGCAAGTTCTCAGAGTTAATTGTTAAACTCTACATTTCCTTTACTTTTATTTATGCATATATATTCAGGGAGGTAACGTGGAACAGCTTTTAGGCCTTCTCTGTACTGTGCTTTTAAAAAAATGTCCTCTTTTGTTCATCGTCTCGTGTTTTTATGTTCCTCATGAAAGTCAGCTTTTCTTACCCAGTGGATGTTTGGCTGCTGAGATGCAGCAAGCACACTTCTGTGTGACTTGAAATTAATTCCTTTAAGACAGGGTGACTGGAAATTGCTGTATAGTCATGGGTCATCATAACTTGATGGAACGAATGTCTTTTCCAACCTGTTGAAGCCTTCGGTTCTTCACTGTTACTGCATGCTGAGTATAAGTTTTCATTGAACTGGCTGCATTATTGTTTTGAGTCAAAGTCCTAAGGGGTTTTGTGTGTTTCTTGACATTTGGTACACTAAATTTTGTGCTTCTCAGAAATAAATCTTTGTTCTCCAGGTGCTGCCATGTGAACTCATTAAAGCTACACGCTGGCTACAGTGACATACAGCAGCCTGAGAGAGGGCAATCTTAAGTCTCCCAGACTGCCAGCAGGCCCTGCAGCCACACATTTGAAGATGATTTTAAGCTGTACAACCTAGACATTAAAGAAGTAGCAAAACAGAAGAATGGTTGGCCTTTGCCTCTTTAAGAGTAGGAGTCTGATCTCCATTTGAACTCTTGGGTGTGACCCAGGGAAATTAGAACAGCTCAAGGTCTTTGCTGTATCAAATCTACTGCTGGAAACAATGCCAGGTTGTCTAATTAAGTGTTTCTGTTTATGAACTAACTTAAGGAAGGGCATCTCTGCTTTTATCTGTGCTCTGCTACTGTGCTTGCATATAGGGAACCTGGCTGTAATGATGAATTTGAATAAGCTGCTCTTGGGCTAAGGAACAACATGCAGACTATTACTTGAAATTAATGATTCAACACGCAGGACTGGAGGGCTGTGATGGATGACTAATAAGTTGCTAGCAAACAGATAACGCATTCGATCGGTTCCTTCTGAAGTGAGTGGCAGCATGTAGGTCTTGAATGGATTTGCTTTACAAAAGCCCTAAGTACTGAGTCTTGAGGGAAGTTACTCATGTCTTTATTACCTCTGTCTTGCCAGTGGAGAGAGGCAGGCTCCCCCAGAGGGCAGTTCAGTTAGACATTAAAGCTGAGGTGAGTAGCCACGTTGAGTGTTTTGCTTATGTTCTGTTGTGACTTGCTGAGAGTAATAATTCCTTGTCTAACAGACATTTCCGTCTAGTGATATAAAAGCTTCCTGAAAGCATTGAGGATAGGTTCCATTTTAATCCCTATTGATAACAGTTTGTACACATTTTGGTTGTGATCTTATTTCTTTTGTATAATGTATGTTATATTGTATTTCAGTATTCTGCAAGCAAGTGGTTTCATAGCTCTTGCTTTTTACTTCATCCCTTAGGTTGATATCCTTTCAAGAGTTTGTGGCATTTGAATCAGTCCTGTGTGCTCCAGATGCATTGTTCATAGTAGCCTTTCAGCTATTTGACAAGACTGGCAAAGGAGAAGTTACTTTTGGTAAGATTGTTCTTAAATATACATTCCTAATGTAAAAATCTCTACCTATGCCAAACTATTTCACCTTCTATTTACTGTAGGAGATGCAGTGATTGGCAGTGGAACTACACTAGTGCCAAGCAGTTTTATGTCTGAATTCTTTTAATCATTTATGTATGCACAGTATGAAGCCAAGGTCATGGTAATTATCATGGTTTTCTCTGGAGAACTGGTCACTTCTCTTTTTCTCTTCCCCAACATGCTTGTACAGGTCTTCAGAAGAGCAGTGAAAGGTGACTAGAGGAAATGATTGTAAAACCACAGGAAAGTTTCCAGAAGACTTGGGTGAATGTTGGGTCTAAAATTATCCTGAATTATTTTTTGTTTAAATTGGCTGTATTTCAAGATGACTGAATTTTAAAGCTTAAACATTTATTCGATGAGATTTTACAGTAATAAATTATTTATTACATGTCCCCTTGCTGCCCCACCCCACCAAATTCAGGTTGCGTTGGAAGTGTGGTGTTTGCACTGATAACATGAAAAATATTCAGGCCAGTTAAAAACTTTATTAGGGAGACTGTTTATTTCTAGATACCCTAGAGATGGCTTTTGATATCTGTGGGAATATCTGCCACCTGCCATTCTATCTGGAAAAAGGATTCAGAAATTAGCAGTTTTAATAACTTCTGCTGTTGAGTTTGCTCTTCAAAAAGTATTGGGGATTATTTTGCTAAGTACCTAAACTGTATAAAATTGCTATTTCTAATCTACATTTGGACATGGTTATCCCTGTGTATCAAGTTTTATTAATTGGTTGTTAGACAGTTTTAAGAAAAACGAAAATTGGATGGTGTTGACCCTGTCTTTCTGAAATATATGGTTCACACATCCATTGTCTTTTCCTAATATTCCCCACCCATGTTTTATGCTCAGTTAAAAAAGCCCTTCCCTTTCCATTTGAATTAACAAGGTTCTGTTATCATTGGTTGAAGCATCATTGTATTAGTTCTACCATCTCCAAAAATCTGTATTTGAAGTTGCAGCAGGTGAGAAGACTTGCTGTTTCTTCTTGTGTCTGTTTTGTTTTTTCATTACTTCGGTTGTCTGTTGAGATTGTGAAAGACTTTTTGTGTGCAATGTTTTAAAATTTACTACAGATGCTAAGAGATTTGCAAGAATTCCAGGAAAAATTTCTGCAGATCATAACCTTGATGAAGGAAGTATTTTGTGGCTTTCAGTCTTGTGTTTGTGGACAGAGAGGCAATGAGAGATACCATGCTTTTAAAGCAGGAGGGAGTGTGCATTTTGCTAAGGTTTTGTTCCAGAGAAGACAAGCCAGGGTTCCTGGAATGCCTGTGATGTGCAGGTTCTTGTCTGCGTCAGAGCCTCCGGTTGCTTGGAGTACTCATTAATAATCTTGGAATAACTGTAGTCGTTTGATCTGAATGCTGAATCAGTGCGACTTAACTTTTTAACTCTTGACATTCTTGTTCATATATTTCCTGCTGTCAAGTGCTTCCCTTGGGGTTTGACACAGTGAATCAAAGGATTTGTTTGGCATTTGAAGTCCATTGAAGTCCTTCTAGTGATGAGAGAAAATCCCATGCCAGGCTGTATTTAAGATATTTGAAAAAAGGAGACAAGCCAACATTGGCAGAACCTCAGATAGCTTTCTTTTAATTCATTCGTCTCCCCCTTTGAAACCATAAATGTATTTGTAACTTCTGTATAGTACCTTGTGGCTGCTACCCCAGCAAATGCCTGGAGTGAGGGGAGTGGGAGAGCCGTCTCAGTGTTGTGCATTCTCAGCAGAAATGGTTGATCTTTAGACAAAGCTATCTTTTTTCCTGTCACAAGGAAAAAAAAAAGTATTTTGAAAATTAAAAAAAATAGCATTGTGAAAAAAACCACCTAATATTTTCATAAATAAATTACTAAAATACTGTCCTGTAGCTTTGTCACTCAGTGCCTTAGTCATGCATCTTTGAAGTTATTTAAGAGATCTTTTTCCATTCACCTGAATGAGAGTGGGATCAAGTCCTTATCAAGGTTAGGAGACTTAAATAGGGGTTTTGTATACTGTGGCATTATGGTGTGAAAAGAGCAGAAGAAAAGGGAAAGGATCTTTTTCAGTATACTGCTGTTCAGTGTGGTATATCAAGGATCTCATTTTAAGTCTGTATCTCATTTTTTTGGTAAAGAAACAGCATGGCTTATCTGTGCAGTCACTGTTTTTCTGTACAGTAAAATAATGGTGTAAATATTTTAGCTTATACCAAACAGAATATAGGCCTTCTCAGCTGTGAACTTCACATTTTCTACTAAGCAAATTGTCCAAATCTTATTCTTCCACAGCTGCACTTAGCTTGGTACCTTTGTAAAATGAATTAATAATGGGCTTTATGTCAATGAGCTTTTACACTGAATGCCACATCCAGGCTGTGGATATTCAGAGAAATGTTCTGGGTAAAGAAGTTCTAGTATTTAACGCTTTGCATGTACTTTTCTTGAAAAACGCTGCACTATTACGTTAGCTTCTGGATTGGAAATGCATTTGCATTTTGGCCATACATTGACATCTCTACAAGTTTAAATGTTTCACTTCTTTCAAGTTGAAAGTTAACTGTGCCTGGTTCTTTGACAGGGCTAATATCTACTTAAAGGGCTGATCTGCAAGCAGTGTGGGTATGTGGAGGGGGGGGGAAGTATTTCTAGTTTATTGCTTTTTGAGGTGAATTAAATAGCCACTAGTAAATTAGTGGCCGGTGTTTGATTGAGAGTACACCTGGCTGTTGCATCATGTCTTAGATTTACCTGCTGCTGAAGTGTCAAAGCTTTGACAGTTTGCAAGGAGTTAAAGCTCTCAGCAGGAAAGTGAGAGGAAGTTTAGCTGGCTTTTAAATTCGAGGCAAAGAGCAAACCATTGCTTCTTGCTGTTGAGTGTTGACAGGCACATAAAAGCTGATAATGTAAGTCCAGGGGTTTAAGAGACTTAGTAGAGTTGCTTTTTCGTAGTATGACTGTATTTTAATGCCTCATTAAAGAAGCTGAGCCCTTTGAAATTCTTTACTAGATGGCATTTAAAAAAAGGCAAGATGGTTGGATAAAAATGTCAGTGTTTAAAAACTACCTCATCGTAACCTTCATCTTTAATTTTGAATGGGTAAATGAAAAGATGGGACCTAACAGTTCTGAGCAGTGTATACCACAGCAGTGATATCCACAAACTGGAACCTTCTTTGTCTGATATCAATTTTCCATGTTGGTTTTGCTCACAGAGAAAGGAAACAAAAAGAGATGAGGTTGCCTGAGTCTGTGCTGCTAACCATCGTGAATCTGGCTTTGGAGATTTTAATTCCGATTTGTTTTAAAGTAGAATTTTCCACCAGACATTCTTGCTCTTGTTCTTAGTGAAATGTAGCTGTGGTATACTATGTGATTTTATAGTTTTGGTTTTCTTTTTTAAAGGTCCTCTAATGCAATCTGAAGCTCTGTGCTGCACTGCTTTGAGAAATATGAGTATGATGTAGAATGTCAGTTCTTTAATTTAAAAAAAAAAAGTATAACAACCCCCCACCACCACCAAAAACACAAAGGAAATGGGGAATGCAAACCCCAAGTTTTTGTTTGCTGAGCATAACAACTGCAGAATTGAGTAATGTATTCTACTTTTGTCTCTAAACAAGACTTTATTGACATACAGGCAGCAGCTATTGTGGGTCACTGCTTCTGTTATTAATTATTTTAGTACAGTTCTTAGATAAACACATTATACATCTTACTAAGCATTCTTGTTTGCTTATCTGATACTTAAATTACCTGAATACTTGTTTATAAACTTTCTAAAAGGATTAGCTCTTAACAGAGGTTTAAATAGCTATACAGCTATTGTGATGAACTTCAGAGTTTTTTCCTCTATGATAATGCTGTAAGACTTTTTCAATATGCAAAGAATTATTACAGGAGTTTCATAATTGCTTTCATGACCAAAGAATTAGGTTCAGATTGTGTGAGGCAGCTCTTGCTTTTGTTACAGAGGGTTATTTATTTTGTGCTTTGCACTGTAATTGCTGATATGACTTGGTTCTTCTTATAGAATCTATAATTTTTTTTATTTCTTGCACAACACCTAGCTTAGTGATGCCCAGCGTGGTACAGTCAATACCATGTAAAGCAAGTAAAAACGAAATCTGAACCAACAAAATAAATTGCTGGGGCTGTAAGCTTTGATCACTTGATAAACTGCAATATTCAGTATTTATTAGTGAAATTTCCCTTGCTGGTTCAAATTGCTTAGAAACCATTTGTAGCTAGTGATGTGTTAGCTTACACATCACAGTTTCACCTATACAGTGAAACTTGTTGGTTTATAAATGACAACTGCCTAGATATGATGATTCCACTTGCAACACTACAAATGCAAAACCTGTTTAGTCTCTGGTGTTTTTTGTTATTTGTACTGGATTTTGCACAAATAGTTGCCAGTTTTAATTACAAGAGGGTGTAAAGTAGACTTGTTGGTATATTTGTTTTCTTCAAAATGATTTTTGAAATCTTCTCTGACTAATTTTGGAGAATTTCATTTCTAGACATATGTCAACTTGGCAAGTTTGGTTTTTTTGGTTTTTTTTTACTTTTAACTGATGTTACGTAACCAGGCAGACTTTGATGCAGGCATCTTAAGTAAAATGGAGCCTGTTTAGATACAAAATGAATCTGTCATTCTAAATATTATGAGAAGCTTTGTCCTTTTACACTGCTGGGTTTCATTTGGTCAAGAAAATGCAATTTAGTTTTCTAAATCATCCATAACTGAAATTTGGTGTTTCAGTTTGTTCTTTGTTATTGGTTACGTTCTGTTGTTTTGTTGGGAATGATCATAGAATCATCAAACAATTCAGGTTGGATGGGACTGTGGCAGCCGTCTGGTTCAAACCCTTGCAACATCATCAGGACCAGGTTGGTCTGGGGGCAACATCTAATCAAGGTTTTACATGTCTTTGGGGATGGAGATTGCAGCCACCATGAGCAAGCATCTTCCAGTGCTTGACCACTGTTATAGTGGAAAATAATTTCCTGAGGCCTATCTGGGATTGCCCATGTTCCAGCTTGCATCCACTGCCTCTTGTCCTTCCACTGTGTATCTCTGTCTTCCCTTTGCTCTCCCATTGGGTAACTTAGACAACAATGAGGGCCTCCTTTAGCCCACTCTTTTCCAGGTTAAGAAAACCCCATTCCATCAGCTGTTCCATGCAAGTCACATGCATTATCCACCAACTACCTTATATGGAGAAAATAGAAGTGATCCTTTATTTTAGTTAGCCAGGTTGTGCTGTTTACCTTGGTGAAAGTGGTCTGATTTTTTAATTATTATTATTCAGAGCAAAAGGGGTAAATTTAATTTTTATGCCCACGTGGAGACTAGTGCTTTTCAAACTTGAGGTCTTTGGGTGCTGGCAGTTTGTTGCTCGCTTCTAAGGAGGCCAGGAAAGGTAATAAAAAAACATAAGGCTGTTGCCAGTGAACTGATATTATGGATCTTCACAGCTCAAGTAGAAATATTTTTAAGGGAAATGGAAAAATTTTGAAAACCCTTTAAGTAAGCCAATAATGGATGGCTTACTTTAAAGGATGATGAGGATGATGGTACTTTTAGAAAGAGCCTACTTTTGTTGTTGTTGTTTTGTTTTGGGGGTTTGTTGTTGTTGGTTTTGTTTTTGCTTTTTTGTTTTTTTGTGAGTTTTTTTGTGGTATTTGCAGTGTTTAGCACAGGTAACAGAAGTGCACACATATCTCAGTCAAAAATCAGGGCCAAGAGGAATTGGATGCTGTATGGATATGTCATGAGGAAGTGAATTAGTAGGTTTTAGATATGACAAGAGCACGAATAACCAGAGCAGGGGAAAGGTAAAAGGATAAAAAAGTGAGAACAATTTCAGCAAAGGGGTGGAAGTTGAAGCTTATTATGGATATTTGGGTTGGGAAAAATCATGAAGGCACAAGCATGTTCTAGTGTTTTCATTAATGTAAAATTAACCTGTATGACTTTGCTGTCCTTGTTGAAAAGTTTGGATAGGGCAATGAGGTTATAACCAAATTGATTGAGTTTGGTAGCTAGTGCCTCTCTCCTGAGAAGGAATGCATGCTGAACTTTTTGTTAGGATTTGTACTGGACTTTATGGTTTACTGGGGGAATTTATGTTGTTGTTGTCTTCTTTAAAGTTTGCTTACAACATCTGAAAGGCATTTGTTTACCAATACTGGTCTTAATCTCACCTCTGTGTATAACAGGTGTTGTACAGCCTTTGTTGCTTCTTCCAACCACAAAATGGATGTGGTTCACATCTGAACAGAAGTCACCACTTTTAGTGGGAGGCTCCAGTCTCCTGCTTCATTGCCCTGCTGTGACTGCCTCCACTGGGGCTGTCGCAGTACAGTCTTTTTTCTGCCTGGAGATGTGCCAAGTCAACCAATACATTTTCTAAGGACAGCCCAACAAATACCATAAGCTTTTCTTTCCATTGATGGACTCCAGGTGTTAATATGTTATCTGGAGGTGAAAAACCATTGTGAAGGCATCCGTTTTTTGATATATGTGGAGCTTTATTGCACTTGTTTAAATGATCAGCTTTTACTACAAAAAGAACCACTTTGATTTTTGGAACTTTTAGAATTACTTATGAGCAGTGTTTTCTGAACAACTGAATGTAGATACATACGAGTATCAGATTGGCATACAGGTATTGTATGGCATCTTGTCAGAGATCTGAAGAACTGCTCAGAAGCTATTCCAGTTCAGTGGGTCAAAAATCCACTTTTTATGAAAGGCCAACTGTAGATTTGCACAATTGACTATAATGGCTCCAATTTTAAAAGATAGAGGTAACAGAGAGCACTTCCAGTTGGTGGGATAATTCAAGAATACCACATGCTCAGATGGCTAAAATATTGTGCTTTCTGTTGCTACTTCATGCTACTTAAAAAGGAAAAAAAATAGGTGTGGAAAAGGTGGGAACATGCCAATTTGACAGTAAGTTTCAACTGTATGAGGTCACTCTTTGGTTAACAGTAAGCTGAGGGTTAGCCATCTGTATATCCTGTTGGAAAAAAAAAAAGCCCAACATGATTACTAGGCAGCATTTAGGGAGGAACCAGAAGCTTCCACACCAGAATATATTTAACGTGTTGGGAGCAGTATATCACTTTAAGCTTGTTTTTAATCAAGATTTTTTTTTTCCCATCCCCTTTTCAAATTGTCCTGGAATTGCAGATTAGAAGGTAAAAACTTCAGCAGGTTTTAGGAGTTAGGAAGATTTTTTGTAATTACAGATTTTAATATGAAATTTTAGATAGCAAAATACACATATTTTTGTGGTGTGTGTAATTTAGTTTTCTAAACTGGAAAATCTGCTGTTACCTAGCAGTTAATGACTATTTTTTCCTAACATTTGGAATGCAGGACCTGATTTGATAAGCTGATAAAAGAAAACAAAACTGAGAACGTGTTGGAAGTGCTCAAAGTGAAAATTAGAGTTTAGATAGATTTGGGGGTAGATAGTTAGACATTTTAATTGAACTAAAATAGTTTTATACTAATACAGTACTGTTGTGGGAGTACATTTTGTGGTGTATTTGAAATTGAAGTATTTAAGTGAGGGAAAATGTATGTAAATGCTTTACGAGAAATTCATATTTTTTATATCACCTATCTCAGCAAAATAGCTGTTAAAGACATAGAGCTCTCAAGTCTATGCTGGAGAGTAAAGTGTAAAGTTTAGGATAATTTCTTCAAGGTGGGAGTTTGCTTTTGTCACTTTAGTTGGTATATTAAATTGCTGTAGGAAACAGTCATGTGACTTCTGAAGTAAATTTTTGTTCCTGGACAACTGAAGTGAAATCAGCCCCTACCAGTGTTAAAAAAAAAAAAAAAAAAAAAAAAGAAAGAGTGTTCACTCAGTCTGGATTTTTAAGTCCTGTGTTTTTAACATCTCCATGAAATGAGTCCAGATGATGATTTCACTTGCCCACATGGGGCATTGACTTTGATATGACAGCTTTGGTTACACACAAGCAACACTGGCTTATGTTAAGCTGCAAAAACCCCTGCTTATCCGTTACAATTCGGTTGGACTAGCTCAACATAGTCGAATTGGTTAAAATTATAGTTTTTATTATTTGAGTTAAATGTTGTCTTTTGGAATTTTCTCTGAATTTGGAGTAACTAGTCCTATGAAAAAATAAGCTACCACTTACACAGGCCTGCACATACACAGAAAATTATCAAAAGAAGTAAATTCTGGAGGATTTAGGTGTTTATATGCAAGTATATATGTGCAGCCACATTTTTCAGGTGCAGCTGAAACTGATCTTGGTCTAAATAGACCAGGTGGACTAATGGAGGGTTTTGCACTCTTTTGAATGCATCTTTTTTTAAAATGGTGGTGATACTACATGATAGAGCACAGATAAATTGCACTGACCTGAGCTGCTATCTTTTTTCAAAGCAACTCCTCCACCCTTCTTGAGTTGTGTAATATACTCCCATTATCTTTGAATTATGTGCTCCATTTCTACCCTACCAGCTTCACTTTGAGTGTTCTACCAAATACTTTCCTTGTCATATTTTAAGAAGGAAATAACCTAATTTAATTTCTTTTTTTTTTTTTTAATTCAGAATTGCGAAATAGGCTGTGGTCCATGTTCTGTGAGGAATTAAGAGGAAGTGAAAGTACAGAAGTACAGCATTAGTTTATTATTTCAGGGCTTCTAACCTGTGGAAAAAGGTGGCTATGGCAGCCCTTCCTGTTCTTACTGCTTTGTTGAGGGAAGTTGGAAGGGTGAGTACCTTTCCTTTGCTGTCCTTAGTAATCAAACTATTTCAATATGTTATTTAGTTTACAGCATGGCCACTATAAAACTGTTTCAACTATTTCCTCAGTAAAGCAGTGCAGCGGTGAAGAAGGTGATTGTAGTGGTTGTACATTCAGAGTGTACCTGTTCTGGATGAATATGGATAAATGTACAGTACTTGGGCTACCCATTGTTCCACATCTTAGCTGAGCAGATGTGATGTCAACATATGTTTTCCAAAATAAAAGTCATCATTCTAGAGGATGGAAATAAACTCTAACTGGCTGTGTTTTGAAGTTCATAACACTAAATAAAAACACAACAAAACAAAAAGCCCAAACAAAAGCCAACCCAAACCTTGGATAAACCTCAACAATTTCAGTAAAACAAGATAATACAAAGTATTGCCACTGGAGTATTTCTGATGTGCATATATGCACATATCTCTGTACACATATGTTTTTGCACAAGTTTATTGTACTTCCAAAATGTTGTAAGTCAAACAAGTGTGGTAGAATGCCAGTTTGGCTTGTTTGGCGCTAAGGCAAAAAAAGAAGGTGTATGCCCAGTCAGGGCAAGGTCAGGTGATATGGGAGGAATATAGACAGTCTGCTCACCACTGCAGAGAGAAAATTTGTGTGGCCCAAGCTCAACTGGAGTTGAAGATGGCCAGTATTGTGGAGAAAAATAAAAAGTTTTTTTAAATACACTAATTGCAAAAGGTAGTTGGCTCATTACATGATGAGGATGGTCACCTTGCAAACAGGGATGTAGGCAAGGCACAGATGTTTAATACTTTCTTTGCCTCTGTCTTCAACACCAGTGATGGGCTAAGAGTGTCCCAGTGTCCTGAGGTGGAGTACCATAGGGAATGTTATGAAGCTGTGTTAGGGGAGATTTAAGTCAGATTATAGAAAAAGGTTCTTCACCCAGAGCATGGCTGGGTACTGGAACAGACCCTCCAAGGTAGTGGTCACAGCACCAAAGCCTGATAGAGTTAAAGAAGCATTTGGACAATGGTCTTGGGCACATGGTATGACTCTTGGAGTGTCCTGTACAGGGCCAGGAGATAGACTTCAATGATTGTTGTGGGTCCCATCCAACTCAGGATATTCTGTGATTTTATTGTACCCAGAAGCAGCAAGAGCTGCTCCACCAGGCCGGTGATGCTGAGCTGAGTGTGGGTGCCAAGAGGCTGGGACATGGGCACAGCTCTCACTGATGAAGGGTGCAGTCCCACACTACTTGAGCACAGACAGAAAAGCAGGTCTGGTGACAGTGACCAGGGTCAGCCAGGCAAGTCCATAGGGATGAGGCAGATCTGAGGTAAGGCTGGGAAGTTAGGTCATGGGGTTGGGGTCACCAAGGTGCAGGCATCCCTACAGCGAGCCTCAAGCAAGAGGGGTAAAGGAGCTGAGATGAGGCTTCTCTCACCTCTTTCTCCTGCAGCACTTTGCCTGGCCCCTTATCCCTTGTGTGTGTGCCTGAGTCATGGGAAAGAGGTTGCAGAACCTGGTGGTGCACTCAGGGTCATGGAGCTTATGGAGAATGTGGAGTTGTTTCATGTGGTCGGTGAGGACCAAAGCCTGTGGAAATCATTCTGTTCTCATCTCCTCTGGGCTTTAGGTGAGGTCTTGCTTGGTAGTTGGCAAAGGGCTGGGGTTTTCTAGTCATAATGTTGAAACAGCTACTCTTATCAAAGCAAAATTATTTTCCTCTTTGCAGGAGGTAGCTGGTGTTCTTCACAGAAGCTGTTATTACAAATATCTTTAGGATAATCTCATTTTTTTCTCAAGGCCCAGGGTTTTGGTACAGGTTTTCTATACCATGTTCAGATAATTTAATTGTGTAAAGGAGTAACAAATAAAAAATGTATAGAACATCTATAAAATAGAGCTGAGGATGACAGCATTTTTGCAAAAATTTTGCAGCTATTTTGTAAGGTCAGTGAGATTTTTGTATATGATCATGAAATTTTTGAGATTGTATTGAGATTGTATTAACTTTACTGGACTTGATGACTGTGGCAGTTTGAGCCACATTAGAAATCCAAAATTCAGTTTCCAGGCTTCCCCCCACCCCTTCCCACAATTTATCTCAAAACCAAAAAGAAAACTTTCAGGCAAGAGGCTTCTATAGGGGAAAGGGGAAGTATTTACATTTATTTTACACAAATAAATACTATATGAGCTAAAAGCATATATATATATATATATATTATTATACATTTCTATCAGTCCCTTTGAAGCTTCTCCCTCAATTAGTCCAGGAAAAAAACCTTTTCAGGCTGATAGGTAACCAGTCTCTCTCTTGTGGGAGTGTTCGGGGCCCCTGAACATTCCCCCACCAACCTTCAGCTGTTTGCTGCAGTTCTTTGTTCTTCGTGAAGTCCAAGATAGCTTTGAGTCTGTCCTCTCATACCTCGGTTCATAGGCTGCTGTAGTGTAGTCAGTTTATCAACGTACGCGTCCTGGAATGTTGATTCCTCCTCCGAGTTTTTGGCTGTCCTGCGTTTAGATCACAGCGAAGACATCCTTCGGGCCTTTCTTCGGTCCATCTCCAATTTCACTTGGGATTCTTCTCCCTGGCACTGAGCCACTTTCGTTATCAGCCCGTCCACTTGGCTCTGCTTCAGTGCTGAGCCTTGCATCCACTCCCACTTAACAGTGAGAGAGAAAAGTCCCCTAGCCTTGGCCACAGGCAGTTCAGTCCAGTTATACACTGTCCCGAGCATCCTGCAGCTGCAGCAGGGGGGAAGAGGGCCTGGCCGCCTCCCTCTTACCTCAGGTGTTGTGAGTCGTGTCCCTCACAAACACTCACTCCAAATGCTGCCTCTAACTCTGGCCTAGGCAGAGTTGGGGGGACCGCAGGGCTCCCCTTCCCCGCCCCCACGAAGGGGGGAGAAGAAGGAGGCCCAGCCACCCCCTGGCCTTCTACACCCACACGCAGCAGCAGACACAGACAGAATTGCCAACAGCTTCCGGTGGTTGTGTATATATGATTTTTTTTCAGCAGAAGCGAACAAGACAAACAGTGATTGGCCCTTCAGGGAACACTGCTCTGGCACTCAATCACGTCTGAGCCCCTCGGCTCTCAGAGGGACCAGTCTTAACCTATGACAATGACACTGTGTGAAAAATATATATCCTTGCAGGAATAAATAGTTTGAAAGAATTTCAGATTTTATATGCCAGGTATTTATGGACTGTACACAGTAAAGATTTTACTAGCTTGTTCTGTCAATTGACTTTTCTTAAGTGTAAAATACAGTGGGATAATGACTTTTAGTTTTTTCCTTTTAAAACTTAATATTTATAAATCCAAATTTCATTTGGGGAATATTGATGGTCCTTGTGTCAAGAGTGTCTGTAGTTATTCCAAAGCATGCTTTATTTCTATTATACTTCTTAATCACAGGAAATGGAATGTCATAAGAATGAAAATGAAATGGAATCACAGGAATGGAAATTTGAATGCAGTATGGTTGGTTGTACAGTAAGCATTTGAACATACACATCAGTACATTGCAGAGAAGAAAGTCCCCAAGACTTAAAGGACTAAAAATCCTCACTGTAAATCAGCAGGCAGTTCACCTGGAGGGAAAATAGAACAACTCTTTCATACAATGATCAGAAATAAATGACAAGGTAGCTATTTCTTAGTTAGAGACCATGCAGGGAGAGACAATTATTTGTTTTAGAACCTTGCAATTTATTTTAAATTTGAGTTTCAAAGTTGATTTTTTTTTTAAAGATTTATAAAAGTGATGGCATGGATTTCTAAAAAGAATATTTAAAATCTTCAATCTGTTGTTTGTTTTGCTTTCTGACAGCTCTAGTTCAACCAACGCAAACACACAAATGGTTGTAATTTTTGCTAGCTTAGATTTTTTGTTGTGCTGTTATGGCTCTTGACACTGAAGCATTAACATTTTGCCTTTTTAAAACTAAAGCAATTAAACAGTGTTTTAAAATGTATTTTAAAACTTCCATTTATCAGATATTTTCATTAAATACTGGTTTAGTATCGCACAGTTACCCACTTCCACAGTTGTGGAATCTCCGTCCTTGGAGGTACTCACAGAATCAAAGAATGGGTAAAGTTGGAAGGAACCACAGTGGGTCACCTTGTCCAACCTCCCTGCTCAATCAGACCATCCTGGAGCACATGGCACAGAATTGTGTCCAGAGAGCTCTTGAATATTACCAGTGAGGGAGACACCACAACCTCTCTGGGCAATCTGTTCAGTGCTCAGTCACCCACACAACAAAGTTCTTCCTCATATTCAAGTGGAACTTCCTGGGCATCATTTTCTGGCCATTGCCTCTTGTCCCATTGCTTGGCACCACTGGGAAGAACCTGGCTCCATCCTCTTGATACCCTCCCTTAAGATGCTTGCATTGGTAAGGTCCCCTCTCAGTCTTCTCTTCTGGAGGCTGAACAGGCCCAGCTCCCTCAGCCCGTCCTTGTAAGAGAGGTGCTCCAGTCCCTAATTATCGTTGTAGCCCTCCACGGGACCCTCTCCAGTAGTCTCTCTTTTACCGAGGAGCCCAGAACTGGACACAGCACTCCAGATGTGGCCCCTGGAGTTGAGTAGAGGGGCAGGATCACCTTCCCCAACTGGCTGGCAGTGCTCTTCCTAATGTGCTCTGGGATATCGTTGGCCTTCTTGGCCACAAAGGCACACTGACAGCTTGTCAGTGGCTCACGGACAGCTTGTCCACCAGGACACCTAGGTCCTTCTTTGAAGAACTGCTTTCCAGCAGGTCATCTCCCAGCCTGTCCTGGTGCCCAGGGTTATCCCTCCCCAGGTGCAAGACTCTGCATTTGCCTTTGTTGAATTTCAGACTGTTCTCTGTCCGTCTCTCCAACCTGTCTAAGTTCTTCTGAAGGGCAGCACAACCTTCTGGGGTATTGGCCACTCCTCACAGCATTGTGTTGTCAGGGAACTTGCTAAGGAGGCATCTACCCCTTCATTCAAGTGACTGATGAACAAGTTAAACAATACTGGGTCCAGTATTGAATCTTGGGGTACCCCACCAGTGACAAGCCTCCAACTAGACCCTGTGCCACTGGGTCTATGAGGATGTTGTGAGACAGTGTCGAAAGCCTTGCTGAAGTCAAGGGAGACAATATCCACTGCTCTCCCCTCATCTGTCCAGGTAGTTGTTTCACCAACCATCATGTTGGTCAAGCATGATTTACCTTTAGTGAATTCATGCTGACCACTCCTTCTTATCATCCATGTGGATAGAGATAACCTCAGAGTGAGGCGCTCCATCACCTTTCCAGGTGAGGCTGACTGGCTGGTAGTTCCCTGGGTCCTCCTTCCTGCCCTTTTTGAAGACTGGGCTGACATTTGCTTTCTTCCAGGCATCTCTTCTGATCACCAAAATCTTTCAAAGATGATCATGAGCAGCCTAGCTATGGTGTCAGCTCCCAGCTCCCTCAGCACTCATGGATTCATCCTGTTAGGGCCCGTGAACATGTCGATGTCAAGTCTACCTAGGTGTTCTCTAACCCAATCCTCCTTGACCGAGGGAAAATCTTCCTTCTGACGTTCCTTTACCCTGGTCTTCTGGGTCAGAGATTACTGAGGGCATATTCAAACCTCAACTGGCATGGCCCTGAGCAACCTGATCTAATTGGCTGGTGGCTGGACCACATAGCAATCAGATGTTCTTTTCATCACAAATTATTCTGTAGCTCTCTGAGACAGGTTCCTTTAAAAAAGATGTAATAACTCCTGGCTACTGGAGCACACTGCAGCTTCTCTGTTTTGTTGTTTTAAGTGACTTATGGGTATCTGTGGAACTTCAGCTGCAGGTTTAAGGCAAAAATACATTTTTATTTGTCCATTTTTTGTTTTAATACTGGACTTAGATGATTAGGAGATGATACTGTTAGAACTGAACAATAACTTTGAGTGACTTGTGGTATGTATTTGGATACCTTTTGAGGGTTAAATCACAGGCTAAACACATTCAGATTTGTTCATGGGGTATGAATGAATGGTCTTTATTGTCTGAATTGGGCAATCTGACTACAGATGAGACTTGAGACAGTGACATTGTGGTAGATGAATGGGTGATGAGACCTAGCGAGGAAAGAGGGAAAAACACTGTTCACTGAGCATATGTGAGTTTGTTCACTGAGCACAGGAGTTTGTGAACCATAAATAAGTGCAAAAAGGAAGTACAGGGTATGTGTAAAAAGGCAGTGGCAAACAGGATACCACGTCTCATGCCATCAAAGAATCAGTAGAAGCACAGTAGGCAATCTTCCAGTCAGCTGCCTGCACTGTATAATCAAACATGCACTCTGTCAGAAAAGCATCTGGTATTAGTTGCCAAGTCATATTGACATCAATATACAGTATGATTGTGAAAACATCAAGTAGCATGTGGAGTTCTCTGACTATATCTACACTAATGTGGTAGTCTGTGTTTTCCCAGTCATAGCAAAAATTAAGTGTGCATCTCCGGCTTGGACTGTTTGGAGGGTATTTGTACTTTCATGAACTTCTGAGGCATGCTTTGTAGCCTTTAATCTCTGAAACAGACAAGGAAATGCAAATGGCCTGGATATAGACCTTACTATACTCCTAATTGGCTGGATAAGGTTTTTAGTTTCATTGCTGTGGGTTCCTTTGCCATTTATAATGTCAATAATTAAACATTGTATTTAGTCTGAAACTGCCGTTCTTTTCACTTGATGTTTGGACACGAGCCAGCAATGTGTGTCTGCAGCCCAGAAAGCCAGCTGTATCCAGGGGTGCATCATCGGCAATGTGGTCAGGAGGTTGAGGGAGGTGATTCTGCTCTGGTGGGACCCCACCTGCAGTGCTGCATCCATCTTTGTGGTCCCCAGCACAGGAAGGACATAGACTTGTTGGACTGAGTCCAGAGGAAGGACAAGATGATTAGAGCACATCTCCTACGAGAATTGGGATTGTTCAGCCTGGAAAAGAAAAGGCTTCGGGGTGACCTAACTGCAGCTTTCCAGTCCCTGAAGGGAGGCTATAAGAAAGAGGGAGAGGGACTTTTTACAAGGGCATATAGTGATGGGACAAGGGGGAATGTTTATAAACTGAAAGAGAGTGAGTTTAGATTAGATGTTAGGAAGAAATTCTTTACTGTGAAGGTGGTAAGACCCTGGGACAGGTTACCCAGAGAAGTTGTGGATGCACCATTCCTAGCAGTGTTCAAGGACAGGTTGGATGGAGCTTTGAGCAACCTGGTCTAGTAAAAGGTGTCCCTGCCCATGGCAGAGGGATTGGAATGGGATGGTCTTTAAGGTCCCTTCTAACTCAAACCATTCTGTGATTCTGTGTTTGATTTTCTTGAACTGGAATATTTCTTTAAGGCCCCAACCAAAGAGGGTTTACAAGACATAGAGCTGGGGGAGCAAGATGCGTTGTTCCTTTAAGGTGGCTAATGTATGATAACAAACTAAAATAAAATTACAATGGCATAATCAAAGGACATTCTGCAACTTTCATATGTTAACAAGTTGAAGTAAAGATTGTATGGAGCCTGGCTGCATCAAAAGGAGTTTGAGACTACTTTTATACCAGCTAAGGTTTTACTCTCTCTTACCTTGCATCAGGTAAGAATGCACTTTTTTTTCTCTTAACAAAGGCAAGTCTGGAGTCCAGCCAAACATAGCTTTTGGTTAATAGTGATGGTTTCCTAATCTAATCCACAAAGTATCAGTGTCTTGCTCTGGGGAAATTCTGAAGGTGGGATGAGAGGGAAAGAGGAAGAAGATGAGCATCTGATTTCTGTGTAGAGACAGGTGACAGAGATGTTTTGGGAATATCTTTATTCCTCTGAAAAGCAGAGACAATCTTTATTTCCTCTTGTTTGCTCGCAAGACAGGCTATTTTCTTCATGCTGGTTGCCGTTGCCTTTTTTGTAGAAAATCCGGCAGAAAACAGCTTGATCTTCAATGACATGTGGCAAGGTGCCTCAAGCTGTGTCAGGGGGAAACATCCTAAATGGAAGACTTCAAGTGGAAGGATAGGACCTCACCCTGAACAGATAGACTTTCCCTCCCACTGCCTTGAGAGCAGAATTTCGCTCCTGGAGAATGCTGGCAGACAAGATCCAAGCTGGCTGTGATGGGGCTTGAAGATACAAATGAACAATGAGGCTGTCCTGGGGGCACTGACTTTGCTTGGAGAAAATTCTCATAGTACATTAAGACTTGAAGTTATGAGTTTTATGAATTTGAGGCTAACTGGGGTCAGTCTTTCTGTTTGTAAGTTAAATCCAACTTGCTCTTTCACCACTGATTTGCTAGGATCAGTGGGTGCTGTATTTGTAAAGGTGAAACTATTGACTGTTGAGAGATGGGAAGATGTCTGCACTTTTCGTCTCTGCTCTCTCTGTGAAGCCTTCTTGCTTTAGAACAAGCTGTCCCTGTGGGTAACACCAACTGCAGGGCATTAGGGGCTGTGCAACAGGACACCTGCCCCTTTCATTTCCTTGAGACCATTTTTTCTTCATTCATGTGGACTCAGTTCCTGAGATCTTCCTGGCTCTCAGCTGTGCCACTTTGCTCTCACTTTTTCCTGCTTTCTTGCTTAAAATGGGGGATTCCACACTGGTTGGGTTTCCCAGGTTAGCAGAGCTGCTGTGCCTGGCTGGCATGGACTGAACGAGAAGCCAGAACTCAATGTGCGCAGGAGAGGCGACCTCATGGCCCCAAGGAGTCAGCTCCCACCTTTGCTTGTGGCACTAGTATGAGCTGGAAGGTGGCTCCCAGTCAGAGACTGGCTCCAGCAAGGTGGCTCCCAGCTTGTTCTGCACACAGGCAAGACAAAGCTGTGCTGATTTCTCAACCCCAGGCACCAGCCATGCTTGGGAACTGTCTTGCAGCTCTGCTGCTCACAGAGACAGACAGGAGCTCGTGGTTTGGACTCCTGGTCTTTCTTCCACAAAGTGTGAAGGAAACAGACCAGCTCTTGGCCCAGCCTGTGGGTAGGGAGTGTCTCGTGGGAACCAGCTCTCTGTGCCCACAGGAACTAGCAGGAGACAAGAACTGCCTCTTGGCTCGTGTTGCTGGAGGAGTCGTACAGCAGTTAGGAAGGTGTATAGCAGCTGGGAACCTCTGGCCTTGAGCTTGTCTTTGGAAGATATCTTTGCCCTATATTTTTGACTGAGACAAGACTATCACATTGAAGTGGGCACTGTCATTTGAGACAAGTACTTCCTCAGATCTCATTGCTATCTTATTGTTGTTTTCATTAGTTAAATATACACAATGTATGGTCCTTATTACTTAGAGCTTGGTGTGTATCAAATAGTTGCTTCTTCACCAAAACTGCTGAGTATTACCAGTCTGCAGAGTCTTTTATAAACCAACTGTGACTACTAACCTGAACTAAACTTTGAAGCTTGCATTTAGGTATGATCAAACATACTTGTTGCACTGCCCCCCTCCTTGTAGAAGATATTTAAAGTCTGCTTAGTGCTGGAGGTGATGATAAGGTTTTGTTCCTGCCTACCATGTCTCCTCCATCCCCTGTCCCGCATGTCACTGCTCCTGTAACTAACTACAGAAAAGTAGATCTTGAAATAATTGAAATAAAGTTGATTTGTTTGAATCATGAGAACTCAGAATAATTCAAAAGCCTGAATTATAGTGACACAAAACTTTCATTGTTAGCAGCTTGAAAAGATTATGATGAAAATCGGCTAGCTTTAGTCATCTTTTTATAAATTGTCTTTTAATTTTAATCTTTTCTTGCTTGACTTTGAAACTTGAAATATCTGCATTTCTTCTAACCAAATGCTGTGTGTATAAAGCTTCACAAATAAAAAGATTATTTGGAAACTATTTGTGAGGGTGATGGTTTTGATGGTTTTGGTAAACAAAAAAAATTAAGTTTACTTTACAACATGTTAGTAATTTATAAGAATAGTATTGCTTTCCTGTTACAAAATATCATATTTGTTTATATGCTTGTCTCTATTGTTGTTTTATTTTATTATTAAATGAACATTTTTCTTTTCTTCCCAGAGGATGCTAAGCAAGTTTTTGGCCAGACCACAATTCATCAGCACATTCCTTTTAACTGGAATTCAGAGTTCGTACAGCTGCATTTTGGAAAGGATAGAAAAAGACACCTAACATATGCGGAGTTCACTCAGTTTTTACTGGTGAGTCTAATACAATACAGTTTGTCAAGAGTAATAAGAAGGATGCAAGAATCAAAGTATTTGCAAACTTGCCAAATCCTGTGCTGTTAGGAAAGTTGAAATATAGACCAAGTGGAGGCTTCTACGGTCAGACTGCTGAACTTGTATAGTATGCTGATAAATAGGATATGCTATTGGTAAAATTGGTGATTCAGGCTAGCACAGGTTTTCTCCTTTTCCTTTGTTTTTGGCACCTGAATGTGGAAGGTGATTTTTTTTTCTACACTGTTGTGTAGACAGAGACGTGAAATTAAAAACCTTGACTTTTATGTCTGAAAATCTCCTGTTTATTTAAATCCATGAGTCAAAGAATGTTACTGAACATTTTGGATTCACCTGCTAGACTAGTATTAAGTACTTTTGTCTGTAAACAGCATGTTTACCAAATATCTATTTAATTCAGAGATGATATCCAATAAAAATGTTTTGTTGCAAGCCATTTCCACACACTCTCAGATAGGGCAATGCTGCATAGTTTGCTTGTGGTATATAGAGAAGAGAATACTTTTTGCAAGGAATTCTTGGCTGATCATACTTGTGGATACTTTGTTACAGGAAGTAAAATATTATGCTAATAAAAAGATAAACAGATTATCTGTATTTCCGTGGTACTATTAAAAGTAGTTTTTGGTAGGAAGAGTGATCCTTGAAGTGGTGAAACATGTGAGTTTTTATTTGAATGCCTCCTGAATATTTGATGCCTGTATTAGTATTTACACTAGAGAGTTTTCAAATGGAAACCTGCTTCAAGATTGCAACATTTCTTTTTTTCTTGTTTACACAAGTATGTTAGTTCACAGTAGGAGGTGGTATCATTTTGATGAGGAATAATTAAGATAATGCTATTGAGACAAATGTTTCAAATTGACTTTGTAGAACAGAGCCTAATTAACTTCGTATGAAGAGGACGTCAGGTATCATATGATGAAATTGTATTCCCCCAGGTTTTGAGCTGACTATTGTAACTCCTAAGTAGCTAAGGCACAGACCAGTTTTCTGACAGAATAAGGAATTAGAATATCCTTCTAGCTTTCTAGCTTTGGAGATGAGTCCTATCTACTAGGCTCTCTCATCCTGTGGAGGGGTGTTCCTTTTTACTATCTGAAAGGATTTTTTTGGATGTGATCATATTTTGGGGATAGTTGTATTTCATTTTGGTGTGTCTTGCCACTGCCTCCTTTTTTTTTTTTTTTTTTAAACCGGCTCTACTGCAAAAGTGAATCTTAGCTAATTTCAGGGCAGAGTGAAAGGTTGTGTTGGAACATGTCAGTGGTCCTCATAAGCCAGACAACCCTTTTGGTGATGATTCATGTAGGACAAGAAAGAGGGAGGAAGAACACTGGAGAATGAGGATGATGATTCTGAGTGTCCTCTAGAGAAGTGGGATACACTTAGGATAAGTTCCAAGGCTGCTAATAAAGATGCTCTCAATATTGGTGCAGGCAGTAAGGACTTTCAAATAAATTAATTCTCCTAAGACTGAAGCTGCCAGCTATCAGTACAGTCTATTAGGATGCTCAGTCAGTCCCAGGAACTGGGTACATCTGTTGCTCACTTTCTAGACCTGTAAATCTTTGAATCACATAAGTTTCCCTGCTGATTTATTATAGATGCAGAAGTTTGGGCACAGAAATGGTTCTCAGCACAAGCTGGAGAGTTAGTGTTCACAGGCATAGAAATCTTCCTTTAAGCTCTGTAACCTTTGGTATTCAGCCTTTCCTTCTGACATTCTACCTGCGCGTGAGTCAGTCTTCTTGATCAGGTGTCTAGACCTTGGACCTTAGACAACATGAGACCACAGTGGATATCAAATTACCTTTCTGCATTCCTGATGTGTGAATGCACTTACATTGCACTTAACGTGGACCCGATGGTTCTGTATGGTGCTTCAGGTACTGCTTTGTAAGTACAATGCAGTTTGCAAATTTTAATGTAATAATCTAGCTAGATTCAAATTCTTTTACATTCATGTTTGATATCTGTCACAGCATTTGAGCTAATCATCGCTTCTGGCAATGCTGAAGGTACTTGGAAAATAACATTAGTATATTTTATCCACGCACGAGATAGATCTCTTGTGGCTTTAAATAAGAAGAGTTTATATGGGATTCTGAATATTTATATCGTGCCAGCACTTTTTCTGTCTGCAGTAACTGAGATGCCTGAAAGTATAGCCTCCAAATTCCTTGGCTCTAATACAGTTAACAATCTATTTGCATCAACTTAGAGCTCAAGGTGTGTTGTTTTACCCTGCTTCTCATTTTGCTAGCTTAAAATTAGCTCATATATCTCCAGTATATATCCATCACATCTGTTTGAATATGGTCATGTTCCATCATCACTTAATTGGCAAGTCTGCCTTATGAAGAGCAACATCAGCCCCTTTCTTGGCGTGTAGAATCTATTCCACAGGATGAATTTTAACATATGCTTATATGTGGGCCTGGTAAATCCATTTCCACATTGTCTGGGAATTCATTTATGCCCAGCATATTAGTTGATGAAGTAGTACTCTCTCTAATTGAACCCTGGGATCTATTCCAGTGGCAAGGATTGTGCTGTATCTGGTGGCTTGTAGATCCATTGGGATGGAATGCAAACATAAATTTCTACCTAAGTGGAAAGTAAAGAAGCTTTTAATGAGCTGTAAGTGGAAGCTGAGGTGAAATCTCTAGATAGAATATAATTTCATTAAAATTCTAGTGCCAGTGTGCCTGCCATGATGTACAAGTTGATTTTTCACAAAGTCATATGCTACTTGGGAGAATTCTAGACTTCCAACATCAAGGAAGAAACTCATTTTCTATGTATATCTAAGTTTACAGAAAGTCTAGTCAGAGAAGGTTCTTTAGGATATGTGATTTGTATTGCAAAGTAATGAGGATTGTGTTTCTTTAAACCTTTATGTGTCTAGGTAAACAGTAAGGGACCAAAATAGGTGAAATAATAAAAATTATTGCAACTCAGATAGCATCTCTGAAGACTACAGCTTTTCTTATTGTTTTTCAGTTTATTTTTAAAGTGGTATTTTTTATATTAGCTGCATACACCCAACACAGGTGATGTTACAAACATCTCATAAAGAATTCCAGGATAAATTTCTGGCAGCTACTGAGCCTCATTTTGAAATGTAGTTAGTTGTGCTGTGAGTTATCTCAGCATTCAGGTGTGGAGACTGAGGGGATAGCCTTTCTTTTGGGGTAAACACTTCAAGGAGTTTAGTGCATTGTTATGCACTGTGCAGTGATTAGAAAAGTGACATGTCTGATTTGTTTGTGACAGACTTTATAGGTGAAATTTTGTTTTGAGACTGTATTACAATGTAATGGTCTGCATGTTCTTGTATGCCATGCTGCCATCCATGGTCATGGTTTGGGAATGTCAGGTGACTGAAGATCCCTATGCTTCTTTCCACTTGGTGTAAGTGGAAAACATGTAGCACTGGTCAAAATAACTGTAGCCTAGAAGGTTTCTATCTTTCTGAGAAGGTGGTATCAATCTTCTCTATCTATTTGCAGTATGCTTAAACCATTTTGAACTGGAACTTACATTCTGAACTAAGGAGGAGGTGTGAATAGGGAGTTCCAGAAGACTGACATCATCCCATTCAGGGTTTTGGCTTGCTGTCTGTCTGCAGCTAAATGGCTTTTTTCTGACTGACAAAAAGATGAGCAAATGGCAGCGCTGAGTCCTTGACCAGGTGTTTTAACCAAGCGGGATAATTCTTTCTAGTGCTAGTGCTCAACTGTAGTACTAGTAGCCTTTTTGCAATTAGCTAGGTGATGATAAGAAACATGCACTTCATGTATCTCTTTGGAGTGTAAGCCCTGCTTTGTACTGTGGCTGAGATGTCACTGTCAGCCAAAGTCCCACCAATGGTATACATACCTCCAGACTCACTGATTGGTCTACAGGGATGGTAACAGATTGGACTTTTGCAAATGGTGTACAGGTTTTTTTACTGTATCTTAGTGCTGGATTCTAACATAACAACTGCCAGCAGTTTCAGTGGTTAAAACAAATTGAATGAGGGAAGGTGAAGAAAGCAATATTCAGTTTCCCATGTAATCCTTTTGCTAAATAAAATTTATTTTTTCTTTGGTGATGCTTCCATTTAATAACAAACACCTGCCAGGTGGTGAGTATTTAGGATACAAGAGTTTTTATACCTAGTTCCTTTTCAGAGCTCTCTGCCTCCCAAGTTGCTGCCAGCCTCAAGATGACAAAGTCTTTTCGTGTTCATGTGCTCATCCACCATAAACCTTCCAAAATTGCTTGCTTCCAAATTTCTGTTCAAATTATAGTCTCGAATGAATTGAAGTAAGAGCTTACATGGCTGCATCCAGCCAGAGTGAGTATTATTGCTGAATTGTAACACCTCCACGTAGGGGTCTGTAATGTAAAGGAAACGTGGCAGAACTGAAATTGTACCACTTCAAATTATAAGCCCCACAAGCATTTCCCATCAAAAGAAGAAATTTCTGAACAATTTTGTGAGTGAAGCATGGATCAGTCCTTTCCCTCCATTCCTTTCCTCCTTCTGCCTAATAGTAGGAGGTTTTCATCGTACCTTTCAGGTCATGGTACAGTGTTCTAATAAGAAATTAGAAATTAGAACTAAAATTGGGGGAATCCGGAGGCAAATGAAAAGACAATCATGGTTTGAGTGGCAGTGTGAGCTGAATGAACAGAAGGAGGGAGGGAGTGGCAGATGCAGGCCTCTGGCATGTCTGATCCTACTCTGAATTTGCCTTTTGCCTTTCACTCTTTATTTCCTTGAAGGCTGCTGTAAGACAAATATCAACTTACGGGAGATCATATTCACTATGAATACAACATGATGGTGGTTCTTGACTAGCCTGAGTCCTGTATTAATATGTCTTTTAAGGCATATATTTGCAAATATAATGGAAATAATTGGATAGTGTCAGGGTCCACCACAAGACTTGCTTAGTACTGGTAACATATTTTTGCTCTGATTCCATTTTCTGAATAACTGATTATGAGTATATATTCAGACTAAGTGCTGTATTTCCAATGAAGAAGTTTTTATAATCCTTGCAGTTAAAAGGGAAGACATGACAATGATTTGTTTTCCTCCGTTCAGCTGAGAAATACAGATTGGGAGCTCTGACTACATCACCAAAAGATATATTTCTGGTTTTTTGCAAACCTGTAGAACTGAACAAAACGTTCACATGTATTTTCAAGTTACTGTCTGTGCTTGATTGTTTCTTTTAAATGGGAAAAAAAAAAGTAGTTTAACAGTAATTTAAGAAGAAAGGGTGAAGGCCACAGTAGGAAAGATACAGCTATGAGGGATTAAATGCCTTTTTTTCTCCTCTTTTCTCTCAGTGGTACATTAGAATCACAAAATGATATTATCGGGGGGTTGTATCAGATAATGCTTATGACTGTTACTACTGTTGAAATATTGAGAACTGATCTTTAATCAGTCACGATACAAGGAGTTCTGAATTAAACTGCTGGTGTCCTTTGTAGACAAAAACCTTTATGTTTTAAATGGGGATACTTTTTCAGGGAATGCTTTCCAGATTAGTAGGTTTCTACATGGAAATCTCTGATGATTGCATTGTCCTTGTTCAAGGAGTAGTGAGCACTTTTACAGAAGGTATTTTGACCTGCTGTGACACATTCAATATACTGGATAATGCACGTCATGGAAGACTTTAATGTTCATGAGTGGGATATTACCTGCACTGGGTGTTGATATGTGTCCTCCGTTTTTCAGTTAAATGAATTGCACGATGTAATGTCCAGAAGGCAAAGAAATCATGATGTTGTCCTAGATATTGAGCTCAGTGATGGAGACCATATATGCTCCTGATAGAAAAGGCCAAAACTTAGACGTACAATATCCAATTAGATTAAATGTAGTCCTGTTTTGTTAAGTATGAGAAATCTTGTAAGATTGCATTATTTATATTAAACCTAAGTGTTAAGATGATGATTTTGAACTTAACTATTTTTTTCCCCTGTATGTTTTCAGGAGATACAGTTAGAACATGCAAAACAAGCTTTTGTACAGAGAGACAGTGCTCAGTCTGGAAGAGTCACAGCTATGGACTTCAGGGACATTATGGTCACTATCCGGCCACACATGCTGACGCCATTCGTAGAAGAGTGTCTAGTAGCTGTGAGTAGTTCTGGTATTCCAGCTGGCAAAGACCTGGAATACAGATGTAGGATTCCTTTTTTATGTACCTTGACCACTCTGTGTGACATGTTGTCCATCTCAAGGATGTATGTTTTAAGTTCAGCAGTTTTTTATCTACACAATATGCAAGTTAACCCTTTTTGCAGAATACATATCCTCAATGTTCCTGGTCTCCTAAGAAAAAAGACAAAGCATGTATATGGACCTTAGTAATGGCCTACAAATTAGCATTTTCCTGGCTGTTTGCAGTCACTCCATCATAGTAGATTGTGTCAGTATGTCAGAGCGCCATTGCATCCCACTTAGGATATCCTTCTCAAAGAACTTGGTTTGTAGTGTAAATTCTAAGCTCCTGAGTGTAATTTCCAAGTACCTGGGACAATTTATGAACCAGAACATTACCCAAGGGCATTCACTATATATTGGCTAGTAGTTGTTACACTTGACTGTACATTTTGTATCAGTTTGAAGTGCACAAACTGAATTAAATATTGCAATTCTGCAATTTTACTGAAGAAATTAAAAAAGGTACATTTGGTTTTGACCACAATTTCTAATCTGAGGAACTTGTAGTAGCACTTTCCGAGTAATGCAAAGCCTGGCTATATCCAGGTTTAAAGAAATCTGTTTTTCTTTGACTTGCAAGGAAGAATTCCAGGGAAATGTGTGAAGTGATGAGAATTGGAAAGTCTGATCAGAATTTTGGAAGATGCTAACAGCAAAAAACATAGCCAGAAGACTTAGACACTGACAGTGAGATCTGATACTTCCATGGTTCCCTTACAATCTTGTTACCAGCTTTCTCCGGTCATATACTCTCTCATAAAACATCAGATAAGATTTTGATTTTTCCCTCAAGGTCAATTAAATTTTGGCAAGTTTATGCATTTTTTTTCTGAAATTTGCTTGATCGCTGATTTTGTAATTTAAATAGAGAATTGATCCAGTAATTTTTCTATGTGCAGACCCAACACCACTTTAAAACAAAGGTTTAGGTTCAGTTCTCACCTGAGAATGAATAACTGTTTGAACCTTATTGTTCCTATTATGTTTGACTGCCTGATATAAACCTGAGAGCTTATTGCTAGTTTTCCATGACTTGAAATGCCTGTGAATTTAAATGTTTCAGTTGACCTGAAATATGTTTTGATTTTGTTGAAATTTTCTATATAGTAATATGCTTTATATGTAGAAGTAGATTTCCTCATTACTAGAAATAAACCAACTTACGAAACATTTCCAACTGAAACAGTACTGAAACTTGAACTTTGTAAATTACTTCTAGTTATGTTGTTATAATCCTGCATATGTATTTGTTTAGATTTTTAGGATGGGGGAGTTTTATATTCTGGTCATGATTAGCTTCAGTAACATAATAATCTTTCATAGTTTTCTTTATTTTGCACATTTTTTTAAAAAGCAAGCCCATGCTACTGTTATTCTTTTAAAATAACATTTGAAAAATCTTTATTTTGATATTTTTCCTAGTCTTGTAACAGTCTCCTTTCTCTTTTCTTCTTTTACTGTCTCTACTCCAGGCTGCTGGAGGTACCACTTCCCATCAGGTCAGCTTTTCCTATTTTAATGGATTTAATTCTCTCCTTAACAACATGGAGCTCATTAGAAAGATCTACAGTACTCTGGCTGGAAATAGAAAAGATGTGGAAGTCACTAAGGGTTGGTAGAAATGTTTGCAGTCTGGAAGTTTTCTTGGGCATTTGGTTGGGGCGGATGGAGGGAAAGACCTCATCTGTATGCTTTTAAATCAATGGGAGGGGGAAAAAATCCTGCCTCGTTAGCATTCCTTGGTTTGCCACTCAGTTTTGTACACTCCTGTTGGAGTCCACCCTCCAGGTTTTTCATTTTGTTTCAATCAGAATAAGGTCCTAGTAAACTGGTGGTGGGGGCAGGGTGAGGAAAGTATGTAAAGATATTTAAAAGTTTCAAAAACTTCCTAGGACTCCTGCCAAATTGGCAGCCTATTAAAGTGACCTTCAAGGGTAGTTGAAGAATTCCATAAACTTGTATTGGCGGCACAGTAAGCTGATCTACAAGCTTGGAACAAGATGTTATCTGCTATATCTAACCACTTTTATAGAGAATTCCCTGTGCAATGCCAGAGTTTCATTAATGTGGCCTACTGGGACTATGCATGAAAAGTTCCACATCCCTTGACTCCTGTTTCGGGAGGTTTTTTGTTTGCTTTTTATTTTATTTTTTCCTTCTGACCTGCAACTGATTGATACCGTATGTCAGATATCCTAAACTGTGCTGGTAGCACTAAGACCAGAGAGTTGTAGTTACTTGCATGAAGGACAGACTATTGAAATCACACGTTTATGTAGTGGCAAAACCACTTTTGTGTTGAGTCAATTTTATTCCCCTTTTACCCCCCTCCAGCCAGCCTCTTGTACTTTATACTAAAATACAGAGCAACCTTGGGGTGCTCTGGATTATTTCTTCTGGTTTGATTGCATTTTCTTTTCTGTATTTTTATTCTGTTGCAGAAGAGTTTGTTCTGGCAGCTCAGAAATTTGGTCAGGTTACACCCATGGAAGTTGACATCTTGTTTCAGTTAGCAGATCTTTATGAGCCTCGGGGGTAAGTGAAGAATTATCTATCTTCCTCTCTTTCCTTTCCTCCTCTCTAGTTCTTGGAAAGAGTAGAAGGTGATGTTGGGGAACAGGAGAGTGTAGTGTAGTGGCCACGTGCGAGTAGCTTCTTGAGATCTGAAAACCCGTCTCTAAGCAAACACTAAGCTGAACTAATTTCTTCAGGCGCATGACGTTAGCTGATATTGAAAGAATTGCTCCTCTGGAGGAAGGGACATTACCCTACAATCTGGCAGAGGCTCAGAGGCAGGTAAGAACAGAATCTAGTATAATGCTATTCTATTATTTGTTTCCAGTGCCAGGTAAATAGATAACCAACTTTCTTCTGTGTTGTCATCTAAGTTGCTTTTTTCTTGTTTTGTAATATCTGTGAGGAATACCATCTTATTAGAATTTATTTTTAGCCTGTGTCATATTCTTTCTATCTCTTCTTTGTGCCCCTTTCTCTTGGGCTGTATTTTGACAGGTCAAATGTAATTTATTTTGGAAAGATAAAATGTATAGGAGTGTCATCCCACCATTCAGTAAACATTAGGTGTATACTTAATTAAGGTGTTTATGTTTTGTGATTCTGTTGCTCTCTGTTCTTTTTAATGAGGAAAAGAGACTTCCTGCTTCATATATGATTGGTAAAATTCAGTATGTAGCCTATTAAATGGCAGCCCTTGTTCTGAACATACATCCATGTTCCTGGCTTCAGAGTGTTCTCTGCTTTGCTTTATGCTCTGCTGAATATCAAAATAGGAGACATTATGTATAGACTAACATCACAGTTTCAGTAAAAACATTATTATTGTCTTAATTTCCAAAACCTATAGGGTATTTACTTTCAGTGATATAACCACAAATGAACTTTTTTTGTGTTTGAGGCAAAAGAAATAGGAGTGTTCTTTAAATGTCAAAACCTATTGATCTTTTAGTTTTCATATTATTTTATTATATTTTAGATTTTCCTTGACAAGTTTCTATACACATAGATTAAAACTAACCCTTCTGTTTCTCTCTGTCTCTATTTTAAGGCAGTCTTAACTTTGTGTCTTGTGAGACCAAGGGTTTTTTTGTTGGTTTTCTTTTTTCCTGCTCTCGGTCTGTGCAGAGGCGCCAGTTTGACCACAATGAGTTGATGTAGGCTACATTTTTAGGACTGGCAGGCCATAAGCCAGGCCTCTGTGTGTGTGTGTGTACACATGCATCTCTTTTGCTTCTCTTTTTTCTTCTCCTCCCTCCCCTACATGTGAACACCCCCACCACCACTCCAAGACAGTATCTGGGGTGGTGGTTTGTTTGTGCAGTGACTAAATGTTGATGATGCTGGGATGAATTCAGATGAGTTGGCTACCAAAGCTCACCATCTATTCCTAGAAGACTCCTAAAGGAGTTAAAAGCATTTGCATTGGGCTGAATGTCAAGGAATATAAGTTACAATAGGTGGCGGTAAAATGTAGCCAAAAATGTGGTGATGAAAGTAACAGCTTCCCCAGTTTTTGCTTTGGGACCACTGTCTTTGCTAGTAGGATTTACGTCGTTCTAAGAGGCTAGGACATATGAACCTGCTTAAATCTTACAATTTCTTCTGCATATATGTCCTACCTTTTCATTTTTCCCATTCAGTTCTTTCTTAATGTCAGCTGTTTGATGCGGAGACTGAAAAGATTTTCAGCTACATTGATACCTTCAATTTCTTTTCTGGCCGATTCCACCTACATTGGAATATTAACTAAAACCTTTTCAGGAAAATATATGCATATATTTATTTTGTCCTTTTACTTGTAGTATTCTAAAAAGAACGTATTACGAAAAGTGATAGTAAGTATGGAAGGTTTAAAACCCCTGCAGAACTTCTTTTTCTTTATTATTTTCTTTCATCAGATAGTAATTTTAAATCTGGAGCACTTCTGAAATTTATTTTTCATCGGGTTGAATCTAGCACTCATAGACTGTGAACGAAATGAAATTGTGCGGGTGTTTTATGAAACTTTATTTTCCTTTAGCTAATATGTATGAACAGAGCTTGCATACTTGTTTTGATAGCCTGAGAAGTAATAGATACACCCGGTTTTGGCGACAGTAGAAAGAAATTCCAAACTGGAGTTGCTTTTAGCTGCAGAAAATTAATGACTTAAGATGCAATATGTATGCCCTCATTTAGACCACATTTAGACCATTGATTTTAGAGTTGTATAATTTTGTTGTAGTATCAGTCTATTTTCTTTGCTATTCCAGTCTGAAGAGGCTGTGTTATATGGAACTTACAAATCAGTGAAAAAGAAATAATAATTGCAAACAAAATCTGCAGTGTATTGTGGGATTTTTTCCAGATATCTCTGTTCTTAGATCTATCTGCTCATGAGATGTTCTCTTGTGAAATATGATGTTCTGATTATTTTTCTTCTCTTTCCTTTTGCTTTAAATTCTGCCCTGACAGAAAGCTTCAGGTGCTGCGTCTCGACCTATTCTCATCCAGATTGCAGAATCAGCGTACAGGTTTGCCCTTGGTTCAGTTGCTGGAGGTTAGTCATGGCTGAGCAAAAGAAGACTCATCTTCACTGTTTGGGTTTTTTCTTCTTTGCTTTTGCCCTTCTTCCCCTTCTGCCTCTCATTTAAGAGTAGAAGGCTTCTCAGACTTGCCCTTGGAGCTCTGTCTAAGGGATGGGATGACTGTAAGATTGAAGATCATATAAGATCATTTGGTCTGCAAGTGTTTTGGAATTTATGAGCCATTGGAGTTTCCAGGTGGTGTTGTTATCTGATTTATCACCAAACAAGTTTCAGGAGAACGCAATTAACAGTGAGGTAGGGCCAGGAAGTGCTTTTGGTTAAAACTGTGGGACGTAGTTTAATGTATCCAGAATATATCATGGAGAAAAAAGATACAACTGATATGTTAAATGCAAATGTGAAAGATGACAGTTACAGTCAAACACTGCAAATGCATAATCATGTTTTCTTATACCTTGATTTTTATTTGTAGCTGTTGGAGCCACTGCAGTCTACCCAATTGATTTGGTAAAAACTCGAATGCAAAACCAGCGTTCTACAGGCTCTTTTGTGGGCGAACTTATGTACAAAAACAGCTTTGATTGCTTCAAGAAAGTGCTGCGTTATGAAGGTTTCTTTGGGCTTTATAGAGGTAAGTTTAAAAGGTAATGATAAGATATTAATAAGAGTTTCATGCCACTTTGGATTTTTAAGCATTTTTTGTTCAGACTGCAGTTTTGCCTGGTTTGTGCTTTTGCTTCTTCTTTGTTAGAGGAGAAAGGTTTGCAAACTTATTGATAATTAAAACTTCATTGTAATGAGAACATTTCTGTAGGACCTCTCTGTCCTGTCCCTCCTCATCTGCAGTAGGGCAACAATAGCAATTTCCTACAGCAAAAATACACTGTTAGTCAAGTTTTCATTTCCTTAGCAGTCCTTAGTACCAATAGTGTTTTGTCCTGTTTGGTAAGAAGTTAGATCATCTGTGAGTATTTGTTGTTTGGTTTGGGGGTTTTTTTGTTTTGTTTCACAGTTCTTTCTTATCTGTCTTCTTTCTATTTAAAAGCAAAGAAAATAATCTTGTTATTAACCAGATCTCTCTTTGTGATATGTTTTAGACAAAAAAGTTCTGTCTGAACCAGTTGCATTTGCATGACTAATCATTGGAAATAGTCATCTTTATCAAGTTCTATATGTACCTCTTCTTAGCTTGTCACTGTGGAGTCAGCCAGAGCAATTTGCTGGGTTTCAACCCGCTTAGCTATATGTATATCTAACCAATACACCCAAGTTAGGAAGTTAGCTGTTTTGAGCTGCCTTTGTAGTCAAAGCAGAAGGCCCCCAACACTGAGGACTCTGTTCGGGATGTAAATCATCCTCACTTTGGATATCTTAGATCTAAGTACCTGTAGTTAGATGGTGGCTTTTCTTAATGTATTTTGTCCTTGTCCCTGTTGTGGTATCAACTCTGTCAGTTCAGGTAACTCAGAAGGAATCACAAAGAATCAGGAACTACTGCATGAGACTGCAGTTCTTCTCTGTCACAGAGTTAAAGTAAATTATATTTCTGGTGTCCCAGTTATTGAGATCTTTTATTCCTCTCTGCCGTATCCATTGAGGATAATTTCAAACTTGAAATCTTTATTTCATTTTTAGTCAGAAAATTCATTTTTGCTTAGAAACTTTTTGTCACTTTTGAAAATAAGAATATTGTAATGAAAGAAATTAATTGCTAAAAGCAGTTGAGTCAGGAATGAAGAACAAAGGATTTTGATAAAATAGTGTAATGATCGGGCAAAACTATGCACAATTTAAAAAAAAGAACAGTTTATAAGACAATGTGGGAAACAACATTAAAACTAGGTGGTGTGGTGTATGTGCACTCTATCACATATGACCTGAGTTACTGGAGGTTGGCTAAGTGGTTCTGTGCAAAATACAGACTCTCTAATTATTTCAGCACAATTGGAGATGGGAAAGGTCTGTTATTATTGACTGAGTTTGAGGCAATTTTTGGAGTAGACATAATAATTTAATAAAGGCTACTGACATGGTCTCTAAATTGTAAGGCTTTATAACAATTAGAATCTTTGAAAGTGCTAATTTTTCGTTAAAGAGCCAAATGTATTCCCTGCAAATGTATATCTGCTTCTTCCGGGATCTTGAAAGAATAAATATGCAGAATTCCACTATTACCTGCTTCTGTCTTATTGAAACTCTGAAGCACAGTGGTTTTTTCACCTGGAAAAAACCCAAAAACTCAGAAAAAAACCAAAAACTCCATTTGCTTGCCTTGTCTTTGGAGTGATTTTTTTCATTGCCAAATTTAGGGAGCTTTAGGAACCTTCACCAGTATAGCTTGTCCTTCCATTCCCCATCCCCTTTACTACTTTTCAATCTTCCAAGTAATACTGAATAGTGAAATCTCTGGCAGTTTAGTGGATCTGAAATTCTAAACCTAGGCCAGTAATCTAATTTCTGGATTATATAGTAGAATACCATCATTTCAGAGGCAAATTGAGACCTATATTTCTACAGATTCTCTATTTAAAGGGCACCCTGACTTAGCTTCTCTTTTAAGGAGTCAAATAAAGAAAACTCCTTAAAAATCTGGAGCTTCCTCCATGGAGTTCTTTAAATTTGCATTGTTACTTACTTTCTAAGGAGATGATGCTCGAGAAAGTTGAGCAACTGAGTGCAGAAGGAAGTTTCCAGTTCAGCTTAAGAAGACAAAAAATTTGAAAGAAGCATTTTATAGATTAGGATAATTACCCAATGTAATGCAGTATATATACAGCAAGAATCATCTCATTCTGGTCTTGAATACTACACTAGATAAGACAAACTACAGAGTACATTACTTTTTGCTACTCATGACTAGCTGCAATTCTTTCTTGCACTGTGATGTGTTCAGACTTAAGTCAATGTGGGTGGTTTTGTCCCCACTGAAGGAGGGAGTAGTCACTGTTAGAGTTCTCCTGCTTAGCTGAATAGTGATGCAAAACCTTTTAAAAAACAGTAGTAGAAACATTTGGAGGAGTGGTCCCTTTGTCATGACGCACTTCAAGCAAGCAGTAATTATAAGCCCCACTCTGAACTCAGGCATTTCAGATGATATTTTTAACACCAGGCATATATTTCCACCCAGTGAAATGAATTGACTTTTTTTTTTTGTATCATTATTTTTTTCCAAACTTGGAAACCATGTTCTAAACCACCATCTCAGGTAAGGATAAATTACACCATCTTGTGGATATAAAGAGAGCACTAAATTTTGTTTGTTGTCAGTTTGGTACTAAGGGTAATCAATGTTTCCACTGAGAAGATACTTTGATTAAAAAAAACCCACAAACCCAAACATTATATAAATCTCTGCAGTTTTCATAATATGCATTATTTGAAAGCTGTGTTTTTAGATAATTTTTTTTAAGACTGTATACTTGAGAAAATTTTTTTATCTGTCTATTTCTCAGCATGGCTAAAAAGAATACTTATCTCATATGCCTGTAATTTACTGCTGTGTCTACATTTATACCTGAAATGCGTATTTAGAAACTTAAAGGTATATATGTACATATATGCAAATATAAGAAAACTTTGAAATCTGTGATTTGTCAAGATCTGTTCCAACTGATGAGGTCACCTACGTTTCTTAATATTATTTAAATCAGAAGTCCACCTGATGAGTCACAGACTGCTTCACAGTCTTAAGCAGTGCATCTAGTAGAGATTATTTCACCTGTGCTTGATAGAAAATTTATGGGAAATTTAAGTACCAGAGATAATTTAAGTACCATCTTAGGAAAACATTTGGTAGCCATGCTGTTAATGCTACTTTGCCTAAAGGGTGGAAAAGACAGGAAATGCTGTTGAAGACACTGTCATCTGTGATCGTTAACTGTTTAGGAGCTTGTTAGTTTTATTTCTTTTGATGGTACTTCTGGCACTGCAGTGACTCCAAATGCCATCTAATCTTAGATTTTAATCATTTGTTCATCATCCAGCTTCATTATTACTGATGGACTCCCATGCTAATGATACATCAAGACTGTGGCTGAAGCTTTCCTCCCAAATTAGGCAATGAAGTACCATCTCTGTAGAATGGAAATACAAGCCATCTTGTACCCCAAGTTCTGTCAAAGCACTAAGTTTTCAAGGAGTACCCCCTTTCCAGTCTGAGGGAGGTTTACTTGAATGGCAACTGGTGATTTCAATTGCTGGTGTGAATCCTGCAATGGAAAAATTTGGCAGTATTCCATTACTGCCTTCCTATAAGATGCCCAAATGGTTTCAAATATTTTACCTAGATGGAGCAACAACTCCTTCAGTCAGTGGGTTTTTCTAATATGAAGGGAGAATTACATCTGTTACACAGTGTGAAACTGAAGTTTCCCTGTTAGACATCTGAAAAAATACTTTGTCCAAATAAGATTTTTTTTTAACTCAGTGCTATCACAACTGGGCTGGATGAGCTATTGTATATTCACAATGTATTTAGACTGCTTTCAGAAAATGACTTGTACAGTGTCACAAACTGAATGCAGCTCTTGGTGCTCTCCCTTGCATATACCTTCACCTTCCCATAGCATCCTACAACGACAGTGTCAAATATGAAGAGGTACATCATAATTGCTACTAAAAAACCTTGGATATGAAAAATTTCATTGAATAATATTTGCTCTGTATTATACTAGCAGGCTGCCTATGTGCAAAATGTTATTCTATGATGTTATAAAAGGCATATATTTTTTAAGACACTGTCAGACATTTCTAAGCCTGTTCTCCATCAGTGTATGCATCATATTACTGATCTACTAATGCTTAGTAACACTGAAAAATTCCCAGCATGTTAGGATAACCCCAATGGAAATGTGACATTTTCATATGGGTCCTTTGATGTGCTTGCTTTCTTTCAAAACTTAGCATCTTTATCATGTTTAGAAATCTTTGAACAGTGTTTCAGGGCTCTCATCAAAACAATAAAGAAAAGAGAATTTAATTTTGATGGTCATAGCACATAGAATGCACAGGTACCACTTAAAGATGGCTTTATTGCATAGGTATGAGATCAAACAAAGGGTCCCTCTACCTTCCTAAGATGCTGGACACAGTAGGTCTTGCTGATGTCTGGCAAGGCTATAAAATACAGTTTCTATATGCTACCTTTTTTAAATACTGTAATCTATCCTGCAGTAGACATACACAGCATTATCTGAAATTAAACTTAGAAAGGACTTTTATATTATAAAATCATGTGTGAAGTAGAGAGAGAAAAAGAGAAAAATGGTCTGAGTTTTTGGTTGTCCAGTTGGGTTTTTCTGCTGTTGGATTTTTTTTTTTAACAGCTACCTACTCTATTTAATCTTTCTCCTCTACCTTCAAGTTTTATGGAAGGTTTTGAGTTGTAACCATCCAATTCAGATTTGAGTGCAAAAGGAATGAACCAGGTGGGAAAAAATAACTTGTGCCAAGATAAACCCGTTTTTCCTGCAACTTTACAAGTGTCTTTACAAATGCAAAGTCTTGGGAGCTGAAAAATGAAAAATGGTTAAAAGGCCATCTTCAGATCAGTTCAGTGATTTGTCCTGCTTATGTTGCTTCTAAAACTAGAGCTTTATGCAGATCACTAAATGGACTATTTTTATAATTTCATACCTTGACATTTTAGAATGTCTTTTTCTGTGATTTATTTGATAAAATATGGCTTCAAAGTCATGTTATATATAGCTCAGGTGTAATAATATATGTGATTTTAAAATTAATTATCTCTGTGTTCTTTTGCTTACAGACCTGCTCTAATTCTACTGGATTAGGTTTAGGATTAGGTAGTGTCCTTTTAAAGTATATGGAACATTTTTTTAGTCTCTGAAGATATAAATTCATTAGCTGTAATGCTTATATAGAGCCACACATGTCTTATAACAAGATGTAAATATTATAACAATTACAAAGATAATTTTGCAATGAAACAATCCTTTTTGTTGTATATTCTTGTGTTTTCTTCATAGTGCTGCATATAATGTAATATTTAATTACACAATTCTGTGTGTCTTAATGTTTTTTCATTGAGGTCTGAATTCAAGTCACCTGTGCAAGTAAAACTTTAGAAATTCAAATTTTGAAATTTAACCTGCTCTGCAGAATTTCTTTTTGTTTTGATCAACTCTATATGAACTTAGTGTTACTGTATCCTTTTATTTTAATATTCAGTCATAGTTGTCTTGGATAAATGTTGCATGTATATGTACTGTATAAGGACATTAGTATATAAATATGTTTGGGCCTTCTGATACCACAAGTCAGATGGTGCTTTTCTTCAATGTCATTTCCTTATTAAGAGCATCAGTAGGGACTAGTAAAGCTGATGGTAGCAGGATGGAAGAATATGCTAAACTAGTGCGAGTGTATTTTTGTCTGTGTTATTCTGACGTTTGGCTCTGCAGGAAAATGCTTTTCAGCAAGTTAACTTTTAGAGGTGGAACCTTAATTGTCTATTTTCCCAAAAATAAAACCATGTATAGGTGACAATGTCAGGCTTTATAGAAAATAGGCAAAGGTGCTGCCTGAGCTACTAAAACAGACGGGTCTGTACTGGGAGCTCTAGCTGCTGTGATTTTCTCACATTTCTGGACGGTGTCCTAATTTCATTATGCTGATGAATGCTTGCAACACCATCCTAGCCCTAGGCTTTGTTAGCAAGCTTTGCCTATTTTTAGTCTGTGTCATTCAAATGTTTACAAAATATTGACTGTTCACTTCAAGCAAGTGAAGCTGACAGTCAGAAATTCACATTTCCAATTCTGTAGTGCATCACTTTTTAACAAAATAAAATAGGAAATTCCATGCCTGGAAAGAAAGCAACATAACTTCCTTTGTTTTAAGAACTGGTGATTTAGCAGGGCAAAGAGCTCAAGAATGCAGTCATACATGTTTGAATGTTTTGCATTATTTTGATTCCTATCCCCTTGGGTTCTGCCATCTAATGCCATTGTTTTTGCCAGAAAAAGGTACTGCACTTATGGCATTTAAAGTGGGTGCATTGCATATCTCACAAAATTCATTAGAAAGTCTTGATTTTTGTGTGAAGATGCAGAAAATAAATGTTAGTTTAGGACTGTACAGAAACATAGTTGTCAAATCTGAACTAGTGTTTAAGCATAAAATGAGCTAGTATGGATATAAAAAAATAAAGAAACCAGTATGTATAGGCAGTGGTAGCACTTTAAGTGGTAGCACCAAGTTTGTTCTCGAAATTGAATGTTTAAGTACTCTCATTTAATATAATAACACAAAATTGCTGTAAAAATCGCCCGTTTCTGGGTGCTGATCTCTACATATATTTGTTGATTTGTTTATTTAAAACCAAGTTACTCGATGGCTTGAATTCTCTATTTCCATGTTACAGGTCTGTTACCGCAGCTATTAGGAGTAGCACCAGAGAAGGCCATAAAACTAACTGTAAGTTTGAAAATGGATGGTTTTCACATTTCTCCACAGTGTAAAGGGCATCAAATTACAATTAGCCTGTTAAGGATTTTTATCCTTAATGTGTCAGCAACATGGTAGAGTGTATTCCTTCATTTTTACTTGATACAAACTTAATTACAAAAAGCACAAAGCAGCTGTTAATATCTCACCTGTGAACAGTATCAGTGACATACAAGTCACATGCAGAGGTATATATGTATATTTTAAGAATCTTACTGAAAACTTATTTTTGGACTCACTCCAAAGTATAACAAGCTTATTCAACTTGTTCAGCTCATCTCCTTGTTTGTAAGTCATGCAGGCCTTTAGTTTCACTTCTTAGTAACTACTATTGGACTAATAATTATGAATAATTATTTATTGGACTTGGAGGGCTTTTGTTTTTGTATCTCCACGTGGTTCCTGTATGTATGACTCTAGCACAACAGGAGGTTATATGAGCATGTAATCAATTGTTGGTAAGAAAGGAACTTGTTTGCATGATGTTTTTTCTAAATGTTTTACTTCTGTAATATTGTTATTTCTTGAGTGATTTTAAGGCACTGAAGAATTTCTTATTATAACCCAATAATAATGTATTGTTTATTCACTGATAAGCTAGTATTCACCAAAGCTAGTAGTATGAATTTAAAAAAAGGTACTTAATGCTATTAATTGAATTGCCATTTTATTAAAACTTAGTATTGAACATTCTGATATTAATTTGATATTATATTTAAATGTAGCGAGCATGTCTAAAATATTAAATTATTTTATATTTTTCAGATTTTTAATTTAATTAGTGATTTATATTTTTTCAATAATAAATATTTGAATTATGCTTCAAATTTTTGTTAGAAAGAAAATCATAGCTTTAGAATATTTAATATAAAATCTAAGATTTGTTTGATACCTAGTAGCTTGGTAACTTCATGGATGTATTTGCATTTTCAATTGCATGGAATTTGCAACTGATGAATGTTTTCTCTGACCTTTTAATTTATTGACTTTCATAAATGTTTGTTTTTTAAGGTTAATGATTTTGTGAGAGATAAGTTTATGAGTAAAGATGGCTCTGTCCCACTGGCTGCAGAAATTCTTGCTGGTGGCTGTGTAAGTATCTTTGATTTCCTTCATATGAGAGTCATGAAAATGCAGTGTGGAAGATGAACTATGTGGACTAAGGCTTCTGTTTAACCACAGATCCGGTTCAAGAGCAGACTCTACTAGAGCATCTCAGTTCTTTCCTAGATAGGCCAGCCATTCTTGATGAAAGGGTAAATGTTTCTGTGCATCATGCCTTTTAACTGTGCTCTATAATTCTCACAGCTTAGAGTTTGTTTCCTTAATAAAGAATGTGTCTTTATTCATGTTGGCTGTAGCTTATGGCCTAAAGAGGATTCATGCTAACCTTTCCAGAAGTTAATAATTAGTTACTACTTTGTGGCACCCACTCTGCCATGTAACTTCTTTCCTGATGTGTTATTGCACCCACTAATTTTCACTTTTTACAGTGATACTTGCTTTTTGAAATGGCAAAAACTACTCATGCTTCTTTGAGTTCATAGCAGACGTAGGCTGTGTAATGTTAACTCAGTGCATAATGCATTCCTGAAAGTAGGTTGTATTTAAAACCCACTAAGTTTTTAAGAGTGTTTTGCTTTTACAAAGTAGTATCTTAATGAACAACTGGCATATTACTGAGTAAATGATAATTCTTCATGATTTAGTCTAGTTCTGTCTGTTCATATATATTACTGCTTACTTTATCTGGTGTATTGATTTGTTCAAGCAAATGTAAATAGTTAGGTAGAATGAATAGTTGTTCAAAGAACAGTGCATTCTACAGATAAAGCACACTGTTTATTTAAACCAGCTTTGATCACTGGGGCAGAGCAATGTCGGTATATTTTCAGTCTGTCTTTGTTGCTGCTGTCATAAGACGGATGAGGTCACATTTTCAAGCAGCTTCTACCTGTGTCGAAAACTACAGTGAGCAGCAACTTAAAAACAAATGCTTGTGTCTTAACCTCAGTAGGTGCAGAGATCTGTGCTGTATGTGCTTGCAGAAAGTGAACTACGATTATCTGAGCCTCAGGGTGCAGTGGCTCAGTTGCATTACAGGCTGAGAAGCCCTGGCTTTCTGTAATTCTCAGGAGATGGGGCAGGATTTGGCTGCTGTCTCACTGCTCCTTCTGTTTGATCACTGACCTGTTGTAGACTGCCAGGTAGGATCCCCTTGTTCTGTAACTTTAGGAGCACTCAGGGGAGAAAAAAAGAAGGGGAGGGAGAGAAGAATGTGGGTCTCTAAAGCCCTAAATGAAAAGCATGCTGTAAATGAAGGAAAAATGCAATAAAGTGCTTGCAGAGTAAAAAGTATTTGCCCCTTACACTAATAAAAAGTCTCATGAATGTAGCAGCCACAGAGAATTCAGCAAAATTTTCATTTAAAATGTCATTTGACCTAGAGTTTTTATTTTACAGACTACTGTGAATTTTTTAATGCAGTACAAGAAGCACTCTTTATAGAGACCTGTCATTCATAAGAGTGCTGCAGCAAGCTTTTTGCCAGTAGTTCACTGTAAACTAAGGATCTGCTTAAAGAGATAGGTGGTTTGAGATGTATTTTAAATGTGCTGTAAATGTTGGCTTGTCCTCTTTGATATTAGAAATTAATATTAACAGTGAGATGCTGCATAAAGTTGTAGCAGTAGATGTATGGTGGCAGAGTGCCCTGAGTTTTCTTTTAACTGGAATGTTCCACTTAAGGGCATAGTTTGGTGCCAGGTAGATAGGTTGCAACTTGTTTCTTGTGCAGGTGGTCTTTGGGGATTTTTTTGTAATTTTAAACCCAATTCAGACTAGCAACAGAGACTCTCATTACCAGCAGTGCCTATTTTTTTGGGGGTGAGTTTTTTTTTCATGATGTAAAGATATGTGTAAAATATGAGATGCCCAAGACAGGCTTTTTTCCTCTAGCTTTCACCATTGTATTGGCCTAACTTTTTGCCTTCGTTTAAGTCATCATGAAACCTGTGATTTCACTGTGGAAGCAGCAAGGACACTGTTGAATGCTTTTGAAAATTTTCAGTCTTGGATTTTTACCTAATTTCACAATGTAGTAATCGCTTATGTGGGAGGCAAGAAGACAGGAGTGCATAATGTGTTGGAGTCTAAAATGGGGAAACCAACTAAGATGAATTTTATAAGACACCTGCCCTACCACCTTTCCGCTTTCCACATCTAATTCTCAGCTGGGATTGTGTTACAAACACAGATTTACATTTTCCTTCTTCAGTGCTTCTGTTTCCTTAGAGTGTATTCATTGCTTGTGCAAGAGCTGTGTGCTGCGATGCATTCTAGATTGTAATGTTTTAGATACCAGCCTGTATTCGCCTAAGAAAGGGAGGACAAGCAGATACTTGGATGGTTTGGGTTGTTCAGTAACACAAAGGGCTTTGAAGGGGTCAGTATCACCTGACTAGCTCCACTCTGCTGTTTGCCCAACCATTGCCAGGCGTTGACTTTTAAGTCCCCAAGGAGTTCGCTTTGCATCATAATTACTGAGAATTAGTACACATGGCTGACTTTTGCACTTGTAACTAAAGCTGATTGTTTCATTGAACAAGTCTTTTTCTGTTTTGTAAACTGTTTTCTCTCCTGAAAAAAAAAAAAAAAGAAAGAAAGAAGAAAAGAAGAAAATAGTTCTTTTATTTCATGACCTTGTGGCACTTAATTCAGTTAACAGCCTGTTTCATAGCTTTTTATTATGTGAAGATGAAAGCGATAGTTTGGTTGAGTTTTTTGGGGACCCCCAAGAATATAATTAAAAGTATAACCTTTATACTTGGGGAGGGTTGTTATGTAAATTACTAACTCAAAATTACCATCTCCTTTGTTTGTAAGAAATTTTCCTAGTGACTGTAATATTTGTTACGCATAAAAAGTATATGTAACTTTCATATTTGTGCAATGCCTGGCACCCACCATGAACTCTGGTCTCTGCTGTGCATTTAGGACTCCCATCACTCGTGCAAGTCCTATATAGCCCTTGTCATTATTAGGCTAATAAAAAGCTTCAGTTCCAAGGCACAGTGTAATGATACTGTAGAGCTAGGATCTGCTGAGCATCTAAATCACAAATCTGACTTAACCTTATTGAATGGAAATGTGCACAAATATGCTACGTTTGATTTCTGCTGATGCTGTAACTTACCTTTGGGAGTTCTTTAATAAAAAGATGATCTTGTATAAGCTATAAGTATGACTTGAAATCTCTTTTTTAGAGTGGCAATAATCTTGAAGTTTCTGTAGCTTTCTTTCATGGTCTTTCACTTGATTTTATATTTTAAGTAAAAAATAATTGTAAGTCATACCAAGTTTAGCTGCTTGCTTCTTATAAACTTAATTCACTTAAAGGCTTCTGATAAAAATAACCTGATTTTTTTTATGTAGCTCTGGTCATTATTATTTTTTTTTTTTACTTATATTAACCGACTGAAACCTCTGTCTGTAAAAGTGTCATAAATATTATATTTGGGGTTTTAAGGTATTACCTTTAACACTAACTTTTAGGTAAGACAGTCGTTTTACTTAATACCTTAAATAAAGCATTTCCACATTTAATGAAAAATTTACGTTTGTGTAACTGGGATAGAGATGCAAATATGCAAAATCGTAAAACAGAAAAAATCATAAACCAGAAAAAATACTAAGAAAAACAGAAATATTGTATTAGGATGACTAAAAAGAATTAACTATATAATATATGTTGCCTTGTCTGTATATATTAATACAATTATATAGGTAAATATGAGGCTAAATTTTCAGCAAGAAAAGAGAAATACATTTTGCTTTATTAACCTTTGCTTCTGCTCTCCCTCCTCTTTCCCAGCACACACAGTCTTTTCATTCCCAGCTGCTCAGTGTGTGCTCACTATTAGCCAGCTTAAATCATGTAGCATGGTACAATTACAGATCCCATACAGATCTGCTTTTGTTTAAATTGTCAAGACAATTTTAGATGTATTTCTAGAGACTTTATAGTAATCGTAATAAAGTTAAAACATATTGGACCTGCTTGGACAACCTCAACTCTACTATGGAATATAAAAATTAAATACAGTTAAGATGCAGTGCAAAATCCTGTCCAGAACTAATTTTTATAAAGGAATGTAATGTGAAATTCCAGATAAATTGTGCCAAATAACAGATCCAGTGCAAATAGTTTTATTAAGCTACTTACAATATTTATTTTATGTTTCAGAGAGTAATAAAGATAAGTCCACATCTGAGCTGCATTTTCTCTGTGGCATTGCAATGGAGATAGAAGGTGTATAGACTGCAGTTCCCACACTTAGATCTCTTACTTGCAAAAATTCAGGTATTTGGAAGTTTCAGACTAAAGGAGACTGAAGGTGTCATTCTTGCTTTCATTATTCAGAAACCTAAATCTGATAACATTCTATTATATTGGGCAAGGGAGGCTGAGCTGTGGGTAAAATGAAACTGAGGATTATATTTGCCGGGGAAAAAAATCTCTGCATGTATATCTGAAAAAAAAATAAAAGGCAAACAAGTGCTGTTACACAGAAAAGTTTTGGTCTAGTTTATTGGATAGTTAAGTAATGATGGTCGTCTTGATGATTGCTCATATTAGCTTTGAAAGCAAATGGCATATGTCTCTTGAATGCTTAAAAGATTTATTCTCAGAGGTCTATTCTCCCTGTAGTTAGGGAATGTAATTCCCATTACTTTCAAGTGGAGTTCTACCTGCATGTGTATGCCCAACATTCACATATGGTTTAAGCAAAAGTTCAGAAGCTCCTAAACATACTTTTTTTCCTTGATTAAGTTTAAAACTGTTTTCTTTTTGCATAAAATTTATGTTGTTAAATGAATTAATTAGATTTAAAGTCTATTTAATATAATGAATATAATGTAACATAATATATTATGATTAATTAGGTATTTTTATAGTGTAGTTTTCTTCTCTGAACTACTGTAATTGTAGTTATTTTCAGCATACTGAAAATCCTTTAAACCAAGTGTAAATTTTTGGTACGAAAACCCCAACTAGATCTGGACTTAAATTTCACTTCACATTTGGAAACTCGTATTTCAACACTGCTCTGTTTTAATTGTCTCTGAAAAATTTTCATCTAATTTTAGATTTAAACCTTATGATGAAGTTTGGGAAGGCAACATACAGTAACATGATACCCCTTCCAAGAGGTGTATCAAAGAGTGGGAAAGTTCCTGGTGTAAAAGTTCCTGCTTTTCTGTGACCTCAACCCATATTTCCTTGCAGTTTTCTGAAATTTTCACCCAGTCATACCTGTTTAAATTGGCCTTTCTCAAATCAGCGGTGAATTTTGCAGAACATGATTTCACTCTGTTTTGAATTTTCCTTTTGGATTAGTTAATCTAATTCTAATTCTTTTCCAAAAAGTATTTTTCCATAACAAATTAGGGATGCTTTCTTATTTTGTGTCCCCTCTCCTCTTTCTTTTCACTTCCTTTCTCCCGTGAAAAGAGAGAGAGAGAAAATTTTTCAAACTGTAAAACAAGGAGGGATGCATAGGTTTAGGTTGATATGTTTCTGATTCCAGAACCTAACAATTCTGAAAGCTTAAAAAGCTCATTTTTTTCCAACAAATATATACTTAATATTCATTCAATTTGAAACGTACTCTTTTTTCCTATTATATTAGAAATAATGACTGCAAAATTTTATATGAACATGCATTACAGTTTAAAACATGTATTTGTTTTGACAATTATATTTTATTACACATCCCTTTCTCCTATTACTTCTTCTCTTACTGGCAGTAAAATATTACAGTGTTTACCAGTACAGGTTCAAGAAAAAAAAAAACAAACCAAAAAACAAAGGTTCAAACTCAAATCAGGAATTAAAATCTAGCTTTCTATGAGAAAAAGAAAGATATTTATGATGTCACAGTAATTTATGATGTGACCAAGAAATAATGGGTCATAGTTTTAATACAACTACCATTCCTTAAGACTTGAAAGGTCGGTAAATCATTAAATGATTCTACAACTAGTCAAAACAGACAAGTAGAGCAGACAGAGCCAAATGTTAACGTATTTGACAGGTCTGTAACCTAATTGCTTTTATAATGCCAATCAAGTAGGCTCCACTTTGATTTTTTGGCTAGGCTTCTGAGAACTGAATTACCTATAACATGGAAAATATCAAATCCACAATTTTAATTTTTTTCCCACTGCAGACTTGGTCAGTGCTTATAAACAAACCATTCTCCTGTTTGTTTCTGTTTAGCCAGATCATTAATATTCTATTGTAGGACAGTCTTCACAACTTGTATCAAGTCTTGGAAATCTGTCTGAAGCAATAGCAGGAATGTACTTCTGTTCAGACTAATTACAGGAGAGTAAAATCCCCTCGTCAGCAGTTCAACTGAATTCATCTAATGCTCTTGGGGTCTGTTGCCATACAATATGAAGACTTTTAGAGGTAGTTTGAAGCACTACAGTGGCACTCTCTAAATCTGGCTTCTTAGCCTTGTTCTTTTGTAGAGGTAGTATGTGATTTTGTGGTAAATGATTGAATAGTTCTGTGCCTTAGCTCCCTTTTATTATGCAGTGAGGATGGCAGTTCTTCTGTTCTTGCAACTCTTGAGTACATTTTTTTTTTTATGACAGAGAACAATCTTTATTTTGTGTCTATACTTTAGGAACCTTGATTTTAAATAAGATTAATGGATGATAGGAAGTGCACAGGAAAACAAACTGCATCTGGCAACTGGCAAGGAGTAAGGACTTGGGACAGAGTACAATATTCAGTAGGACTTAATGTGATAAATAGTTGACTAAAAATTTTGGAACTTGCACCTGCTTGTCTTTTTGTGAATTAAACAAGTAACAAGACATTGTAGACAATTTCTTATGCAGAGGTTGATTTTTGATAATTGCATAATATCTTACTAATGTATTTTAATGGTTGCCTTTAATTGCCATAATTGCAATCCCTGGGTGATATTGTTGAGAAATATTAACACTCTAATAGCAGTACTAGTCCTTTCTTCATCTGTGAAACCATAAGAGGGGATATGTGGTAAGTCGGATGGGATGCAGAGGAAAGATCCAGGCTGACCCTAAAGGCTGTTAGCTGAGAGCAGGAAAGGACCTATGATTTGAAGTAGGTAATAAGCTTAATTAGAGGAACAAGAAGATTTGGTGGTCAGTAGCACTGAAAGGAAAAGAATCTAGTACTTTCTTCTGGAATGGAAAGCAGAGAATTTCCATCCTGAATTGCAAGCTGTATTCTCTTCAGAAGGTACACTGAAGCTTTCAAATGGAGATGTGAAAGCCCGAGGAGAGTTGTGTCTGGTGTGCTCATTTCTTATCTAACCTCATAAGGGCACAAAATGCAGTTACATTAAAAAGAACAGGAATTTCTTAGTGTAATGAGGGGAGTGAAAATCTGTTTATTTTCCAATGAGTTTATTGCAGAGTGATTTGAACACATGAAGAAGTAGAAAACATTCTGACTTCTCGAACTGGAGTGTTTTTAAGTGGTTGTTATTAAACTTTTTTTTTATCACTACATAGTGGGTTTTATTTCTCCATGGACAAAAACACCAACCAACCTTCAGCTATTTCTACTTCTCCGTTCTGTTCAGTGAAGCAGGAAAGTAGAAGGAGACATGATAGTGCTGCGTTACTGTACAAGACTATACTGCCATCGAGAGGTGTTGGATGATATCATAGGAATAGCAGAGTTAAAGAACTGCAAAAATGAAAAAAAAAAGCCAGCTTATTTTTAAAAATTCACGTGTGTGAATGCATAGCTAGCTGACTGTGTGTTAAAGCACATTTAAGGACATGCAGATTTCTAGTTATGTGGGTATGAGGAGTTCTTGGATGACAGAGATATTTTCCTTTTATTTTCTTACTTTAAATCAAACAAGACCATAATTACTTGCGATTAGGTCAAATATTAAATTCTTTCAGAATAATATGGACCCTTTGGAGGCCCTTACAGTTAATTGTCTATGCAGTACCTTTAGGTATCTACTCCTCTAAGTAATTAAAAATTGTAGTTTTATGATAATAACTGAAAACTAATAGATTTGCTTTTACAGTCAGATAATTTGTTTCTTTAAAAAATTATTGGAAGGGTCGAGTCGAGGGTATTCAGGTTTATAACTTCAGTACAGAAAAATTGGTGTCACTGGGAATTGTCTATATGAAACAGTTGATGAAGTTGATTTTTCTGACACTTACTGGAGAAATCATTAAGCTTGAGCAACCTGAGCTTAAATAGTGCTTAATCTGGATCAAAAAAAAAAATAAATCAAATTCTGCCCTTTGGGAGCATATTTCAAAATTTTATAATGAAATACACTTTTAAATGCAAAAGTTAGCAAACAAAAGGCCATAGTCTTCAACTTCTGGCCAAACAGAATGAATGAACAGGCTGATACAATGTGCTGATGATGTTTTGTCTGTTTTTTCCATACCAGTTTATACCAGCACCTTGAACAGACTGCAAACAAATAGATTGATGAGATTTCTTTCATTGCATTCACTATGCAAAAACTCAGAAAGAAGACAGAAACCATGTTATTTTGATTCAAACCACTGACTTTGAGATCAGGGTATCTGGAGACTCTTAAAAGCTGTGTGTGTTTGAGCTGGGGGGATGCACACTGGGCATACAATTAACCTCTCTGCCTCAAAATCCCTTCTTGTAAAACCAGAGTCATTGTACTTTCCTTACAGGAGCACGGGGAGGAAATACATTAATATTTATGAGACACTTGCATACTATGATGATGAATAGCACAATAGGAGTTACCAGTACTAGATAAGCAAGAAATCATTTCATTAGAGAGTATAGTAGCCATCTCCGGTTATCTTCCCCCCCCATTTTGAGAGTGAGGAGCTGCAGTTACCAGCACAGATGCTTAAATAACAGAATGATCAAAGCTCCCCACCAGGCGACTGTACTTGTTACCACTGGAACTGCCTCTGCACAGGCTGATAAACCAGGCTTCCTCTCCATCACAAGGCAGGCAGGTGGTAGAAACCCTCCTGTTGAGACCCTCTGTCAGGTATTGTCTGGCTCACCACATTCAGTTATTCACCGTTTGATTTTTGGAGTATATCTTTGATCAAACTCGGAGATTGTTCAGGGAGTTCTGGGCTAGTACCTGGACATTTTGGAAACTTCACTGGAAATGACCAGTGTCTTTCTTCACACTTGCTGTGAGGGCAGCAAAATTAGTCTTTTTAGTACTGCCTGGTGCATGCAGGTCTCAGTGTTTTTAAAAATTCGAATGCTGAGAGCTTGATTGTATGAGGTGGGTAAATAATGACATCCCCGTTTTTATATAGCAGGCTGAAGCAGAGGAAGTCTTGTATGATTTAGCCAGAGCAGCAAACATCTAATGCTGGAAGTGCCAACACAGCCAGGTTGGACATGCAAACATAAACATTTTTATGTGCTAGCACCTGAAGTAATTCCTGTTTGTTTGTATTCAGAATTTATTTGCCTTTATTCTCTTCTAAAATCAGCGATGTGTTTCTATTTTCTTTTTTAAAATATACCATTCACTTATAAACATTTTTATAGATTTTAAAATTGTTCCATATTTTGGTGCATTAATAGTACTACTGCTATTTAATTTTTTTGTAATCTTTTAAATTTTAATATGGTTTTCCCATAGTGAAAATTAAAGGAACAGTTCTCATGGAGTCATGGCCCAATGAACTGCAAGAGTATCATACTGAGGGAAAGTAGTTTTGTTGTGCTAATAGATCACTTGATATGACTTTTCCAGTAGTGTGATTTTAGAGGATGGCTGTGATGTAACAAACTTGCAAATGAACATTATCTCCTGCAGTTGAGATTATCCTTTTTAAGGGGAAAATGAGTATGTTGGCATGTGGGAATGCTTAATATTTGTAATACCTACACCAAAATATTTATTACATAGGAATATGTAATTCACCAGAGAACCTTTCCAAGATTCTTTTTATTTATTTTGAGAATTTGCAAGATGAGTAGACAAGTAAAAGAAACAATTTTGTGTTTTGAATACTTACTTATTTAATATGTTTCAGTTTAAGTGCAAAACTGAAGGCAGCATATGTGCCAAATAATTTATCAGTCTAATTTCTGATGGCAACAAGAATAGCAGTTTTAAATGTACCAGGATTCTGGTTTGGTAAAAGCAGTTAAATTAAATTATACCAATTTGAAAGTCAAAACCAGTTGAGTTACACAAGAGCATGCTTTTTCTGGTCAAAATAGGAAACATTTGGGATATTTTGGGGGTTATGTAAAGACTTTAATTTGTAACCACACTGTGTATGCTCAGTCTAAGTGGTAGACAAGAGTAGTTGTTCGTGTGATTTGCCATTTCTTCAGCACATCATTTAAACCATATTATTGCATTTATTTTTTATTTTGAATGATAGTTAATCTGAGCTACAGTTAATTCTTTTAACATTTGGATAACTTAAAAAAAGATATGCACATGGTGTTTACATACTAGACATGGCCAGATGCAAGTGTTTTTAAATGCAGCTTATTTCATTTTAGTCATTACCTTCTAGAACAGAACACTTGTTTTATGATGGGGAGGGTGAGTTCGTGTGATTTCAGAACATTAAGAAGAGCATAGCTGTCGGGCCACAGAGTTATGAACTTAGCAGAAGTTAGAATGACACTGTTGAACTTGAGCCAGATGGAGTTTGAATGACTATTTTTGAATACACTTAGGTAACCTTCTCGTTACCTTTTTTCTTGTTGGAAATTTTTAGCTCTGGATCTGTCAGTGTAGCAGAAAGGTTGTGCCCTGTGTGACATATTATGAATGAGACAAAGTTTACAAGAGCTAGTGGCGAGTCCAAAATGCTTGCCACTGTTGTTTAAAAACTGACTTTCAAAATTGATCCCAACAAGCGGAGACTGACACATTAAAAACATTTAGCAGTTCTTCATTAATAGAATCCTTCAGTCTGTGGACCTTCTTTTCTTTAATACCTGGTGCATAAATAATGATGCAGAGCTCAAGATTCTTGAATCAAACAGCACTCAAAGGCATTGAAACTGGTAGTTCAGAGGGTATTTTAAAAAAACACTTGCAGTTCTTGTCTTTGGACCACGTGTTCTTTGTTAAAATTGAAAAAGTTTCTGCCAGATTTCTACTCTTCAATAGTATGTATTCACTTTCTATAGACTGGCATGCACATCACAGTTTCTTTATTAGTTACAAATTTTTCCTTTCACTTCATTACTTGTGTTACAGTGTTCTTGGCTTGTCAGTATTGCATAACTTGGTGTTGGTGAATGTATTATTGTCACAAGAATTGAGCTAATGTCCGTCTGGTATACTGCAGTGTCCTGCAGTGGCTGACCTTCTTCCTCTCTCTTTTTCCTGACCACTCAGCTTGTGGGGGAGTAGGTTTCATAGCTTGGGTGCATTAACTAATACTAAAATTCTTGTCTGCTAATAGCTTAACTGACTGCAGCAGAAATGAAAATGTCCTATTTTGAATGTAATGGGACATACACTAAAAACGATGTTGCAGGTTAATGTATTGATTTCTGCTTTTAATTTCAGGCTGGAGGTTCTCAAGTGATCTTTACCAATCCACTGGAAATTGTCAAGATTCGATTGCAGGTGGCTGGAGAAATTACTACTGGTCCACGAGTTAGTGCCCTCAGTGTATTAAGGGACTTAGGTTTCTTTGGTCTCTACAAGGTATGTTTTTAAAAAATTATAAAAAAGCCTGTCTTCCAAATCAATTTATAATTTCATTGTTCTCACAAACTCTCGTAGGTGTTCACAATTTTACTTTTTAAAAAATTCTTTATTATGTGATAACATTTTTTCATTTCTGACTAAGGGAAGAAACTGTGTCACCTTTTTGAGCATGTGGTTCTTGTGAATCTTACTAAAATTTCTTTGCTCACATCAGTGGGTTTAAGGTTTGTTGAGGATTAGTTTGTGATTCCTGATATTCTCTCTGGTGTAAAAATAAGCTTATTTTCATCTGCTACATGATGATACAGAGCTTACAGTTTTGAAACTGTGCTTTTACTCTTCTGTGTTCGATTCAACAACTTTCCCAGATGTCATCGTTCATTTGGTGGTGGGAATTAATTGCAGCACAATAATAGTGAAGAAACACAGACAGTGGGAGCCCAGCATAAAAATAAACTTCTAAAGCAAGCTTCCCCTTGCTTCTTTAGAAGAATATTGCCACAAATAATATAAGGAAAAGCTGCCATTTTGAGTGTATGCTACAAACACTGCAGTTCTGCTTTCTACGTTACTGTCTTCACATAGATACACAAATATATAGAAGTTAGGTTTAATGACAGCAGCAGGATTAAAACCATCTTCTCTTGAATCTAATAGGATATATCCTGCAAATAATTTAAAGGATTAACATACTTTTATGATGCCTTCTACTTTTAGATGAAGAAGACTAGATATGGGTCTTGAATATGAAAGGTCTTGAAGTCCTCTGAGATAGCCGTTACACACAGTACTGAAACAAAAAATGTAATGAATACCATATACTGCAGAGCACCGTGTGGCATTTCTTCAGGTTCTGCAGTCTGTGACTTGAGAGAAAGCTTTCACTCGACCAATTTGTCCCAGTATTGCCAGTGAAGCAGGCAGTATTCCTGTTTCTTATTTACAGCCGTGCAGCCATAAATTGAAGATGCTTCAAAAGACACCAAATGAGCCCCATCCCCCTCCGCCACAATATTTAAATTCCATGTCCTTTTTTAAGCATCCAGTTCTTTTAAATTGTTCTGTTAACATTACAAAGAGGGAGCCTGCCCGGAGAACATGTATGTATGTTTTGACCTGGAGAGAAGTTGCAGGTCTGAATAGGATTTAATGGGGAGTTGTTTTTCCCTTTAAATTGACTTGCTAATTTTTTAGGTGTTTTACTAAAGCTGAGACTATTGTGTAAACTCCTAGTAAATGGCATTATGATGTTGATTAGGTTAACATTTACAACTGAAAACAGGGATATTGTAAAGAGTCTACTTCCATGAGGTACTGGAATGGAGGTCAGCTACTGACTTTTACTTGGACTAGGAAAAATAAAACATAAAATGGGAAAGAGTGATGAACTAGTTTACTAAATTAGCATTTTTTTTTTCCCCCCTGAATATTGCTCTTGGTGGTTGAGCAGAATTTGCTACATTTTTCAGTAGCATTAATGTCATGGGTCATATCGTGACTTATTTCTGATTTCTAAAGGAGATATTAGTCAGGAATACACATGAACAGGAGCTGGTTGCAGCACTATGTTGCACTGAAACAGACATTTATTTAATCACAAGACACACAGCTTCATTGGTTCATTTATTAAGTCCATTTACCTCCACAAAAAAAAACACAGAAGGATTTGGTTTTGGTTTTGCTCATCTGTGGTCTCTGTTTCTGTCTTTCTCAAGCCCTCCTGAAGCTTATGTCCTTTTGTATGTCCAGTTTGGATTCATTGCCTAGAGTGATTTGACAAAACTAGAGAATTTAACCTCACAATGACAGTCATCCACCCAACAGAGCACAGGCCACGCCAGAAGGCTTGTGTCCAAATGCACCCTCAGTCGCAACTAGGTCTGTAACTAGGCAAGTTTCTGCTGTTGTCCACCAAACACATGGCACTGCAGCCAAAAGGCACTCCTATCTGCCCCCTCTTCTGTAAGCCAGTGAGAGTGCTTGTGCACCCACGTAATGATCTGGAACAAGAAAGTCATTAAAACTGAAGCCTCTTCCTCCTTAAGGCTTGGTTTGTTTCAAACTCAGACCAGATCACTCAGTAGCTTCTCGGGATGGTTGTACCCAGTGAAGGGAGGAATGGCTGTGGCACGGGGAGCCCATCAGTCTTTCTCAGAGGAGTTTTATACTGCCTTGAGGTGCTTGTGGAACAGCAGTGTTAGAGACAAAAGCAACCCTTTCCTGAATGCTTATGCTGGAGCTGGCAGTGCTGGTAAGGCCAGGCAGGAATTAATAACTCATTGCATCAGTCACCAGCCCCAGTTAATGCTACTCAGAGACAACAATTGTCCAAAATGAATTTCAGATGAGACTAGATTTGGTAGATGCTGCCGTCTGTGGTGGTGTTCCTAGTAGATTAATTTACTGAGTATAATGACCAAATGGACATGAAATAATAATAAATGTTCTACTGATGGGAACTGTAATATCTTGATACATTTGGAATGCTCATAATGAGTCAAATTAGCTCTATACTACAGAATAGGAATGAGGATTTTGTGTCTGTCTCCATACCTTTCATTTTGTTCACTCTAACATGAACAACTCTTTCATTTTCACCTGAAATCTTTGCTTTAGCTTTTGTCTTTTGTGTCTCAAGACACAAAGTTTGCATCTCAAGCTCCGAATGTACTTACTTTAGTAGATATAGGTAAGACACCATACCTACTGCTGTGGAAGAAGGAGAATAGATACTTGTTTTGGAAAGCAGTTTTATTTGTGAATCTTGGAGTCTCTTTGTTGGCTTAAAGGGCCTTCATGTAAGTATTGCAAGTGTTTAAACACTTGTCTGTCTAAGCCATGATTTAGACTTACTGATTAACTTTCTTTTGCAAGTGTTGAAAGCAAAATTTTTGACTTTTAATTTCAGAAATTTTTGATTGAAAGAAATGAATGTCCTTTTTTTCCCTCCTCTAAGTTTTGTTTACTGCGTTGCAAGGACTGCAGTGAAAATTTTCTTTTCCCTGTTCAGAGATAAATCATCTTGAAAGCTGTTCTTAGCACCACAGATCAATCTGGCATGCTCTGCTTAGTTCATAGGAATCGTTTATGCTGAAATTCAGGTAAAAATCTGTAATAGTCCCATATAGTAATCACTAAGGAAGTATGTACTTTTGTTAATTGTAAGTGCAACTGGAAGATGCTAAGAATTGGTCTTAGCTTCATGAGACAAATTCCTGCATGTCTCGACGAGATCTACTGCTTGTTGTTTGAATTCCTATATTTTATATGTTTTTCTACCTATGAAGCACATCCAGAAGATTTTAAAATAAAATGCCCCCACACCCCTCATATAGATAATTTCAGTGTTCCTGTCTTGCATTAACAGAGAAAACCAAGCCATTGACAAATAAGCTTTATGTCTCATGTCAAAAAATTAACAAAGGAAATGCTATTTAAACCCTTTTTGCACTCAGCTGAGTGAATCTTGTATTGATTATGATAATAATTATCCCAGCATTCTAGTCCAAATGAATAGCCTTTGAGGATCACTGAGAAGCTCAGTTGCATAATTTTGATGCCCCTCTATAAGAGTGAGATTAATATTGTTTTGGGTCATTCATTGGCATGTTAATGTGATGCTTTACTGTGCTAGTGACAGAAGATAGTTCTCAGTAGTACTGTGCTGAGAACTCTACTCTCTGTCTGCTCTACTTGTAGACTTGATGATAGAACAGTTTATGCTGGAAACCAGTTCTGGTGGTCATTGGGGCAACCTGACCTGGTATTTGACTACCTTCATGGTTTAAAACAAACAAAACCAAAAAACCCTCACCCTTTTTCTAATACCTAATTGAATTGGCGATGTTCAAGCATCTGTCCATTGCCTCTGATCCTTCCACCGTGCACCTCCAAGAGAAGTTTTCTTCCCTGCGCCCTCCCTTTAAGTAGCTGAAGCGAACAATAAGGTCTCTCCCCAGCCTGCTCTTCTCAGAGTTGTGCACACTGAGTTCCTCTTCTTATATACAATGGACTACTCGACTGACTTGATGGGACTGCACTGGGCTCACTCCAGTGTGGCAGTTTCTTTCTCATTTGGGAGAGACCACAACTGGACACAGGACTCCAGATGTGGTCCCAGCAGTGTTGAATGGAGGACCATAATCACTTCCCTTGCATTCTTGCTACTACAGCCCAGGGTATTGCTGTCTGATTTTACTGCGGAGGCATCACTGACCCGTACTCAACTTGGCCACCAGTACCCTCCAGACCTTTTCTCCAAAGATGCTTTCTGGCCACTCAGTGCAGCTGCACAGGGCAGTTCCAATCCAGATGCAGGACTTTGCTGATTTGAACTTCATTATGTTCTTTTCAGCTTATCTCCATCCTGTGAACGTGCCTCTAAATAGCAGCCTCGCCCTATAGCATAGTCATTTTCCTGATTCAGCAACATCTGCTAATATGCTGAGAGTGCAGTTCATGTTCACCGGTTTAACTATGGGATACTATGACGGATCACCTCAAAAGCCTTGCTTTTAGTCAAGGTGTACAACATCCATTGCTGTCGCCTTATCCACAGATCTGGCAAACTGGTTGTTCTGCTGTGATTTGGTAAATCCATATTGGTTGTTCCCAATCTCTCTCTTCTCCTTCATATGCTTGGAAATGGCTTCCATAAATTTGCTCCATAACAATACATTTGCTCCATAAACCTCCCAGGAACAAAGGTGTGCCCCAACAGTTTGTAGTTTTCCAGACCTCCCTTCTTACTCTTCTTCAAGATGGGTGTGATGTTTGTCTGTTCTAGTTATCAGGACCCCCTTGACTGACTTGACCTTTTGAAGGTAATAACAACCTGATGAGGTCATCAACCAGCACCACTGGAGGTATCTAATCTGGTCTCAGGATTAGGTATGTGCAGTGGCTCTAGGTGCTCTGTCTGTAGGTAATGCTATACTCTGCAGATTTTCTGGTAAGCTTGTGGAGCTGAAAGGCCTGGGGACAGATTTTACTAATAAAAAGCAAGGCAAAAGTAATTTCTCTGCCTTTTCCATGTACTTTGTCACTAGATTTCTTGCTCCTATTGTACCACAGCCTCACAATTTATTTAGTTTGTCCTTTTGCTTCTGTCCTTTCACTTTTCTGTCTCAATTGCTGCATGCCCAAGCAGTGGTTCTATATATCCTGGGAAGCCCATACCCACCTCTGCTTCCTTTTTATTTTCTGCATCAATCATGAGTTCATTGTGCTGGTCTTCCGACATCATTGCTCAAAACCTTCTACACAGTGGAATGAACCATCCTAGTGCTTTGAGGAGACTGTCCTTGGTGGACCTTTGTAACTCTAGAACTTTTTATTTGGGGGAAAATTTCTATCACAGTGCATAGAGGTCCAGGTCAGATAATTTATCTCTTCTTCTTTTCCTTCCCCATCAAAGAACTAAAGAACAGTAGGTCTGGAAAAACAGAGGGCTCATAATAAGTGCAACAATTTACAGTCAGAGCTTCCTCCCAGACTCACTGTGCCTTCACTGGGTGGTCAGATTCTAGCCACTCTGGAATGATATGCAGCTTAGAAATAAAATGCATGTTAATTCCAGCAATAAAAAGATTGGACACAAACAGGTCGTTAAGATGACTGCTGGGTTGAACCCCTGTAGTTCTTTAAAGGTAGAAAGCAAATATTTTTTTTGCCTTTGTCTAAAATTCTGAACTATATGTATAAATAAGTATTTTAAAACATTGTACTTCTCAAGATCCAGCTCCTGCTTTGGGGAGGCATGTAACAACACTTTTGCAGAAGGAATTTGTTTTCTCTCTTTGTATTCTTTCTGCCAGTAATTGTTCTTCTGAAAGCACCAGGGCATGGAAGCTTGTAACTAGTAAATTCTTTAGCTTCAGATGTTCTCTAGATGACAGCCGTTCTTAAAAATATAGAGACAACATAGTAAGGGAAAATAGCATTTAATCTAATGCAAAACGTCATTTGTGTTGGCAGAAATAGGAAAGGATACATTTCTGGTTTTCAATATTTTTAATAGATTTTAGTTAATTTCTGGTCACAGTTGAATATTGAAGTCATCGTCCAAGATTAGCTAATACATTTTCTGTCTTCTGCCTGTTTTAATGCATTAACATGCATATAGTCCTGTAAAGTCAGTTGAATTTATATTCTATTGGTTTTGTAAGACATCTTTAAAGTGTTCATGTAAATAAACACTGTAAGTATACCTGCTTATTTTGAACATCATAGAAATTCATATCTATGTAATATCTGCTATAAAATTTTTAATAAAATGTTATTCTTCTTATAAATAATCATTCTGAATAGCACTTTACAGCATAATAGACAGTACCACTCCATAGTTATACACAACAAAGTTATTCTGGATCCTAGGATGACATTAAACAATATAGTAGTAAATGATTCTTCAAGGAAAGGATATGTTGGTTGTGGTAATGTTTATTTTTAGAAATACTATAAGGTATTAAGCTTGGGTCTGTGCTTTGGCTGATATTGCCAACACGGTTTTCATTTCCAAAACTGATCAGAAATGCTTTCAAAATCTTCTCTTTCTCCCCTCCCCCCACCTCCAAATACTTAAAAAATGAGCTTCTGGTGTGTTGACCTGGAAAGTGTAATCTCAGGTGACAGGATGTGTACCAGGCTCTCATCTGGTTCCTTTGATAACAGCTGAGGTATTTCAAGTTTTGACGTTGAGGGTTTACAGCAGGATGATAAACGTAGGAAAAACAGAGTAATAAAAGTTTTGAGTTACATTCATTTGCATCCACCTTGCCTGTGAACACACACATTTGTGACTGTGTTGTCATATATGAGAACCTGCTTTTCAGAAATTTCCTTTGAAATTAACCAAAAAAATGCTCTTCCAAATAAAAACTGCTATATTTCTTTTCTGCAAACTGAATCAAAATTGCTGATAGAGCATTTGAAAGCAGTGTTTTATTCCTCTAACTTGATGTTCTAAATCAGTTTCTTATTTTGGTTTGTATAAATCTATGTGAATAAAAACCTATGGTAGCTTTTAAGGCAATGTCATTTTACAGTAGAAAAAAAATTGCAGCCCTTGAAAGCAAACACCGGTAAAATTTGACAGACAGTTACAAAACCTGTTGGGTGCTGTTAGGGCTCTGATTCCAAAGGGTTAAGTCTGTAGTAAAACCCAAGAAGAATGCAAAATGATCAAGAAATGACATGCTGCCTATTGTTTGTAGCTATAGGATCAAAATAACAATTATACATGCCAAATAAATTCTAAACCTGTAAAAGAGAAAAAGAGGGGGTGGCTGTAACTACAGGTGCCAGAAGCATTAAATAACCCTCTCAGACAAGGTGCACCACTGTTGTCTTGAATGCTGCTAGGTCCCCCCAGTCTGGCATTTTTCCCCCTGCACTAGACAATGTGCATTCACTGCAGGAGACTAGGCTAAGCCTGCGTCTCCCAGACCTGCCGGCTCCTTCTGCCCAACCCGACACAGAGGTGCCTTTGTCAGTATAATTACCCTCCCCTTGTAGTAGAAATAGTTTGTTTAGAGCCTTATTTGCAGGTAGAGCTGGTATAAGCAGGAATTAGCATGCTAAAGAACCTGCCCCAGCACTGACTTGGGTTTATTTATCAGAATCTTTGACAATCAGGGTTTTTTTTCCTCCGTTGGTTTATTCAGCAAGATACTATCCCAGATTAAGAGCTTTAAGGTTATTAAAGAGATTGAAGATGGGAGCCAACTGGCTCTTGTTCGAGGGAGGCGCATGTCGTGGTGTGTAGGATCTCCCAACAATTTCATGCCTGGCAGGTCTGCACCTTGGCTGCCAGAATAAACTTGGGCGGATGATCCTTACAGCTTTCTGGGGATTGATTAAAACTCCTTTTGGCTTTCAGCATGTTGTCCACATCAAAAAGGTGCAAGAAGTAAAATAAATGTGTCTTTTGCTTTTCAAGATGCTGTGGCCAATCTCCCTAAGCCTTCCTAATTGGCGTAGGCTGGTTGTGGATGATTAACTTGAAGTTAAATGAAGCCTGCTTTTAAATATGCTTTCCCAGACTTTAAACGGGAACGGTGGGGGGAAACTTTAGACTGTTGCAGTGCTGGACTGGATCCAAGCTGCGTTATTATTAAAGTGGATCCAAGTTTTGATCCAGGTTTTGTTTACACTGAGCCAACTAAGTTGATGGACATCCCTCCCTCTATACCTGAATGTATACTGTTAGTAATATTAACAATATGCCACTTCTGCCCCATGAAAGAGAGCTTTTTAATGAAGGGGGAAGAATATTAGCAGCTCAGGTTGAGCTAAGAGTTGCTTGCATTTGGAGTTTACTGATTTTAGTAAGTTATTTTAACCATGTCAAAATATTTCAGAGTATGAAAAAATGCAGAGGAAAAAATGTGCACAATATTTAATGACAACATTGCAAAGCAAATAAAAGTAATGTGCCCTGAGGGCAAAGGCAGTGAGAAGATTTGCTCTGAGGAAAAGCATGCTCTAAAAATAAATCTTTGAAGAAACCATGTCAGACTGTGAATGTTTTGTTAGTGAGTTTCATAATTTTTCTGTGAAGTGAATACAGGGCAGACATTTGATTCTTAAAAAGTGGGAGTTTTTCATACAGAACTTGATAAAACCCTAGTCTTGTCTTTCTATGTGAAGATTAAAGGTAAATTGTTAAACAGGCTTCTGTTGCGCACAAGAGTCCGTAATTCTTGTCTCTGGTGAATACAAAAGATTCACCTTCTCTGTGTCCTCAAGGTAGAGTGTATGGGCTTTGCAGGTAATTTTGAGAGGAGAATCCAGCCCAGCATCACTTTGTTCTGTGGCTGATAACCCCATTCAGTGCGGGCAAACAGCAGAGCAGCTGCAATGGCAGCACTTTTTGAGTTCCTTTCTGGCATTTTCCTTAGTGTCTCTTAGAAAGGCATAACAAGAACCAGTGACTGGCAGCATAAATCAGAGAAAACCCACTGAGTGAGAAGGCAAAGGGTCTGAACAGCAGCAGTCATTAACCTCCAAAGGGAGCGTCAGTGGTCAGTTCTCAGTCTGAAAACATCAAGAAATAAGCTGAGAAAGTGTGGTGGGAACCAGCAGGGGCTGGAGCAGAGCGTGTTGTGCTGAGTCTGTGACACACAAAAAGTCTGACTGTAAGACCTAATGGCCTTTTTAGATAAACCTTTATTTTCTCATAGGCATTCTCTGACTGCAAACTGCACTTATTAGCATCTCCTGAGAACTGACTTACAGGATCTGTCACACATCCTGCTTGCCTCATGGGAAGGCAACTTTACAGTTTTTCTGACACCTTGCAGCTCTTTTGTCTTTGATAGCCAGCATCTAACTTGGATAAGCACTGTATTTTAACTGATATTATAGTACAAGCTAAGCTTACAGATGTGTCCAGGCATATAATTAGATTTAGTTAAATTATGTGGATATTAACATGTGCTCTGGGAAATGTCTGGCACTGAGCCGTGAGCAGGTAGACCTGTGCACAAGAGAAGTACAGTAATAAAAGCACTCCAGGAGGGTTCGTGGATGAACCTCAAGCTGTTTCACCAGGTCTCCACCCTTGCTTCAAAGAGAAGAGGCTTAGGCTCATTCATGAACTATTTCTTTCTCAAGCTTGAAACATTTTACCCATTTTCCCAAGCCACCTCTTGTTTGTGCCTTCCTCCTGGTCTCAGTGCTGGTATGTTCAGGCTCTGGTGTCCTCTAGATCTCCATATTGAGGAAAGGCAGATTGAAATTCAGCCCCTTTTGCTGTTGGAGCATGGATATTGTTTGATATTTTATTTTGGTTGACCTTCCCTAGTGGACTTTTTGCTCTTTTTTTTGATTCCTTGCTAGTACTCCAAAACTTTCCCTGCCTGTTTACCACCCTCTTAGATTGGAAACCAGCTGTATTGCTGGTAGCTTCGTTGGCTGTTTATGCCACAAATTTAACAGTAGGAGATGAAATTTATTGAAACAAACTGTATTCTAGATAACTTGTACTTGAAAATTCACATGTAAATCATACTGTTACTGTTCCGCAAAAGAGGTAGTGTTATGGCCCTACTCTCTTTGTTTGCCTCTTTCCCTTGATATATGTTGCATTATAAATTAAAGTGTCTCTGTAGGTGTATGGACTGGGCACTGTTTTCCCTGAAGTATTTATTTTAAGTGGGAATGGGAGAGGACAGACCTGTCCTGTGGTTCAATCTCCTTCAAACACATCCTGAATTCCCACTACAGGTTCATGCCTACAGTATCAACTGTTTAAAGTGTATCAGAGTTTACTCAAACACCTGACATTTTCTCCTTTACCAGCACATAACTACAGTACCATGGAGTGAGGGAGCATAAGTAGACAAGATACATATAGTGACAGAAATTACTGAACCAAGAAACAACACACAGACACTCTTCTGTGGAGTGAAATACATGGATCTCTCAAAATTTTGAGAGGAGAAATTGCTTTTTCTATAAGCCCTTTGCAGCAAAAAAAACCCATAAAAACAACAAACAACAATAAACCAAAAAAACCCAATATTGCTCTGTTCTCTGATGCTCATAGTTCATGGTGTTAAATTTGCTCATTTTCAAAACTTGTTCTGTTTTTCAACACAGGGTGCTAAGGCATGTTTTTTGCGTGATATCCCCTTCTCTGCCATTTACTTCCCTTGTTATGCTCATTTGAAAGCTTCATTTGCAAGTGAAGATGGGAGGGTTAGCCCTGGAAATCTGCTCTTGGCTGGATCAATAGCTGGTAAGTGCCCAGATTTCTTTTGCATGGCACTGTATTGCACAGGCAGCACAATAGTTATGGCAGTGAGAACAACAACAAAAGATGCTCGAAAGGATTATATACAACAGTACTGTATTTGCAGCTTATGCAGAAACAACAAAGTTACCGTGCTGTAGAGTGAGTTGATGTTAAGTTCCTGTTAAGTTCATGTTAAGTTCCTGCAAGTTCCTGTTTTAGTCATAATGTTCAGGAAGTGAAAGAAAGGGAAAATAAAGTGCTGATATTTTGTTACCATATATCATCATTCCTTGTGAAGTTACTGTGCTGGTTTTGGCTGTGTCTGACTGACTGGTAATGTTTTGTTGAAATGATTTAAAAAGAAAATCATGGCATTCATGAAATTCTTTATGATAAAATGAATCTTGAATTTTGGTATATAGAGTCCAGAAGCCACACTAGCAGTACAACTCTCCAAACACAATGACTAACAGGTGACAAAGTGATGACAGTACTTGCTACCCTCAATGTCCCATGAAGTTATTTGGTTCTTGAGGATTTTACATTTATCTTTTTTTATATCAAAAGAGAAACAAAACAGAAAAGCTTGAAAACATTGCTGGTGTTCAGGTTGCTAATTCCTAGTGTACCAGATATGACAGAGGTGCTGAGTGTGATCTTGAGTACTTGCTTGTTTTAGTCTGCTGCATAACAAAGACAGGAAAACCAAATCATGCTTAAATTCTCACAGATGCATTTAACTTGAGCATGCCAGAGCCTAAGGGAAAAGACAGAGACACACTTTGTAAGCCTCATCTTGCTGCAAAGCTGGTTCCACCACAGCACCCAACTTCTACACCCAAGGGGGACCACCATTTGGTAGCTGCCCCCTGGAGAGGGCAACTTGAGAGACATCCTCCTGCTGTGTCCATGGTTTTTCCCCCAGGAAACAAATGGTCCTGAAAACTTGTGCAACAGGACCTCTGGGTGGGTGTGTAGCAAGCAGGAGGGCTCACATCAGGAGATATTTCCACCATGTTCATTAGAGGCTGGTTGGTCTGTCTGAGCTGCAGCCAAGTTCTTCCTCCAGTGTGGCCCCTGGCAGGCTACTGCAACCCTCCACATGAGAAAAATGATGGAGTGCCATGAATCCAGTACAGAAAGGTGGTTTAGCAATGTTTTCTCATTTGATTTTGAGCTTTCTTCTCCCTGAGAAAACTCTTCTTGTCAAGATTATACACAGGGCCATGTCCCTTGAGGAGGAGGGTCCTTTTGTAGCCAATATCTGGTCTTAGATGATAGCTGAGATCAGTTGGTTTGTCTTGTTGAAGCATGTAGCTCTCTATTCAGTAGTTCATAGTCCAGAGGAACAACCTGGCACTAGCAAAAGCAACTGTGTTCCAATGACTGCTGCTTAAACCCCCTTGTCCTCTCCCCTCCCCCACCCCATTCCAAGGCCAGGCTCCAAGCCCCGTAACACGAGTTTTTACAGCCAGCTTATTTCTCACAACAATTTTTGAACTTCAGATCATATTTGCAGACTTGAAACATAAGATGGCATTTTTAACCTAGTAATTTCTTAGATTTTCCTATTTTTCTCATTCTAACCATTGTCAGGTGATTGCAGACTGAGATAACCATCCCTTTGAAGTTCAGGCACAGAAGCAGTCTTTATTGTTGCCGATATGGCTCACCAATCTAGCTATAATGTGAATTTTATCCAGTGCTTCCTGTGAATCCCATCCTAGGTTAAATCTCATGAGCAAATTATAGTGTTAGAGATACAACGTTCATCGTACTGTTTACAAAACCAAGGAATTTATTTTATTGGGTACAAGTAAAGCCTGGCAGGGGTGCACGTGTCCACTGTTTTGCCACGAGAAAGTCAAGGGGAAGACAAAACTAAAACCCCACCACCTCTGAAACTCTGGCTTCGGTCTCTGGGCTGATGTCTCTGCTGTGGCCAGGGATCTCACCTGGCCATCAGACTTCAGATGTGTGCATGAGCTCTGGCTGCATATTTGAAACTCCCCATTTCCACAGCCCATGGTGCTGGATTATTCAAGCTGGCCATGGTCATATGTGCACCTGTGTCCTTTGCCAGTGGGTGTTGCTTGTGCTGCTTACATTGTCTTCCTTTTCACTGTTGTGGGGTCACAGGCAACATGCATGTCTTCTAGCTTGATCTGCTTCTGGTTTTCACTGTTCACCGGACGTCTCAACCTGTTGTGCCATGGCATTTTCTAATGATTTTAATATCATCTACAGGATCTCTCCTTAATTTGCTCCATCTGCTTATTGCCTCCATGAACTTCCTTCTCCTCCCTTCACTCCTCTTTTTTATTGTCAGCTCCTGCTGTGCTATTTGTCACATTCTGATTGTAAGTTCCTCGTGGCAACAATCTGTAAATTCGATTTGTCTATAAAGTCTTTTGTCCTGTACACGTAGCTTCTAAAAAGGATTTAAAACATCTTTAACTGCAAAATATCCTCAGTAATATAGAGTGTGGAATAAGAAGATGGAAGTCAATGTGTAGTAAGCAGAATTGTTTCTAAGTATGACCTTCAGTTTTCCTTGAAAACACTGGCTGGCTTTTGAAGGACAAAAGTCCGTCTTTAAATTGAAGACTCAAGCAATATCCTGATGTGAGTAAGGCTAAGCAAAGAGGAATTTCAGTGTTTCTGGAGTTCAGAAACCCTGACCAAGTTTTAGCACTTGCCTGCCAGACAGCCCACTGTGCAAGTTCAGCGTATGCATTATTTTGGGGGGTCCAGGAGAGGAGGAGGAGCTCTTCTTTTGGTGATATGCACACATTTAGATCTCTTGGAGCAGTCTGCAGGAAGGGTGCTCTGGAATTTGAAGCCAAACCATGCTGGTTTGGACAAAAGTTGTTACAGAATTATTAAGCCTGAAAAAAAAAAAAATAAGGAAAGGAGATTTATACATCTAGCCAAGTTGGTTTGGAACAGATGCAGAATGGAAAAGTAATAAAACCATAAGAGACAGTGTCTTCTGGGTACAGTCTCAGTGCTTTTCTTTGGTTTTGTTTTTTTTTTCAATTCCAAACATGGGCAGCCCCAGTTTGGATAGGAATGATTTTAGAAATACCACCCATTGATAATTTGGTACTTTTTGCTTTCAGTTGATTACCTGCCAGGGTAAATTTAAATCTTTCTCCAAATATTCTGATGAGGATGTCAGCCGTGGCTTTGCAGCTGAGCAGTCTGCCATTCCTGATGAGAAGAATGACTCTTTTTGTAAGCCTTAGCTCCCATGCCTTGCTGAGCATGCATGGCATTATCTGGTTCTCGGTGACATTGCTGCATGAGGTGTGTTTTTTTGTGTGTGTGTGTGTGTGTGTGTGTACAGGCTGTTCTAGCACAGTGTACAACCAGGATGCCAGGTACCATAGAGAGGCATGAAAAGGAAAGGGTAAACCTTACCTCCAAAAACTTTGTTCTTACTAACGGTACCAGTTTAGCACTGAAAACTCCAGTCCATGCCTCCCAGCTTGGCAGGAAGCATATGATATTGTTGTTCCTCAGGGAAAAGCTCTCTCTGGGTGAGGCCATGTCCACAACAACCACCTCTTTTTGCTTCCCAGCTTCTGCTTAAATCAAATGTGACTGGATTCTCCTGGTGTAAAGAGGAAAGGCCCGCTTACCCCCGGGTAATTGAGGTGTGTATCACGTGTGACAAGCCAGAGGTATCCACCTGATGATTTCTGTGTTGTGCAGGTATGCCTGCAGCCTCTTTGGTCACCCCTGCAGATGTGATCAAAACAAGGCTACAGGTGGCAGCCCGGGCAGGACAGACCACCTACAGCGGCGTCGTAGACTGCTTTGCCAAGATCCTGCGAGAGGAAGGTCCAAAGGCTCTGTGGAAAGGAGCAGGAGGTGTGTAAAAGAGCTTGGATTGCCAAGTGATTTCTAGTTGTCTTTTGTCACTTAGGAGCTCTTTTCTTTTCTTTCAAGCTCGTGTATTTCGATCTTCTCCTCAGTTTGGTGTAACTCTGGTGACTTACGAGCTACTGCAGAGATGGTTGTATGTGGACTTTGGAGGAGTGTAAGTATTGCCTGAATCTACCAGGGACCCTGAAGCTACACTTGGTTCTGTTTGGGTCTTGGTGCTCCTCAACATGTCAGGGTCTTGCTAGGACATGTTGCAAAGGCTTTGTAGATATTACTTAAACCACACTACACTGATGGAGGTTGGGATGATATTCCAGCACCTGTTTCATAGCAAGGTATTACCACATTTTTTATCACCATTTCAAGCTGAGGACCTATGTTAGTGTAAACAGAGACAGTGAGAGGCCAAATAATGGGCTGAGGATGTAACTGCAGGGGAAATGTGATACCTCCCAAGTCAGGATACGCTCTGCATTAATCCTCATTATTTGGTGGAGGAGCTGTACCCCTGCACCTGATCAGCTGTACCTGATTAGACAGGGCATTTGACATCCAAAAAAGTCTATAGTTGTCACCATGTGCAAAACCTGTTGTTGGGGCTTCAGCTCTGCCTCCTGCCTTTGTTAACGATACAGGGGATGTGCATATTGCTGTTTAATTTGATCCCAGGAGCAGCTGCAGACTGTTTATGGATCTTTGGGGACAGCAGTTTGAAAGCCACAACAAAAATTACTTAAATACTGGATTGGTTGTGCACTGAAGCAAAGACTTATGAACCCCTGCTGCTCCACACTGCAGTTTCTATTAATGCACTACAAATTTTATCTGGATTTGGCCATCATCATCATGAAGGCTCCTAACTGTTCTGGAAGGTTTTAAAACAGGGTATGTCTCCTTACATTGCATCATTTAATTTAGTTACTTATGGGGAAGTACATTCAGATGTCTTATTAAACTTACTTTATGGAGGAGATTTTTGTGAATACTGATTTTAATCTATGGAAATTAATCTATTGTTTTTATTATTTTGCAGAAAACCAGCTGGATCAGATACAGTTCCTAAATCTAGGATCACGCTCCCTGCTCCTAACCCTGACCATGTTGGCGGTTATAAATTGGCAGTTGCCACTTTTGCAGGGATTGAAAATAAGTTTGGACTTTACCTACCTCGGTTTAAGCCATCACCACCTACCTCAAAGGCTGCTGCAGCAGTAGGACCCTAAGTTTGTTGCTGTAGGGTTTTTGTTATTAGTTGGGAAAGAGCCACTTTTCTAATTGGTTAATACTTTGTTCCTTTAGCTTCTCATCATATAAAAGTTTAGCTTCATTTGAGTTTTAAGGTAATTTTCATCTTAAACGTAATCATTTGTCTTTGTGCTTCCGTAACCAGATCACTGTGAAATTCTTACCAGTTGTTTTAAGTTTGGGACCATGAATGTATTTGTCCACATCTGACATGTGCTTGTGTTGGGAAGACACTAATTTTAGGTTCCGTTTATTAGGGAGGGCTGGGTGAGAGCTGTGAACCAGATCATTTTACAGGCAGTGCGCAGTTGCAGATTACCAGGGCAGATGTCGCACATCGTCACTCGAATGGAAAAACTCAGTGGATATCACGGTGCTCAAAGCAGAATGATTTTGACTGTATGTGTAAATTGGTTATAAACTTGGTGCGTGTCTGCAGAGGTCAGCAAATATATACCCGGTACCTAAGTATGCCAGTACAGCTTCAACTTTTTAAATCTGTACACGCACAACTTCTGTTTCTGGATCGTATTATGAAGCTTTTATGTGGAACATGTTTTTGTAATGAAAACCACATTTATAAATGTTTAGCCGTTGTATTATGTTACTGGTATCAAAATGCTCAAAAGAAAGTGTTATTGTCCATAGTCTTTGCACTTTATGGCAGAACTTTTGGCATTCTACTACACATACAAGGAAATTTCATAACTAGGTGCCTATCTTGGGTTGCTGGTGTTTGGAATTCAGTTTGTATATGCACTTCTATAGTAAAACGCTGCTTGTTTAAATAACTGCAATAGAAAATTCATGCACTGTATCAATGGTACCTGCCTTAATTGCTGGCTTGTAATTGGCAAATAGGTGGTTTCAGATTCTTATTTACTTCATCAAGTCAAAAGAGATTAAAATAATCTAAAATAAAAGATTTTACTTAATTTTTGGTGCCTTGCACAGTGTTTAGAAAATTCTGTATTTATGCAGATAGAAATAAACCTTTCAAACAGATGCACACATGGTATTCTGTAACGGAAATAGTGCAGTACATCAAATGTCTTGTTCAACTTCAGTTACAAAGTCAGGTTAAGATAAAGTTAATATTTGCACTTATAGGCTACAAAAACACCTGCAGCTTGAGAACAAATTACCTCAATTCCCCTGCATAGAAAAGACATCTATTGATGGAGATGTCACTCAAAAAAAAAAAAAAAAAAAGAAACTTTTCCTCAGTCAAAAGCCAGGATTGGAGTAAGCTTTGATATTTTGACCTTTACTTTTGGGTGGAGGTTAACAGCTATGAACAGCTTAATTACCTAGTCACTTGAAGGTCCTGTTGGGTGTCTTCTATGATATCTCCTAAGATCAGGAGGAATTTGGTCTTGCTTGTCTCCTTTGGGTAGTTGCCTGCAACCTTGGCTGTAAACTGAGGGAATGCACAGATGCAGCATCTTTGGAGAAGAATGAGTTTGGTGTGCAATATCATATTGTTGTGCTGTAACTTGTGGAAATCCTGAAATGGAAATCACACTCGTTTTGCATTTGTGTTTGGGTCATCATAAAAATTATTCTCTTGGATTAATTTGTATTTTGAAGTTACTAGTGAAATTGAGGCAGGGCAGGAATAGCGTCTGCAGTACTCAGGCATGTTAAGGCATGGGGAGCAGATGACATTTATCTGAAGCTGCATCTTGGAGTCTGGCTAAACCAGTGTGCAGAGACTGCGCTGGGCTCTGACAGCCACCAGCTGCTTCCTCCTAACCCTGTGTAGCCGAGTCTCCCCAGATGACAGCTCCTTCATTTCAGAAATGGAAGGAAAAAAAGCTGTCCCTTGTATTTCTTCAAAATTAACTGTCAGGATTTTTGGTTAAGGCTTGTCATAAGAGTTAAACATTCTCTCTGGGAGCTACCTGTGCTTGACACCTGAGATTTCAGGCTGCATAAGAGCTGGTTTTACACTTCCTCCCTTGCATTTGCCTGACATACCTTGTCAAGAGTTTCTGTGGAAAGTCAGCAGCTCAGGGACGATGTCTGAGCACTGAACTGCGCCTTCTTCCCGGTCCAGGAGAGGAAGTGCCTGGCCATGTGCATGGGCTTGGCCGGCAGCTGCTCCCTCCTGGCTCAGCCTGGAGAGGGACACCCAGGCTGTACGCTCCAGAGCATGTCCCTCTGCTGCCTGACACCAAACCCCAGTGCTGCTGGGGCTTTGCAGCTAGGAACAGAAGAGGAATTAGAACTGGGTTATTGTCAGGCTTGCACAACTTCTTGGCTTGTGTGGTAAAGACTGTTGCTTGTGTTCCACAAAACAAAGCATAACTCACACTGATTTCCCTGCTTCCTGGTGCCCTCTCATTCCCAGGCCTGGCAGTATATTTATGACTTGTTCTTTATTCCAGGGATGAAGGAGAAAGCTCTCATCCCAGGGACAAAGATCAGGCACAGCTCTCCTATGGCAGATCGATCTCAGAAGGCCACAGCCTTCATCTTCTCCCTGGCAGGCACATCAGCAGGGCTGACTGACACTCCCACCCATGGTGGCCCTTCCCTTCCCCATTAACTTTTCTGGAGGATTGTTCTCTCCTTCTGCCCATCTTTTCAGAGCCAGTAGACAGTGGAGGCAGGGGCAGAAGGGTTGAAGAGCCAGTGGCTGCTTGGTTAACAGGCAACCCAGTTCAAAACATTTCAAAGATCTTGGGGAAGATCTGTGCCTGCAGTCGGTTTCCTCTAGACACAAAAGGATGCATTCCTGCTCTGAAAAGTTTACAGGCCAAGAAATTGTCAGATTGCCTTGCAAACAAACAAAAGGCCCTGAGGACAATGTTTGTCCTCTCTGGGTTTCTGAGTGAATTATGCAAATGGATAAAATGTAACCTCACTTGCTTCCTGCAGTCCAGCTAACTCCCTGTGACAGCACTTCTAGAAAAAAAGAAATGGCCAAATACTGGAGATGTTACCCATCAGGGGTGTCTCTGGAGCAGTGACCTCATATTTGTGTTTCTCAGTCCAGTAGAAGCCCAGAGATGCTTTTCTGCCTAGTCACCAGAGAATTGGTTGGGTTTAAGCTGACTTAATATTGACAGTTTGCAGGGACACTTGTGTGAGCAAACATACCACAGGCTTCGAAAATAACTTGAGCAGGTTTTTCTAAACCTGCTAAAAATATAAAACCTGACGAACTGCTCTGCATCTTCTTAGGAGGGGACAGTCTGCTGTACACTCCGTGATGTGCATACATGTCACGCTGCCTACTGCTGAGCTCCTCAGCTCTCCAATGCACACGTGGCAGAGGGACTATTGGGAATCCTACAGCTTTGCCATTTAAACACTGCTGTGAAATTCAGACTTTGTTTTCAGTTTAAATATTTGCCATTTTTGCATAAGGTAGAAGGCGATTTCCAGAGATGGTGATCATTTGTAAGTTATTTAGTGGTTGGGAATATAGAAGTCTCAAGACATTTATATTTTAAGTGTCTCCAGAGAGCTTCAAACACAGCAAATAACACAGAAGCAGCCTGGCATGAAGCAGCTTCTTTAATGCCACCTGCCATACGGTGGTTCTGCTTTCTGCACGGTGGGCAGTGGGTAATTCAGGCTGTGAGCTCGGGCAGCCTCTCCCAGTGCTGAACGTCATTGAGGTGTCTGTTGCCCCTCAGAGACATGACATTTTAAGAAGCATGTTTATCATTTTAACTGCTACTTGCACTGTTCCTCGTTGCAGCAGGAAGCAGTACCATTGCTTGCAAGATTCATTCCAGCTGCTGTAGTTACATTGCAAAGGGTTGCCTGGCCTCTCTCTGTGCTTACTCGCACCCCAAGCTGTGCAGACACTGTGTACCAGACATGGTGGTGCTACTACAGAGCTTTTCTCGTGACTTTGAAGGAGAACCAGTTCTGTGAGCTTCTCAAGGACAGGTGGCTACTCTTTAGCACCATTAGGTGCTGAGTCCTTCCTTAGGACTGATGCTGCCCTGATGATAGCAGAGTCTCCTTTGTCATTGGTCAGTGGAGACCATCTTACTCTACATGGGATGCCGTTTTGCTCTGTGAGCTCATCTTCTTTCGATGTTACCATGGGGGCTCTTGAACAGAGTACATGTCATAAAGGTGAAGTACCTTGCTTCCCCTTTTAGCAAATGCCTTCAGCTCCCACCCCCAGTGCCACCTGTCATGTCTTGCTATGTCCTTTCACACCTTCTTTCAGAACAAATCCCAAGTCCTTGGCACCAAAATCAAAGTCTTCCCTTCATCAAGTTCAAGACGTGTCCCTTCCACATCCACCTCGCAGTCCTCCATCCTAAACCTCAATCCAGCTTTTTCCTGCCACTTGCCTGCTTCTGTCCTAGTTGGGTTTGCTTTTTCTGACCTCTGTGGTTCAGATGTGCTCTCCAGATCAGTCTGAGCACACAGTTTATGTCTTTCACAGAAAGCTTACTTGCAATGGTCCTAAAACAGAGCCAGGCTGTTTTTGACTCATTCCACACCCAGAGCAGTCATGGCAGCATCCCAGCAGTGCTAGAGAATGGGACACACTCTTCATGTTCTTCCTTCTGTTCTCTGTATGTTTGTAGGCTAAAGAACCTGGAGAAGATGATATCTCTTTGCTCAGAATAAATGATAATTTTGTATTTATTTCCCTACTGGGCAGATTCTGAGGAACATTTTGTCATACAGGCTCTTTTTGGAAAGCCAGTAAAGTGGAGCTATTTGTTTAGCAGCAGGAAAATCAAACAAACAAGAACTGTGGGAGATTCCTGGAAGGGCGGCAACAAGGGCGGGTCAGAAATTCCACCACACAACATCACAAGCAACAGAAGGAGAGTAAATGCCTCTTCTTCTTGGGTGCTCTTCCATCTACTTTTAGCTGTGTGAAATGGCCCTTTCATGTTGTTGCTCTGTATTTACAAACCTGGTCATTTCTGTAGAAATCTGCATCTTTTCCTTGTTCCCTCTGTGTACTGCTGAACCTCACACCAAAAAAAAAAGGAAAAATTTTAAAAAAGGAGTATTGGTTATATTGATTCGCACACAGCAGTAAATGCTGAAGGTCTTCTGAGGCTGCCCTTAAAACCATTTTACAAGCTATTAATGCCATAAAGTAGGGAAGCTTGGACATGAACATGCAGCCTCCCCAAACAGTAATATGGAAAAAGAAGAAGCGTATCTGCCAGCCATTCCCACTGCACTGGTTACGATGAACAGGAGATGACATCAGTTAAACACCCTTCCTGTTACACCACAGTGTAACAGGAGGGTGTCCCACACTTTAAGGTGTGGATTTACTTAGCAGGTGGAAAGGTAGCAAGTACCCACCTCTGCTTCCCATGACAGCAGTACTGTGCTGTGTATCTGCCTGAGCACGTGTTCCTAATCTTGTGACCCAAGTGTGGGCCAACTGTGCCTCCCCCACTTCCACTTTGTACCACAACTACTTTACCCACATATACAGATAACACTTCCATGTGGTTATTGAAAGAAAAATAGGGCAAAACTGGAGAAAAACCCCAGAGGTAATGTCTAAACTGCTGCTTTACAGTTATCTCACCTGGCTGTTAGCATTCACCTTTAAGCTAGAGAAGTACTGCAAGTGCTACACTGGTCCTTCAGGACAGCTCCCAAAGCACCCAGGGGAGCAGCAGGAACACACAGCTTTTTAACACATGGCTACAACCTCAGGGAGCTACAGGACCAATGACTGATGTATCTCTGCTGTGTGTAGTCGGTCATCTGGGAGAACACTCCTCTCAGCCCAATGGCAGAACACTTCCATGGGCACTGGCAGATAGTTTCACTTCGCACCGTGAAGAAGAAAGTAGCACCTTCTTCATGCACTCTCATTGGGAGTTATTTCTAACCACCAAGAGGATAAGGGAAATGTAGCTTTTCCAAAGGACTCATTTTCTTAGCCTAGTCTTAGACTATAGCCCCAAAGATGATTAGATGATATATTCCTCAACATGATTACGCAAAGACAAGACGTGGCTCCCTACAAACAACATACAAGATCTTTCTTGTCTGACTCGCAGCATTTCTTTCTGTAATGGCTCACCCCATGGCTCTGAGTGTGAACCGTTGCTAAATCCAGGCATCAGAGCTGTGCTCTGGCCCAGCAGTGTTGTGACATGAATGTATCAAGCAGCCTCACCACCAACTCTCATCCCTCTGGACCACAGCACTCAAGGAGATCAGTCTGCACTCTGTTTCTTTTCTCAGAGATTATCATAAAGGAGCCTATTCCCTTGTCCCCTGTCCCAACCTGTCTCTCAAGACAGTCTGAGGAGGCCTTGTCTTTCCTATTCCTTTTCTCTTAGCACACATGGTAGCACAGTGCTTCTCTGTGTGTGCACAAGTGTGCAAGTGAGCATGCTAAGGATGGAGGAAAAATAAAAATTAACCTAGAAGCTGACATGCCTTAGTGCCTGCTCATGTAAAATCTGTAACAGGATCTGATGCGCTCAAGTCCATTACTGGCCAGTCCCGTACCAAAGGTATCTATTTACATGGCAGCTGCAGGAGCATTCTGTGAGTCAGGGCAGTCACATTTTCCCAGTGCTTCACCAGTGACTGGTAATGAACACGCTGAGCACTGCTGGCAAGGAAAGATCAACCACGCTGCAACAGAACAGGCCTGATACATTTTATTGGCAAATACTAGTGTCATATTCAGGAACCACAACCCTTAGTCAGACTGTTAGTGTTAACTTGCATGACAAGTATCAGTGACCAACTGTATTTGAAATATAGTTAAAGTGCCTAGAAATAATAGGCATCTTAAAAAAAAAAAAAGGAAAGGAAACTCATTCCATCCACTCAAGCCAACCTTTATAGATCTTATATCTTAAGCACAACTGATGTACTGTAATTGTTACGTGGACTTTAATGTAACCTCTACAGCAGCACACAGACAATGCAGTTCTCTCATTATGCACATGCTTTAGGATCGTTTATTTTAATGCTTTCAAATAAATATGTTCCATGCAGCACACCGCAATAAATAAGGAGCAGCAACTTTCGTATAGTACATCCATTCATAATGTAAGTCACCATGTGAAACACCACATCTAAAGTCTTTGGCCCAGTCCCATACAGTGAAGCACACCACATCTGCACATAATCATATCTGGCTTCATATGGATTTAATAGGACTATGCCAGAAGGGCAATGTGAGCACAAGTTTAACCAGGGGTTCCTAGCTATTAAATACAGCTACTAAGTAGTTAAAAGGCAACAACTAAACCCATAAAGGGTTGATTTGTCTTTTCTTTCTTACTTTTCAGACAGAAATATAAAGTATGAAAATGCTCTGGATATTTTCAGCCTTGTGTAAAGCAGTGTGATTAATATAGAATGCTTTGAGCAATACTGGCATGTACACTGGCATCAAAAGCCACAGCAAGACAGACTCTGACACTGAACACCGGTGTACTCAGCGGGTGAAAGCTGCTGTTCTGGCGGTGGCAGGCGCTGCAGCTCCTCTTCCTCTAGGCTGACAGCTCCACTGCCCCTTCCTCTTCACTGTCTGCTCGGTTGGCACGGATTTCCACCAAGGTCCGAGCAAAGCGGGTCCACTCGTCGTTGTGTGGAACAGCCAGCTGTGGGAGAAACCAACAGGGAATTAAGAGACTGGAGGGGGAACTGGTTCTCTCTCTGGCTTAAAATTGAGGCACCTCCTTTGAGGACAGCTCCTACCGCAATGAGGGTGGCTGTGCATGGTGAAGGACCAAGGCATAGGCCTCACCAACCTGCCGCGGGCTGGTTATCTGTGAAATGTGGCCAAGTTCACAGGGCACACCTGGCAGCTTCCTATTCAGTACCAGCTAGAAGGAGCTTTTAGTCAGTGGCAGAGAAAAAAAGCTTTATCTGCCTGATTTTAAGGAAAACTTTCTTGCTGGAGTGTTGCTGCAAAACCTACCCATTGGTTAAAATATTTCAAATTTTCCAAACTAGAGCGAGGCCTTGATCTCTACAAGTATACACACGCATGTTTCACTTTACAGACAAGTTGGCCATTGGCAGTCAGCGGGGTTGTGCCCAAGTGTAATTGTTTGCAGGACTGAGGTCAGTGTGCACAAGGTAACAGAGCTTTTACAACACTGTATTGAAACTATTTTCCTGAAGTTCATTAAAGCTTTTAGTAGTAAAATAAATATATTGTGTTATTTTAGTTACCCTCCTCTATGTTAAAGAATTCAGAGTTACATGAAATTTATTATAATGGAAATGTTATACCAAGTGGATACTGCATTACTGCTCTGATTTTTTTATAACATCATGCTAGATCCATTTTGTATTTAATACCATTGATGTTTCTAATGAAGAGCTCTTGAACATTAAGCTTCAAGAGGGACATGTAATCTAAATAGCTGAGCTTCCAGACAAAACGCTTTAGTGCTATGGCAAAATAATACTGCAGTCACTTCCAGCTGGATTCAATACTGAATTTCTGGAAGATAATGCAAGCTGGGATTGAGATAATTAAAAAGGAAAAAAAACCCCAACAACAACAACAACAAAAACCAACAAAAAAACCCAAAACAAAACAAAAATACCAAAACAAACCAAGCGGTTTTCTCAAACTTTGTTTTCATTAACTCAAATTCCAGAAAACAGCAAAAATCATCCAGATGAACCATACACATTTTTACTGCCCTCTTGAAGCCCATCACTCATGTGCTGAACGTAATATGAAAGAATAACTGTTTCAAGACATTACGCAGTGCTTGGTACTGAAGAAGGTAACTGTTTGGAAACAACAGGGTTTACATAAACTGCTGTCCACCTTAGCAAATGGATACCTTTAGACTGAAGAATGAGTATGACTGTAGCTAATCCAGTTTGTACTACCCAATATTCAGTCTGAACTGACTTAAATCTTTACAAAGACCAAACACTACCAAAAGTACCACACTAACTACATCTATTTGGCACTAGTAGATCATAGGTGCACACGAGGCTTTAGCGTACATGGTACTGGAATACAGTCAAATTATTTTCCTCTCCTTACATCTCAACTGGATACACAGAACTGGAGACTAAGAAAAGGATCTGTTACATGACCAGCTGGGGAAAAAGCTTGTATATTTGCCCAAGATCATGCATGTGAAAACTCCACATACACTGCTGCAGTGCAGTGTTAATCTCATGGACAGGAATGCAATATTGGATTCAAACAGATCTCATGGGTGATTATCAGTTTTTCAACTATTTTGTATCTAGCTTTGGCTCTACATGCAGTATTTTGGGAGAAAACACAGCATGTGTATTAAAGCTTCCCATGTATTGGGTATATATGAGTGACTGAGTGACAGTGGTCAGCGACATTATGAAGGGCTGGTGTGCAAGAGTTTGGTTTTTTGCCTGTTGAAACACTGAATATAGTGCAGTTCAGCATTTGTTGAGGCTACGGATTGAGAAATGCAATCCGTGAGAAAGCCTTAATAGGTGTCACTGCAGTCTCTGGGTTTTCCCTTCTTTGTTCCTGGGAGAAGTACAGGAGAAAAATGCCAAAAGTGGAAGACAGAGACCAGAGTTACAGTAAATCATTTGAGACAGCTGTCTCTCATGCTCACACACACAGATGTGGATCTGGTATGGCCTACACCTGAAAGACCGCTCTGTTCTTTCAAAAACCTTTAGCAGAGGAAAATGTAACACTTGAACGAAGGTCAGTGAACCAACACACAAGTACCCATAGCACACATTTAGTCACAGCCACAGACCTATACCACCTTCTGTATAGTATTAAGGGACAGTGCAAAGATTCTTCTATCAGAGATACAACCAAAACCAGCTGTGTAGCCATCTCCCTGTTCCTGCTGCTCGTGTCCTAAAAGATTTTATTTCTTGTGATTGTGTACAGCACTACCATTTGTCAAACTCTTGAATGGAAACATGAAATGAGTCTCACTTATTTCAAGTAGAAAAATCTTTAAAGTAGAAAAATATCCTAGGCAAAGGACTTACTGAATTTAATAAAGCCTCATTTCTCCTTGTCTTTTAAAATCCTAAACAGTATTAAATTCTATTAAATGGCTGAAGAAGATGATATGTCATTCTAAAGAAAAAAATTAAATATATTTATGACATTGAGATAATTTAATTGCCTTTACTCCACAGCATGACCACAGACAAAATCAAAGTCCAGGCTATTAAAACAACTTGGTATCTCAAACTTGAAGAATCTCCCCAGGAATGTATTACATGTGTTACTCTTAGCTGACAGTGTTAGCAAGGTCTGGGCCACTTCTAATGGCTCAGTTCACAATGCAATCAACGACCAAAGTGAATACCTCTAGCACAGAAGTAAAAACATTCAGTGTCCACACACAGTCTAACTTCTTACAACTTAATCTTATTTTACCTTATTTAATCTTATGCACTGCATCATGCTTTCAATAAGGGGCCAATCCTGCTAATAGATTGTTAGTAGAATAAACCTCTCTAATATAAATTCCTCAGGGATGTGGAGGGAAACCTTGGCAATAATGAGGTCAAAGGAAAAATTATCCTTTATTTTCCATGCCCCTTTCTTTCTGCAGAGGCCCCAGTACTGAACCACAACACTTAAACAGCAAAAGACCACAAATAAAAAGTATCCATAAACTCCAATTCAAATTCTTCTCTGTATTAATGCTCCCCTTCTAGTAATTTTCCATTCAGGTTCCTTCATCTGGGGACACTGACACCCACAAGTGCTGGAGGCCCGGGTCTATCTGTGGAATCTCCCTCTCAGCTTCTCTGCACGTGTTTTTTTGGTGGAAGAAACAAGGAAATACTTCATAGGGGAAGGCCAGAGGTTTAGAGCTATCTGGGTATTCCTCACTCATGTGGCCACTCATGTGTCCACTTCCAGTTACTACAAAGCAGCATGTGTTGAGTTCCAGCAGTCGTGACATTGATACAGGGTAGAAATGTTCACCAAAGCGAATAATTTAATATAATAACTTACATTAACATTTGGGTCAGAGGTTTATTTGAATGAATTGATGCTAAGGTATGGAGCAGAACAACAAGAACATAAATGCTATTAAGTGTTTTCCTTTGATCCCTTTGCAATGGAAGGTAAGTGCTACCCCCACCTAATTAATTGACTAAATTACTCACACTGCTTTAACTTAAGCACCATGGTACATTTAGGTTGCATCGGACAGTAATTCTAATGAAGAAAACCAGTATTATCAAATAGGAATGACTACCAGGATCTTCCTGTCTTTGCCTTGCCAGTGTGTCACAATTCCTCATGATTTACACAGTGCACAATGAAACTGTATCCCACAGTGCCACAGAGCCCTTGAACCTTCTGAAGCTTCTCTGTTCTTAGGGGATCATTCTAGCCTAGCACTTCATTTACCTGTTAGCTTTCCTGCCCTAAAGCACCAACACATGCCCTGCTCCACACTACTACTGACCAAGGAGATGGTTTATGTGCATCTGGTAAGAGAGTACGAGAGCACTCTCTCCCCCGAGGCTCGCCAGGCCACCTGGCCACAGGTAGCAGTGTGAATGTGAACTTCACCAAAACCAGCCTCCTCCATCTTCTCACCGAGGTGTGCAAACCTTCCAACCCATACACCAGAGATTTTACAAACACAAGCTATGTTTCCTGTGTTTTCCCAGAAACCGTGCTATTAGCAGCTTCACTGAACTACACCAGAATTCAGGAAAAGGAGATGCTCTGACCAGACAAATCTCGATGCTGGCCGCTGTGTCAGTTAGTCCTGGGCTTCCCATGCAAGCATAAAAGGAACAAAATAACAGTGCCTGAGGATACAAATCAGCATCAATTTCTTTTTCAGATCATTTAGCACCTTCTAGTACATTTGCTCTTTTAAGTTATGTATATTAAAAAAAAAAAAAAAAAGAAAGAAAAATTAATTGAGACAAAAACCCAAGGTTTTGAATGTGCCCTTTAAAGGAATCTATCCAGATGGTTGAAACAAAATATTACAACATATTTCAAGATTTTTGTATATTCCCCTCCTATCCATCTTTTTTATGGCTGAGAGTGTTTCAGCTGAATTTGTCCAAATCTCTGTATGGCTTCAGTTTCCCTGAAAAACCACTTTCCAACAAATGAATTATTCATTGAGGATATTTCACTTTACTCCTGGCTCCTTGCCTTCCCTGGAGCCTGTAAATCTTTGGGATGGGTGTGGACAAACTCTTCCTGCCTTCATCCGTCCATGCTCTTGTCCATCACAGCTCTCCTCTGAGGGCTGGGGACTCTCCTGAGAACTAAAAAATGCCATTTCAGCAGCAGCAGCCTCCACTTTGGAGAAACTACTGTCCCATAGGCTCAAAGGGAGCACAGTCATCCATGTTGAACCTGTTACACTCCTTTTAATGACTGTACCTCATGGACTAATTTACTTGTCACTGAGACACTGGGTCATAACCTGCAGCACTGGTCACTGGTGAAATAATTGTGCAATCCCAATCACCAGCTTAATAGTCACTTTTTTTTTTGCCTTCACCTAGAGTTCAGAAGCCTCAAAGCAAAAACAGTCATGGGAAGAACCTCCTCAGCATTGTCACTGACTGAGGGGTTGTTCCAAAGTGGCGAATTTTTCCAACCAGAACGGCCTGTAATCACTTCTAACACACACAGCCCATGGACACAGGTGTAAATGGAGAATCTGAAAATGAACTGTTACGCCACGACTTGGAATGATCTGCCAAAGTATGTGGTCTGCAGTGGCCTGCACAACCCGATTGCTGCACACTGTTTTCAATTAGAAGTTCGCAGACGAGCCTGCATGGTGGTCCAAGATACACTCTAAGGGTGACAGTGGTCCCCAATTCAAAAATCTGCGACCCATTCAAACACACTTCATGGAAGTACAATGCTTTCTTATTTTTGTGTTAAGAAAAAACTAATTCAGATCTAAATTGATGAGTTTCTATAGCTAATCACTGTGCTCCCAGAGATCAGAAACTTTCCCATTAACATGCATCTTTCATCAGTTGCATTTGGGTTTGCTGCTGTTTGGAGGCAAAAGCTGACCCTATTTTAGACAATTCTGTTTACCTGTCTCCACTTCCACACAGCCATTCTTACCAGAAAATTCAGCAGGGAAAATAAAAACTGATAAAAATATAAATAAATACTAAATAAAACTACATGAAAACTAACATTCTAAACTATGCTGTTGGTATTACAACTTTTTAGAAGGGCAAGTTAAACTCTCTTTGACGAGAGAGCTAATTAAAGTTTAGTAAATATTCAGATTAATCTGAATTTGTGGACACCACCAAGTCTGGTAAACTAATGACTAAAATCTCAGACTTCACACTAAGTTATTTTTGTATGTGGTTTATCACCATTTTAATATTCTTTTAATTTAATAGCATCATCAAATAAACATAGCTTCAGGGAAATGTTAGCTATATATTCTCTGAGCAAAATTTTTGTCACCCTATATTGTCCATATCACCCTCTAAAATTAAATGCTGTACTGAAAAGAAATCTGCTGCAAATACTTTGAGCAATAGATTAACATCTGAATGCAGTTATGACATTGTAGGTAAAAATGTTTTTTCATGATGACAAAATACAACTACTTGAACTGGATGATTTCTAAAAGTAGAACAGGCAATTGGTCTCGTTTTCTGGGTAAAAGACTGCACTTGCAGAATGAGGACTGTAATACAAACAATAACAAACAATTACAGTTCCACTTTAAGAACTGATCCTATCTTCTGGAGTTCAACAGATGCTTTATCACTATTGTTGAGTTGAAAAGAGATATGCAAATGTAAATACCTTGATACACACATAGAGCAGGCAGGCATGCACCTATTCTGGCCCTGCTCTTGCCCCCCAGAATCAATTACAGCCTGCCTTTGATATTTTTCTCAACCTATATGGATAATTTTTTTCCTGAAAAAGTCTATATTTTTCCAGGCAACACCCTGTGCCACACACATGGATGGAAACAAAGTGGGAGGTAATACGCAGCGAAATGGCCACCGAAGTAACCAAGAGCACCCTTTTCACATAACTATAGTACCACTGTATTTAACTCTTGGGAGAGCTGAACATCACTGTTAACAATGGATGAAACCACTGGCAGGAACTCAAACCCCACATACTGCATGCAGATGATTTTAATAAGATACAGTGTTTAGACCACAAAGGATACACTCCAGAGTAGCTCTATATATATTTGTTTACTTAATTGAAGGGGTGGAATACCATAGGCAGCCTAAATACTGCATTTATTTTATGCACAGCAGTCAGTCTAGTGTCACAGACACAGTATACACTACCCTTCTATGAAGTTAATTACTTAGCCCTCATCTAGATTAATGTCTGTTGTGATTTATTTCTTTGCAATTCACCAGCAGAGTCTGATTTAACTAGTGCTGCCTTAGTAAAAAGAAGACAAAATATTAGCTTCTATCAAAAAAACCCAACAATCTCAAACAAAAACTGAATCAGCTTTCAGCAGACTTTGACTTTTTTCTTCTAAGAACAGTAGCTGCTGAATTGTTACACAGTTAATGGCAAATTATGTTTTGAATACCAAGCTAACAATGGTGTTATTTTAATAATTTATATGTAATGTGCAAAGATACACTGTATAAAGGGCCTACATAGGAACTGAAGCATTTGAATGCCCATTAATTCTTTTGAAAACTTAGTACTCTTTGTCTGCATCAGTCATCTTGATGCCAGTCTAACATGAAAACAGAGTAAAATATAGCCTGTAAATTATACATACATGACACATAAATGCATGTTAACAGAACATTAAGACTGCAGACTGAAACACTTCAAAGATAGGAAATGTCAGAGTTAAAGCTAACTCCCTCAGTTCGAGCATGTTACTCATTTTGCCTTATGACACTGTCTTTAATCTTAAAAAAAAAAAGTAAGAAACAACAAAACCTGTGCTAGAAGCAAACACCAATTATGAAAAACTCCACCCTGGAGGATTACAACTTGATAGGGTATATGGAAGAGAAAACAAGGAAGTGAAAAGTATCTTTAATTGTAGACAATGCTACAGTTCCACCTCTAATACCAGAGTTGGCTCATGCTGATGTCCAAGCTATCAAACAGATTATGCCTTCCTCAACCAATGTATCACAATGCTGCACTTGATACAGACTACAGAGGATAAAATATTGAGTAATCACCAGTCACCAGAAAGAGGTGACTGAAAATTGAAATTTAAATAATTTTATTTCCTTAAATCACCTCTTGTTTTTAAAAAAGTAACACTGACTATAAGCTTATAGCTTGTTCTTAAGCCCACTGAAGTGTTTTCACTTAGTCATGTTGGGAGGAGCCTCTCCTATGTGTCTCCTCAAGTGATACTTTCAATGGTGGAGACTATTGGCCTTGGAAACAGAAGAGATTTAATATAATTAATCAGCCACAGGAGCAGAAAGAGAATCTGCCATGCTTCAGGAAAGCCAACAGTTTTGATTCAACAGAGCTGATGCCCTAAAAAACAAAGTTCTTGTAGTTCCTACCATTCCACTTCTTCTGTAATGGCATCAATTTACAGGTGGATTGAGAAAAACATTGAGTCATGCTGCCTGCCATTCATCTCCCATGGGGATCTCAGTCCTGCTCCGATTGTCATTTCTCAAAGCCATTGAAAACTCCATGAATTTTTTACATGACTGTCAGGGCATTTAACATTTGGAGCTAAGGGATCAGAATTCCTCCTCTACCAAATTATGTTATCAGTTGTCATCACGGCACAAGAAAGCCTAAAAATACTAAATGAATCAAAACTAGAAGGAGCCCATAACCTATTGTTCTTTCCAATATCTACATTTTTTTTACTGACAACTACATTGACTGGAAGAATGAGCCCATGAGTTTCACTGGAAATACCACCAGAGCTTCAGTCCATGGGGTAGCTGCACTGGCAGAGGTGCCTCCCTGGAAGTTCAGGACTATTGCCTCAGGGAAGGGAATAAACCATCTTCAGCTCAGCTTGCTTTCTATCTAAACCAAGTTGGCCGTGTCAATGTCACGATTCATGCCCAGAAATCCAGCAGAGTAGGAACTGTAAAGGACTTTTGCCAGAGCTTTCTGACTCTCAGTTGGCAAATGGACTCTCACCATAAGTAGCTTATGAACTGCTCAAAGATTTTAAGTTTGCAGGAGAGTTGCTGTTTTCTCTGAGATTTTGAATACATCCCATTATCTACAAAAGCTCATCCATGAAATAGCAGGGGGTTTTGTTATGTTCTTTTTCCTTTTTTTTTTTCTTCATTTCAGATATAGATTCTTTCATCACTCTAGGCACTGGAGTATACATTTCACATTTAAATGAATATAGAATTTTAGCTGCAAAATAGGATGCATTAAGGCCCAGAGTTATCCTCAGCTGGTATTTAGGTTTTACTGTTACTTTCCAAGTCACAAATTAAGTATTTTTTCATGTTCAAAATACAGACCATTTTGCAAACCATAAAGATTGAAAACATAGTTAAGGATTCTCAAAATGAAAACTGCTACTGGATGTGACAGGTTGAAACCACAAAAGCACCATGAAGAAAATTAATTATACAAAGCAGCTCTTGTTCCTGAAGTGTTTTAACACCACAGTGATAACTCACGAATTCCAATGAAATTTGCAAACTGCTGCACACAAACTGAGCTTAAATTAAATTTTGTATTTTTCAGAGAAAATGTTACCCAACAGAATAACTAGATATTTAAAATACATACTCTGTGACACTATTAACATGCATTGACTACAGCTGTATCCCCCCCACAGTGTTCCAGGATACAGGGTCAGGACAGGGCAGACCAGCACTCGTTCCGGTTTTACTGCCTCAGCTACAACTATCACAGAAAGCCTGGACACAGATTATCTTTTCCACTAAGCCTCTTGACAAGTTTTCAGGAGAAGCAGTAACTGAGGAGATAGTACTGAAGCCACCAGTAGTGCCGATGTGGACAGAGTGGTATGTCCAATCTGGGCCTCCCTTTACCCCTCCTCTCTTGCCCTTGCTTCCCAGTTCAGCAGGAAAATACCATACAGCTCTCCCTTCTCCCCCTTCTGCAGGCTTTACTGTGCAGAAAGGGAATGATCTCTTACAGTTTCTCTTCTGCAACTCTCATCACTTCGTTATCTGCGTGCCTTCTAATAGTGCATTAAGCTACATGATTAACTCCTGTCTCATGTGGCTTGTTCTCTCTGATCCTCTCTGCAGGGGGAGGATCTGTGCCTTTGCAAAGGAAAAGGAAACATAAGTCAGCTTTAAAATAGTGTGCAAATGAATAAAAAGGACTAGGGCCAGATTTTTGTTGGTTGGTTGACTGGGTTTCTTAAGTCTTTTATTTCATATGATGAGGAGTTGAAGAATTATTTTAAAAGATATTTGTATCATATTGGAAACTCATGTCTTTTTACCCTGTGAAATTCTTTGGGGAACAAGTAAGCTGCCTCTGGAGAATTACTGAAATATTTCATCATAAGCAACTGGAAGCTAAGAATAAAGAATCAACTGAATTTTTAGTATAACTCTTTAAATCCCGCACCCTCTTCTGTCTGTTTTCACTAATATCCGTTTACTTTCACTGTCTAGTCAATTAATGAGAAAAATTATATTTTCATTTAAAATCTGGTACTTCCTCCTTTAATTTTATTAAGTAATATTCAGATAGTAGAATGAAAGTGGAATTTTGTGTTCACTTTTCTAGAGAGAGAAACAGAAGGAACTGTGTTGTTACCAAGAGCAAGTATACATCAGGGCATAGGCAGGAGAGTGACCCTGTACAGCAGGTGTGACCCACTGCAGTATCACACACAAGCACGTCACGAAATCCTGTTGACAGGCTCTGCTTCGAGAGGTCCTACTGCTTCTACCCGCTCTGAAACTTCAGCCTTCTGACAGTTAAAAATATTATTCTAATTTTTGACTTGAATACATGGCCAGCTTGCAGCCACATGCACTGTTGGCAGCATGTCCTCAGCTTCACTACTTCTCCCTCTCTGGTCCCAAGCACTCCTAGGATATGAAAGGATATGAAATATCTATATTGCCACCAGGTTCAGACTTCCCTGGCTTAGTCACACCAAGTTCTTCTGCCTCTTCTTACAGGCTACTCTTCTCTCCCAGTACCCCAGATCCACACCTCTCCCTGATATATTTCAAGTGTTCTTTTTTTAAAAAATATACATTTTAAAACAAAAGAGTAAATGATTTTGCATCATCTTTTAAATAATATCTGTTTTATGAAACTGCTTTGTAAGTCTGAAGGCCACGATGAGGGAGACTGAGAAGGGTAGAGAGCCACTGACTTCACATGATGTACAAGAGGTGGCAGGGAAAGGGAAGCAAAAGGCCCTAGGCTGGCACTGGAGATAAAGAGCTCCAATGTTCAGCATCCAGCCTGAGGTAACTCAGATTAATTAGGCCATGGCTCGGTTTTCCCTTCCCTAATAAAGATTGTTATTAAGAACACAAGCCTCCATTACAGCTTCTTGAAGTATCAAAACACACTGAAAGAACAAGGTAACTCATATCCTTTTCAATTTCTTATCAGACTAGTATGACCTCACTGACAAGCACTCCACCACCAATATGCGTGTATAGGGATACTCACAAGTATAAATCTGTACATTTTTATGTATGGATATAGCCAAGTTCCATTTTAAACTGTAAAAGTACATAAATGCTTGGTTTTAACTTATCAACATAACATTGTTTTTCTACAACAGAATAAACCACTGCTTACAAAAAGACCTCAAAGCCTTCACAGTAACCTAAAGTAATGAATATTGTAATGAGAAACACAAGTATTTAGGGTGATAATGACTGGACTTTGCTCTACTTAGATCGGCTCACCCCCTATGGAGGCTACCAAAGCTTAAAGATTTTATCACCCTAGTAATCAGCAACGGGTAATGGCCTTCATAAAACACAGTAATTAAATTGACTGATTTCAAACTAGTGCATTTTTTTCATTAGGGAGTTATTTTTTAACCTACTTCAAAAATCCTTTTGTGAATACTGACTATATCAGTCAAAATTCAAATGATGAGGGATGAGGAGCTTGTTCTTCTCAATAGTTCAGATATTATTCAAGTAAAAAGCTGAAGTTCCTAGTATTTTTTTTTTTGGTCATCTCTAAATGCTTCCGGTTTTAAAAGTCTTTCAAGACTGAATATTATAAAACTGGGGGTAGAAGGGAAGCAAATCAAAACCTTAGCTCTTTACATTTTCCAAAAACTCGTAAGAGATTCTGCCTTGTTAAAATACGCTTTTAACATTCTCTGAGGCCAGCATTCCAACCTCCCTAGCAAAATATCAGTGGAGAAATTCATGCAGTGCCACACAATCCATTTAATTATCCTTTATGCCTGGATTGTGCATGTTGTTGTAACTACCGTGTCTTACTTAATCTTTGAACACTTTTGAATAACACTTGGTTGTAAGCACAACCCTTTATTATTGCTCAAATTTGCCTTCACAATATGTGCGTGAGCCATTACAAGAATACTTGTAACTCAACAGAGATTTTAAAATAAAATATTTTATGGTGAGTCTCAACTCCACTTTTGTGGCAAAAACATTTCCCAACTCAATATATGCTCTAGAGAAGCTTTATGATGGCAAAAGCAAACCTACTGGAAAATCTACCTGGATGACTATGACACAAAACCTAGCTTCATATTTCTCTCTCTGGGCATACAGCAGTTTTTAAAGAGATGCTGAATATGTTTTCCATATGACATCTACAGTGAAACACAGGGATCACAAGACAGGAGTACAAAGTACAAATCCTTCACACTCTAGACAGAAAAACAAGTGACTCAGTAGCCATGCTGAAATGTGAGAGTTGGTCACAAATATACACTTATTTCTGTCTAGAACCCAAAAAATCTCAGGGCAGCTTTTAAAGGCTGTTGAAATCAAAGGAAATTATTTTATAGGCACCAGTGGGATATTCCTTACTATACCACTTCATCCACGTACTTCAGGTGGTTTTCAGCTCCTCCCTCACTGGTCATATACTCGAAAATGAGATGCAGGATTAACACCTATCAAGGAGCAAATATGGAAGTACACAAACAACCTAACATAGCAGCACTAAAAAGGCTTAAGTCAATAGTAGCTCTGAAACCTACCAAAATCACATAAGCATCCATATGATTCAGATTTCACTGTAAGGAAATGATGACAGAAGGAATAAGTGAACCAAGAATCCCAGGTAACTGCTTTCTTTGGCAGAGCCAGCCTTCCTGGAGAGTCTACAAAAGGACGTTTTCTTACTTTCCTCACTTTTCTCCAGTTGCACCTGTCACAACAGCTACCTTTGAAAAGGATGACTAGAACCAATGGTCTGAAAGGCCGCCAAACAGATGCAACAGGTTGTCCTGTAACTAGTTTTACAAAATAATGTACTGCATTAAGCTACTCATGATTACAGTTTCAAACTCTGCAGTCCTGTGCTACAAACTTACTTTGTATTTCAATACAATCAAATAATAAGTTGTTGATTTACAGTTTCTATCTATATACTCACAGCGCAAGCAGAATGTGACCTGGAAGAGATAAATGGGGAAAAAAAAGAAAAGAGAAATAATGGAAGGCAGATGAGAAGCTGCTTCTTTCACAACCAAAGGTGCAAAGAGCATTCTCAATAAGCCAGGTAAGCAACAAACATGGTTGTTAGAGAATATTTATGACAGCATCCACTGTGTAACATCACTGAAGCGTGCACAATGGGAGCAAGCTTTCTAGAAAATATATCTACAAAACAGACATGCAGCTAGGTCTAACTATCAATCATCTGGACATGTGAATAAATCTAAAGTCAGTGGTCCATGTTCTGTTAAAATCAACTTCTACCATACAAAAATCTTGCTGCCCAGTAAATAAGCTAAAATATATTACACAAACTGTATAATATATTTTAGCTTCTGCTGCCCACAGAATCTAAAATATATTATACAAACTATCACAATAATAATATCACAGCTACTAGGCCAGCAAAAGTTTTAATATTTAGATCTTACCAAGAGTAAAGTGTACTTACAATGACTGGTTATATATTCTGGTTAAGTTATATAGGTTTAAGATCCCATCACATTAAAACAATCAGATTTTGGTATGTTTTGGTTTTATTTCATTTTATAATTTACATTCTTTAAGTCAGTGCTTACTGATCCACAAGAGCACATCTATATGGACTATTTAAGTCTCCTCTCCCCTGGAAGTGTGTGTGTAACTCCCATTAATGCTAATGGGCATAAAGCACACATATAGAGGAGAAAATAGACCCCTCACTGTGAAAATAAATGTGTTCAGTTATTTTCAGATGCGATGCTGAAATCATACAACTAAAACTACATACTCTAAGGAGATAACATTGTATAGCCTAACTGAAAATGTCACCATTATTTTTAACTCCCTGGTCATGGACCCTGACATGTTCTTTATGTTTCTGACATTTCCTGTGTCATAAAAACCATGACTGCATAACATATGAACAAGGGCCAAACCCTAAATTCTTACACAAGCAAAAGCATCCCAGATCTCACACTCCTTGCCTTCACAAAGGATGCAAGGTTAGCCCTCTTGTCCTATGTTTTTCACCTAGGTCATATGTTTTCTCTTTACACCGTATGGGTTAATAGCAGCAGTAAACTTTACTGCTCTCTAGGATAGTTCCTTAAAACCATGATGAATCTACCAAAGTAAAAATTCCTACCAGTTATTTCTTTTCCTTAATGATTTGATAACCTGATGTTTTCTGTTTTAATCAAAATTAATGGAGTCAATGCTGTCTGTTTAAACAGGTAAGAAAAACTGTTTATCTGGTGATGTGAAATTCAAAGACACTGTGCTTTATTAAAATACAAATATAATCACATTTTTTTCTAATGGAAGCAATGTTTTATGCATTTACAGCTAATCTAACATGGTATTTGGAACAGTCACAAGAAAAGAAAGGTTTTAAAAAGGGTGCAGTATAAGTGGAGCATGAATGGTTTTGGCGAGTGTATTTAGGGTCTTTGTAAAGTGGCCTGCTGACTTTCTAACGCAAGTAATCACAACCATCTTCCCAAATCAGAGAGATGCACCTTCAAACAAGTGGATGCTACTGAGTTATCAGTCAGGCAGGGATGAGTTCTTCCAGGCCTTTTCAGAAGCTGATGTTGTAGGAGATGGGATGAGCGTTATTGCTGAAAGGTCAACTGTCACAGCTTAGTGTCAGGATTTGCAACATTTCGGGGTCAAATACAAAAGTTAGGTCCTGTCAGGTGCTGTACAGTCCAGCTCCCAGACCCTCGACCTCAGCCACATGCTCACTCATCTATTCCTACACTGAGTCAGTTCATGAAGAAAAATACTCCAAAGAAAACAAACCAAACAAATAAATACTTCTCTACTGATCTGCCTCCCACCACACGAGTGCTAACAAGCACTGCTGCCTACACAAAAACTGGACAGCGAGGAATATGGGTAGAGGTAGCTGGCAGGGGAAGGGCTGCCCCTTTTAAACTGTCAGACCAATGCTGTCACATCCCAAAATCAAACCCATACAAAAAGGACAGTCAAAAGAGGATGCCAGCTGAGACAAGGAACTGGCTGGTGACTGCACACTGAAGTAAAGCAGAGCCTTAGAGGCTGCCATTTTTTTGCCAGACACTTCCAAAAGTGCATGTGCACACTGTGAGTCCCCCATGTGTCATGCCTGAGGACAGCTAAGCATGGATTCACTCATCAAAGAGCTCTTTATGGACTGGCACACAGGGTTAATGACCGAAGAGGCTGTTATTCACTGTACATGCCCCCTCGGTTCCAGACTCCTGAGCTGCAAAGTATTTCTGCATCTCACTTGAGGCTTTATAGTGAGAAAAGCTGGGCTGGACAATATATGAACACCCTTCTTTTCCAAATCAGAAAAAGGCACTACAATACAGCAGCCCCAGTAGCATCTGAAGTTGTTGCAGCCCAGATCACCTCTTCTGAATTTGATACAGGAATTATGGCAGAGACTGATACTGCCAGAATGAACTAGGCAACAAATTAATGAGCTCCTTCATTCCTTACAGGAGAGGAGGAGGGTTTACAATGGTCTGTCAGCAGCCATGTGGATGGACATCCATTGCTTTACATAACTGCATACAGAGCTGAGCTGGAGACACTGAGACTCTGCACGGGCAGGACATGCAACATCCGTGAAGCAAAGCCCTTTATGTACCACTGAACTGGACTAACACAAATCAATACTGTTGAATGACTCTCTTTTCTTCTTCAAGTAATAGAAGCCTGTCTTTTTTTATCCGGGTGTATCACTGTGACTCATTTTGCAAGCTGACGTCTGATTACATAGAGGAAAGGCCAAAACCTTAAAATATTACTACTTCTGTATAGAACACTAAATCTATTTTCTCCTGAGTGAGTTTGCAGGGGTAAACAATCCTATGAATGATTTGGTGTATGATATGAAAAAAGAGACATTTCCACAGCCCATCTCCCAGAAAAGATCACTCTGTGCTGTCATCAAAGACATTTCCATAGCCTGTCGTATCACTTGAAAGACAGAAAAAACACCTTTTCAGAACAATCATGTAAAAATGAAAAATAAATAAAACCAGCCTGACTTGCCAGCATCACAGTGGAAATCTGAGCACAGTAACCTTAGACAATTTAGAGATTATGCTAACAACATGGCAAGAAGTTTCAGCAAACATTTGTGAGGAAGGGCAACTCCTGCACAAGTGAATGCAATCCAAAAATATGAGTCACGCACAAGCAATTTTGCTATGGGCCATAAAATCACTTTATGAGAGTTACAGATAATTCTGTATGCATTCTATAATGTTTCCCTACTGTGTAGAGATGGATATCTCAGTATCCTATCACAGATAATGATGGAAAACAAATTCTCTACATAAAAGCTGATTGCTCAGAGATTCACTCTTAACTGTTCCAAGGGATTGTAATGCCAATGGAACACTTCATACAGCATTCATCAACAAAGAGGTAGATTCATCACTGCCAAACACACTGCAGTTTAGGTATTTGTTATAAGATGTAGCAGAGTGAATTGAGAGCAGCCTTAGACATAGAACATGCATCCTGCTATTCTCAGCACCTGCATACTCTTTTATCACGCATGCACCTACCATCCTCCACAATGACACCTCTCATTTCCTCCTGTTAGTACTTTTGCACATATTGAGACATATGAAGCATCATGCAGTATCAAAAGAACAGATGCATTCTGTACCTGTCATGCTGAGAAAAATGTACAGCATTAAGCCAGTCATAAAATAAGAGCTACTGGAAAGGTGAATCCTTCAGGACAGTCTCTTTTTGCACCTCGATTTTTCTCTTTACATTCTTTTAAGTTTGTCCAACTGTACCCATAGAACCATTAAAAACCAGTTTTAAAAATAATGAAAACTTTCAAAAGAGACTTCTCTCATGAGACTTTAATGAGTTAACTCTTTTACAAGGTAACTTTATGACTAACACACATTGGCAACCCAAATTCAGTGGGGACTCCACTGAAACAAATCTGGCTTATTCTTTCTCAAACTTGGATGTTTCAATCCCCAGGATGAACTTAACAAATAAAACAAAACAAACCCAAACAAACAAACAAAAAGCCAAACCAAACCCACAAACCCCCCCAAAACAATAATACCTCTCCAACATCATAGATCCATATGCGGCCTTCTGAATCACCAACTGCTACCTCCTTCCCAGCCTGGGCCCAGCGGACACGGTTGAGGGCAGAGGCTCCTTCTATGGTGACGCTGGCTGTGGGAACCTGTTGAAACAATAGGAACAGGAAGGACAATAAAATCACACTGCCTACAAACTCAGGGTCAGTTTTGAATGCCCTGTTTAGCTGGGTGAGCCAAAGTCTCCTGGCATTGCTGGAAGAAACACACAACCCTCACTAGGGGGAGAAAAAAAAAGGGTTCATTATTTCTTTGATCAGACGTGCTAAAAATAGGAAAGAGTAAGAGATTGCAAGAGGAGGTAAGACTTTTCCGTGAGAAAGGGCTGTAAATGAAAGGGGTTTTTACCCCTTAATCCTGGAAACACGCAAAACTGCATCTGCTTTTTTTCTCAAAAGTCACTAAGATGACCAAGAACCAGCTGAGGGCAGGGTAGTCCTGCCCTGGCTTCTGGACTCTGACTCAGGCCCAGATAACCTGACGGTCAGCAGACACATCCCTGTATTCATGCTGACACATCTTTTGAATCCATACTCACCTCTGCAGCTAGATGCAGAGGTAGAAACTTTAGTATTTATGTCAGAAAAGTCCTGAGCTAATCACTTTAGAGTGAGGACACAGCAGAAGTGAGAACAGCTGAGCTGACATTTAGGAACTCCTACAATATATTCCCACAATTCTCTTTTACATCCCCAGGAGATTACTTCTGCTTTAAATACACTTGGATGCTGTCTAATTTCCAAACCCCCCTCCCTGCCCCAAGTCAACTAACTTAACAGGTGATCCACAAGAATACATAAAGATTCTGGTTAATGTGTGGGATGAATAAAGCAGTGAACATGATAATAGGAGAAGTATTTGTAATCTATGCTGGAATGAGGGCATCAAAAGATGCTGCAGAAGGAAGGAACTCTGTGGGTGTTTGTCCCAGATAGGTGGATCACTCAGTTGATTTAGGTCACCTCATAAGACAAATGACAGTAACCTGCAAGCCTGCTAATGCTCCACCCAGCTGCCTTTAATAGAAGAACCTGCCTGAGCAAGGAGCCTGTAGCTTGGCATAACAGTCTTCCAAACAAGGCTGTTTAGTTTCAGTGCTTTTTAGGTCAGGCCAAATGGGAGAGGATAGCTGCAAAAGCAGCTCCTCCACCAGATCTATGTGGTGGGAAAATGTCTTGGTCACACAGAGAGATGAGGACAAAGGAATGCCCTGGAATCTATAAATGGGCACAGAATTGGAGAGTAGACCAGGCAAAAAGATGTAGCTGGACAGGAATCAGAGTCCAGGCTACCTTGGGAGGAGTGACAGGTACTCCTTCCATTCCCACTGTCAGCACAATGCAGCAGAAAGAAAGAGAGCAATTTCAAGGTCGTATTTATTAAAGCCTAGTCTGAACATTGACAAACTGGCAAGATTAACAAAACCAGTATTTTGCTAACTTCATCTTTGTTCTGTGGCTGTAGCTTTATATTGTTCTTGTGAGGTATGTCCAACAATCCAGGAGAAAAATAATTTTTAAGTAAACATTGTACAGCTTCCATGCCAATCACCTTCTCCTCAGCTCTAGTGCCTTCATTGTGTCACACAAGAGGAGTGACAGCAGGAAGCTCAACCTTTGCAGACTTGCTGAGACTCTTGTTACAGCTGCAGTGTGTGTGCTGCCACGCCAGCAGCTGGATAAGGACTGGGAAACAGGGCTGCTTCCCTTGACCCTCTCCCCCTGGAGGCTCCCTGCTCCTCCTCACCGACCCTGACACAGCTGCAAAACCAACTGGAACCTCAAGCACAACAAACCCACCAAAGCTAAAGCTCCACCTTTTCAAAGGGGTTCACGGTACTGTCCTGAGCCCCACATGTGGAATGCAAGAGGGTTTTGTTTGCAAAATGATCTAGAAATAATGCTGGATAGCAATCAGAAAGCAGATACCATCCTCCCCCCTTTAAGAAGTCATTCAAATGCAAATAACTACCGGATTCATGTCCCCATTGTGCAAGGCCTAGGTCCTGTCCAAAGCAGTATCACCCAAAAAAACTGGCACGCACTAACTCCTTGTCCAAGTCTGTTACCCAAGTGAGAGTCAATGGCCTTAAGCTGACAGGGAGTCATTGATCCATGATAAAAATCACAGTAGAAAACAAGCAAGTTTTGCTGCTGCGATCACTGATTTCTAGGGGGGGAAAAAAAAAAAGCTATTTTAATTCCAGCCAAAATTTATTTCATAACATTTGGAAACAGAATTTTTCAAAAAACTAAATGCCACATTGTACAGGACTAAGCCACTAACCAGCTACGATTCTCAGAAAACTGTAAATCAAAGATATTTGTTTCGTGTACAAATACATAGTGAATATTTAAGGCATTGAATTTTCACAAAATCTTTCAGGAGATTGAAATACATAACTCTAAAGTTGGGTTTTGGTTTGGTTGGGGGTTTTTTTGTTTGTTTTTGTAAATACAGCATTTTTTCAGTGTTCCACATAAAAATAAGCAGCATGCATGCCACAGACACAAGACACAACCCATGATTTTTTTCAAAACCCAACGATTTTGAAAAGTCCTGTTACTAATCCACAAAGCTGTCTAACCAAATAAAAAGCAGTAATGAAAGTCTTTAAAAATCTAAATAAAAAGCCTTTTCTCCAGTGATACAGAGAGAAATACAGTAAACCCATGGTATCTTAAAATAGATTTATCTGCTCTCAGTAGTGATAGGTTAAATTATACATGCCTATTTTAGATTTCAAGATAAGAGTTTACTTATAATGGTAGCATTATGTTTTTAAAAATCACATTTGAAATACTATAAAAATTCTCTGAAGTTTTCGCTTGTCAAATTTTTAACAATTTTGAAATGAAATTTTAACAAATAACATTAAGAAAGATGCAGTCAAAAAACTTGCATGATAAGAGTATGGCTTTTATATTATTATTTTTACTGCTTATGCAGTGTCAAAACCTGCTTGCAAATACATCTGTTATCTGTTTCTAGATATAGATATCATCCTCACAATTGCAAAGCTAAGGTATGGCATGCAAAAAAACCCCAAAAACATTTGAATGGGATATAACACAGAAGAAATAAGCAACTTTCTAAGTCAGTTTCATATCGGTTCATAGACAGACTCCTCAATCACCCAGAGATCTTCTCCAGTCTTGATCAAAAAAGAAATACAGACACATTTGCTATCCTGAAACTATTTGCAAACCTCACTATACCGATCCATAAAAATAATATTCAGTTTGCAAAAGAATGACACAGTGGGTTTTTTTTTTTCTTTTAAAGGTTTTTTACATTGATTTATCAGATATAAAGTAAAACATGACTATTTTCATTGCTATTACAAAATCAAGTTCTGATATTCAGAGATCAATATGAAATACACCGATAGCCTTACTAGTTTGCACTGGGATTTTGAGAATTTATAATGATTAAACCCGTGGTGCAGTCAAATGATCTTAGTTATTTTGATCAGAAAACATCTACCTCTCAGGAAAAATGTTTTTAATAAATACGGGGAGTAACGCTAGTGGAAACTCTGTTGCAGTTAAAAAATTTGAAGGTAGCATATTGTAACTAAACCCAGGTGTTTTCTTCTTAACTGATTTTCAAAATAACACCTAAAGAATAATACAGCTTATTCCCCATATTAAACAAAACCAGGACTCATTAATAACAATCACATCTAGTTCTAATGCAGAGATTTTTATCAATAGCTAGCAGTTAAACACAGTAATAGACCTGTCATTTTCTACTGTCTTCACAAATACTTTGACATCACATATCTGACATCTAAAAGTAATAATGATTTTAAAAATAGGTGTTTCAAGATCTCTTATTACAAAGGCAAAAGTGCTGACAAGGAGTTTTTCTTAGCAAATAGCTGTGCAGACTTAAACGGTGTAATCAATTACAGATTTATTGAAAATTATTAACTAATTATGATCTATCAGACAGAGGGTAAAAGCAAACAACAATCACTTTCAGTTAATCGGAAGAACTGTTTACAGTTCTCTCTTTCAGAGGTACTTTTGCTGCTTCTCCTGCATAATCAAACTTCACCACTATTCAGAATCTGCCAGTTTATCATTTATGTAGATTTTTAAATTTGTTTCATCCATGCTCAGTAAGGAAACCAAATGGTATTTCTGCATCTAGAGACCCAAAGCCGGTTTTCATAAAAATACAAAGCTCAGATATCACGGAAATAATTCCTTTCTGATCCTCACATGAGAGCTGATTTTGACCTCTCAGAATGGAAATAACTTGTGAAATCACGGGTGGCCTTGCATGCAGAATAAAAGCAAGATCGAGCTTGAAATTAATTTTTTTTTCCTGATGTTCCTATGTATTTATATGTAAACACACTGAAAATGCACAGCAGTTTGCTATGTACAGCCTTGCTATTGATGGGAATGGGATCAAGCGGTCCATATTAATTTTTTGGAAAGAACTTATGGTCTCATTGGGTGAAATGGCAAAACATCAGTTGATTTCAAGCAGAGCAGGATTTCAGCCCTGGCATTTGGGGGGAAAGGGTTATTTTTTTTTCTTCGCAAAATGCTGGGGTTTATGCTCTGTGTTTAAGCCTGCATTAATGAGAACACCTGAAGGATATGTCCCTCCCTTCCCAAAATAAATTCTGAGGAGACTCCTCCTGTATATCCTCCAGCTGTATATGCTCTAATTAAAAAGGCTGCACTGCTTCCTGCTCAGAGCACTTCAAAAGGCCTCACTGCTCCCCTTGACAGTGCAGTGCCCGGTGCTGGTTCCTCTTACCTGTCTGTGCTTATTTATGGCAAGCACCACTCACTCGAAGCCATAAACTGCACCCGTATTTTATTCTGTCTGAAATGCATAGCATGTTTACAGGAAAGGCGTAGTAATGGTCAAACTAATCTTAAAAAAAATAATAATAAAAAAAATAGAGCGTACGGAGAAAAATGCGGTTGCTTGCTCTTTTGTCTTCTCTTTTTTGGACATAAAAAGAAACTGGTCAGCGAATATGTGACCTTTTATTTTCTTACTGTCTGTTTGTTCTTAATTTTACATTGCATTAAGTAAAACCATGCAAGATTTTGTGTGTGGAAAAATACTTCACTTCTCGTGCTGAATACTGATTGCTGGCTATCTAAGACTGACTTCAGGTGATATGACAGGTTTTCTCAAAAACATTTTTTGGGGAAACTCAAATACAGAAAAAATAATTCCTGGCATTTTTAAAAATCTGAAATAATAGGAGAAAAAAGAGTGCTTAGCACATTTAAAATATTTTTTTTAAAAAAAATGCAGTGTTTACCAGTCTCAATCTTTGCTAAAAGCACTCTGATTAATCCTTTCTCATCCGCAAAATTCGAAGGTGAGATGTTTCCTCCCCAGTTAGTTAATAATAATTCCTCCCACTCTTTAGTTAATAACAATGGAAAGAAAACTTGTTGTCACTTACATTTGTGTCTTTAAGTTCCACAGCAAAGTTTAAGGAAAAGAAAGGTGAGGGTATAAAGTACCAAATAACATGAGAGACAGATGCCCTGTGCATTTAAAGACTGAAGTGGGGTACCTAGCGACTCAAAGGTGGGAGGCGAGGGGAGATGCAGGGGCACATACTGGGTTTCTGACACGACGGAGGCACCGGTACAGGGCTTCCAAGTTATAATCTCCAGAGAATTTGGAGCAGAGGATAATAAATAGGGAGAGAAATGAAATCTCCCAGTGCAACATGAGCCCTGGCGAAAGGCTGCCCGGCGCCGCGGTCCCCGCTGGCAGCCTGTGGCCGGCCTGCCAAGGTGTGACCACCTGGGCGAGGGCGGGCATCGCAAACCTGGCGCTTGGAGCGTCGTGCACCAGAAACGGGGGGAGGGGATAAAAAAACCTGCAGAACGGGCGCGGTTTAAAAAGTGCAGCTTAAAATAACAGAGCGGGAGGGAGCCTCCTCCCCGAGCCGGCACCGCGGCATTTAATTGTGTTGGCTTTCTGCCGGGGGTGCCAGAGTCGGCCCTCCCGCCCCCGACAGGTATCGAGCGCAGCAGCCCCGCCGCAGGGGAGGGAGCGAGCGAGGGAGGGAGAGAGGGAAGGCGGGCGCGGGAGGGGGGCGGGCGGGAGCCCCCGGCAGCGGGACGTGCCCTCCCCTCCCGCCGCGCCCCGGGGCGCGGGAGCGGCCGACGCCGGGCTGCCATCGCCCCGAGGGAGCGCGGCGCTCCCGCAGAGCCCGCGGGGAGGACGGCGAGGGGGTGCTCGGCAGCGCCGCCGGCCCTCACAGGGTTAAGGTCTCCCCGGCGCCCCGCCGCCCGCCCTCGCCTCCCCACCGCCGGCCGCCGCCGCGCCGCCTCACCTCGGTGTCGTTATTCAGGTTCCACAGATCCAGGCGCCCCATCCCGTCCACGCAGGCGAAGAGCGCGGGATGCACTGGCGACCACATGACATCGTAGACATAGTCGGCATTGTCTTCAAAGGAGTAGAGCGGCTTGTTGTGCTGTAAAGCAGAGAGCGGCATGAAGACTTCGTGGCGCTAGTGCTGCCTGGGGCTGTCTGGCGAGTCTAATTAAAAACTTTGCACATTTACAAAGTGTCATAAAACTTCGCCAGATGAAAGGTCCTCCGCGAAGGGCGGGACTGCACTTTAATGGGGCAACAACTGTCCGGTGGGATAAATGAGATGCCCGGTGTGAGGGGTGTGGGACGCGAAGATGATGGGGCGAGGGCGGGGAGCGCCCGTGGCTGCTCCCGCTCCAGGCCGGCTGCCCGGCGGCGGGAGGGGGTGCGGGATGCAGGCAGGGAGCAGGCAGCGGGCAGGCACCGCCGCTGCCGCCCGAGCCCAGCGCGCTGGCGGTCGCTCCGATAAGGATCGTGAGAGCGGCGGGAGCAGCGCGGCGCCTCCGCGGCCCCCCGCGCACCGCGGGCGGCGCCTGACACCTGGCGGCGGGCGGCGGCAGCGCCCGGGGGAGCCTCGGGCTGCCCGCGCCCGGCCCGGCTCCGCTCGGCCTGGAAGGAGGGAGGGAGGGAGGGAAGGCTGTCATCTGCAGCAGGCGGGGAGTCGGAGGGAAGTTAGGAAGTGCACCAGGAATAAAGTGTAATTGTCCCTCATAAATTATTCATCGCATTTGCCTTGTCTTTTAATTTTTGCATAATGGCTTCGCTAATCCCCGATCAATTAATGGAAAATGAAATTTGAATGATAATGAAAACTCCAGAGACGAAAGAAATTAAGTATTCTCGTGGCTCGTGACAGAAATCTAAACAATGGGGCTTCTCCGAGGGTCTCCCTCACTCCCTCCCTCTTTCTCCTGCCGTTTCCTGCCGCCTGCTTGGCGAGAGGGGCACGGCCGAACGGGCACCCGCCGCCCCCCGTTCCCGGGAAATGCAGCTCCGTGGAGGGTGCCAAGTCGCACCGCTAAAACCACTCGGTCTCGTCCCTCTGGAATTCACCCCTGTGCAGTTTTTACGAAAGATACAGTGGCCTCAGCGCCTTAATGTATACAGCCATGAATTATTTTTCAAAAAACTGGAGTAACTGATTGCAATTCTTGGATAGCTTTTCTTTCATATATTATTAATTTAGGGCAATAAAGCAGTTGGGTTTATATCTATTTACAGGTGGGTCCTTGCTGCTTTTGGCTTTGGTTCCCTTGTGCCCCATGGTGCTTCGATGGATGTTAGAGTGGGAAGCACTGAACATGGGACAGGTGTGCATTCACATCTGTAATCTCTCTGTGCTGCCATGGGCTGTATGGATTCCCAATGTCTATCTGCTGCATTGTGTATTTTCACTGAAAACATCTAATTTAGGTTCAAATATATCAAGGGTCTAAATTCTGGAAAAGTGGCCATTAAAGATAGTAGTGCACCAAAAGAAAAGGAAGTCTCACCAGCTGCTAGGTGAACGGTATTTTTCTTCTTCAGGGGAAAAGTGCTGCAAATATAGCACTTTAACATTTAATGTCATGGGTGAAATAACAAAATTCCACAGAAGTTAGAGGTCTATTAAGATATCAATCAATTTGAAGCAGACTTCAATCAGCATTTCCTTTTTGTCAGCATATCAAAATTGTTTTGATCTTATTTTGAGTGTGGCATATTTTTAATCTTCTTTTTTAGTTCTGCTAGTTTATTTTCCAAAGAATGCTTAAACACCAAGGCATTAGAGGGAAGGATCAGGAGATTTGATGCTAGTCTGTATCTTGCTGTGCTCATGCTGTATAGTCTGGCAAATAGCTTTAGCTGCTGTGCCTTGGTTTCCCTGTTATCAAAATAAAAACACTTGAAGTGCTCGTATTTGATGTGAAAAGCCTCAAATAGCAAAAATCAAACACCTTTACTATAACAGTGGAAATATTCAGTCAGATAGAAAGTCAGGGGACAACAGGAATAATATGGCTTTTTAGAAAGTTCTCAATTATGTAAGGAAAGGCACACGAATGGAGGTGAATAGGGAATAGAGCACTGCAAAGAAATAAGAAATTGCAGCCATGTGAGCACCCCAAACAAAAGACAAGATCATCTGCAGTGTGGCTGGGAAATCGAGGAGAAATCATATGACAACACCAGGCAGTGGTAGTGGAGCTGAGCTACAGCCTCATGCTGCCCACAGTATCTCTACCTCCCCAGCCTGACTAGCCACTACTGAAAAAAAAAAAATATTTCCCATACTATATCTTATTTTCTTGCACTATTTAACTAGAGAAGAATGTAACAACTGTATCAGGTCAGGGTGGAGGTCCCTCTTGCTTCCCATCCCGTCTTCAATAGTAAGTGGCCTTTCTTAGTTGACATTTCATCCTGGTCTGATTTTGTCCTCTGAGAGCAGTTACGTTGATTTCATTGTGAAGACTAGATTTGTGAGGTCAAGTGTGTGTATAAATGTTCACAGCACTTCCTTACTGTAAGCCTGTTAACTAAGGGCCTGGGCCTGCAGATTCTTTTAATGTAAGGATTTATGAGTAAGGACCGATACGGATTGCTTTTAGAAAACATTGAAACGTGAACCACGTAAAGGTCACTTTAAAGCAGTTTTAGATTACCAAAACTTCAGACTTACACAATCTATAACTAACATATGGCTATTATTATGAAACAACTGAAATTTAAACTTGATGAGCTTTCATTCTTAAATATCAATGCACTCTGTTATTCAGTAGAGCAGAAGAAATACTTTTAAAGCAGTATCTTCAGACAAACTTGGGCCAAATCTACTTACTACTGGAAAAGAAGAGGGTAGGGTGAAAATGTGGCCCTATGGAATCAATGGAATTTTGCCATTGATTCCAAAAGGACAGGGCTTGATCATTTAGTGGAAAAAGCAAAAAAACCAATTCCAAGACATGTGGTTTTGTCATTTGTTTAAGCATGTTGTCAAAATCAATTGTTCCTCCTCAGTGTTTGTATATAGGCATTGCTTAAAAGGACAATGAAGGGTGAACATTTTAAATAGCCAGGAGCTGTCTAGGAACTAACACTTGTCTATGAAGTAAGAAACTCACCTAAATAAATTCTACGTATTTATATAAAAGAAGGGTTTTTTCCGCATATAAATTTGACCAGTCTATTCCACTTATTTGCATAGAAGAATTTTCTTTAATCGAGGAGGCACCACACATAAAGTAGCTAATTATCCATAGAGAGAAATGTACGCATATCCACAGGTTTTAACTAGCATCTGACTTCTGAAAAGCCATGGAAAAAGTTATTGGCTTTGCATGTTTCGTGAAAGGAGCGTTTTACACATTGGCACAATTTCTGTGAGTGTCAGCTCCCCTTAAAGGTACTTCCCCAGACTGTATCTTCAGCAGTACAGATGTTTGGTGACACCACACACTCTGCTGTCTCTGCTTCGTTCTTTCCACTCCATTGTCTTCCATTCTAAAGAGTATAAGCCAAACACAAACTTCTGGCTCACACCATATTAACAACAGCCATGAGTGTTGTGCAGTATTGTAAGTTGATTCAAGGTAATTTGATTTTTCTAGGTGTGCAGCAAATATGAGACAGATTCATTAGTCCTTGGTGTAGAAACTTTCTGAAGAAGCTGATGTGTTTGTTTAGGCTCAAGGTCTCAGGCACTTGGAAAAAGCAGAGCCAAAGTGGTCCTGAGCAGAGTGTCTGCTCCTGTGTCTGGCCCTAGATGATTTTTAAAGTTCCTTCCCATACAAACCATTCTACAGTTCTATGAATTTGGCCCCATGGGACCAAATATTGTATGATAGTCTTTGTTGATTAAAAAAACCCACAAACCCCTACAAAATGGTGTCAGACATCTTTTTTAGCAGAGATAACACATAGGGAAGCAAAAATCTTCTTTCTTTAAAGCAAGTGTTGTGGTGTCACACTGACCAGAGGGATGCAAATGAAACTGAGACAGGGCACAGCTTATGGGACTTCCACTCAGGTTAGGATCTGAGCTCGTTCAGTATTTTATGGAACCCTAGCTACTAGGCCCAGTCTTCTCCACCTTGAGAGAGACATCTTACTGTTTTGCTGAATCCAGGCTCATTTTTTCCTTTCTGACCCTGCCACTTAGTCAGGCCAACTCAAAAGGTACAGACAGTATAAAAAGAAACTAAAAGCTCCTGAGAATTTTGAGGTAAATACTCCTCTACTCAGCTTTATTCTGGTTTTGACCTTTCCCCCTTCAATGGTCTCCTTCTTGGGACACCAGCTGTTAGATGTTTAGGGTTATTTGTGCATACCTCTTGTGGTGAGGAGTACCTCTGCTCTGTATAAGGCTCTACTAGTCTTGCAAGCCTTCATGTTCTCCATCTGTATGGAGTCAAAGCAGTCCTGGTTTTTATTCAGACTGATAGATCTCTGCAGGAATTTTGCCAGTTGTGGACTACCATGTTTCTCCCAAATCTAATAGTTATGATGATCTAGGATTATCCAATAGTTCCTACTTTGATACCTATACTCATGGGACTTGACTTAGTTCAGTTTGTATTAGTTTTTAAAAGACACAGCAATCTCAGGAACTGTTACTAGATGTCAAAAATCAGAGGTACTAGTTACAAGTACATCCCTGAGCAAAGCCTGTCTGCATTCTCCACAAAGGGTATCATTATCCCACAAACCCCAATACTATACAACTCACAACTTGTAGTCTGCTCCACCTTTTCCAGGACTAGCCAAACTTCGAGGATGACAATGGGAAAGCAAAAGGGGGGTGTTCAAGTTTAGCCACCCAATGTCACTGGCTAACTGAGATGCCCTAAATTGAGTTACATGAGTAAAAGCTCCTTTACCTGTCTTAAAATTCCTTCTGAGTGTCAGTTTCAGTGCTGGATCACAGATGAGCCTCTGGGACTCAAAGGACATTTCACTGGGTTATGAGCTATGTATATGTTATGCCACCTCACTCTTGGAGAATTATTAGGTCACTGAATCAAGTCTAAGCTAACTTGATTAGGCAAGGCAACAGGCTTAATTTTTAGATTCAGTAGCAACAGGGGGAAAGAAATGAGTGCAGAAATGATCCCTACACTCTTGACAGCCCTGTTTTGTTTAAGTACTGTAGTATTGTTATGCTGATTGGTTTTTTTTGGCATCCTAAAAGTTGCAGACAGACAAGGCAGAAAACTGTTCACTTTTAGAAATGACTGTTCTTGCGGAGATGCTGAAACTGTTGCCTTTCTTAATTGCCAATAATAAAAGAAAGTCCAATATTTTTGCATAAGCATGTGGGAATTATTACAGATGGAGGAGGGGACAAGGGTGAGACTGAAAGGAAAGGGGCTATGAGAGCAGACCAAGTCTGGAGATAACCTGATGATTACATTTTTGTGGTTTCCTTCAAAGTCAAAGCGTCATGGCTGAGCATAAAAGAAGGAAGCAAAGAAAAAAAGGTTTGATGGCTGGTACAGGAGGCTTTAATGAGAAGTGATATTAATATCTAATACTGTGGCATGAAGAAAAAAAAAAAAGAACTTGGGAAGCCAGACCACACCTGACTTTTAAGAGCATCAAAAAGTCAAACAGCAGAGCTTTTGGAATCTGTAGAGATAGCCTTTTGGAATCTGTGGAAGCTAGCTTTATTGACAGGTAAACTGCTTATTCGGTTAATCCTTCTAAACTGTTTTAAGTCCTTTGCAGAGGTTCCGGCTGTGCTGCTAGACTTCTGTAGTTCTCTTCTATCCTGCCTTTCCACTTATACAGTGGAAAAATACCTTTTCATTTTCTGAAGAAAAAAAAGCAGAAAGCATAGCATTCCTCTTCATCACTGCATATTAGCTGAGGATCTATTTTCAATGAGTTTGATACAAATGTGTATTACTTGGTGTCTAATGTAAATTTAAATTACTTAACAGGTCTGCTTGCAATGGATGAGCTTTACTAACATCAAACTGTATGTAAGGCCTTGAAACTCTTCAAAACAGGCTTAAGAAAGATTTTATGAAGAAGATAATATGCAGACTGGGTTACAGTGTTCCCAGCTCACTTTTGTCCCCAGTTCCAATTGGCCAGGCTGGCGTATTTCTTGTTTCTGCATTTTAGATCATCCAGTTTCGTTCCCAATCTGGAACCCCTCTTACTCCATGCTTACAAGGGCTGTGCCTATAGGTTTTCACTGCATGAGGTTTAATATTCTATTCTTCACTTACCAACATCAAGCTGGATGCAGTGCAGATGGCAACAATGGAGAAGCCTGCACAGGTATTCACCATTTGTTCTGTATTTCCTCAGACTGCTGACTTCATTGCTAAAGGTTAATCAAGTTTTCCACCTTTTATTTAAAACATGTTTTAAGCAGGACAGCACTTCATTCTAAGCTACTAACTATGCATTTGTGTCACAAGATTTCGTTAGAAATACTATCATTTTCTTTGGAAATTCTCCCTACTTCTAAAAATGTTTCAAATTATTTTCAGAAGCTCTAAACACTATAGAAAGTCTTCCTGTCCCTACTTAGCAAACTGATTCAGTTTCTGTAGCTCATACTCCTGCCTTTATGTTACCATATTCCGATATTTTTTTCAGAGAAGCTCTTGAAGGACTTGCTGAGAAATACAAGCAAGGTATGTTTTTCCTAGACTGTTGGAAGAATGACCAAATCCTGGTCAGAAGAAACACTGAAAACAGAGTGAAACACCAAAGGGCAGATTTGGTCTTCTCCCTCCAGCTGCCACTCCTTATTTATATCCCCCATAAATGGGATAAGGAAGCAGAGCTGGAGAATGAGTGGGATGCTTAGGGAGAAGCAGGTTCACTGTGGTAGTGCTTTCCTGTCACGCAGGAGGGGCAGTGGCATGCACTTAAGTCCTCAATGTACCTCTCTTGGAATCGATGGGACTGGTCTCCCTGCTTCCGGTTAAAGAGAGGTAGTTTAGCTCAAATTGCAAGGCAAGGAGAGGAGTGGAATAATGTAGCTGTGGTTTGGTTGTTTCCGACCCCTGTGATTCTGACGGGAACATTCAGTATGAGGCCCCTAAAAATTAAATTTTTCTTTTAATGGAAAATGCTGCTTCATCACAGGGTACCTGGCCCAGCATTGCATGTGTACTCAGAGAATTGCCAGGCTTTCAAGTGACCCTGTTACTGCAGTTCCAGCTACCAGGAAGCAGAAGCAGGAGCATGAGGAACATCATAAGACAGCTGACACAGACTGATGTTACGGCACTATCTGCTAAATAGTCAAGATTAGTATTTGTAGCTGCTGCCACCAGGATGCCTGCAGAGTTTTCATGGGTCAGCAAGCAATGATTCTGAGGCTAATTATTATTGAAGACAACTCCATCCTGTAGGACTTTGAAAGATTCCATCTTTTTTTTACTGATAACAAAAGTCTCCCACATAGCAGAGAAAGGATGGCTGCATGAAGCAGGTGGGAGAAAATTTCCATTAGAGAAGAAATCCTGGGCTTTATATATTGATAATTGTCCTGAAATGTTTCACTATTACATGTGAGCTTGGTCCGCCAGCGTAATTCTGACAGCAACAGAACTGTCAGTGGGAGGTTTGCATTTTGATTGCAGCAGATTATATGAGCTCCTGAAATCAAATTCTGCTTTCCATGTGCAAATAAAGCTTTCACTGCTACAGATGGATTTATATTAGGGTTTTCTGAAATACAGTTTAGCCCACTGAGTTTTTTAGAACAGCCTTGGTATTTTAGATGACTGTTTTATTTTTCTCTCTGTGTGTGCCATTCTTCACAAAATGTTTCACAAAGAAGCACCATAGTTTGTGTGAGTAAATGCAATACGTTAGCCAACTGAAGAATACTTTCCTATCACTTTTCAAGTATGGCTACAGAGAAAACCAAAATCATGAGAAACATTTCATGTGAAGAACTTGGGGCTGATTTCGAGCCACCTGACTTCACTTTGGTCTTGCTCTTTTAAATTACCTAGAAAATACCATAATCTTCTTTTTTTTATACAGCTGGATGTCAGCCAGACCTCTGGCTCCAGAGGTAAAGGGCAAAACCTAAAAAAATCCTGTCTGAACAGGCAACTCCACCCTCTTCCCCAAGTCAGCTTGGCCTTTTGACAGAAAGCAAGCTCTGAAACAAATTCATTCATTGCTTTGTTTTTGGACAAAACTCAAAATTCTGAACTCACACCACAGAGAGACCATTTCCATGAAATCCCAGAATGCTATTTTATCACCCTTTGTCATTACCCATAATCAGATAAAATTAACATTTGCTTTTATCAAAGAGAAAAGCCCGCACTGGAAACGAGTGATGTCGAAGGTGATTGCTTTATGAGCAGAGTCAAAAAGGACCTCTGTGTTTTAATGCAGCAGTAAGGGAGACCATTCTAGACAGGTATCCAATATAAGAGGAGGGAAATCCTCCTCTGAGATAGACATTTGAGCCCCACCGAAATCAGTCAGAGAGAGGAGTAAAAAAGGATTCCACAGGATTCTGGCTGCAAACCAAGGTATAGCTATGTGTGTTTGGCGTGGGATAAAGAAGCTGATCTCTTCCTGGTAGTGGTTTGGGAGAAGCCAGAATAAGAAGACAGACTCAGGAGCTCAAAAGGGCTGACACATCTGCCAGTTTAGATATGACCTGAGACTGCCTAGATGCAAGACAGCCATCAAAAGCTACAAAAACTGATTATCTGCCAGATTTGGGCTCCTGTATACTCAGTGGTGGGAAGTAATGGTGGTACCTCAAAGAGATGTCTAATGTATGCATTACAGTTACTTCTTTCCAGTGACTGCATAAGAAACCAAAGTATGGAAGCTCTAATAAAGGACCAGAAGGATCCAACTTCATATGCAGTAAGAGTCATCTAAAATGCCGTATGTGATAACGTGAGAAGATATGGCCCAAAGGATTTAGGAAAGCTTAGAAAACGACATTAAGAATGAATATGTTCAAGAGTGAAATTCCAGCTCTTGTCTACACCTAAGTGCAGGTAAAATAAGGCACATGAGTAACCTCTGCATTTCACCAGTCCCATTTTGCTGTTGGAGGCCTGTCTGATCCTGTTACAAACTCAAGAAGTAGGGCTGGCCCCAATCGGACAAAACTGGTTTCCATCTAGGAGTGTCAGCACATTAAAATCAGAGCTTTACTCTGAGAAGATTCTACTATCAGTGAAACCAGAGTTGTTCATAGGCATAAGATATAGCTCAGAGCAAAATGCCAAGATCGTCACAGGACTTCCTGCCCTTAGGGAAGACACATGCTCCTATTCTACTCAGACCTTGGCAGCAGGGCTTGGTGCCCAGACCACTGGCTTACAGGATACTCTTGTGGAGCCCTACACTCTTCATAAATCACTGCACATTCACTGGAATAGGAACATTTTCCACAAGTCACCAGTTGGCGGCTGGTCACTAGTGGTGTCCCCCAGGGATCAGTGTTGGGTCCAGTTCTGTTTAATATCTTTATTGATGATTTAGATGAAGGGATTGAGTCCACCATCGGCAAATTTGCAGATGACACTAAGCTGGGGGAGAGCGTCGAGGCAGGAGGGCTCTGCAGAGGGACCTGGATAGGTTGGAGAGTTGGGCTGATTCCAGCGGGATGAGGTTCAACAAGGCCAAGTGTCGGGTCCTGCACTTTGGCCACAACAACCCCCTGCAGCACTACAGGCTGGGCACAGAGTGGCTGGAGAGCAGCCAGGCAGAAAAGGGACCTGGGAGTTTGGATTGACAGGAAGCCGAACATGAGCCAGCAGTGTGCCCAGGTGGCCAAGAAGGCCAATGGCATCCTGGCCTGGATCAGGAACAGTGTGGCCAGCAGGACCAGGGAAGTGATTCACCCCTGAACTCAGTGCTGGTGAGGCCACACCTGGAGTACTGTGTCCAGTTCTGGGCCCCTCAGTTCAGGAAGGATATTGAGGTGCTGGAGCAGGCCCAGAGAAAAGCAACAAGGCTGGTGAAGGGACTCAAGCACAAGTCCTGTGAGGAGAGGCTGAGGGAGCTGGGGTTGTTTAGCCTGGAGAAGAGGAGGCTCAGGAGAGACTTCATCACTCTCTACAACTCCCTGAAAGGAGGTTGTAGCCAGGTGGGGGTTGGTCTCTTCTCCCAGGCAGCTATCAGTAAGACAAGAGGGCATGGTCTTAGGCTCTGCCAGGGGAGGTTTAGGTTGGATATTAGGAAGAAATTCTTTACAGAGAGGGTAATCAGTCATTGGAAAGGGCTGCCCAGGGAAGTGGTAGATTCTCTGTCCCTGGAGGTTTTTAAGATGAGACTGGATGTGGCACTAGTGCCATGGTCTAGTAACCACGGTGGTGTTGGATCAAGGGTTGGACTTGATGATCTCAGAGGTCTTTTCCAACCCAGCTGATTCTATGATTCTATGATTAACAACTTCTCTCAAAAGAAGGGTAAGAGCTAAAGGGAGATATGTAAAGGATGAAAGAACTAAGAAAATCAAGCTGTTTATCCAGACTTTTGCTAAGTCCCTCAGCAGCAAACAAGCATTCTTTTAGCCCTTAGCTGAAACTAGCTTATGTTTTGCTATGCTTTAACAATTCCAAGACAGCTTCTGTCCCTTGATACAATATCAAAAAATTTGCACTCCAAACAGCAATTGCTGTAATAATAACAATACTTACATGTCATTATTTAACCTCATGCTATTCATTCATGAGGATTAGTGCTTAATTAATTAACAACACTTAGCATTTCCACTCAGCACTTTACCTCTTCAAAGCATCATACCAACACTACCTAATTAAGGGCAGAGCTCCACAGACACTTCACATCAGGACTTCTCTTTGACAGCTCTGCATCCAAGAGTTGCCCACATCGTGTAGCATGAATTCAAGTTGAAAGCCCTGCTAACTTCATCAGGAACCAGGTAATGCCCTAATTATCAAGAGACTATCTTTGCAATTTCCTTTTCTTTTCCTATTGCTTCTGGTTGCTTGCTATTCACCCAGGGATCTAATTATTGGCTAATGTGATGGATGATAATGTGAACCTTGTATTAGTGTTATCTACAAAACTCTCATTCTTCTGTTAGTGCAAACCTTATTCTCAGTCACCTGGTTGGACTGCCTTTGGATAGAAAATGTGTTAACCACAAAAACAGATTATAAAATGACAAGTGAGAGTTTTTAAGGGAGATGGTGCTTTCAATCCATCAGTCAAATGCCTGCTACAAAAGTGCCTTTCTTGAAAGCACCCCAGGATGCTACACAACATCAATAGACAATATAAACACAAAGCTTTTATGGTTCACTTTACAATTGGACATTGACTCTGAACCTGTGAAACAGAAAGGAATTGAATTTCATGACCAAAGAGTATAATGTGCACAGGATTAAGTAGACAACACTGGTAGAAGCAGGAAAGCAATACGGCATTGGATGCTGATAGGGAGATTAAATTTACAGATAAGAAACCAAAGGAATAAAACAATTCTGAGTAAAATCTTATAAGCCACTCAATACTTCATAACACTATTTCATATCCACTGTTTTTTTTCCAGAGAATCAAAAATGCTGATGGATTTGTTCAGAGCCCACTGGTTGACTGGGCCTTGATTATGAGAACTGAACAAAGCTCTAAATATGTGGTAGTTCCAGCCAAGGGAATTATACAGACAGTATAGAAGTAAACTTCTCATGCAGTCAAGTGGGAAGAAAAAGAAAATATTCATCACAGTTCAAGAATTTGTTTAGTGTCTCAGAGGATGTCTTCACAGGGCAGCGGCTGGCAGAGCAGCAGCCTGGGGCTGCTGCTGATCAAACCTGCTCCAGAGGAAAGCAAGAAATCCAATACAGCAATGTGCCTTCCAGCTCTGAGGGGTGCTGTGGTGTGTCACATGCACATCACAGCTTGCATCAGCTTGGTCAAATAGCTTTCTCAGGAAGCCCTTCTTGCCAGATGAGCCACAGCTTGATAGATACCAGAAATTTAAATGGTTTGGTTCTTTGAAAACTGATTGTCTTGAACAGAATCAGACCCAACCATTTTGACACTGAAGTATTCCACAACGATAACTGTGTATCTGCAGTGTCTTTGTGCCCAAAATAAGCTGTGTTAGTGTTACTGCTAAATTCTAAAATCCCAAGAGTTTAAAATAAAAAAACAGGCTTTATTATTGGTTAATAGAATTTCATTTAAACTGCAGATGGATGAGGCCCTTATTACCATATTCACCCTTAAGCTGAGGGTCATATACTCATCCTAGACTTTTCTTGACATGTGTTTGGAATTCAATACCTGCCTTTCATCTCCCCCTACTCCCCACAATTCTTCTCCCCTCACTCAGCTTCAACTGAATACGCTCCAGTATTCCCTTGCTACTGGTTACCACTGTCTAGGATTCCCTTGTCTCAGACAAATGGACTAGCCCCCAGTGAGCTAACCCCTAAGGTCTCCATCACTTGGTTACCTTGCAGCTCTTTCTACCGTTTACCATGTAGGACCCATCCCAGATCCATTCCTGCCTGCCCTGCTTCTGCATTGGTTAAAGCTGGGTCTACTGATGTATATGGTTACATTGGGAAAATCATGCATCTTTCTTATTACAAGTTTCCTAAAATGTAATGCTCAAATCAGAATCATCCACTGTGGTTCAGGAAAAGATACCTGCTAATTAGCACACACATTGGATCAGACCATTAACAAATGCATTGGGAAGCTACTGTGGAAACTGATTCAAGTTATTATGTAGGTAACTGTGCTTCTGTTTCCAGCACAAAGCTGTCACATGAGCCCTTCTCATCACTTTTGTATTTACATTTGCTGTGCATCTGTTCTAGCATCTCTAAGCTCTGATGTCTTGGAAGAACACACACTGAGATACTTCCTGACTGGGGTCAGCTTCTAGTACTGGAACTCTGCTGGGTGTGGCTAAAGATGTGAACCAAACACAGGCATAAAAGCAAGTTGGTAAAGATAAAAACCTGGCATTTGGAAGGCAGTTCTCTGCACTGGTGCTTGACCAAAATAAATTTAGATTACTTCTATAATTAGGATTTTACCTTTTATTCTGCTGTTTTACTCAGCCTATACAATAAACCAAGTTGATCTGTTTAGTCTGCCTCATGGGGTGTTGGGGTTTCCAAGTTTCACAGAACTGCAGAATTTCTGCTGTTCATAGTGCTCTCTCTGTAAAAGGTCACAGGGAGATGTCCACAGAGTAGTCAGAAACAGATCCATGGTGGTCATGCATGTAAGTTCCAGCATGTATTTCCTCCCAGCTTCTAGTGTTTAATGTCACTGGGACAATTTATACTTTTGGCTATCAGAGCATCCTACAGCAGTGAGTTTCACAAGTGATATTGATTGCACTAAGTCATACATGTGCTTTCCCTGTTACTTCATCAGAAGAAAGTGTTCCTGTTGCTGCACCACCACTGTGCATAGTTATAAGCCTTGCAGTTTAGCCTGCACAGGGAGTGCTGCATGAATTGTTTGATGACTGGGAGTACAAGACATCCTAATCTGCTTGCCTAGTGAAACTGCTCAGCACTAGGGTTAATAATGAAATACAGGCCAGCTGAAGCAACCTTTAAAGAGCTTGGTATTCTCCAGGGCAAATATGATTGAGAGTGACACTAGCTATATATTTTACTAATTTTATCACTATACCTATTCTAAGCACAGCCTTTCAATTAATTGATTCTTAGGACCTGATACAGACTACTGAAATATTTCTGACAACAGCAATTTCACAAGTAGCATTACTCATCCCATCCCAACTCAGATTTCTCACCTTTGTGGTCCACAATTTGACTGTCCAGTCAAATGATGATGTGACAAAGAGATGAGAAAAGTCAATTGGACCCACTGCCATGTGACAATTGATTCCTGTGACAGGTCCTTGGTGGCCTTCAAAAATTTCACCAATGCCAGCTTTACTGCAGGAAGAAGAGACATTTACATGTGGAGAGTCATTTACCACCTAGTGATTTAACATTATTTTTCTTTACTCTTGGGTTCCTGTTTCCTTTTAAAGTACTATTTAACCTGTAAATCTCTCTCCTTTCACTAAGGCTTTTGCCTGCAGAGGGAAAAATTAATGCTCAGAATCCAGCACAGGGAGACTTTCTCATACCTGAAGACTTGCCTTACTCACTTCTACGTATACTGTCTACTACTGTAGTTTAAAGTAACATTTATGTATAATTATAAAATAATTCCAAATTGTAATTATACTATAGCTTATGTCTCTGAGTAAGCCATTATCACAAGGAATAACCATTAAAATAAAAATGCAAATATGTTAATGACTTATCATGAGCAATTCTTTTTGTCTTAAATACCTAAAATAACTTTTCACAGCAGTCAATCAAGTCACTAGGAAGCAAATATTTTTTCGCAGTAATTGAAGGAACAGGTCCTGTGATCAGATATCATACAGTTATTACTTTTAACAAGGGGAGAAATACATTTCATCAGCCTGAGGCTAGAATACCTATTAGGAAGGAAAAATACAACACTGTGTAAGACAGAATGTGCACAGTTTTTTTCTTCCTGGAAGTAAATGATGCCAGCTTAGTTGTCAGTGCTGTCTCACAGTGTACACAGAAAAGGGAATCATAAAATTACCCTTTTAGTTAGATTATAGAAAAACTGCGAGTGAAAGAAAATACATTAAAAATAGCCACAGCCCTGATGAGGCTGTCAGCGCTGTGCCAGTGTGAGTACAGTGTACTGAGAGCTGCACTGGAGGAAAAATGGGGATGGTAGCAAAAAGCTCCAGGAAAGACAGACAGGAGCAGAAAAACTTTTGTCAATGGCCAGCAGAATGTTTGCTAAAAGGGTGTGCTAACATGAGGATCTGCCACCTTCTCCCTCTTGTGAGGAACAAACCAGGAATGTCTGAAAAATCAGAAGTGAAAAATACCCTTGGGCATGCTTCGTTTGTCTTAGAAGCCTAAGATTAATTCAAACCATCATCAGCCACACAACCCATCAGTATATACCTAAATAGACACAATTTTGCAATACTGTCATTGGTCAGGCTAAAATAGAAATATTTGAAAATAAAAAAATATTGAACAAAATAACTCAAAACAGTATTTAGAAGACATTAGGGATGTCTAATAGAAGCCTTACAATCTTTAACCAGTGTATCAATGTCTCTTTGGTCAACAGAAACTCTGAATGTGATAAAATCTGAATTCAGCAAATATTGCAAACTACTGAAGTGTGGGCGTGAGCTCTAAGTCTATCAGTGGAAAAAGTTTGTTGTTTACAAAAGCATCCCAGAGGATGGAACTACTACTGGAAGCTATCAGAGCACATTAGCATTCCATAGATTTGCAGGGTGCAAAACAAGTAACTTGCAGTATTAAACTGCAGCCGGGGTTATGTGTGGAAAGGATATGACCCCCATGTGTGAGAGAGCACAGGATCCTGGGAAGGAATTAAGCAGAGCTCTCAAACCTATGTGGCCCACTACAGCCACATCCGTGCTAGCAAAGAGACCAGGCAGCAGGCCAGACTTAGGGACAACGCTGTGGGTGGCTGCTGGCTGAACAACAAAACCCTGTCACTCTCCTGGAGAGGGTGGGCATGTCCAAATTGCCCCCTGACAGTGGGGGCCAGCAGGGCTCAGTCTCTACCCTCTCTGCACAGATGCAGCCTGAACTGCTGCATAGGAATACCCGGAACCAGATGGCCACGCATGGGAAACTGCGTTCTCTGTTTCTCATGTGCACATGTGCTCATGGTGGCTTTTCTCTGATTTATGCTTGTGGAGTTTGAAGATGGAGCTGAGAATGGTAAAAAATAAAGCAGATTACCATCTCTTATGAGTGGTTGAGGCCTGATTACCCTGCAACAAAACTATCTCCTAAGGCCTCATTTGACCTGCCCAGATAATAGATACCTACATCTCAGCTAGCTGTATAAGCCTCCATCTCATCTCATGGGTGAGAAAGAGGCATTTCTGAGGTCCCAGTCATCTTCTCTTCGGGCAGATGGCTGAAAAAGGTAAAGGAAGTCAACCTAAGAGTAGTCATTGCTCCCCACCAACCTCACAGGGAGGCTGGGGCAACTACCTCAGTATAACAGGCTGTAGCACAGATGCTCAGAGTCAGGCAGCTCCTGTCCCCACTCTCCACACACACTTGGCTACCTCTCACCAACACAGGTGTGCAATGTTATATCAGTACAAAATGCTGAACCTCACCTTCCATGACGACAAGCTGTGTAGACTGTTCCCTCTTCACTGCCAACGACAAAGTTATTGACATCTCCAGTTGGAAAAGCCATTCCTGTAACCGCCACTGGTTTGGACTTATTGTACACAAGCTCCATGCTCTCCTACCAAGACAGATTTTTGTTATTCTTCTGTTTGTTATTTGTTAGTCTGGTTTGGTTTTGGTTTTTTTTCCTAATTAATTTCTAAACGTTGCACAGGGTAGCAGGAGAGGAAGATGAAATCATTTGACCCAGTCACGGGATTTTGGTTTCTACTTGGGATATTGTGAGAAGATGCAATGTCACTAGGATGCTCTTGCCATCCCCAACACTATCTGTCATACATTTGAGACTGGCAGGAAGGCACTGGTCTTTCCTGCATCATTTTAAATCAGGCAGCTATGACAGGTGAGAATTTAAAATCTGATGGTGCAGAAACTGAAGGTAATACCTTAATGGTTACACTTGCCAGCCCCAGGCTCTAATAAATCATGCAATACCCTTCTATTTACAAACATTTTGGAAATCAATTGTTAGGAAGCACATGTAATATTGTGTGCATCTGAGGCATTTATTACACTGTGTCATTTGTCCCTTTGTAGGACAAAATTAAAAAGTTGGGGTTCTGTCACTACCACCATTCTAAGCGTTACTTTTCAGGGATTTTTTGAGGTAACCAGAAACACTCCCTCTAGACTCCACCATCAAGCTACAAACCAGCAGAAATGTTTTCTTTTTTCATTTGGTAGCTATATTTCAAAGAGAATCAGCATGCCCATTTTTACTATTGCAAATACAATCACCATGGACAGTTTGTGGCCATTGCAAGATGCAAACACTTTGAGCAGACTTTGCACAACTTTTTGGTTTTTCAGCCTAAATCGTGTAACCCAAGAATCCACAAAAGGGCTGAATGATTTCACCATTTTCATTTTTAGCTATAAGTGGGTTTGTTTTCTATATTTAAAGTATCTAAGCTGCTATTCTTCTATGGCCAAAGCCTGTAGGGTTTTTCTCAGAAGGGTGTTTTGCTGTAACTAAAGAAAGTGAGTGTCCCTGCAAGAGGAGAGCGATGCAAATCCATAGAGAAATAGTTTTACTTGGTTTATACTTTTCTTTGAAATACATTTGATTCTATTATAAAGGAAAACATGGAAAATGTATGGGGAGAACACTCCATATTTCTGTGAATATGTGAGTGAGGAAGAGAGAGAAAGAGAGAGAGAAAATTCAGTGAATATGGGAGACAGACCATATATTTTTGTGAAAATCTTCTGGGATGAGATCATCATTTAGTGTCGCTGTGGAGACACAGCCATAGACTGTGGTGGACTCTCTCCTCCCAGCGCCCACACCATGGCTGTACTCAAGTGCTCTGTATCTGTGTCTTTGGAAAGTTTCAGACTGACACACATCAGCAACACTTTACTCCTCCCAATTTAAAACTGTGGCATGTAGCTCGACATCAAGCCCTGTCCCTTTTTTTTCTAGATCACCGTGAGCCATATGCCAAACTTCAGTGTAATATGGGATGTGTTCCCATCCTTGTTGAGAGCCAGTTTTGGAGCAGGGAAATTCCATCTGAGTGATGAGGTACCGGAACTCAGATGTTCAAAGATCTGTGCTTCAGAATTTAGAATTCCAGTAAATGAATACATAAGGGTGGAATTTATCTTCTTGATGTTTATATGAGAAATAAGGGAAGGGGTTTGGATGCCTGAGCATAGATGTCTGGACCATTTTAGGTGCCTCCACTTCTATTGCAGAAGAGTATTGGTATTTCGTAGTCCCAGGGCAGCACAACTACCAGCCCCACACTGCTGCCTTGGGCAACATGAGCAACATGGTTGACCTTCGGAAGCTGGCCTCACTTTGAGTAGGGGAGTAGATGGGATAACTTCCAGAAGCCCCTTCCACCTTAAGATTGGATGAAATCATTTCTGTATCCCAGGGTGGGTATCTGAAATGGCATTTCACACTTGGAGGGATTAGTCATTCTCCAGAAGCACCAGCCGCTCTCTCTGTTAAATGTAAAGGAAACTTGGAGTTGACATGGACTTAACTTTTAGATGGCTGAGGTTTAGGATAGAGAAGTCCCACCTCTTGTGTCAACACTGAAAAGCAAATAATTTGATAGTAATTGCACAATAATGCATGATTAATGGGTGGGTAATGGAAGCAGTAAGGGGAGTTTCTATGCAGCATTTTGAAACATGATCAGATCCCATTATGCTTAGTAAAAATGATATTAATTTTCTTTCCTAAGAAATGATGTATAAAAAATGAATGATGTGTTAGAATAGAAAATGTACTACTCCAGGAGATAACACTTAAAACATGCTTTCTGTACACCTTTTTCAGCATCGGATTCTTTGTTTAGTTTCCATTATTATAATCACTAGTGGTTTGAGAAATTTTCCTATGTTTCCTTTTATTTCAGGTACAAAGGAGAGGAGGGGAAGAATAGGTGATGGTAGCAAACATTCCAGAGAGACGAGATTAGTTCTAAAACTTTTGAATTGCATTGTTTGTTCCTTTGGCTACCGAAGGCAGGCAGCCATGTAAGCTGCCTATGTAAGCTTTCTGACTGTGTGCCTTGGAAACCTGTAGTGCCTAGGGTGTGTTCAGCAGCAGTGCAATCTAGTCCATATTTGTTAAACAATGCTGCAGAATAAGTGCAATTTATACCACAGGCGACTTCTGTAATTATCATGCTTTAAAATGGACTATTTCATTTTCACTTGAAACTGACCTATGTATTAATGTATTACAGTAATTGCATGATTTGTGGTAAAGGAAATGGGTTTGGCTCTTAGCAGAGGCTGCTGGAAGCAAGCTGTACTCTTTCAAGTGCATCCATTGAGTTTAGTTTGTATAGGATGTGAGGTTTGGGCTTTTAGGAGCTGTGTTCCGCTACACAGGTATCCTGCTCTACTGAAAGCACTTTTTCCCCCTGTAGAGATGAAAACAAACCCACCTGTGGAGTTGAGAGCATGTCCAGGCTCCAGGAGCACATTTTGCCATCCGTAGAGACAGTAATGAGATTGTGCGCATTCTGTGTCCCAACTACATTCACACAATACACAGGATGCTGAAAACACATTGATACTGGAAATCAGAGAGCCATCTCACATTTTCACAGACAAATTTCTAATGTCTCATATGTTATTTTAAAGAACGATTAAGTAGTCACACAATGCCTGGAAAATACAACTCAGCTTTTGCCAGAAAGGAATTGTTTTGCTTAGGTTTTTTTAATTTAAATTTTAAGAAGTATGTTGTGGAGGTGGAAATGTTTTCTAAGTTTCATTTTCCTCATAATAAAACAACCCAGCTGAGTAATGCTGAATTATGTGGATGAGATTTCACCCACAGGGACTTTATCAGTCTGCTGATGGCTTTTGACACTGAAAATAACCAGCAGAAAGAGGCAAATTGTCCAAACAAAATCAAAATGAAATCTTTATTCAAGAAAACAGCTGCATAAAACTTGAACTCTGTCAGAATTTGGCTTGCATGATAAATATTTGCAAATGCACTCTGGCTGAAGAACATGAACCACCCCATCAGCGTTCTTCAGCATTGGCCAATACACCTTTTTGATTCTGTTATTATAAATGGGGAGTGACTAAATTTAGGGTGTTACACCTGGCTCGACATAACACAGTCATTCCATGGAGGCTGAATTCCACGTAGTATGCATAATGAAACTTGGCCTATTCCTTTTCCAAGGAACCTGGTAACATTTTGAGCCTAGTGTCATCTGATATCTGATGGTAACATATGAGGGATGGGTCAAGTTCAGCAAACTCCAGAGTGAAAAATCAGTCAGTCTGAACAACAAGATTTAATTTCCTTTGACCTGTACAAGTGATACTGCTGAATTAAGGGTTAAACATATACAAAAGTCAAGCAAAGAAAAATTTAATTTCTCTGCTGCTTTTGCCAATAAGTAGAAGACCTGCGTTTCCAGAAAGAAAAAGCACTTTTCTCTAATACTTTCCTTATTTAAAGAAAATTAGGACCAACTTACAAGAGATCCCTATGGAGCTTCTAAGCCAACTCCATGCAGAGTTAGAAATGTAGCATTTACTCTTGCTGAAAGGAATGGCGGAACTACCACTTACGTCAGACTACTTCAAGATCCAGCTGCAGGTCACTTACCCAGTCAGTGGGAAAAGGCAGAAATCTTATTTCAGGTTTGATACCTAAGTGCTCAATAAATGTCCCCTCTCTAAGTGCCAAAAGGGCAGCACCTGTGTGAACATTGTTTGTGCACACACTGAGAGGGACCAAGCAATTACTGCTGCAATGGTACCTTGTGCTTGGAGTTCACCTGTACACACCAGTAAGTCACAAGGTCCATTCTGATGCTGATTTTTTTCTTTCTCTCAAGATTTTCAGGCACATGGTTTATCCCAGATCATCAAATGGACCCGAATTGGTCCCTCACACGTGCTTCACACTATTACCCTCATATAATGGACCTTTTTGCTGCTTAGTTTTAAGGTAATGACCCCAGTGCTAAACATGATTGCTACATACTGATGTGTGAAATAAGCATAGGCCTATTTTTTCATGGGCATTTGAACTCCAGTAGTCCAAACAGACAGTGACAGAGTGGGTGGGAGGAAGCCAAAGCAAGCAGTGGACTATCTAGGATATTTAGCAGGGAGGAAGACAGTAAGCTATGTCTTTCCAGCAGCACCTCAGTGTGTCAGGTCTGGCTTTAATCAGGGCTACCAGCCATCAATTTCATGCACAATAAAACTCATGGCAGAAATGAAAAGATGTAAGGAAAGCAGATGAATAAGACAATCAACTGTATGCAACAGAAAGTCTAAACAGGCTCCTTCCTTTCAAAGGGTCGCTGCCAGCTTGCTTTTATTTATTTTGGAAATGAAATCATCATGCAAAAGGGTTTTGTCTTAATTAAAATTTCCTGTTGTTCCAAGTACAGATGTGTGGTGGGTGTGAAAGGAAATTAGTGAGTAAGCTGCGGGTAGAATCCTCTTTCCTGGTGAATCCAGGCAGTAATCAGTGATACTAAATTTCAGGAAGGTTTAAGTCAGTGAAAACAACACGATTGTTTCAAATAAACAAAGCAAGAGAAAGAAAAGCGAAAAACCCTTTTTTCTCCTATGGCATGAGTTCAAATTAAAAATGACTATTCAACTCACATATAGCAGTACATAAATTAAGATCATTACGGTAGAGTTGTCTTAATTTAATTCTTTTTTTTTCTCAGCAGCTAGGATTCAAGCCAGCCTTTTGCAACCAAGACCTCATTTGCAGTTTATGTAAGTAATTCCTATTTATATACATAAAGTAAGCACTCTTTTATTGTAAAATCTGATCACTCCTGAAAAACATCATGCTTCGTCATGGTAAGACTGCTTAAACACTTATTTATACCAATCCATGACAGCACATAAATTGCCCATCCACAACCAAAAGTAATTTATTTATATTTGTCAAAAGCAAAACAGCATATATTGTCCTATTGCAATAATAAAACTACTTTAATATATAATTCCAGGAGGTACAATTTTGCCTTAAGTGATTTTTGAGTGTAAACAAATTACTTCCCATTAATCTTTTCTTTTCCACTAGATTTCGAGTCCCAGTTGTTCAATTTTCAGTGATAGTCAGCGTCTTGCTATTGGTTTTCTGGTCTGCTACATCTCTAAATTGCACTTCCAGGAGAGACTGTTTCTTTTCATGCAGATTGAACAACATTATTGGCGACAAAATGAGCAAAACATTAGGGAAATGAAAAGCAATGTTGAAGATGCAACCTGTGGCACAGATCATTAGATAATTACATCAACATTCATGATAGTGGAAATTTAGGGAACAATATTTGTAATGCCTGGCCCACTAAGTGTGTCTGTGCACACCTGTCATTTTGTAATATAAGAGACTGACCATCATAACACTGGCCCCACACTGAATCTTTTGCATCAATTTACGTGGCATGGCTTCTAGAGCTGTCTTTTAACTCCAGGGATTATGCTGTCACAGTCAACAAAAAGCTGAACTTTGATCTGCAAATTCCAAAGATTAGAATCACAGAATTGTGAAAGCTGGAGGTGCGAAAGTACCATCATGTTGTCCGATCCTTCATTCTGCTAGAACAATACTATTATCTCTTAGAGTGCTTTATGTAGTTCAGTTCCTTATGTTTCTGAAAATCTGCATTTTTCTGCACTCTCATATGATACTTTGTATATTTCTCCTCCTTTGCACTTTTCAGTAAGAAATTGCCCTAAGCCCACTTCCAAGATGAACTACTCCACTTTCCAGCTGTTCTGAAGAGTCTGCCTAAGCCTAAATCCTGGAGGACAACTCAAGAATGCACAACATCTTTGTGCAGAATTGACTGAAAGTCAGTACAGTAGCAGAGTGAGGACACTTTGGCAGGCAATCCAGGCTCATCTCTTCCTCCAGCACAATAGTCTCCTACCACAGACATCATCCTTGTATCACAGAGAAACTCTTCCTTTTCAGGCATTTTTTATTACTGCTCTGCCTGTATGCCTCCCAGATATCATTAGAACCCATTTCCACCATCACTATCCGCAGGTACCAGTGTGTGTCAGGAAAATGCTCTCCCACATCATTCTATGGAAACAAACTCCCCCCCAGTGCACAAGCTCTGCCCTATGGCCCTGTCTAGAGTAGGAGACCATGGCAAGCATTTATGTATTCCTCTATTAGAAAACAGAAGCAAACTGCCACACTCTTTTAAAGGGTACAATGTGACTTACAGGACTCCACTGAGATCACCATAGGTGCCTAATCTGGTTCAAAGGAGAAATTTGTGTACACCAAGACAACAACAAATGATTCAAATTGCCTGCCATGCTGGACTGACAGACACGCAGTCTCTATAATGACCTGTCTTTACAGGCAATGGAGAGCAAGAGTTACAGTGCCACTGAGCTGGCACAAAGGTGCCTCACTCAAGTGTTGTACTCAGTCCTGCTTTTTCCCTGGAAAGGAGAATAATCTCCTGACTAGACTGTATGAAGTGTGATGGTTAAGTACTTACAGGAGGTTGTTGTACATCTCTCTTACCTATTTCTTTCCTTTCAAGGGCCACACTTAGGTTTTCATCTGTGTGGCAACCAGCATTGTAGACACAACTATACAGTTCCATTTCCTTGCTCGCCATTTCCTCTTAGGAAAGGAGGAGTGATTTTTGTCCTTACCGTGTGAGCAGCAGCAGATAAGGGAGTTCTCTGAACTGGAGTGCGCCTGTGACTGCGATTATCCCACAAGACAATCTGGCCAGAATATGTTCCACCAACGACAAGGTTTGGGTGAAAGCGGGCAAAACAGACTGACATCACAGAGGACTGGAGTAAAAGAGGTAGAGAAGAGAGGGGTTACATGATCAGTTATCTTCAATGCTCTCCCTGGGGAATCATATGGTAATTAGCATTTTATGTTTTAAGAATCACTGTATGAACTGTATTCATACTCCTTGCACACCAGTAATTCTACTAAAGCCAACAGGACACATGCAAAGAGCTGACTTTGACCCTAAAATGTGTTATTCCACTGGTCCTCGGGAAAATATACACCAAAGGGTGAGTCTAAGCGTGGTGCTAAAAACCTGAGATAATCTCTCCATGACAGTGATGGGAAAGTGCTTAATTTCATACAGAAGTGAGAACTCCAAGTAACCAGATACCCGCTGGAGAGAGGTTGACATCCTCGCCCATGATATCCCATTAGGGAGAGCTCTACTCCTATTGCTTCTCTAACTTTGAGCTCTCAGGTAATGAGATGAGTCCGCAAGAGACCATCCACAGTGCACCTCAAGGTGTGATGTCCTGAGAGCATCAGCTGACAAGCTGCATCTCATTGTTGGATCCATGACTGATTTCTCTGCTGCCGAGGTGCTCTTGTAATAGCAAAGGGAACCACACTTTCCTCTATACCGTCCAAACAGAACTCAGTTTTTCCTCATTTTAATGACATCTGAGTTGTCTTTGTACATTTTCTTTAGCTGGGGATGCTGAGGAACGAGACTGGTATCATGGTTGCCCTGGCTACCTGGTAGAGTGCCCCACAAGCCAGTATGAAGATTGGTATCTATCCCAACTACTGCTTTTCAATGTCTTTAAAATAACATGCAATAGCTGAAGTCTTCAAGGGAACAATCCTCAGAACCTTCATGTGCCAACAAGCTACAGCTGAGAGCAACAAGCTGTAACTCCTTCAAGTCTTCCATTCTCTTCCTAAGGAATTATTTCCCAATTTTATATAATTGGTACTGTATACTATGTCTTTGTTCTATGCAAATTGGAAAGCAAATGTTACAGCATTCATACAATTTCCTGAGAATTCACATACTAATAAAGAGAGTTTGCAAACAAAAACAAATGTCATTTTTTAAATAGCAGTTTTAGTGATGTTTACTAGCTGCAGAGGAAGGCTTGAACTGCTGTGGCAATTACAGTCAGAAAGTTAAATTCACTGTTAATTTTTGCATTCTTAAAAATTCATTTTCTGACTGTTTCCATTGAGTTTTGCTAACAATTTTTATTTATATTTTAATGACTGAATATTTTGAAGTGTTGGTGTTCCTATGTGGGAACACACTTTACTAAATGACAACGGGTTAACTAAATCACCAGATTTCAGTTGCATAAAAAGCATGGCAGACATTTAAGTAAATGTCGTTGAATTGGGAACATCAGAGTTGCCAAACTGAACTAGACCCAATGTCTACCTAGGTAATGGACCTGTTTCTTGCAGAAGTGGATGGAGTTGTGAAAACCTTGACGTGGGCAGATGTGTTATCTCCTTTTCTTACTGCTCCTCATTCTGATTTCTAGTGGCTAGAGACTGATTTGAACTTACCAGAGACTTGAAATCACTTCTGATAGGGCTAGAATTAATTATGCTAATTCCTGATGTCTATAACTAGATTAATAAGAATAAAGCAAAATATGAAGTTTGAATACTTTTTACTGGCTGCCTGATATCTATTGTTTAAAGCCAGATTAAATGCTAAATTAACTTAATAGACACATTTATAGCACACAGCAGTATATTTAGTACTGTTTTTTGGACCTAGTAAGATCAAGACAACGAAAAAAGCTGCAATTGCCTTTTTGATTCCCCAGTCTCTCTAGATTCTTGTGGCCCTTCACTTGACATCTATGATACCTTCGCTTGTTGACTAAAGCTTTTTCATATAGTTCTCTGATGTTAGTCTAGCATCTAATGATTAGATGATTAGTGTACAAAAATGCCTGCTTTAGTCCATATCTATCTAAGCACCTGAGCATAGTAATTACACTATGGTCAGTTGCAGCAACAAGAGGTAGCTTCCAAACACCATTTCCAAAGGACCTAGCTTTACAGAAAAGAAAACCCACCTGTAAGGAACAAAATGTGGGTACTGCTAAGAGCAGTTTAAAACTCAGCTACACTGCAGCTGCCATCCAGTTCCACAGATGCCCCCCACATTATAATTAAAACGGCTTTACAGCACATGTTCTACATTTTATCTCTTTGTTTAATGGCTTCGTGAGTTGTTTTAATCAACCCCTATCATTCCTTATAGCTAAACTGACAGATATTCTTACATGAAGTGAAATAGCCAGATGATTTTAAAATAGTACAGCTCCACCACTGTGTACACTCCACAGCAGCTACAAGGCTCCACATGTATTTTAAGAAACCCCAATTCAGTCATTCCACAACAAAGTTCTCAGTTTGTCCCAAACAAACCTGGGAGACTCTGAAGCAGGGCAAAGAAGCCAAGTGGACAGTGTATTTTTAAACATTCTGTTTTCATGGTTAGCATGTTTTTGAATCAGAATACCAGAATACAGTTGAATGGTCAGGATATAAACTGCTAAAGGGTGTTTTTCATAAAGTTCAAAAATAACCTACAGGCGTGACACGGAGTTAAGCCCTCTGCACTGCTTCTAGTTTTACATATTGCTCCAAAGTAGCTTGCAGTCTTCAAATGTGAAATGTTCACATCCTTTTAATTATTTCAGTATTATTTTTCTATAAAAGAAAAACTTCTGTCAAATATTAGAATTTAACAATTTAAGGAGTCCACTCCATACCACTTAGTATAGTGATTATTTTCTTAAAATTAATGGCAGTTCTCAGATGAGTAAGGGCTGTAAGATCAAGCCCATTCATTTAACAGCTTTAAAAGCATTCATTTCTTAGCCATAATGGGAGAGAGCAGCAGACAGGTCTCCAGTCTGTCTGAACAGCTCTGTGCTCAAGGAGAGCTGCAGAAACCATTCCCCATAAGCTTCTTCTGCCTCCAGGCTGCCTCTTGTTTGCCCATTCAAGTAGTCTTGCTCCTCTAAAAGAGAGTTTTGCTACTGACTTCAAAGGGGGAGGATCCAGCACATGGTGAGGTTTTTAAAATAACAGCATATCCCTTGTTGCACTTCTGCCACACCTTTCTAGGGAAATCTCACAGTGCTTTCCAATAACAATGGTAAAGCTTCACAGCTTTTCAGTTAGGGATATTTTATGCACTGTTGGTGCTTAGTTACCTTTTGTAGAGGGCAGAAGCAGCATTTAGAATAGGAGATTCCCGGCATTATCTTTTTATGGGTGCCACAGAGCATCTATATCTTCCAGCTGGTGGGACCCAGAAGAAATGGACACACCCCAGTGTCTGGTCATCTGCATTTCTCTGAATTGTGCTGTGCAGTGAATAATTTCATTATTTACTTTAGCTTAATGCTCAGGTATTTTCTCCCTCTATGCAAATATAGCCTGCTGGATTTTGCTTTCTCTGTCTTTTTTTAGCTTTCTCAGTGGCCTTACTAAGGGCTTCTTCTGGTACTTCTGGCTTTGCAATCTTCCACCCAGATGTTCTACTCCTAGTGGAGCCACCACACTAGTGCTGCTGCCTCATCCCCTGTGCATGCTCTGCCTCTCTGTGGAGACGAGCAGTTCTTCAAGGGCCAGGGGAGCTAGCCTGAGTTAGTTCCAGGTGGGAGCACGGCCCAGGGCATAAGGGAAGAGCTCAGACTGATAAACCTGTGGTTTTTGCCTGGAAAACAAGCAATCCTGCTTCCTGAATGATAAAATTTCTGCTCCCAGTTGCTACAAGAACCTCACTGAACACACAGTTGAGATACAAAACATGACATGTCTGTGCTCTTGTCACAGCAAAGAGAGGGCTGGCATCAGAAACAGAAATGTTGCCTAGCCCTTGGAGGTCTGCAGTCAGGGGCACGAAGGAAGCACCCCTGGTCCCCTGCCTTGTTGGTGTCAGGTTGTCTCAGCCTGTGGGGAGCAGCACTGTGGAACTGCCTCTGCTTCCCCCCTCCTTCCCTCCTCCCTCCCCACTGATGCACTGATCCAAACAGGCCCTGATCCCTCTTCAAGTGGCTGGCAAAGCTGGTTTTTATTTTAGAAGCTTAATACGGCCCAGATTTGGATTAATAGTGGCGTATCCCTTCAACCGCAGGTACACGTGCTCGGAACAGACAGTCATTTAGCTTCTCCTTACTGAGAAGCCTAACCTCAGTACCCACATCTGATGTGTGTAGAGCCCTGGAGACTCAGCTGTCTCTGCTCATGTCCATACGTTAGGATGGCACTCTGCCCAGCCACCAGTCGAACAAGTTCACAAAGACCTGGGTGCTAAACAATAATGACTCTCAACAGGCTTCTGCCTTCAGCCAGACCTCTTCTGCAGGAAACTGCTCCCAGAGCCAGAGCTGCCATACTGGTGCCATATGCCTACGCTTGACACCAGATGGATCTCAAAACAATGCTTTGTCAGTGGGAAGAAGCAATCTGAGGAGTTCACAGGCATTTCTAGGCTCCAGAACACCAGGTTATATTGCAGCAGGCACTCAGGAGACTCCTGGGTGTATTTTCTGGCTGAGTAAATGCATGTGAAAAAGCACTGCTGTCAGTGATATGCTGCTCTGGGTCAGTCTGACACAAACAACAGTGGACAACAAAATCAACTGCAGCTGAGATGAAGGGACAGATCCTTTTCCATGCTTGAGGGAATTGGCTTAGAGGGACTGAGAGCAGAGGGACAAAGTTGAGGTACTGCTGCTTAGCTATAACCATGAAAAGGTGCCAAACTCATAGTCCTTCATCCATAGGAACTGAAGAACAGTGACTGGACCTCTGATGCCCGCCCTTCTAAGAAATAAATAAATAAAGATAAAGGCCACTCCTGCTCATCAAAAGCAGTATTTAAAGAGTCTAAGCACTAATAGTCCCTCTGAGAGCTGCCCAACCTTCTTCTGACCAAGCCATCAGGAGATCATTTCATTCTTGCATTGCTACACACACTTATATCTGCCCCCAGAACAGATATGGATGATATACTTCAACTGCAAACATGGATTAAAATCATCATCTAGAAATAAGACAGCAACTGACTTACTAAATAAAACCCTTTTCCCTGCCAGGTCATGGACTGAGAATCATCATGGAAAGTAGCGGTATCAGATCTGACACTGGTTTGTTCAGTTTAGTGCCCTGTAGCATCCTTTTGCACCACAAAAGGTGCAAGATATCTTGAAAGAGACAATTTTAGGGTGACTTTGCTCTGGCTACTGAGATACCTGGATTTGTACACTGAAATAGAGGCTGTGTTCCTTCCAAGAGTCTTGCTTTTTTTTTTAGTACCAGCTATTGGGAATCTGGATATTTCTGTGTTTCATATAAATGTCTAAGTATAATTAATAGTAACAAGAAAACAGCAGAGATTATAGCAACAGAATTACAGCTGGTTTTGAAATTAAATTTGAAAAGGAACTTAAAACATGATTTATGTGTACCAAAACCTTTACCCAAGAGGTTACCTCTTAATTCTAAAAGCTCTAAATGCCAAAATTACTGCTTCCCTCCAACTGTCTTCCTATTAAACTACAAAATAATATCTGAAAGATTTTGTGCTAGAGATTATTTGTGGTAAGATACAAAATTTGTCTCTACTAAAAATAAAATAAAAAGGGTTGACATCTTTCACATATTAAAAAAAATAAATAAAACCAAACAAACACTTCTTCAAACCAAATGTCAGAATCCTGTTTAATTAAAAAAAGGAAGTTTATACTTGGTTATGGTGTGTGTTGACATCTTTCCCTTTGATTTACAAGAGTATGGACGCGAAAGAACAGATTGCTTTATTCAAGAGAAAGAAAGGAGGGAGGGGGGCCCAGTGTGACAGGAAAGAGTGTAGGCTGTATTAACTTCAGTGCTTGTTAAAACATGAAGGATTAATGGTAGAAAGGGAGGGAAGAATTGTGAATGTCTCCAGTTTAGGATCTTCAAAAATGTTTTGGGATTCTAAGAATGTCTCACCAGACCACATGAAAGATGCACAGAGAGGCTCAGCCACACGACTGCTCTAAATCCAAAGCTGGTATTGCTCCACTTATACCATCAAACCAATGGAGCTGAAATGTAACCGCAAATTAAATTTATTTTTATTGAAAAAGTACTAAGTCCTTAAAAAGAAGGAAAAGAGTATGTCAGGAAACACAGCTCTCTCTTAGCCAAGTTTACAGGGTAGGTAACTCTGAAATTTAACCTCAGTGCTGACATCTGAGTATTGCAGTAGAATCAGAGTGCTCTGCCCAAGTCTGCAGAAAGGCAATATCCAGCCTCATGAGTTTCATCTTTGTAACTGCAGGTTCAGCCCATGTAGCTACAAGAGTAAAATAATTAGGAAAAATGTCCACAAGCTGCCTTGTCAAAAGGGAATCTACACTTCAGCTCTTTTGGAAAGTGCTAATATATTAATTTGGTGGTGTCATGGTGACTCAGAAAAGCAGTAAAACTGCTTGCTGTATTGCAAAAGCAGATAATTTATCCATAACTGCAACAGCCAATCAATTAGGTAACCCTAAATTACTATACATACACTCAAACCTGAGAATACAGTCTTTGATGAGTATCATACTTTCTTTGTTACTGACGATGAGATGATTAAAGCCTGGAGAAATAAGGAGAAATTTCATAACAACACATCAAAATCGAGTTTTCTTTCCACCAAACTATTTACATGCTAAGTACACAAATATCTGTTTTCTCTGATTAGGACCTGTCTCCTTATCAAATTGCAGGGTCAAACCCTTAACGTCCCTGTGCCTGCCTGTTGCAGAAGCAAGCACTGCCTTGGTTTGTCTGTTTTACTTAGGCCATGATACAGTTATACATGAGCACTCTTAATTGTTTTGATTAAATTACTGACAAGCCTGAAGTGATGGGTCTGCACCACCCTTTCAGACCTGGAGCCTGAGGACGTGTCTGTGGGTGGTGCACAGAGACCTTCTGTCATCCCTGCTCATACCACAGGCTGATCAGAATCTGGAGCATATGGTAAGTGTCAGCTTGAGCACGGCATTCTGGCACTCTGCTTGCATGCAGCAGGGCCCAATGGTTTCAGCACAGTATTAGCCAAAGGCTTCTGGACCAGAGCTGCTATACATGCAGCCAGCTCAGGACATGGGTCATGGTGTCACTGCCTGCCACCACCGTTAACTATAGCTGCAAGTTCTTTGGGACAGAGACTACATTGTTATGAAAGGTTTGTAACAAATGTCTTACTAAGGCATCTCTGTCTGGTGAAGGCCTCTAGAATTGAAGAAATAATAGCATTACCTGAAAAATTTACTTGGTGCTGTGGTCAGAAATGCCTTTAAGCAAGAAGCTTTTTTTTTTTTTTTGAGTACTACAAATGAAATACAGATCTAGAGAAGCACAGACTAAAAACATCACATAAACCAAAGCCCTTTCTAAGTGTTGCAGTTAGGCAACTCCAGGCAAAAGCACCTATGAAGGTGAAGCCTCTTCTATCAAGCAAATATCTGGGAAACCTGGCTGTGAGGGACAAGTTTAGGAATTTTGGTGACTCCTCTTGAATTACTTCTGCATATTCTCTGATACTATTTGATATAAACCACAGATGTAGTCTTGACAGCTCAGCCCCATGGTCATAAAGTGCCCCAGCCACTGATCCAAGGACTTAAGCTTCTCGTTGCTGCCCACTTCTTCAGGCAAAATCTCCTTTCTGCTGGAAGCAACACCAGGCCTCAGGAGCGAGGCTTAAGAGTCCCTATCCAGGGGGATTCCCATCTAGCACTATGCAGAAGCAGAAGAAATCCCCCAGAGATTGAGGTATGGGTTAGGCTGGGGTCTTGGTGTCCGGGACTTTTCTCCTCACAGAGAAAGCACGACAGATGACCACTTCATGGCAAGTGATGGAAATATCAGAGCAAAATTTTAGAGAGCCCACAGAGATAGCAAATTCCAGATTTGGAGAACAGAAATAGAAACATGAGTTGTGCTGTGGTGGTGGCTTGGTGGCTTTCTATGACATCAGTTCCTCAAACCAATGCATTTGATCAACCAAACTATGTGAAGCCACAGATGAATTAGAAGCCATTACAGATGCTGCAAGAACAATTATCTACAACTCAGCCTGTCAAGTTAGGTGTAGTAGTTGCAGCTGTAGTTGTAAGGGAGTCACAGATAAATGTCAAGTGTAGCACTTGATCCAAACCCTCACAATAAACACACATGTCATGAGAACCCAGGCACAGTCAGAAGATCAACATACTGAACCAAGAACATTTTAAAGCCCCACGTGAGGAAAGAACTTACTTAAGTCTAACTTTTCTCAGAAGTCCAATAACTTAAATGTAGTTAATTCTTCTAAGTTCCCAAATATTTCAATGACTCAAAAGCCTGCTCAAAGCCAAACAAATTGGTAAGTGCTTTCCTAAATAAGCAATTTTTTGATTCAGGCCTTCTGAATGCAAATGACCTTCTTTCTGGGAGGGAAGAAGGATGCCCTGATGTTCAGCTGGTCCTGGGAAGACTCTGTAGACTTAGAGACAGTCAAGCAGCTGAGGTCACTTGGTTTGTTCAGCCTGGAGAAGAGGAGGCTGAGGGATGACCTTATTGCAGTTACAACTTCCTCGTGAGGGGAAGAGGAGGGGCAGACACTGATCTCTTCTCTATGGTGACCAGTGACAAGACCCGAGGAAACGGCCTAAAGTTGTGTCAGGGGAGGTTTAGGTTGGACACTAGAAAAAGGTTCTTCACCCAGAGGGTGGTTGGGCACTGGAACAGGCTCCCCAGGGAAGTGGTCACAGCACCAAGCCTGACAGAGTTCAAGAAGCGTTTGGATGGTACTCTTGGGCATATGGTGTGACTCTTGGAGATGGTCCTGTGCGGGGCCAGGAGTTGGACTTGATGATCCTTGTGGATCCCTTCCAACTAGGTATATTTTGTGATTCTGTGATTCTGTGACTTCCACATAATGTCTGGGACAGGGAAGGGAAAAGGAGTATGAAGTGTCAGAGGCAGACTCATTGAATTGCCAATGTTGGAAGGCACATCTAGAGATTGCCTAGTCCAACCCTTTGCTCAGAGCAGGATCATATGGAGTAGATTGTTCATGACTGGGTGTTTTGACTGCCTCCATGGGTGGAGACCCCATTACCAGCTCATGTTGAGATTCTCATCAACTAACACCCCCAAGTCTTTCTCCTCAGGGCTGCTCTCAATCCATTCTCAGTCCAGGCTGTATTTGTCCTTGTCTCTACCCCGGTACAGGATCTTGCACTTGGCCTTGTTGAACTTCATGAGGTGCTCAGAGACTCACCTCTCAAGCATGTAAAGGTCCCTCTGGATTGTATCCCTTTGCTCCAGTGCGTCGACCAAACCACACAGCTTGGTGTTGGTGAACATGCTGAGGGGGCACTCAATCCCATTGTCCATGTTATCAGCAAAGGTGTTAAAAAGTGCTGGTCCCAACACTGACCTCTGAGGAGCACCACTTGTCACTGGTCTCCACTTGGACATTGAGCTGTTTACTTCAACACTTTGAGTGTGGCCATGCAGCCAATTCCTTATCCACTGAGTGGTCCATCTGTCTAATCCATGCCTCCCCAATTTAGAGATAAGAATGTTGTGCAGGACAGTTTTAAATGCTTTGCACAAATCCAGTCATCTGAAGAATAATAGGCTGCTAGATTCGCCCAACTCCATCACTTTCAACCATGTACCTTTTGTAAGTAGTAGCACTACATAATTGGAATTAATTGATAATTAATTAAGCATTGCACATAGATGTGGGGATTGAGAGACTGAGAGGCACAAATAAACAGCCGTCTAGTGGAAACACAGAAGATACCACAGGCAAATCTGTATTTAAGAATGAGGGTGGGAACATGAGTTGCTTTGGCACTGTTCATGTCTCCTACAGTAGACTACTATACAGATTCTAATATGAGTAGTCTGACTCTGCACCCATAGAGCATTAGGAAGTGGCTAAGATCACACAAGAATAAATGACTACTTCCCATTATAGACAATTTTTAGTCCTTCTTTCTCCAAACAAACCTTACTTTCCTGAAATTTCACATCCCACTTTTGTCTCCTGCAAGGTTCTGTTGTTTGGTTTCTACTATTTTTTTTCCATGGGTAGCCTTCTAGAGAAGGAAGGAATGAGATAAGCATTTTTGCAGTCTCAGGGTCAAAACCTTAAAAAGTCAGCATAGTTATGACATCTTACATTTGCTGACTCCTGGAGCATCAGAGGGCCACATCTTTCTCAAAAACCAGCACCCCTGGGTCATCCACTCTCACCAGTGATGGGACATTTTATAAGGTATCATTATCCTGCCAAGAAGAATGGATTTAACCCAAACAACTCATGTCAAACAGCACTTCTGCACAACTCCAGTCCAAATTTGGCTTAGTCTATTTATTTACAGGTGTAAACATGAGACAGCAAATGTTAAGCATATTCTTCTCTCCATGAAATGACTGGTGATCCTGTATGTGTTCATGACCAATATGGAGCTGAAGTGGAATCAATATGCATCTTAGCTACAAAAATACTAAATGATGTTATAAGAGCAATCAAAATGAATTAATCACAGATCTTAATGCACTCTGGCACATTTTTTTGTAGATAAGAGATAATGAAAATGCTCTGATTTCTCCAATACAACATATTTTTAAAAACATATTGCTTCTTGCGTGTAGGACATTTGCTTGTCATCTTGTGCTAAAATAAATGTACTTTATCTTTTCTTTCTCTCTGGCCCACAGGAAATGTCTTCCAAGGATAATAACAGTATCTCAGCCATGTGGCATGTGCTTCTGCCTTCCCTTTGTGGGAAGCTGGGAGCATTAATCATCCTTATATCAATGTTGTCCATATACAAAAGTTCTTTTCAGAGAAGTACTTGTCAGTCATCCAGCCATGGGGGCAGAGGGTGGAAAACTGTTGATTTTAGACCTAAAGCAGAGGAAAGTTGTATCCTGGGCTGTAATGATGGATTCCTTGGTTTCTGAGGCTTTTACGGCACTTTAGAAGAGTAACTGTTTTATATTTTGTGCCAGGTAACACAGAAAGAGGCTTCACTCCTCACATAGAGCTCCCACAGAGACAAAAATCATGAGGTGAAATAATTTTCTTGAATTTGGACCAAATGTACTCTTCATTGCAAGTAGCTTGTGCTGAGAACAGTTACATAACCCAAACAGAAAAGTCATGCCCATGGCTGTTTATCCATCATTTGCAGTGCAGCTAGGGAATTGCATGGTATTTTACATCCTTTATGGAAAAAAAAATCTGTGGAAGGATCTCAGTGACTTATTGATCTCACATCTGATCCTGCATTTCTTGTTCACCCAAAACCCTTTTAGCACTGGGAGTTTCAGATATACAAGTAAAACTACAAAACGTAATGTTAACATTAACAAAGGAAAGTTGGGAGGTTTTTTCCCTTCCTTCCTCCCTTTTTCTTAAAATATTTTACACTAGGTCATGTTGAAATGTAATCAAATCAACAACTACTAAACTGTAAAATGCCCTCAGGAACAACTGCAGGATTTGGTGATTTTTTTTTTCTCTGTGATTTTGGGATAGTGTGACAAATCTGGATTTTTTTATCAACAGAGTTTTTCAGAATTCTGAGTTGAATGAATAATGTCATGTGTTTGTAAGTATCAATAATCTAAGCCATCTGCAAAGGAATGGTTTTCCAAAAGCATCTCTTTCAGGACACTGTGGATTTTGTCACTGCTTGAGGTTTTGGCAAACCATCAATATCTCTATAATTTTCTCTTATGAAATATGGTTTTTGACTGAGATCTCTTTTTTCCTTAGCTAGCTAAAGTTTAAAAATACTGCATGTCTAACTTGGCCAATTCAAAGGTTAGGTTTTCTCCAAATTGCATATTAGATGCCTGTAATTCAGAAAGGTATAATGCAAGTTATCAGTGAAAAAAAGAAACTTGGAAAAAAAGAAAGAATTCTCACCATATCAAATAGCCAACGTATTCTTTACATTTGGTCTGAAAGGAAGACTACAGAACTGGGAAGAGAAACACCATCTTTAAGTACAGATTCATTACAAATCACTATTTTAACACTTGTGAAAAGCACAATGCTATTGCTAGTAGTGACAGCATATCATTTAAGTATATGACAGTCTGCCCCCTCCAAAAGAGATTTAAAAGTGGGAACCGCCTAAAATTTTCTATCCAAGACAAGCAAATTTATCATTTCCTAATTCATAATTGAAATCTCAGTTTCCAATGAGGAAGATGATCTCTGTTAAGCATTATTCTAAGCAAAGGAGCATTCTCTTGCTAGGCTTTGTATGTAAAAAACAGTCCCCAAGTAATTCAGAGTGCTAATTACTAATTTTGTCATTTCACAGACTGATGGGATATGGCACATAATTATTTTGTTATAAGATACACATTGGCTTTGATGGGTGTGTCACTTCTCAGGGTTCTGTACAAGCCCTCATGAAAAAAGCAGCTTTGCTAAGGGTTTGGAAAGATACAGCTAAAGCCCAAGGGAAGGCATATAACTTTGTGAATCCAATTGACACTCCTTTACACTAAATAAGAATCCTTATTTGCTCTCTGACCTTGCCTGGAAGAAGGTTTCCTTCTCCCACTCTTGTTATGAAAATATAATGATTTGAGTTTTGTGGAAATAAGTCAGTTTTAAGAGATTTTAGGACTGAAAGGTGAAGGGCTATGTGGAAAACACGGCATGCTTTGTTTTGAGCTGCAGATGCTAGTAGATTCCATGTTAACAGCTGTTGCATTTCAGCAGTAAAGAAAGACTGGTGATCTCAGGACTGGCTAAGACACTGGGGCACATAAGCCAGAATTTACATTTTCACGTTTTCAGTGCCTTTTCTGTCCTTCCCCACTAATATCTCTGACTTCAGTGGTATACAGAAAACAGGAGACTGTCTTCTGTATATGTGGTCCTCTTTGTCCCCCTCTATAAATCTGCTGCATGCAGGTCTCTCCTCTCACCTAAGACACAGAAAACTATTTTCCAAGTACTACTACATTTATTCTTCGGATGTGTGGGTGTAACTTCTGCTGACTCACACACAGTCTCCCCACAAGTACTGGAGCATTAATCTTAGGCCAAATTATAGTTATTTTTAATCACCAAATGGTAGAATTGGTGTAGACTCCAATGGGAGGAGCAAAAAAAGACAACTGGTATCAGCTGAGAACAGGAGGAAGAACCTAAAACAAAAGACTAAGAGACAAGACATGGGCTCTTGTTTACTGAAATCTTTATGGCACAAACTGTGCTCTGCGTTTCTAAAGATCTTCCTACTAAGGATGCGCATCAGGAAACAAAACAGAAATGAAAACAAAACAGCCCCTTTATCTTTAAAGAAGCCCTACTTGGTTGAATTTACAACATTTTGGTATGTGTTACAAAAGTCTGCAACAAATTTGGGACTCTGGGTGCTCAAGTATTTCCAGTATGACAGCTGCTTCAGTATCTTCACAAGCAGACATTCAGTGGTCCATTTACCAGAGAACTACTACAAAAATGGGCAGAATCTGATTCATATTTAGAATCATAGGGTCACAGGGAAATTCAGGTTGGAAAAAACTCTCTTTCAAAGAAGGGTTTTGTGGTTTTTTGGGAAAATTTGCAGTCAGCTTAGCATCACATGTCTTCTCTGAGATTTACAAACTGACCACAGGTGCCCCCTCTCACTAGAAACTGAGGAATTAGACAAGTCAGCTCTGGGACTGGACATGCTGCTGGTTCTTGGGAACAATTTTTCTTAGGAAATTCTGTGAAGCCTAGAGGGAGTTTAGGGTCTGTCATTTCTTTTATGTCTCTGCAGAGCTGAGTCCTTGCTTGAAACTTAGATAGCAGCAACGGGGTGAGGAAGTTTTTCTGGAAAAGCGCTATAATAATTATCAGTGAAAATTTTCTTTATTTTTTAAGTATTCCAACCATACTTTCTGGACAATTAAACTTCTTGAGGGACTGAGCTCTAGTCTGGCTTCCACAGAGGAGGAAACTCAAGGACAAGAGGAAAAGGAGGATATTAGTCATTCATGCTGTTACCTCAGCCTGTTCTGCACACAAGTCTCATGGATTTGGGCGCTCGGCACCTTTAGAAGGCAGGCTGCTGGAGCAAAAAGCACATCTGAATTTATGTTGATTTTGAAAGAGCAGAAAACAACAAAGGAACCAAATAAGGAAAAAAATAAGGCAACTCTGTCCAATATCAACCACTAAATATAGCCTTTCACTTACCTCAATGCATCTAATTCTATGATATGCATTTATGACTCCATCCATTTAGTTGAAAAGGGAAAGACCACACCAGGATAAGCAATGAAGAGTGGTCAAACACATAACTTAATGGCAGTGTACAGAAGCCACTACAAAAAAGCTAGGGGAGAATGAAACATTTTGTGGTGCGGCAGAGTGGCTGATTTCTGTACCCCATCCACCAATATTTTCCAAGCATGGACAGCTTTTTTGAAATTAAAATAGAAAACACAAGTCCCATATCCCACAAAAAACCTGACAGTTTAGTAAAGAGATGGAACCAACCAAGTAAATCTGATTGCATGGCATTTTAGGAAAAGGACAGAAATAACTGCAGCTATTAAAAGTGATATACTGCTGAAATATTTTTGTGATTATGCTAAAAGTCGACTCCTTGAAAGAACTCTTCAATAGTTACTGCTTCCTCAAATAAAAGCTAGTTCACATGTGCACTCCTTCTTTTAAAATACACTGAATGGAGTTGCTTCTAAGTGTCAGATTTGTACTTCTCACTGCCCTTTTGAGACACTTGAAAAAGACACAGCTGAGAGAAAGAGGAAATTAGTAGATCAGGAAATAATCCATAATAAATCAAAAGACAGTTAATGTAGTCCTTTTTTTGTTTCTGTTATCATTAGATTGGGAGTAGTAAAGCAGAATTCATCAAACTTTCCAAAGACAATGCAGAGTCCTCCAAATCAGACAGTAACATTCACTTTGGTTTATTTGCATGAAACTAATATCTTTAGCATCTTCCTCCACCCCTCCTCTCCTGAAATGACGGATGTTTGAAGCTGAGATCGAGATACCTTAACCGACTTTAATAACCCCTCTTTAGTTCCAGAAGAAAGGAAATGGCTTGTAATACCATAAAGTCCCTGAGAGACACAGATTATTTCTTTTCCTTGTGACTTCTGTCTCTGCAGATGAGCTCTAACCCAAAGGCTATGGGACCTGATAGAAGAGCAGTGCTGTACCCATGCTAACAGGCTCTGCTGAAAGAAAGGGTGTAATAGCTCAGACTTCAACTAGACAATTTAATTCATACTCTCTGAGCTCTTATTTGCCTCACTCAACCAGACATGTTGGTGGAAAGTTTCATGTACTTCTTCAGGTCACTCTGGCTTAGAAAGCTTAGATCAGACTACTGTGAAACAGAAACACCATCATGGGCAAAGATGTTGAGTAGTACTAATAATCCTCATAATTAATGGGTAACGTAGATTTTTATTTATATGTTCAGTGAAAAAACACATTATAGACAGATAAGTGTTTTCTGAAAAAGAGAGTAATACTGAGAAATATGGTTGTTGCTACACTATCAATTAATAGTATGAGAATGTTCACATAAAAGGCCAGCCCTGTGGATTGCATAAATCAATATAGGATTGAGCTCATGTTGAGTCATATCATCAATAACCTTGCAATACTATTTTCATTTTTGTCATTCCCACCTAAAAGCAGACTAACAGTAGCTGAGAGTAGTGTGAACCACTCTTTAAAATATTCCCAACCAAACAAGGGAGAGTCAATGTGATTTCCATTTTGTTGCTGGAATTCATTCCCTCTCTGGATACTGCCAAACCAACCCAACTAGGAATGACTCATCTGCAGGGTCTCATAAAATACTTCTGAAAGGCTTGTGTTTTGCCTTTGGAATGCAATGGATTACACCAATAGTTTGTGATGCTCCAGCGTGGGGGAAGAGGACATCCCTGACTCTTCCCTACAGAAATATTCCCAGTCTGCACTCTGCAGTATTAACTGCATGCTCAGTTTATTCCCCACTACCTTAGAAAAGCACTGAGCATTCATTCCTTTGGTAAAAATCACCCTCCCACTCTGATTTTGCTTCTGAGACAACATTTTTTTGCTTGCAAAAACAAGTTAACAAATTGCCCAGTCCCTCACTCTTCCTTGTTTTCGTATTTCTAACCTTGTGGTAAAGAGATGTATGATGAGCTGTAGAGCAAAAAATCTGGGACTCACATCTAAAATACCATCAACACATAATGCAAAAATACAAAAACCCAAAAAAGGGCAAAAATAAAACATGTAGAAGAAAAAAATATTCCATAGGAGGTGAGAGTAGAAGCCAGCAGAACTGTTTTATTTAGAAAGGATCTGATAGATCACATGGCAGTTCACATGAATCAACAAGTAAACATGTCCACTTGGTTGATAGTCATTTTTCCTTTAACTAAACATTTTTCCATTAACTGAAATTGAACCCAGTATTTGTAGCACAACATATTGTAGAGCTATGAAATTTGCTACCATTTAAATTGTATTAATGAGCCAACAATCTAATATGACTTTTAAATTGGGTAAGAATTTTGTATTTACAGAATACACCACCCCTCACATTTAAGGACTGAAATCAAATGTTTTGCTGATTGGAGTTAGAAAAAACATCATTGCTAGTAGATTTTTGCATTATCTGTCATGGCTGATAGACAACTTTAGTTGAAGTCACTGGGTTCTGGCAGCTTTCAGCAAAGGCCCTTGGAAAGCCTGTTCTGATTATGACAATTTCAATGATCCTATGTAAGATTACAAAAAGTCACAGAAAGACGTAAAGAAAATTAAGAAATTCTATAGTAATCATCTCACATCTGTATAATACACCAGGGGAGACAGAAAAATATTGAGGTTCCTAGCTTTGAGAATTTACCAAATGTGCACAAGAGGTATCTGAAGTCATACCTCCAGTCAGCTCCTTAGCTGTTGAGAGATGTTTCACATATCTATCTCTATTGATGTAATTGGAACTCCCAATGTGAAATTTCTTAGAAGTTTCTTAGAAATGGCTTCATAAACCTATTTATTGATTTGGCTTCTCAGAAGCAGCTTGCAAGAGCTCCTTGAAAGTCACTCCTGAAATAAGTTTCTGTTTGCTTGTGTCTTGTTCTGTGAGCACAAAAATCAAAAGGCAAGAGGTATATTAGCATCATGTAGGATTTATGGAGATGTCTTTTTTATAGAAGGTCTTTGGAAAGGAAAATAGAGGCTTATTGGGAACATACACACAAAGTACTGTGTTCATCGTATCTGGGCAACCTAGCTATAATGATAAGGTGTGTGTTCATCTCTAGCTGTTGAGCTGGACTGTTATAAGATCATGTATTGTGGAACAAAAATTGGGCCTCTCTCTCAGAAAACCTAGAGAAATGACCAAATCAGGACTGAATAAGGGAATGTTTCTCTAGCAAAATGGTAATATAAATGATATGGGGCTGACTAATAATACAGTTGGTTTCCACTAACAGAAAACCATTATGATCTACAGAACTGAAATCCAGACTCTGAGCTAAGATACTATTTTTTTCTTATTTTCCGTCTGAGTCAGTTAGAACAAAACCTGTGTTCAAGAGACCAAGTTGCTTGCTTTTTGTTTCCCCATTTAATCACGTGAGGGTATCCCTGTCCGATCTGAAGATACGCAGAAGATATTTCACGTCAAAAGCCCCATAATGGTGGTTCAAAGAAAGTTCCCACTCATAATGGGTTTTAACACAAATTATCAGTGGACAGTTTGACCAAGTAAATAAATAGTTCTCATGGGCAGAACTGATTTTATTTAGCTGAAAGAGGATGAAATCAGGATACACGTACAAGTACAGTGCCAAACGTGTCTCTCAGTTCACAGGTTTTAAGGTTCCGGTTCTAAAAAGGGGTACATCCAACTTAATGTGAAGACTGGACAGAAGCTCAGCCATGCCAAATCTCTGGCCACCACTTTGTCCTATGTGTGTGTTTCTAATGGAGACTATAGCCTATCTCATTGCTTTCAACGTAGTGAGTCATACCTCCCCTATTTAAGTGTACCTACTTTAAAACCTAGATAGAAATTTAAATTCATATTGAACACATTGTTATGTCTGTAGTCAGTCTTCCTTTGTGTACTCAGAAGGGCTACCCTGAATCTGGTTATTATCTAGTTTAAGGATTATTCTTCCTGGAAATGCAGTGGGGCAACTCTTCTCTTGAATATTTTGTTCAAAACATTAAGCTGCATGTACATCATAGAAGAATTTGAACATGGGATCTGAGCTAAGATCTTAAGCAGTCTGAAAGAACACATCGACTGCCAAATATAATCTCCAGAAAAATACAAGTTCTCATTTCAAAGGTAATACAAACACACATGCACGCGCACACACACACACACATATATATGTATATAAATCTGTATGGCATATTTGCTATGCAGGCTTAGACTCCTTGTGAGGTTGTTTTTCAGTATAGCAAATTAGAAAAATATGCCTAGAATTAAAGGTTACTTAATCAGGTTGAAGCAGCAACTTCAATTCCAGCAACTCCCTCCCACTATGTTACATCTGATAATGTACCCAAGTCCAAACATAAACTTAGTTCAAAAAGATGTTTGGTCCTTGAATGTAAAATGACACTTAGCCTACACAATTAGCCAGGTAATACATATCCTTCCAAGAGAAGCAATTTTTACCGCAGAATTATCTGCATTTTACTAATCTCTGATTGTTAAGTTTTACTTGCTGAAACTTTTCCATATGGCTTTTCAAATACCACTGACCTGTATTTAATTACCACAGAAGGATATTAATGAAGAGGTTGGAAATTTGGCCCAAGCCCCGTTCTACAGTTTGGACAGTTTGATGGAGCCAATGAGCTGAACACTTTTATTGATGGGAGGCTGTGCCATCTCACACACAAAAGCAGAGGCAAAAGAGGAATAAACAGACATACAAAAATAAAACACCCAACAATTTTTGAATTGTCCATAAACTTCTAAACCAGCATAATCATAAAGTAGCGCTGAGTGAAGTGAAGCACTGTTTTGCTAACCTAAAGGACAGTCAGACACAAATTGGTGGAGTAGTTCTTGTAATCGAGACCATTTTGATCAAGCTGTAAGTCAGACACATGTCCAAAAATGCGAAGTGTGTTTCCCAATATTAAAGGCAAAATATTGAGCAGAACCAGGCAAGGGTAGGCAGCTTGAGTGCAGAGGATGCAAGGAAGTTAATGTGGGTGGGAAAGCATGTGTTGCTGCCTGGATGAGGAAGTGGTACACCACAGTTACTTCATAAGTGCAAGGGCTTTATAAACTAAATCTCCTAGGGACTGTTTTAAATAGACAAAGAATGACACGCAGCCCTGACAGGCTTTTGTTTGAGAAGGCTGTTTGCCTTCTAAAAACACAGGACTGCCACTTGTACTTTTTCCAAAAATGCCTATTTTTAACCTCAACCTCTTCATATAAACAGTGGAAAGATGTGCTATGTAGTAAACTCTGTTTTGTCTAGCATGAAATTAATGACTTCCTCAGTCTTACCTGACAATGGAACACATATTCTGGTGTGGTTTTCTTGAACTTCATGTTCCATACTAAGGCTACCCCATCAGGCTCATGTGGAGCATCTTCATTATTGTTATAAGATGCAACCATCAACTCAGGGTACTAGAAAGAAAAAGAAAAAGCAAATGAAATAAGATAGATGATAAAAACCTATGCAAAATCATATGAGACAGAAATAATCTACACTAAATATTCAATATCTATAATACATGTTAGTTCAATCATATTACTCTGCTTCGTTTTGGTTTATATTTTACTTGTCCCTAACATCCTTAAAGCCCCTGATAATTGCTCTCTATCAGTTATTCTCAGATATCACAAAGGCAATGCTAGTTTCTGAAGGTAATTCTCAAAAAAGACAACTTTCAGAATTTTTGTGAAGGGAATGCAAAGGAAGGAAGAGGAAAAATCTGAAAGCTTGAGTAATTTTAACATATTTGCTTAACCATCTCTTCAAGGACAAACTACTGTCTTAATTGATTTTGATAGTAAAAACACTATGATCATGGAGTTGACTTGTTTTATTCTGAAATTCACTTTTTTTCAGCATTCCTGAAAACTATTCTTTCTTATTTCATTATGCACTCTTATTTACTTATGCATAGAATCAACTGGAAAACTCTTCTTGATGATTCAAATGGCAAAAAAACCATTTTCTTCACAGAAGCTCAATTTTGCAAGATGCTGAGGTCATCATACAAAGCACAGGGTGATCTTGAATTCCACTGACTCAGTGAGATTGATGCAATGAGCACTCTAAAATCAGATCCATATTTTCTTGTACACCCATTATCCACTGTTGTATAGAAGTAGATATGCAACATATATATATGTACTTGCTTTCTTTATATATATACACACACACAATATCATATATGAAAAATCAGATTTTCACATTCTTTTGATGACCTTGCATCATTTCAAAACACCATAAGGACTAACAATTTGTCCACAAAACATCAATTACTTTCAGTCTATACAATAACTTCTAGTTCTCCACTCTCACATGTTGGATACTAGGCACCTCTGGTAACCTCTGTCCTTCCCTCTAAATAGTCAAAGCAGTGGACCTTATGGCATGTCCAGAGAAAAGCATGTGGCTTCTGCAGACCAACGAGCCAGCAGCTCAAGTTCTGCAAGACCCACACTCTCCTTTTGTAAACTAGAAATGCTTTCCCTCAAAATTTCTCGATAATATCTGCAGATAATTGTCACTTTTTGTCTTTCCCAGGTAAATTCCTGCCTAATCATTCACCACTTTACAGGGGAACAGTACAGCTGGCACATGCAAAGGGAGCGGGACAAATAAACTGCCAATTGGGAGCTGTGAATTTGGTCCAAAGGCATTTTAACAATTAAAAATCCCTAAACCACCGCCCTTTTTGTTGGGGTTTGAACCTCTCTGCTCTCAAAATCCATTTTGAAGAAATAATGTAACTTTTACCATCAGCAGCTGTTACTTCCCACTTTCTGTACACTTCCATGGATAATGCGTCACAGAGCTGATGATTTTTCTATTCAAGCTCATCGTTCCAAATGAGCCTGGACCCACAGGCAGAAGAACCAGCAATGACACGTGGCCACCATAGCCTCCTCTATCACAATTTGAGGCAGCTCTGACTGGGTTGGACCTACATCCCTGGCTGCTGGCACAGCCTGTAAGGACAATTTAGCACCCAATTCACTTGCATGGGATTTAGGGGATGCAGCAGACCAACAACTCTTCTCCTTCCTCAAGAACGGAGGGAAACCTGAGAGTGAATTAATCCCACACATGAGACACCACCTCTCTGGACACACTGGTACCAGCCTGCCCTCCAGTGTTCTCATCCATCTCACCCCTTTCTTCTCTGTCTCTCCTGCAACAGATATTACAACCACTTCTGAACAGCGAGCTCAGCTTCTCCTTTGAATCTTTTCATCCCACACTGGCCCATGTCCAAGTAAACAGCATGTGCAGTAGGCTCTTGACAGGGCATCATGTTTTGGCTGAACAGATTAGGTACCATTCACGTGAGCAGCTGAGACCATAGACGTAAAGGGGCAGACACCTTGGCAGGCAGAAGTGAAAGCCCTTCCACCAGCATGACTGCAGCCAGCTAGGGTGTGTGACTAGGTCCAAAGTGCCAATTTTGAGGCACTTTGGGGCTGGTAAATGCTCCTGGGAAGTTTAGCAAGCATAGTTAGCAGCATGTCTGGCCATAAACAAACACTGACTCAAATCTTGCTATATGTAGATTTTGCAATCAGTTTATGTATTTGACTGAAAATACAGTTTACACAGTTGCTGGGGTCATACCTAGCTGGATAACACCATTATGAGGCTTTGTGACTCATAAAACAGAGCTAAATGCAGCACCCTAAATCTTCTCTGGCTTTGTGCACTCCAATGCTTCACTCAATCTACTTGCATTTACAGAATTTCAGTCCTCACCAGGTAGCCAGATGTCCTGTGACTGCAACTGAAAACAACACGGAAATGGTGCTGTGCAAAACAGCATTCAAGGCTGCTGCCTGAGAGTCAAGAGAGACATATCACTATTCCAGAGACTGTGGTTTTCTTGGTAAGTTAGCTCCCATGGACAGAGTAAGGTGATCCCACTCTTTCTTTGTGTTTACTCTCAGTCTGTTGGGCCTTTCCCTAAGATCCCTAATGAAGCATCTAAGCCATTTTCCTGTTGCTCTGTGAAAGAATCAAGGGGCTAGTGGTTAGCTTTACTGGTATGAATGATCCCACATGTTTGAGACTGTATTTTACATGAGACTGGGAACAGAATAACTTGTTTAATCAATGCATCAATGTCCTTTGTTTGATTAAGTTTCTATTTGCCTCGAGGCTGTTTCGCAGAAGCAGTTTTATCACAGAAAATTGAGCAACGTGTTCTGCAGTTCTCATGATTATTCAAGTTATTCTTTGACACACTGGACATTGTCATATCCTGGAGCATGTGTGAGAAGCAGAGCTAGTGGTTAGGTGAAATACCTCTCCCTGGCTCCAGCTCCTGTCCCATGGATAAAACTCAAAGCAGGCAAGAGAGGAAGCAACTCCCAAGCTACTGTAGAGCGGCATGCAGAAGGCCTCTGGCACAGAAGAGCCCCTACTGGAGTGCCAGGGAGCTGTGTGTGAGGAGTTAACAAAGGGGAAGGCAGGAGGGGCCACCCTGGAACAAAGAGGTGGGAAGCAGAACATGCCTTCGAGCCCCAGGGGCTGAGCAATTACATTTGGCAGTGCTCTTCTGAGGCGGCTTTTTTTCTTGCTGCCCTGGGAATACAGTAAGAGCTGCTTGTTAGGAAAATATCAGATAAGAATTCCATGTAATTTCCAGCCCCTGAACAAGTGAACAACCTAAGATAAGTGTTTCCTCGGGCTTATATTTGATTTCTGTAGAAATCCATATGTGCTTAAAGGCCACCCACATCACAACAGTGCATACCTGTTGTTAGGCTGATATTTTGTATGAAAGCAAAGGTATAAATCATTTCTCACATAGAGAGCAAGCTTGATATTACAAGAAGCCTTTCTGCAGCTGGTTGTTGTGCACCACCCCGATCTACTCAGCCTACCAGCCACAGTTGCTGTCACCTTACCTGAGAAGTACCCAGGGGGATGGAAGCAGCTCTGCTGCCATTTCGAGGGGAGGGAGAGAAAGATGGATGTGAGAGTCACCGTGCTCCTTATCCACTGCCTCTCTCCAGCCCTCACACACCATTTACGTACTGGATCTTGAGTGCTTGCTGTGTCCACATGCAGACATGTGGTGCAGAAAGAGCAACTACTTCTAAGATTAGGCAAAGGTTGTTCTTAACACTGGGCTGAGCTACTTCTATAGCACCTTTGCTACCCACACCAGGCTCCACTAGGTCTCTGAAGACCCAAGGGCACACCTGAGGCCGAGTTTGGGTCCAGCTAGGCAGACTGGCTTGTGCTTGCATTTTCGAACTCTATGTCCTCTTGGAGCAGTTTTTTTGTATCTGTACTGTGCACTTAAGACCAGAGTCCCTTGGTTCTCTCCCCAGGGAAAGCAGATGCTTTGCTCCAGGCTGGAACATAGGAACAGGCTGATAGGGATGAAACAGAGAGAATGAGGGGGGCTGGAGTGAAACTGGAACCAAATTAATTTAACAGGATGTGTGGTGATGTGTGTGTGTGTGCTAATCCCAGCTCTCCAATAGAGTAACTAATTAACATGCTTTCTGTACTTTGCTGATGTGACTGTATTGGTTTTGGAAAGCTTAAGCAGCTCTATCATCAGTTTTATTTTGCAATGACAATGCTTTGTGGTGCACAGAAACTGGGTACATTCCAGGCATGTTGCTTTAGTATGCCCTGTGGGCAGCTGCAGCCTCCTTTTCCATTGCTTGAAGAGAGAACCCAGCATTTTTTGAAGGACCTCTTTTCAATCTTTTCAAGTTGTTCAGACACTTTCAGATTTTTAAAATCATAGAATTATAGAATATGCTAAGTTGGAAGGGACCCATTAGGATCATCGAGTCCAACTCCTGGCCCTGCGCATGACACCCCAAGAATCACACCACGTACCTGAGAGTGTTGTCCAAATGCTTCTTGAACTCAGATAGGCTTGGTGCTGTGATCACTTTTGTTTTAGTATGTTAGTAGATTATAAAAATTAATTTTATTTCTCACTATCCTTTTTTTCTATTTTATATATTACTATGTATACTTATTTATTAAATCAATTGTTTAGTAAATTAACTTTAATTAGTTTAATTTTAAACCTTTTATGCTAAAAAATTTCCATGTGCTGAAGGAGCAGAAAGGGGAGGAACAGTAAAAAGTAAAACTCCACATTAGTAGGTTTGTTAACCTACTACCATTTTAATAAAACATTCTGGTTTTGAAGACCAAGACCAAGACATTCACAAAAAATGACAGGTTCATTATTGTCCCATTACTCTTTTTTATAGAGAAACATGCATTCACTCATCCAGGGCCCTCCTGTTAGCTAAAAAATAACATCCTACTCTTCATAAAAAAGAGCAAATCAAGGATGAACATAAGTTTTTTAGGGAGAAGTGGAAGTGATATGGAAGCATGTCTCCCAGCTTCACATCTTACCTGAAGAGACCAATCCATACAGGTGACAACACGATGCTTTGACCAGTGCTCATCATAAAATTGTCGATTGAAGGAAAGATTGGCTCCTGCTTGAACATCTCTGTGTGAATTCAAACAAAGTGACAAATCTTGAAGTACCAGGGTTCAAAAACTGTGAAAAGCAATGCAGAAGTTTCTGACTACTTCTCAGTTCTCTGCCCAGCCTGGGGAAGTCTGTCACCTTGATTTAATTGCTCTCACAGACTGTCTTGCTGAAAATGAATCTGCACCAAGGAACAAATTTTACATCTGTTTCACAAAACCACATTTCTTAATTTCTCACTGCCTTTCTGACTCTTCTGGGTCACCCTAGGCCATCTCTGCACCCTTTGACTCTCAGGATGAACCTGGCCCTGGCATTCAGCAAAGGAGATGGCAGATGCTACAGACAGGCTGAAGTATAGTACTAGTCCAACATTGTCACACTGATGCATTTTGTCAGTCCACAGGGATGATGCTCTAGAGTAACCTCCAGTAACTTCAGTGCAACATAGCTACTGATCTGCCATGAGGCTTCAACAGATATGTAGCTGTTGAAATCTAAATACTTCGTCTTCTCCTAAGAAGTTTTAATGCTTCTGCTCCCCTACCAATTGCTGAATACAAAACCTGTCACTTCTTATCTTAGCCATTTAGATTGCAAATACTTTGGGAAATCATCCTTTTCATCCCCACAAAGCATAGTCCATTACAGGTCTGAGACAGTAGTAGAATATAAACAACATTAGTTTGAATTTGTAAAGGTGTCATAAAGCACACACATGTACACCACTGGAATGTATGCATTTACATATACATGTATATATACACACATTTATCTGTTTCAGTTATTTGTTCAGAATTTGAAATTTCATCCCAAAAATGAATCAAAGAAATAAGCCAGCTGAATAATATGTCAAATAACCCCCCCTCCCCAGTTCAATAAAGCACAAAGCTCTTTTACAATATGATTTCAGATAACAAAGTAACCCAGGCTTTCATGCAGAAATGTCAACCTTTTTTTAACTATAAAAATGTTAAATTTTGTTTAAAATTAAGGCTTCCTGTCTCTGGAATTATCTCTAGAAAGCTTATTTTTAAAAGCAAAAAAACCCCCAAACTGACCCATCTTTTTCTTCTACATCTCTGCCGCTATAGTCAAAGAAGATATCTGAATCTTCAGCCAAAGCTCGCTCAATTACACGTATTGTCCGATCAAAAAATATCAGGAATTCTTCTGAATGGAGAACTTGTTGTTTCTCTTCTTCTGTCAGTTCTCTAGGAGGAGCTTGGAAAATGAAAAAATGTAGTTAAGAGTATGACATTTCACCCCTTTCCCAATGAATCAACATCTTCAGTGGGTTTCTTTTGACATGAAAGTATGCTGTAGCAATGTCAGAAGAAAAATCAAAGCTTTACACTTAAAATCATGACTAAGAAGTTTTTAATATATCTAAACATACTCCTGTATAATCCCAGAATGTAGCATTTACATAGAAGAGATCCTATATCTTATATATTTATTATTCTGAAATGGAAAATACTTAAACCCCCCAAATTAAATAAACTCAGTGTTCCTATTTCAGGAAATGGCCGTGACTGACATTTAGGCAATACCTAACTGGAAAAAGCAGAACACTTATGTAACAGGGGACCTGTCAGTGAAGCCGAAGATAAAATAATCTTCTAAACTTATACTACAGTTCTTTGTATTAAAAGGGCTCACATAATTTCTCCCTTCACTTCTTCCAATTTCTACTTGCTGTCACTGATAAATTCTGCCTTTGCAAAGCAATGAAGTAAATAACCAAAGATACTCTGTGAGGCAGCAAAATTGAAAGCAACCAGCCAAACACCACTTTCTTCAAGGCAATGTTATTCCTTACAGAGGAATCCTAAGACCCAGAGCAACCAGTGTTACTGAGCCTTGGGCAAAGCTGCCCTGGGAGGGGTAGGTGCTGTTCTAGGCACTGGTCAGGATAACCTGACCTCTACAAGATGAGGTTACTTCTTTACACATACACAGAGATGCTAAACCTTTACTTCCAAACTAATATTTCCAGTGGTCCTTCATTTGAAAAATACAATCTTTGTAGGATGCACCAATGCAACATCTCCACCAGTTTAATGACCTGTTGGTAAACTACAACCTAAATGAGAGCATCAGGTGAAAGGAAATTGGGATAGTGCTATTGCTACAGTCCAAATTTCTGTTCTCAATTACACTAACAGGGTCATATTGATATTGTGGCAATATTGCATATCAATTATGCCTTTGCCCACACGTGCTTTTAAATCATCATTTTCATTAAATTTCAAAACTACTTGTATTTCAAAAAATGCCATTAGTATCTTCACAGTTACACCAAACCAACCTTTCAATTATCTTAAATTCTCAGCATGGAAAGATCTTTTGACATCATAAAAATTATGATAACATTGAATTTTGTTTCACATTTATAATTAGGAACACAAACAACATATCATAAACAGATTTATTGCAAAATTACAGAGACTTGTACTTAGAGTTTAACTAGTGATCAAAGGTCTCCTTCATTTGGCTTTACACTACAGATTTGAGGTGTTTACTTGTGAAAATGACCTTGTGGTCTCCCTAGGACATATTGGATTAAAACACCAGCAGCCAAAAAGTGGAATTCAGCAGCTCAGAGAACACCCACTATACTTCAAAGTTTAACTCCCAGCCCTGTCATACGTATCTCAATGTTTACTTAAACAATGAATGACACAGTTTAAAGCTGCATCTTAAAATTATTTTCCAGTTGTGGTGCAATGCTACACAGCTTCTTTCTGATTTTCCCGTGCTTCATCCTAGATTCATATGCTCCAGTGCCCAAGTAGGATGCCACCACCAGCCCCCAAGGCACGAATGGGTGGAAAGGCACAACAGCAGGCAGGAGTACTGACATGGTCATCATTACCACAGTACTCAGCCCACCCAGGTTTCAGTGTACCTGCTTTCAGAGATGTTGTGGTTTGGAGAGGCTGCTATCACCACACTTAGGTTTGCCTCAAGTGTTCAAAGCGTTAGCTCTGAAAGACAAAATCTCTGCACTACACCTGAGCTAAATATAGAGGGTCAGAGAAATGCAAAAGATGGAGGAACAATTTGGCCCTCAGGAGACAGAGCAGCTAAGAAGTTATAAGCTTTAGCCTTTGATGATATCCCATGGCCTTGGCCCTGTGTCTCCTACCAGCAGGTTAGTGGTCCCTGTGGAGCTTCACACATCCAGAGAATATCTATGTCCCCCTACATGGTCTCCCTGAGTAGCAGAGCAACAATTACCAAGGCAGGAGCACAATTTGCCTCTAAGTGCTTTACACAGAAGTAAAGCATGTGAAAAAAAAGAGTGACCAGCAAAAAGTACAGGTTGACCTATTGCAGCATCCACTGCTGAATAGTAATTGTCACTAAGGGAACTCATCTGGCAAAGAAACCTGTGATGAGGCAATATTCCATCATCACCCCAAAAGCATTGCTTTCCGAGAATCAAAGACAACAAACATGACAATGCAGCAAAATGGCATAAAAAGGGGGGAAACAGCTGCAAAGGCAACTGGAAAACTCATTTTAAACTGCTCCAAATGGTAAAAATTATTTGTTAAAGCAAATCCTCTCTACAGCTTGGAAATATAAATTTATTACTCAGCCATTTGCCGACTATAACTGCAAAGAAAATACAACCAAAAATCAATAGAAAAGGAAAAGACAAAAAATAAACATCTTGGGAGCTGTGGAGTGCTCACAAGAAGTGGAGACAGACGATTGTAGTTCTACCTCAGCAAAATCTCCCTTGCAGTTAGCAACGATCTGTGGGAGGCCAGCAGTCTATTAAACCATCAGGAACACCTTGGCTGAAGTTTGTAGGGCATAAATCAGCTTACCTCATTCATCTGACTGACACACCAGATGCCCCCTGGCGATATTAAGCTTCATATTTTAACCTTATTTTCTTCTTTCATTCGGCTGCCTCTGAAGTTTTATTTGAGGCAATCTCTTCTTACAAGAATGTTAACATCATTACTTTTTCCAGAGTAAAACATTGCTGTAACTACTGTAAATGCATGAAGTATAAGCAAAAAACACAAAACAGACAGGTTTTCAAATATGAAGGTTTTCTAACCATTTATCTTTCAGAGCCATTTCCATTTTCTCCTTGTTCCTTCTCCCTGTCCATTACCTTGAATAAAATAAAAAGAATCTATGTAATTTTCTGCAATTTTTCTTCCGATCTGTGAGCTTACAGTGACTTTGATCTCAGCTTTCAAGAGACACAGGCTCTCTTCAAGGAAAATTCTGGGAAACATAAGTAGCTGATCAAAGTATATTTTTGTTTTGTTTTGTCACAGAGACCTATGTGATGTGACAATATCTTCAGAAATTCCCCGTAAGAATGCAGCATTTGTCTTCAAATACCTAGTCTCCCTGGCACAAAACCCAAACCAACCACATCTAACCTTCTGTGTGTAACAAAGCCCAGCACAATGTGGAGTTTACCACTGCAAAAAGTTACGTGCTTATTGCCTGGAGTGCAATGAAAGCTCCTGCAAAGGAAGACCCACAATTTGCTCTTGCTTCTGCACCATTGCTTCCTAATGAACTGTTGTGCCTGTGCTCTGATCCCATCCGGAGGAGCTGATTCCACCTGTGGCCCCTCACAGCTTGCAGCAGGAGGACCTGTGGTGCAGCCACCAAGTCCTGTCTAACAGGAGCACTGGGCATCCTGTCTGTCCATGAACCCATGGAGACATTGATGGGACCATGTACCCATGAGTAGAGTGCTGTGTAGGTGGCTCTGGGGTTTTGAGGTCAACAACATATATCAAAGAAGCCCGGTGTTTATGCTAATGTATAATACTGTACAAAATCAAATGGATTTTGCAATTAAAATTAAATCACTGTGCAGTTATATATGCACAGAGGACGCCACAGGGAAAGAAAATATGAAGTGTGTCTGTAATGAAAGACATCATACACTAGTGTTTGAATAGAAAGGTCTAGAATATGTAACAATAATTGAACATGATGTGAAAACAACCAATTTATTCAAGACTTATTTACAAAAAATAGGAACATTTTATTATTTCACATGGTTTAACATGATCCTCAGAAGTAACATGTTCCATATTGGGTCCTTTTTCCATAAATTTCTTTATACAAAACAGAAAAAAAATTTATGTTAAAACATTTTCATGAGTTTTTAGGAACTAAGATAAAATTACTGCAGACTTGTTCTTACTCTGCAGAAACATATTTGTAGTAAATATAACATAAATAGTTGAGATCACAGTGAAAGATGAAATTCACAAATATTCAAATACCAGGATTCGAGTCTTCTTCCAAGAGAGTCAAAAAGACATTAAAAAAACCCATATTTAAATAATTATAATAGACTATAAAAAAGATTCTTCTCGAATCTCAGCAATTCTAAAAACCTGACAAGAGAATTGAAGTCCATTAAAGAAAAGAAAAAAAAAAAAGAAAAATATAAAAAGGAATAAGTGAACAAAAGAAAGGGCAAACTAGTAAGAACAGTAAAGCAGGAAGCAGCCTTGTTATGAACCCAGAGATATAACAAGAGACAGAAGAAGATTAGTAAAACCCCTTTAAGAGCTGTATTATTCTTTCAGCATCTATTTAAATCCATGTAAACTTTAGATGTGCTGATGAGTGAGGATGGCCGAAAGGTACAGGGTGAGAACGACAATGTGTGAAGAGGCTCCCAGCAGCTTCCAGTCCTTGCCTGCTGAGAGCTTGTTTTTCCTGTACTTCACACTTTCATGTCAGGTTAGGTTTGATATATTCCATAACCAGCTTTGTGCCATATCATGGTTTCATATATGTCATATCTTGGTTGTGTTGGCAAGCCCCCACATGGCATAACTGCTGAACACATAAAAGAAGATTTCAAGGTGCATTTAGGGATTTTTTGATTCTGGAGATGCAGAACCTTAAATCTGGATCTGTGGCAGGCAGGGCTGTTCCCATCGACTGTACTTCTCCAGGAGCCATGCTGAGCACCATTCCTGAGCATGCCTGAGTTGGGCTGCAAGGATGGGTTGGCACACCTGAGCTTCCTTGGTGTCAGTGGCAGTGAAATTGTGGCATCACTGGTTCTTAAAAACCTCACCACAACCTGTCCTGCTTTCCTGATACTGATGCCTGAGCTGTCGAGAGCTAAACCATCTCCACCAGCATGGCCTGCTATGTGAACACCCAAGCACCATGTGTAAAGCCAGGGCAAGAGCAGGGCACAGCAAGTCTTTGGAGCTGCAAGTCCCAGCCTTCCCATCACAGCCTTTCATGCAAGTTTCTGTGAATATACCTATGGCTTCGGAAAAATGCAGATTGAGGCCCAATTTCAAGACCCAGCACATCCCATTGGTCATGTGGTTTCTACTGACACAAAGAGGAGCCTTAGGTGGAGCTCCAGAGCTCTCTGGTGGTAGAAAGCCCCATCCCAGTTGATGCCACAGTTTGAGACCAGTGTTTATGTGGTCAGGAGAGGCTGTGAACAGGCAGAGCCCATCCCAATTCACCATCAGGTATCCCACAATTGGTTCTTCCAAAAACAGTGGGGAGAACATGCACCTGAGACACAGGTGACAACAGGCAGCCCCATGGAGGAAACACAAGGTGGCCCCGAGGTTTCATATGCTTCAAGTGGTCAGCCAGTCAGTTCTTCATTTCCCACTCCACTCTGGAGGGCTCAAGCTGTACCTTTGCCCTTTGCATCTCCTTGGCAAGGAAGTTCTGCAAGAGGTACCAGACAGGTTGCCTCATTGCAGCTACACTGTGTGCATTATGGTGATGCTGAGACATGTCCAGAACTAGGGTCAGACCCTGTGAACACCCATGACTGCTGAATAATCCCACAAAACCCCATAGAGCAACTGTTGGGGGAGTGTAAGATGAGGAAATTAAGCATGCTATAAATATCTGTAGAATTAAATTGGCCTACCTATAAACCACAGAGAAAAAAAAAATCACATTTCCTCTTAAAATACCATTATAAAAATAGAGGACCCCTGACCTGTTGGCTTGGAGAGAGGAAGACTCAACAGACTAGATCCAAGCTCTGTTTTTTATCTTAACCTATTTTTGAGTTTTATTCATGAAAAATTGTCTGTCTTTCCCTTCCTGCACTTCTCTCTCCCATGGATTTTTTCTTACACTTCTGTAACTCAAAAAAAGCCATGCTGATTTTTTTTAATCTGTTAAAAAATGTGCTCCCTGAGCTGAAACCAAATTTCAGCCCAGAGCAAATTTTTACGGCTGGGTTATAAATCCCTGAAAAACAGGATTCATAATGGAAGTGCTGACACAGCCTTAACTACTATATAGCAGTGTGAATGGCGCCACTATAATATCTATTAGAGATTCTTTAAAAAGTTTGCAAAATATTGTCTTGCCTTGCAGAGAAAAAGAAGCCAGAGTACTTAATGCCAACATAAACATGCTTTTAACCCATTATGTGCTAATTTGCAGAAAAGCTATTAATTCTGAGTAGGCACACAGAGTGCAGCACCGACAGGAAATGTTCTTCTAAACTCCTGTTTGACTTGTAACATGGTTTTAATCACTTCCATGAAACACAAACGATGGCTTCAAACTCTGAATGTTGCTCAGAACATGAGAAGAGTGATTACAACAGAGAGGAAAATGGGATTTTGTAGTCAAAAGGGCTAAAGCCAACAGGGAGAGAAGGACACTGAACACTAAAAAAATGAGACTCCATTTTGTGTCAGTTGGGGGATGGCAGCTTCGTTTGATTCACAGCATTAAATGCCTATCATCAGCATGCCACTATTTTGTCCATCACAACACGTACTGCAGGTCAAGTTCACTTTCTATCAGGCAGTGAGCATGTTTTCTTCTTCCTTGAACCCAGTCAAATGTTAGCACCACAGAAAGCTGGTTCTGCTAAAACAAGCTGTGCCTTATTTTTACAGCCTGCAGTTTGTGTGTCTGAGACGAGTGCTAAACCAGCTGATCTTCCGCTCCTGGGGGGGTCTGCTAGGCAGGGAAGGGGAGCACTGCCCCCTGACTAAAACACAACAAAGAAATTAAAGATTTTGGCAGTGGTGGTTAGTCAGCAAGGTACACAAGAGGTTAATTTGAAAGCCCACAAGAAAGTAAAATAAATCAGTTCAAGATTGTATTTTGATTTTTTCTTCTCTTCATGCTGGAGTTTGTGCTTTCTCCCCATGTATAAGCGTTAGTGCTACTTTTCTGTGGGAATAAATGGGTGTCGTATCAGCTGTAAGTTGAATACTGGAGGGACATTCAGCGACTCAGGACAGTGCTTGCACACCGAGTGCAGTGATAGCGGTTTTTAGGGCTTTGTGTTGTCACCAGTAAAAGAGACACTTTGTTAGGTCCAGTGACTGCTACAGGCTGTATGTGAGTTGACCCCACAGTTCTGGAAGGAAGTGTAATTTTAATGAAAAAGTAAGTTTTTCTATGTTGCCATGCTTCTTGCTCATGTCCTCAGTTCTGCCTTTGCAGACTTGTCTGGCTCCTGTTCCTGCTGTTGCCACTGCTCCCACTGCTCCCCTGTGCCCATGGCAGCAGTGGCTGGGGCCAGTGGGAGAAGTAGAAGGATGAGGAGCAGGAGGAATGAGTTTCTCCCTCCGTGTTTCTACAAGGACCTAATGAGCAATGAATACCATAGGATTTATGGCATGGGTGATTTCTATGATGTTCTTAAGAGGAAAGAAAGATCAATTTATAATCAAAACAGTGCAGCTGATTCTGCAACTCACTTCAGTGTGTGAGGATAGCAAATGTGGGCCCTGTATACTGGATTCAGGTTTTTTTGGACACTGATAAAAGGATACCAGTCTCTCCTGAATGAGAAAGAAGCATCCACTGTTGTATTCACGGTTAAAGATTTCATGGGCTTCTCTGTAAAATTACTACATATTTTTCTCCTAGTGAGATTATCTTGTGAAAAACAAGACTAAGGTCACAGAATCATCTTGTTAATGACAACCATAGCAAGAAGGGACATAGGCCCTACCTGAAGAAGTAAGTTACACAGCATGTTGAGCAGTCCTGGCAATATAGAGGTAAGAAATGCTGGAGAAGAAACCCATTTCCTTTCACCCCAGAGCTGCTGCTGTTTCAGCTCTTTTCCCCACTCCACACAGGAGTGAGCACTGACTGTTGAAGGCATTGACACAGTAGAATAGAAAATACTCTGGTGAATTCCTAGATGAGGAAGACATTTCACATCCTTCTAATTTGAAAGCTAGGACAGGTCCAAGAGAAGGAAAAGAGACACCATGCATACCTACCATGTCCAGTGCTGACATGCATGACTTTGGCAAGTGTCTCTTGTCTGCACCAGTATCAAGAGGTAACCTGAATTTTTGTCTCTTGTAACCCTGGAGAGTGTCTCAGTGCACAGTAATGGACAGAAGGCCTGGACCTGCCTGGCTTCAGGTGGTTTTTTTTAAGTTCTCTTGAAACAGTTCCCACAAAAGGTTTTGGTTTTGACAGTCAGCATTTTTCCAATGAAATGGTTTTCTGCTGGAAGATTCCTGACTACCAAGAGGTTCAAGTTTGTCACTCTCAAGCAGGCAGTTATGGGTTCTAAGTACCTTTGAAGACCAACCAACTTTATAGAGCTACTGGAATGCCTGACATTTGCATTTTAAATCTTTCATGTGAGCAGGGTATTTGAGCCAGAGAAAAAAGTACCATCAGTCCTGGGATCCAAGAATCTCTACTTTGTTCCCAAATTATAAGGACATGTAGCTTCTTCTAAACAGCTGAAGTCTTGCGCCTTTCACAAGCTTCTCAAGCCTACCAGCTGGGTCACTGGGATACAATTTTCTGCTTTATGCCACTCATGTGGTTTTGAATCAATAAAACTGGCAACTGTTCAGATTTTAGTATTCTCAATAATGGAAACTAACTGTGAGAGTAACTACTGGCAGGACCCAGTCCTTTATACATCTAGCAATATCCTTTTAATTTTTTAAAGTACCTTCTTTCACTTCCTGCTTCTGGTCCTGACTTTCCATCTCCAAGTCATCCTGTGCTTTTGGCTCCACCATCTCTTCGTCATCTTCATCCTCTAAAAAAAAAAAAAAAAGAAAAAAAAGATTGAAAGATTGTGAGATTCTTCTCCTTAAGGGGTCTGGAAATTGTATGTCTTCTTTACAATTATAAACTGGTAATAAACCCAGGTAAAGCAAAGTGCACAATACATGGAACATCTGCATTTATGTTCAGAGTGACACTCTCAGGCATTTGCCCCCAGAGTGCAAGATACTCTGCTAGCACAGGGCACCTACCACTTCTGCTCCCTGTAGCAACTTCCCATCTCAGATGTCAGCTGAATATCTCCATGACCTCGGAGATGACTTCTTGGATGGCATAAGGACAGATACAATCATGTTTCAGCCTGGCAGCTATTCCACGGTTGGGACACCTGCTATCCAGACACCTAATTTCCAATTCAATTCTCACAAGATTAATTTGTCTTTTGACCTACAGGAAGAGGTTAAATAGAAATCTGACCTCAGGTCAGATGCCACTAGCAAGAAAACAAGCATGGTACAGTTTTGAAAAGTCATCACCATCAACTGGGGGAACACAGCAACCAAAGTGGCATTTGCAGCTTAAGAACCATTCTTGCATTAATATGAATTTAATGAACACTAAAATTTGACACATGTCAGTTACTACTGCCAGATGTTTTAATGACCTTTCCTGACCTATGCAAATGTCTCTCTCCCTTCCCCTCTCTCCCCACACTCACATGTTCTTATTTTATTCAGGAGGGCAAATCATTCACTCCTTGATATTAGTCTGAGGTTAGAAGGGTTCTGATTGTCCAGACCAAAACATAAGCAGAGCTAGAAAGACAGTGATGCACCAAAATGGCTCAAAATCTACTTAACTCTCATTACTTGCTCCCAGCTATAGCAATGTGATCTATTCTCCTGTGCCCAAAGCTGGCACAAAACCTACTCACACTCTTGAGAGGGTAGAGACACCCAGCTTTCTAGATTCAGTGAGCTAGGAGGACTGAAAATAGAGCTGGTCCTAAAAGTATTTGACAATTAGGATGAATAAATCCTTGGGCTATGGAGGAATTATTTTGGAGCGATTTTGGAGCTTGACATACCACTAAGGCATAGCAAGCACAGTGCCCTGTGTTGGTCCATGGCATGAGAGAACATATGTTGTCCTGGCCCTGGGGCATTTAGCTGTCAGGAAAAACACTGCAGTTCCTCCAGGGCTTTCTGAGAAACCTACCTGTCACCACACATGGTACTTCTCCAGGCACACTCCCTGCTCTAACCTGCCTTGTTAACATGGCCTTGAAGCAAACAGGGGGAAAGAGGTCATACTTCTCCAACTACTTAGCTACTGGCACCTTCTCCTGCAAAGGCTGGCTGCAGTCATTCCTGGTTTCTTGAGGAGATGGTGGTGCTGACAGGTTGAATTCAGCAAACAGGAACATGCAGCTGTGTTTTGTTTTCAACAACGTAATAGGCACCATGCTATTCCCACCACGTGGCTTACCCAAGGACTTCTCTCCCAGAAGCCCTCAAGGGACATGTAAGCTGGTGTCTTGGCTAGAGAGCATGGCTTAGCCACATACTGTAAGGAAGTGTCTCATCATGGACAGACATGCTTTTCCCTCTTGGAAAAATGATGAAATCTTGGCATAAGATCTGCCATCGCTCCCCCTACTGCTAGTGACTGTAGTGAGGAGAAAGGGAAAGCTCATCTCTCTAGTCACCAGGGATAATCATGTGCTCCACAGGCTGGGAAGGAAGGAGGAATCCAGTATGGATGAGGAGGTATTTCCGGAATTAAAAGCACTAGTAATGACTGCTACTCCTTTATCAGGGATTTTTCAGACCATGAAACTTGAAGTGTCAGAAAGGCAGGGGGCTCACGGTGCCTCCCTTTGATGCCTTCCCTGACCATTACATTTCCCTAGGTACCCTACATAGAAGGGCTATAGAGAAAAGCTTTTAGAGAGCAAGGCAGGGTGTTCCAGTTTGGCAGGGTAAACACACTGCTCTGTCCGCTGGCTGAAAGACAGATAACATCCGACTCAGTCAGCAGAGTCAGCAAGAGGAGTTCTCCTGCTGTGCACACACAGGACGGGTAAAAAAAGGTCCTTGTGCCATTGGTCTGCAATGCTAGTGGAGATGGGGATGTATGAAAGACAGAGGCACTCCCAGCCTCAAAGAACATATGAGAAGTGTGAGAAGACAGAAGAGTGACTGGCACAGCAGTGCGTGAATACTCTGCTAACCTCAAGTACATATCCATGCACAGATAGGATTGCAACGGTGTACTCATACATGCATACAGACACGCTTATGGCAGATACTAATGAAGCCAACTCCCACAAGAGTTTTGTGAGTCTTGCATTACAAGTTTTCATTCCCTAAAGCACCAGCTCTTGGAGCCAGCTGTTTACATATGGATTTCAGCTTCCATTTTTAACGTGCTTCCAACCTGTCAGCTTGTGCATGGAAGTTTCAGAAGGTGGAGGGTCAAGAAAATATGCAGGCAGCAAAGAAAACCTAAAACAATATTTAATTGAAAGTACTGTGATTTTAAAGGCTTCGTGCTCTGCTTTTAAATGCCTCAATTGTAATTTGGTAATGCATAGGGACAATGTAGCAAATGTAGAACTTGAGATTTAGTAGCAGATTTTCAGATTGAAGTGAAGCAAATTTATCCCTGTCCCCTAGAAGTTCTTGGTCCCCCTGACTTTGGGTGTCAAAGCAGTTGCCTGCCTGTAGCCCATTCCTGCTTCTGAAGTAGAATAGGGGTGAATGGCTGGGGCACAGCTGGAGCAGGGGGGTGTATCAATACTTCAGCACCTATTAAGATAGATCTTCTTTATTTCCCTTCCTTCCTCTTCTAGGAAAAATCAAAACCAAGTTTCCCAAGAGTTCTCTAGATTTAATTGCAGCAGGAACAATCGGTAAAGGTTATTAAAACACATGCCCTGCCTTTTTCCAAGAGCACACACATCAATAAATTAGTTTTACTGAGAAGGCAGTGCAAGAGTTTTTAGAAGATTAGGCATAATTCAGATGTCCTTATTTATTTACAGAGAAATGTATACACATACACAGAGAAACTCAACTAAAAGAATGACAGGGTTGTGAGCCAAATGCTAAAATGTTAGCAAATGCCAGAATTTGGATTGCCTGGGCACGATTAACTCCTTTCCCCTCCCCACATGTAGGCATGATGACATAATTCTGGAATTTCCTCCCTCTTGAGTGGTTGGCTTCATTTTCTGGGTGCTCAACAAGAGACACCTGGAGCCTGAAATGCAGAAGTGCTGAGAGCTGAAGTCAACTGGCCCTGTGCTTTGGGGGAAGAAAGTGCTAGGGAAATTCCACACATGTGAAGGCTCCCACAGCTCACTCTTTCAGCTTTCACTGAAAGTTGTCATTCTGACATTTTTGTCCTTTCTCCCCCTGTGCTTAAGTACTTTTGCATGATGGCAATAATACTGTAAAGCAAATAGAATTCTCATCCTGTATAGATGTATTGCAGAGATAAGTTCATCAGGATTTGGGAGATATTAAGATGCTGTCGTGGAAGCAACAGAGAAAAAAACCTTGGAAGGGGATTAATGTTTTTTGTGTGTTCAGTGTAATACTTGGATCATGTGCACTAACATGAGATCTGAGGCCAGAGCACTGAATGGAATAAGATAAAACCAGAAAGGTTAAAAGCTGCCTCCTATTGACTGACTGAAGCAAGAATTTGTTAAGGAAAAAAACCTACATGTTATCATGTAATTAAAATTGTGTCACCATACATATTCAAAAGGGCTAATTAAGGATGCCCAGGAAACCTGAATTCTGGACTATCCAATGTTTCTTGTCTTTGCAACCTGAATGTTTATTTGCCATATATTTTATATATATATTGCACACTATTTAATGCCAGTGTATGCATACTTAAACGTGTTCATATTACATACATTTGGTATTGCGCCTAAGAATGGTTATGCATTTGTACATTTGACTGCACATACACCTACATTACAGAATAATAAGAAATTCTTCAGCATTCATTTTCCTGTGTATTATTTACATGTGACAAAGATAGCATTTATTGTACATTTACTACAGAATCTGTGAGCATCAACATAGTTGTTTGTTTCCACGTGTGCCCACTCAGATTGGATCTGCCATTGCAGTAATTGTCCAGGGAGATGAAGAAACTTGTGTAGTTCCTGAACACTCCTTTTCCTATTTAAGAGCATATCTGATATTGGGAAATTTAGAAAAATAATTTTTAACTGCTTACATCACAGTAGTAGGAGTCTTCTAGGGATATTTAGCAAACAGAGAGATGCTACCAGCACCAGTAATGTTATGCTGCGCTCAGAAGAGAACAGGGTACAAAATTATCAGAACTCAAATATCTATTAAAGGAACCACATGAAAAACAGCTAGTAATGAAGAAGTGTATAGCAGCTGTGCAACGCTTCTCCTTTGTAGATCTAAAAGGACTTTGCAAGGAGGGCAGTTTAAATGTGCCCATTTACCACACAGATAGATGCACTCACTGTAGATCACTCAGTAGCAGCTGAGGGAAGAAAAGAAAGTGGGCTTCAGAGTTTCAGCCAAGAGTCCTGCCCACTAAGGCCACCCTGCCTTTTTACTGTAAATAAACAAATCCTCAGTGGAAATTATCATTAAATGCTTAGGTTAACAATCTTTGTCTGCTGAAGCTGGTAGAGCCATAAGTGGGATTAATATAGACTGAAATAGCTGGACCTCTTCTTAACTCAGAGCTTGACCCTCCAGGCTCTAAGAGGTGGCCTACCAGTCCTAACAGTGTTTTGTTTGACGTGACAAAGTAAAAGCTGAGCAGTTGTTCTCAGACTGGTCTTAGCTTGAACACTCCTCCTTCTGTTCCAGACCAGAAGTGGTTTTGTCTGTCTAAAAGCTTACCTATTTTTTCAAACTATAGAAGTTACTCTAACAAAAGAGTATGAACTCTACCTACAAACCTGGTTTTATTTCATCTGGGTAAGCTACTAATTTTCGAATGTGACCCAACTACTAGCTCCTTGGCCACCACAACCACTGTGCAATTGCCATAAATGGCAAAGGAGGGAAGCCCCATAAATACATGGCTAATTCCCTGGTACCTGCAGAAGAAATGCCCAGATGGGCTGAATTGGATCAAATGTTCAGAAAACCAGACCCTGCATTTCTACAGTGCTGGGCTATTTATTACCTATTTGGACTTTTTGTGATTTTAAACCACTGTATTTATTTTTTCAGCATATAAAATCATACCAGGCACATTCAGGACAAATTAGAATAAATAACTACATCTGAGAAGAGTGCGCATGACATTGGCTTAGGATCTTAATTCTTGAGATGAATACTGTTTTACCATTTTTGGATTGCCAGTTTTGGGCAGTTAGCACTGGTACTGCTCAAATAGGTTACTAAATAGCTAATCTGGAGGGGATTGATCTAATTGTTGGCCTCTGCTCTGCTAATACATGTACCACCAGTGAAATAGCAGGCAGCATGTTGTGCATTCTTCTTGGGTGGAGGATTTACACCTCTTCAGACCTGCACCTCTGAGACTAGCTAAGTAGTTGCAGCTCCTGTGTATTGTTTTTAGTATTGACAGCTATACTGAATTAGACTGACAGCTCTGTTTTTAATTCTGGGTAGGTACAAACAATCTCTTTATTAAACACATAGCTTTAAAATAGCAATTTAATTAGCATCACAATTATATATTTTATTGTCTGAGTCACTGATACATGAGAAGCCAGTGGGGTTATTTAATGGGGGTTTATATCAGCATTAACATTCCTTCAGTGCACTAGAAGGATCAGTCGCGCATATGACACATTCAATAAAATCAAGTGTCTTCGCAAGAAGCAGACTCCATATTTGCAACTATGAAATACCAGAAACCATTGTATCAGTTTTATATTTACAACTGTTCAAAATAATTTTGCTGTTTCTGTTATGAAAGAACTACAAGCGGAACAAGGACAAATGTATTTATATTGACATAAGACTGGATCAAGCAAGTTGAATATTGCTGGCATTACCCTAAGTAGGAGTTAAAACAATGTCTTTCCTTTTTGAATACATTCTTTCCATCACTAACAAAATATGCAACAAGCAAGGGAACACATACTTTTTCAAATAGGACTGCTTGACATTTCACATTTTTGAAAATCTATGATTTGCAATCTGGCTGAATGACCTATTTTTCATATAATGTAATTTTTGAAATATTTCCAGTTTTTCACTTTCATCTTTTGATTGCCCTTTGAAGCAAGAAGTGAATTAATTCATCAGTGGACTTTGTTTGCAGAGTGGGATGTGACACTGGACGTACATTGGGCACATGTTAGTCATCCCAGATGGAAATATTCTTGCATGCAGGCTCTTCTTGGCAATAGGCAGCTGCCTCCTAAACTGTATTTCATTTAGCCAAAGCAGGGAAGACTACTCAGACCTGAATACTGAGAAAAATGTCCATAGGTGAACAGATCTTACCCTAAACTCCGTGAAACAGGCAACAAATTTCATCTGGGAATTTCATGTGAGCTGGAGTTTGCAGGCATATTTGCAGACAAGAACCATATGCATGCAAGGTATTGTTGCTCCCTACCCAGAAAGACACTTAAATGTGCATTGCAGGAATGTAAAAATGTTCCAGGTCATCCTTGTGAAGTTCCCCATCCCTGATGGATGGCACATTCCCAACACACCATCTTGTCCTTATGAACTAGTACAGAGAAGACGTGCTTTCCAATGGCCGTCAAATGAAAAGGCAACATTAGAAAAAGAAAGGATAAAATTGATTAATGAATTTCTGGAACCACCCTATGGCCATGGGACCTGTAAAACTTGAACAGAAGTATATGTCATTCTTTCTTTGCTTTGCACATATGTGTTTTTTAATTGTCCAAAGAAAATAGTCTGTCTGTATGTTATTTGACTGCAGTCCTGCAAGAGCAAAAATAAATCACAGTGTTACAAGAACAGACTGCCTAGCATCTTCAAACTCCCTTGATTTTTTGTTATCTTTATGTTTTGTTATCTTTTGTTATTTTTGTTATCTAAGTGCTATGGTGCTCTTTTGTAAAGAAGTTTTTGCATATTGGTAAAATATAGGATGCAGGAGTCACATTACTTTTACTGGAGTCAAGTATATTGACTGAATAATTTTAAAGAGAATATTTCTTTAAAATTTATTCATAAAATAATATAATGTTTGACACATATATCACTTTAATCCAGAAGACTGCGGGGCACTTTTCCCTGTAGTTAACATTTTTAGCCTAACATCTTCATCAGCGAGTAGACTAGTAACAATAGACTAGTTTTAAAAGTACAGGACTAGGAGAAAAACACCTAAGTTTTCTTGATTCTTGCAAAATGAAGTACTACTCCGATATCTCTGCCACGTCTAAGAAGGGTTTTCTGACCTCATCCCTTGTTCTGCAATGCGAATCTCTGCTAGACTTCACCCTTCATCCCATAAAGAGCAGGTGGTATTACCAGCCATTACGCTCAGATCCCCAGAGTCCTCTTCTCAGGCTTCAGCTATCCGTATACAAGCGCAATGAAGGAAATATGTATTTCACCCCAAAAATAAACACTTAGCCCAGCTGAGTGAGAGGACTCATTTAGTTCAGAAAATTTATTTTGCCTACAGCGTCGGCTGTGCCTGTACTATTACCACTTAAAAATTTGTCCTAAATTTACTACACTTCCCTCTTAAAACAAGCACACTGTACATAATTTTTACTCTACATTTCTTCTTAAAGCTCTCCTTAACAATTACCACATTCAATTACTCTTGGTTGGGGGATTCTCAGGTCCCCAGGATATGATTTCTCATAAGCATCTCTTGATGTAGAGTTATACCCCTCAGCTCCTGTCCCTGTGCCTCTTCCTGCTTGTGTTCACAGTCAAACTTCTTTTTGGTACAGTATGAAGACAGACTTTATTTTTCCATTTTGTGACAAATGATAGACTATCACAGCCAAAAAATGTCACAGAAAAAGTTGTTTTACTGTAGCATTTCACTAAGCTTTTCATAGCCTTGACTGCAAACCTTTGCCCTGGTTCAAATGTTAAGATCAGTGTTTCAGAATATAATAATTTTGTTACCAATTAAAATGGAAAGCTGCCTCTGATTCTTCAGGGAAGCATTTCTTTAACCCAAGAAACTGATTTTCCAGTTCCTTGGCCTGAGCACAGTTTTCAGTTGTGGTGAGAATCTCAGAATTCAAAGTGTCCCTTGTTTTTAGTTTCTGGTTGGTCTAGACCAGACGTGGATTTTTCTCTCCTCTTTTGGACTGTTGCAACATCGCACTGGTTGAAAGCGTTTTTCAGTCCCCAGAGAACTAAAATGCAGAGTACTCCACTGGAGTCATCACCTCTTCTAGCTGACTCTCTTTTCTCCTCTCTTTCCATTCCCAAAGCTCATGTTCAACTCTATTGTGACTGAAAATATTCCAGTTGGAAGATGTAACACAAAAAGAAAAGTACAGAAGTTTCCTTTCCTTGGCCATGGTTGGGCCTTCAAACAAAAATGCCATCACAAAAAAATGTTCGAACAGCAGAAGCCTTACAGTAGCATTTACAGACCTCCAGCTCTGAAACAGAATAATATAAATTTAAAATATCTACTACAGTATAACTGCAGTGGTGTTAACCTTGAGGAAGAAAAAGATGGAGACCCTTCATCTCTGTGGATGAAGAAGGGGTTGCTAAACCATGCAGGCTTTCACAGCCTCTGAAACCTGGGAGGATTTGTTTGCTGGAGGAAATCATGTGCCAGCAGTGTGAAACGACTCCTGCCCTGGGAAAGCACATTGAGACACGTGGCAGACTTTGTGGATAGGGCCTGCTGAAGTAATTTTCAAACACTCAGATAAAGCAATAGTGTTAAATCACAAACACTTAAGTATGTTATTGAAAACCAGTCCCCACAAGCTATAGCATTAGTAGCAATTGTAAAACAAAAGCTGCTTTCACATTAAACACACACACACAGATGATGTATCTGGCATTTACACAGTGCCTGATACGCAGGTCAATCACAGTTGCCTCAGCTGGGCACTAGGTACTTAAAACATTAAGTACAATGTAGACCAAGTAAATTCTGTGGGATTGTTACTGCTGACATATAGGGGACTAGGATTTCACTCATAGACTCATTTGTTGCAAGTGCAAATGACTTTATATTCCACAGGCCACCTCTCCTAATTTTCATCATGTTTTTGCTTGAGCAAGATAACAAAACCTGGATATTGTAGAAGAAATTAATTCTCTGCTTCCATACTGTGTCTCTGTTCATAAAGCCACAGTAATATGCCTTAGGTCAAATTCTCGAGCCCTGACTCTGGGTTTAACTTCTCCTGCAAGCAGTAGCATAAGTTCTGGCCTTTCAGAGTTTCTCCTTTATTTTTTGATATGACATTTGGATATAACATTTCAGTCCAAGGCCCAAAAATTAGCTGAATGGGCACATAGTTGTTTGTATGCCTGGTTTAACTTTTAATGCCATCTTTTCCACAAATCTCTCCATCTCAGTACTATGGCATTTTATGAATAAAAATCAATGCCTAAGATGTAGCATATACTTTCGTAACTGAAATATCTGAGAGCATAAATCTCTACATTTATACGCAAATCTCAACAGAGAGAAATGGAGACAAGACTGCTAATACATAACAATTGGAAAGAGTAATTGGAAAAAACAAATATATTCATAAACAATTACCACAGCAAATACACAGACTCCCTCTCTTTGTCTCCTTGACTCACACATGCATACACTTCGCTCAGCACTTTAAAAATAACCATTAATCATATGGGAAATGCATTTTACATGAGCAAAGATTCATTTCAACGTTTTTCTTAAAAAAGGCTGGCAAAAAAATACTTTATTAAAATTTTTTAACCTACAAAAGAAAAGCTGGGCCAGAGCTCGATGACTGAGTGCTTAATTACTTATATAGGCACTAAACAGACCCCATTAAATTCTGTTTCCCACTGACGCCACTTCACCTTAGTCACTGGTGTTAGACATGATTTGCATTAGTGTATGTGAAAAAGGAATTCCCTCTGACAGTTTTGAACTTGCCATATTTTAATTTCACTGTATGTGTCCTACCACAGTGGGAGAGGAGAATCTTTCCCTTCTCAGTTTCAGGGGTATCAAGGTGAGCAATACCTTTTAGTGGCGGGGAAACCAAGGTGCAAACACATCAACTTCTTGCCTAAAGTCACTCCTGAAATAGCTGCAGATGATGGAATAAAATCCTGGTCTTCTGATTCCTAAACTGATATTTCTGGCACTGCTTCCCCTGGGGCATGTGATCAGGGTTGCTTTGGAGGCTGCTCAGCCCTTATTATGTCAAACCAGCTGTTAAAAGACACAGCCAGTTTCCCCCAGCTGCTTGCTGCAACCTGTCTGGAGAGCACCCAGCTCCCGGTGCTGCTATCCCCACTGCTGGGAACCCCCCTGTCTGAACACCCTCCACCCTCACCCTTGCCTTCACCTCCCTGCCTCCGCAGTCCTTCGCCTTGCTGCCAGCCTTGGCTACCCCTCTCCTCACTCCCACCCTTCCCACCCCAGTTCTGCTCGGGGTCACACTTCAAAGTCTCCCTCTCCCCCAGGAAGGCCTCTTCTTTCCTCCTGGCCCCTCTCCAGCTTCCCTGGCATTGGTCTTCCTGAAGCAGATATCAAAAATCCCCTACTTGCAACCTGGGGTTTTGTGCACGCCGGAAGCCTTATGCAGCTGCAGATACCTGTTTGACACAGAAATGCCCTCTGATTCAGATTCTTAAATGAACACTTCAAGGTTTTTCTGAGAACTTTGGTTGTAAGACACTAATTAAAAAAACCCAAACCCGATAAAAACCACCCCCACCACCCAAGTTCCCAATTGCTATGGTTAAAACCCAGCTTACCCATGGCAGCTTGAAGGATCAGGTATGTTTTTCTGTGCTTAAGCTCAACAGACTTCAGTAGGTTCAGATGTCTAAACAGGCAGACTGCATCTGCAGTTGGGGTACCTCGGAAGATTAAACTACACCACAACCGCTCACTGCAATATGCTTCCCTTTTCCCACTTCACAGTTCAGACTCAGCAAGAGAATAATTTCTGTGGCTATTTTATATGTCACACTGGAAAATGGATGCTTTGAAGTGCCATACAACAGGCTGCTTGTGAATCAAAATTCTTCCTTTTCTCCCAAAACACTGCAAAGAACCCCTCCTCAGGATCTCTCAGCTACAGACGAGGGGCATTAAGTCAGGAACACCATATAAAGACAGAGATAAAATAAAATACCTCATGGTCCTTCACTTAAAGAAGCATCTTTGCATCAACTTCATTTTTAGAGGAATACAAAGGAAAGAAGTTGCTGGCTTTAGTCTTTGTGTCCTTTCGTTGTGACACACACAGTGCACAGCTGCAAATTTATGTGTGTTAACCTGGGGTGCCACAACCCAGGCAGCAATGAGGTTGTCGTCCTGATCTGAGGAATCACAACATGTATACATGCCAATGAATTTACTGCAAGTTAAGCATTGTGCTGTGATAATTCAAAGCAAATTATGTTTCATCAGCTGACTGTTCCATCTATAGCTGATCACAAAAACCAGCAACACTGGAGTAATATTCCCTCAAAAAGGTGCAGCTCTGTAAGATCTTGGTCTTTTGCAAAATGGTACCACTTTCTTTGTGAAAGTGAGAAGATTAAAAAGGAACAACAAACCAAGATGAAGAGGTAGTCCTGACAATATCAAAATGGTGCTTTTTTCACATTTTCTGAGTAGATTTTTTGGAGTCTTTCCATTTAAAAGTACTTCTCAGAATTTTTACCTTTAGATTATTTTAAAGTACAAGATGAAGCAAAGCAAAATTGAAAGATCATGATTTTGTTAAAACATACACATGTTCAGTGACCAGACTGGAAAACAAGGCAAAATTTTACTTAGGGTGGAGTGTCAGTACATTGGAGCCTTCTTTCAAGCTGGAACAAAATTATATTTTGAAATCTGAAATTTCACAGCATTGCAGGAAGAAGAGACTCCTTGTGGACCTGATTTTAATGCAGTCACTGCTGAAGGGATGCAGTCTTGCTTGAGTGGGGATTTTAAAATCTGATAATAAAGCAACACAGAAGCACACACTGGGTTGGGGTAAGGATGTCTCATAGCCATAATGACAAGATGCCTTTTCCTGTGATCTGAGATTCCCTTTTTTAAGACTTCAGGTTAATAATTTTTTTTAGATGGGATGAACTTAAAGTGCTGCTTCCAGTTCTGAGTTCCTGAAGGCAAATTTCACATCCACGTCCTGAGAACAAGTCAACAGATACTGGTGACAAATCTACTTGGTGCACCTCTGAAACACAGCCCAGTACATCAAACAGGGTCAATATTTGGAGAAAATATGCAAACAGGCACTTATTGCTTTTGAGGCCTGATTCTGACTTCCTATATTTGCACGCAGAACTCCAAATGAACAGGGTAAATGTATTATGAAGCCAGCAAAGTACTACCAATTTGTCTTGATGGCCCTTGCACGGAGAAAGAATTGCCCAAGCAAGTCTCATGAGCTTCTCAAAAACCATTGTCTGAGTTGCCTGCACTGTTATATAGTTGGATAAAAAAGGAAAAATTGCCACAACAGAGGTGTTTGTTTTGGGGGTGAGCACTGTGGGTAGTACTAAATTCAGCAGCCACAGCAGAACAAATAGAAATTGTGAGTTTTCCACCACATTAATGAAACTTCATTCAAAAGGTGGAGTGTAATGTTCTTCCAAGATGGATAATTCACATAAGCTGTGTGATTCAAACACTCATGTCTCCACACCACCTTGGGATTTATGTTTTATTTCAGTTTTCAGCAGGCTGCTCATGAATGACCAATGACAAAAGAGCATGTGTGCATTTTTCTTTTTCACAGGTCCCTGTTAATGAGGACTCTGTTGCATTAAGATAGTCAAGATTGTCTCTGGAAAAACGTGTTGAACCAAGGTGTTTGTGCCTGCATAAAATTAAGCCACAAGTAAAGCACTTATTTCTGACAGCAGATTTATAATAGGAAAATCCCAGCAGGAATGAAGAGTTACAAACCCCCGTTGTAGCCTTTTCCATAAATTTCACCTTGATTTAGTATTTCAAACAAGTAGCAGGAAAGGCTAACAGCAGAGGTAATCCTATCATCTTTTCTCCAACAGCACCATTCCATCTTTTTGACTTCCTCATGCTGCTAACACGAATTCAAATCATCTGTGTTTAAAGTTAAATACAGTGATTGACAGATCTTTGTAGTCTCAGTCCATACTGAAGATTATTCTAGATACCTATCAGTTATTACTACAAGTCCTGTCTGATATTCAATACCTACAGGGAAAATTGTTTTTAACAGTGTAATGTCTGATCTACTTTGAAAGCTATTTTAAAATAAGAAACTAACTATAACCAGGTGGCTAAAATCCAGACAGCTTTTTTTATGGGCTTATTTTTGGGGAGAGAAAGTGGAAGATAGCAGAACTGTCTTATGCTGCAGTAACAACCATGATTCAGAGGAAATCACAGGCAAAAAAAAAAGCATTTTGTTTTGATTCCATGACATAAATTTCTGTAAAAACACCTATTCCAATAACATAGGAGACAGGAAAGTTTAGGGGGTTGCTCCTAGCTCTTAGTACAGACTCATGACAGTATACACTGCTACGAAGTAGTTGGTTGCTTTCATGAACACAAGTCACATCAAAGCTCAGTTGCTGTACTGGAAAACTGGGATGCTGGAAGAGGCGTATGGCTGTACCGCAAATCTTACTGTGGACACAAGTGCAAAATGAAATAGTGAATGCAGTGGTCAGGCCATCCACTCTGCTCAAGGACCTATAATGCAGAAGGGCAGAAGGATGCCCTCTTTAATGAATACCCCCTGTGTTCAGCTCTGCCAACCCCACTGCTGTGAAGAAGTGATAGCCTTGCTGCTCCTGATTACAGCACTACAGAATAGGCTGGCTTTAGGCACAGGATCAACCAGTTGGTAGGAAAGCACTCCAGTCCTCACAGGGAGGAAAGTGGAAGCACTACTTTCTTATATGGGCAGCCCTGCAAAGGTGGAAGATAGAGGAGTGATGGTTGGGCAATGCCAGCTGATGCCCATCATTGGTTCCATGAGCTGATCACTCCACTTAGAGGCAACCTCTTATCTGAGTCTGTCCCATCCTTCCCCACCACTCCATTTTGCTGCTGAAGGTTTCTGAATCAGTTCTGTCCTTATCCTCTCAGTGCTTTCACCCACAGCACTGAAATGTAATAGTAGGGAAAGAAGTACAAGAGAAGCAGCTTGGCAAAAGCAGCAGGCAGGATGTTGCCCTCAAACTCCACCACTTTTCAGAGCTCCTACTAACGTGACTGAGATCACACAAAGACCTTTGTGAAACTTGATTAACTTTGTGCTCACAGTTAAATGAACCTGAAACTGCTGGGAAAGGGCTTAACAGTGTTGCTCAGTCCAGCAAAGTCGTTTCTGGTTTTGTGACTGGGATGTGAGGAGTGAGCACAGCTAGTGTGTTTTGGCTGTAAATCATGGTAGGAAAAGAATAAACAAAACTGGGGAACGGAGCTTGTGTGTCTTGGGTTAGATGGGATGGTTCAGGCTGCTAAAAATTCCTGGTGGCTTTTTTGAGATTGAATCTATCACTGGTTGTTATTCTGTGTGTTTAGCAATGAAAAACGAAGTAGAAAAGAGATGAAAATACAGACTTTATAAAGCCATACTCAGCCCTTTACAGTCAAAGGCAGCAAAGGCATCAGTAAATGTATCAGTAGTTTAGCCAAATCGGAAAGTCGCAAAGACAGGCAAATTCTATTAGCAGAATGACAACTAAAAATAACCTTGCATGGAAGTGTGCACTGAAGTTCATTTTTCATGCACTGAGCAAATAAAATCCAATCAATTTTTGCATTCTCAGTATTACCCCATTACACTACATGAGAGCCTGAAAGAAGACGATGATTTAAATAAAATGGTCCTCCCCTGTTTGTCAAGTTGTCATTTTTCCATCTGCAAATAATGAAACATAAACTACTCTGAAAGGGAGAGAGATGGAAGGGAATGTGTTCCATAGATCTGCGGAGAACCACATAGAAACATATACAGAAAAAGAAGCTGCAGCACGGAGCACTTCCTGACCTCCTCTTGGCTACAAGTCTAAAAGAAGTCTCCAAGGCAAGAAGTATGAAAGAGCTTAAACAAGAAACCCTTCAGAAGTACAGCTCTTTGCTGCATGAATACCACAACACAGGGAAAATCTGCTGTGTAGGAGTACAGTCCTCCCACTTGAAAAGAGCTGGTAATGCCATCATGTCACGGAAAGATTTTCTTCATGGCTTTTGTGCACTGAAGGCATTAGCAAAGTGGGAAAAGTGTGAGCTGACAATTGTGTGAAAAGAAGGGTTTCTTAATTACATTGTAAAGCATGTCTCATTTAGAAATGCAGCAGAATTAATGTTAAAAATACATGTCTTCCCATATAAATGGATGCAAAAATCAGTGCAGGTTAATCTAGCAGATAGTGCACTCCAGAGCTCTTTACAAATGTTAAGAAAATAAGCTTCATCAACAGCACACAAATATTGCTAACACCCCAGCTTCCTCCTGCAGTGTTTGATGCAGCAGTACTCACAGTCCCTGGCTGTGACCTTGATACAAGTCAGCCCATGCTTCAGCATTTGGTCTATGCTTTGTCTCTCCTGTCTGTTCATCATTTCTTAGTTCGCAGATTCCCATTTTGGGATGTGTTGATCCTTTCCTATTTAGCCACGTCTGGATGTCTGCTCATGTTCCCTGTGCCACGTGGCTTCAACCAGTTACATCTGTCCTGCTTGTGGTGCTAAGATTGGAGCTCAGATCAGTATCTTGTTTTGTTCCCACCCAATTGAGTTTCTCCACCTGGGGATCACAGCTGGCTCCCAGGTGTGCCAGACTGCAGGTCAACAGCCAGGCAATATGCAGCATCAAGGCATCCAGCCTTGAGCAGAGACTCAAACTGTGAACCCTCATGACAACAGAAAGACATAGCCCAAGCATCAGAGACAAGAATCGAAACCAGAAACTCTGTATTTTGATTTGACACCTTATATAAAAGGCTGTGTAAGTGGCCGAATCTAAGTCTTTAGCACCAGGAAGGGAAGTAAGGTCTGCTGGGTTTTGAACCAGTACCACTGCCTGAAGACTACACCAGGATGCAGCTTTGCCATTAATGCCCAACTTCCTGGGCGTACTGGATATGAACATGCTTATTCATACTATTTTTTTTGTTACATGTTTGTGAATAGTGCCTTCATCTCTGTGCATGTTATTTTTCTCATTTCAACTGGCATATCTGTCACTCTGCTGAGCCTGTACAAATTAGAGAATATTCTTTGCAAATTAGTGGCACAGACACTTGTAGAGTACAAAATCCTTATGTGAGTTAAATACCAGAGATACACTTCCCTCCCTGCCCTGCTCACAGAATTCAGAATTAAAGGCCAGACTTGCTTTCTTTCCCTGCACTTGGAAAACTCTAAATAGCATTATTCTCCTCCTGCCCAATTATCCTTCAAACACCATTTTCCTGCACTAGCGTGCTTTTTAATTTGGAAAACTCTCTTTCCCTTTCCTTCACTCGCCTTGGAAGTCCACTGTAACACATACAAAGCACGGGCTCTGGCTCCTGTGATATGTTTGTACAAGGTGTGACGTGCACATGCAAGCTCTCACTTGCCCGTTCAGACAGTGGGAGCTGACAGGCACTGGTGCAGCTCAGCACCTCACCTTGCTCTGGGCTATGCTTTGATAGAACAGGCACCAGGCCTTGCAGCGTGGCAGCACCGAGCTGCTCCAAACAGGCTTTGTGTTTTGTTTTCAGAGGAGGTGTGGTGGGAGCACAAGAGATACTTAGCCATAAAAGTGCTATATGTTTAAGCCCTTTCCCCTTCCCACCACCCCATTTAAATCATCAATGCAGTTGGAGTGAAATACAACTCGGCTTTCAAACATTTTCTTATTTAATTCAATTTACTTCTAGATTGATAGCTAAACACAAAACAGACTTTACCCCTTTTCTCCTGAATGGGGAAACAGAGATGACCAAGTTCCCTTTGAATTAGGTGTAGAATGTTTCTGTTTTTTCCTACTAACTAAAAACAAACAAACAAATGAAAGCAATTATTAAAGTGGTCTGTAATCTATTTCCAGTAGAGGATTGCAATGACATGGGATAAAGAGCTGAGTCTCACTAAGCCTAAGGGCAGGTGTTTCTAGTACTGACACATGGGTTGTATGTCTCAGAAAAAGGACAAGATCTTGAACGAACTTTTTATTTTTAGAAACAAGCTTTCTCTGCAACAGTTATGGTGTGAGTGGTAGGAACTGCGATTTGGGGATAGGTAGCTCCAAGAGCCACACATATACATAAGGAGAAGACGTGGATGTAGATCAGAAGAGGTCAGGCTGAGAGAATAATCTACCCAGCCATCATGCGTGTTGTATCAATTGAGTTTTGGGAGAAGTAACACCAAAGTAAAACTAGATCACCTATTTTTTGAAAGACGTGAGCAAAGGGGAATGAAAAGTGATAACAAAATCAGTTTCCATTGATGCAAATTCTGAAATTCACCAAGCAGAAATTTCTAACGCTCTAACAGGGACTATTGAAATTTTTTTTGAGTGATCCTACAGCAGAATGGAAGATATAGAAGGTTGTTGACACAGAGTACACAGTTCACTTAACGAAAAGCACCACCTCAGTCCAGCCCTGACTGAACTCATGCTGCCAACAGTCCATTCTTAAGTAAAGATGTTTGACCTTCACAGATGTCAATTTTACCTCTTTCATAAACATTCATTGCATATTAATACTCTGTTTAAATGTTTGTTTGGTTTGGTGCTTTTAAATCTGGTTTTGGTGACTGTCCCAGAGTTCAGATGTTTCTCCAAATTTTGGAGGACTTCATTTCAACATCTATTTTTTTTTTCCTGAAAGAACATTGAAAATTTTTCAGGAAAATCTTCTTGCTCTCAAATCTCCACATCATTCAGGTTTCACCCAGGTCAGTATTCTGAAGCTTTCTCACGTTTTTGTTTCATGGGTTTGCTGAAGCGCAAAAGGAATAGAGGAAAATGATGAGCAGATGAACTCCTGGCCTTGACCATCACGTGGTTCTGTGAAAACTGACTAAAAATGAAGTTAGGTGGGTCCTCAAAAATACAAGTTATTTAAATTTTGGACAGGAGAGGAATCTGTGAGATTCCACACTTACCATTAAAATGCTAAATGCATTTCTGAACAAACAAGTACCCTCAAAGTGTCTGTAGCTGAGATCTCTGTTTAGTCCTTTCTGATAGCATGAGACCAATGTGCTGTCCATGGAGTTGAAGTTATCTGTATCCAGTAGGAGGACAGTGGAAAGAGCTGTTCTTTTACTTCCTGTAATTCTTCCAGAGCCTACAGTAAATAAACCACATTTACAACCTCCTTCTACATTTCATTTTCATTCAGAGTCCTATTTTACACACCACAAGCATGGCTCTATTTCACACCTTTCTCATAATTTCAGAGTAGTGCAAGTCCAGGCACAAAGACAGCCCTACTTCTGAAGGACGCAGTCCTGCAATGTCTGTTCATGCTCAGTTCTCCTCTGATGTTTAAAAAGGTATAGCCTCTCTTTAGAAGGCTTTAAAATTCAAAAGTGGCCTTGCTATCAGACCCAGACTTTTCTCCATGTGCACAGGAATGCAATAAACACACAGGGAGAAAAAGATCTGCAAGGAAAATAATTTAGAAATCACAGGGTCATAATATACCACTTAAAGTATTTTGTGGATTAAATTACTGAATAATAATGAAAGATGAGAGATTAATGGCAACCTGGTCCATAACCTCTATTTATACTCGGGCCAAATAAAATGGTAGGCAGGTGCAGTGTATCCCTGACTCTATAGAGAACTTCTGTCTGCCCCTCACTTTTCAATCCCATTAAAGTTATTATATATGCTTTTGTAAAAAGACAAAAAGTATTTCCCAAAGTTAACAAAAATACATTTTATCTTTACTATTTACCTCCATCAATTACATTTTTTGGCACTACTATAAAACAATGCAAGAGAAAAAAAATCTCAATCCATATGAAGTAAAATTCCCCCCAAAATTACTTTCATCTTTGTGTGGAGGAAATCCAGACTATTGAAATATCATCTTCTGTTCTTTTTTTACTCTTTTGAGAGTGTGAGAAACTTTTATTTTTTTCTCTCCTTTGCCACTGCAGTGTCAAAAAATCGCCAGAACAGAAAACTCTCACACAACAGCACATCATTTCTAGAAAAAAAACCCCAACATTTACTTCCTGCTTGTTCTGTAACAAATAGAAAAGCCTCAATAAACCAATTTTCTGGCAACCAGTTTGCTCATTTTTGAAGTCTTTTAAAAACATGGGGGAAAAAAAGATGCTTGGTTAGAAATTTATGGCATCATATAGTTATTTTATTTCCCCTAAGTTAAAGTTATTTGTGATAAAGAACCACACCAAACAGCACCAACAAAGATCAGAAGACTGAACATAATGGACTTTCTAAGCTAAATCTTAAACAACAGAGCATTTATTGCAGTGTTCAAGTTATAAGGAAGAGCAATGACTGGGGAAATGAATGATACCGAGAAATGGTCTTGAGGACTTCTATGGATCAACTTCTGTCTGATGGCAAAAAACAATTGCTACCTGAAAGCTGTTTACCAGAGTGTACAAAGTAGTAAGGTGACTTTAGTCTAATTCCTAATAGAGAAATACCAAAAGCATACACACACTACATGCTACATATTGAAGCATGACAAACCCTGGTTTGGGGTACAAAGAGTAGCAGACATTTATCTAAAAATTGGGCTGTTAAATAACTTTGATGAAATGAAGCTTTTGGTAAAGAAAGGGCTGCATGTTAAGGCAATTGCAGGATACCTGTGATTTTAAACTCTGCATGCAACATATTTTAGTGTTCTCTTTACAAGTGACATACAGTAAATGCAGCAGACATCACTGCCAAGTGAAGCCCTATAGAGAAGAACACAGTTTAAACCACCAAAAACTGTGGGAGGAAAGGAAAGAATGGGAGCTCAGCTCTATAAGCCTTTTTTAGGCCAAACCCTAGAAAATCAACCGGAAAGGCTGCATGCTCAGCACTTTGGGTAACCAGGCTATTTGTTTAAGTGCCTGTATACAGATTTATGAGCCAAAGTTCCAGCTCTTTATAAATCCTCAAGCTCAATGTCAGAGGGTTAACATTTCATAAGTGCTCATTTCTTAATCACAGTAAAAAAGATTAGGTGCAAATCTACATTGCAGAGAAGATTTTCAGAAGACCTCAATACCAAACAATTCCCAACATGTCCACCTTGAGGCTTGCAGAGAATCAATTACAAAGTCTACTTATCTTAGACCTAAATGTATTTACAGACATGACCTTAGGACTCTATCTCTAAATGCACTTAAATGGTTAATTTCTGTACCAACTACTATTAGTGTAAGACTTGCCCTGTCTCTGAGATCTCTGCTCTGCCCTTTCATCTCAGTTGAATTTCACTATCACGTTGTTTTTACAATTCTTATTTCATCTCAAAACTGCCGTTGCTACGTGAGAGAGGAAAGGGCTGCAGAAGACACAAGTGCACCAGAGGTGACCTGCCAGAGGTTGCTGCTCCCCAAACCTGCCACTTGTCCACCAGACCACCTTTCCTATATGAGTCTATGGTCACCAGCACATCTCCAGATCAGGACCAAGTTCAAAATGTTGGTTGCTGCTCACATGATCCATCTCAGAGGAGACCATATCACCATTTCCCTAAGGACCATGGCTTTCTAAACAAATAGGTTGCTGAAAGAAATCTTGCGGACAGCAGTGGAGAAAGGAACTGAGGGGGGAAAAATACCCAAGATGGGGGGAATTGACTACCAACCTAAGAAATATTTTTCTTATTCCAGCATGAAATGTTGACAGAATTAAATGTGGGATTAAAAAAACCAACCTTCTAACATACAGTTTCACGTTACCTCCGCAAGAGTTTTGATTCCACTTTTGAGACTTCCCGAATGAAAACGCTGGCTGTGTGCCTGTCTCAAAAATACACTTTTTCCTCAGCAGAGTGGGTTTGCCGGTTGTCAGTGCCATTTCTTTTCTAGCCAACAAAATATGTTCATACTCACAGCAGGCAATTACCATTCTTTTCTCTACTGGTAAGGGGCATGACTTCACTCCTAGGTTGAAGATCCCTGGATCCTTTCTGTATTGCATAGCCTACTTAGCCAGTGTAATTAACCCTTAAAGCAAATGGAACAATCATTTACTTTCTTTTCAAAGTGAGTTTAAATGGTTTCATCTGAGAACGGTTTTACAAACAGGCATATCTGTTTTACACATTTGTGGCCTGTTCCAAGGGGCATCAGTTGCTGGGAACGGGATTGCCACAGGAGCGAGACCGCCTTGCACCACGGCTCGAAAACAGCTGTTACAGTCAGCACTCTGAAAACAAAAAACATGGGGGATCGGATCCAAAACTTCTTGAAGTTAATAGGAGCCTTTTAATTAGTTTCAGTGTCTTTGGGGAAGGCCCTTAGGGCAAATATTCCTTTTTGAAACTTGTTCTCCAACTCGTGGGGCCGGGAGGTGGTATTTTTCATGCATACACAACAGCGCGGCAAATGCTCCCAAAGCGCTCTTATTACAAGCCCCAAACCATACTGGGAAAAGAAGGAAAAAACCCCACAGGTCTCTGGATTACAAATCTGATCTGCTTTCTCTGATAACAGCAGTATTATTCCAGCAAACAGTGAATGAGATACCTCTAACAGATCTGGGCACCTCACTCCCTGTGAGCCAGTGGGAGTGCTGCTCTATGTGAGTAAAGCATTGCACACTAACCACTGAAAGGGGTCACAATTGTATATAAAAAAAAAGTAAAAAAGAAAAAGTCAGGAACCTTATGTAAAAGCAATTGTGAATTCAGCTGCACAAACCAGCTGCTTTAAAATGCCAGGCAGAGAAATTTGCTTACTATAGGTAGATCTTCCATATCACAGCTGGGAAGTCTGGGGATCAAACCGCTAGATATCCACATTAATTTACAGAATACATGGATTACATCTTTCCTTGTCAAGCAGAAGCACTATCTCTTATTTTTGCCACTGCACAGCACTCACTCCAAAGCCAGCATTGTGCTACAGACAGACAGATCTTGGTCATACTTTAATATATATGTATCACAGCTCTCTGCTAAAGGAACAAAGGTAACAGCTTTACCCCATGTTTACACCTCAAGGAATGGGATCAGGATCTGCACTGCAGTACACAGGGTGCGACTTCCCAGCCCAAACACGGTCCTGAACTGGAGTTATGTAGAACAACCTGTCTGTACTAGAAAATGCAGACAGCTTCTTAAGGGTTACATTTCCTTTTTACATACTTCTACATCAAAACCATATTGCAGCACAGCCCGGGATTCAAATACATCCTACAAAAACAGGCAGCATAACTCTGATATTGAACTCCAGCCCAGTTTTAATTGACTGCCAGCTCTCAGCCACTTCCTAAAGCTCCACATAGCCAATACCAATGTTGTAATTTCTAAATGTGTGCTTCTCTCAGCTGAAGACCAACTCTAAGGGCTTCAGCTTGCTTTTTGAAATATAAATGTGGTATCTTAACTCCCACCTTAGACACCTTCCTGAAGGGGGCAAAAAAAATTAGGAAGGTGGCAGACTTATTAAGAGGATATCTCTGAAGTATAAACAACCCAATATTTTTATCATTCATTGACAAATAATTTACAGTGCTGCTGGTGAAATCCCTTAGAAACCTATTCAGGCACTGGCGATGGGGTAGACTGCTATGTATTTTTAATTAATGCCACTGAAGTCACGTGTTCCATATACTTAGGATGATATTTTCATGCCAATAGTTAACAGCAAAATGGTTTTTAGTGCATGCTACAGTTCCCAAAAGCACGAGTCTACAAAACTCAGAAGCTGCAGTCTTGGGCTTTAATCATGGGGATTTGGCTGAACACTACACACTGTGCATCGCTACAGCCAGTACTGGCTGAGAGAGCACAGACGTTTTGTCCCAGTTGGGTATCTAAGAGCAGCCTCATGAACATTTCTGGGCTGTCCATGCCAGACAGAGCTGATGGAGCAAGTCAGTTGATGAAGTAATTTAGGGACTCTTGAGTACCTCCCTTCTTCAAATAGTTACTCCCCATTTTGAATGTCCATATTTTCCCATATCTGCTGTATTCACTACTGCCTCCAAACACCTTTGGAGAAAATAATTCCTCTGCAGAACCTTCTCAGGGGAATGGCCAATGACACTGCATCCCTTCCTTTCAAGTCAGAGTAAATTTTTAGGCAGAGACCAGAGATTAAGACAGCACTGCCAAGGTCTGGAGGGCCCTCAGTATGCTAGCAGAAGCCCAAAACAAGAAGCAACTCTAGTTTTCCTTATTTATAGGATTGTCTGAAAGGTTTCACAAGTGCAGTGAAAAACATGATGTCACTTCCTGAAGCAGGCATAAAGACATATGAAAACATGTTCTCCAGCCAGTCAGAGAATGTGGTTTTGGTAGCCACAAGGAAGCCGCTTCTGTCACTCTGGGAAATGCACTTAAATGAAAGCTGAATTTCAGTCCTGGCTCCCAGTGTAAGGGGAGGGGTGATTTAGTAATTATTTCTCTTGCTCATTATAGTATCTCATGCCTGCAAAGCTTGCAGAATATTGGCACTATCCCAAAATATCTCCAGTGCCGATAGAACATCACAAAGCACTAGAGTGCAATGATGCATCACCATCTCCCCACACAGCAACATGACATGAACATCACTAAAGAACAAGACAGTGACTTTATCTCTGAGTAATTTAATTGATGACTTGAGCTCTAAATAGCCACTTCCCTTCACCTCCTCAGCTGCATCCCTACTTCTAAAGATGTCATCCACATTGAACTAGCACTTACTGTTGTGATACTGATTGATGCTTCATGGCAGCAACTAACAGGAAAGAGCTCTGGTGGAAGTTCATTAACTTTAAGCTAATGCATTTCATGATATTCAACTGAATCACTGGGGGAGGGAGAACAGCTCTGATTAACAGGAGATGATCTGTAAAACATCAGCAATGACCAAAAGCCAAATGGAACAAAGGGGGAAAGAGAGGAAGATGGAGAAGCTAGAAGAAAAATGGAAGATAATACCATCTCCGAACACAGGACTGGCAACACAAAAAACCCAAGAGGTGGGTTCCCTAAGTGTTTATTAGACAAAGAAGGATCTCTGTACCAATGGAAGCCTAGGGTGTTAATTTATTTTATTCCTTTTCAGAAAAAAATATACAGAGAAACTGAGGTGAGAATTGTGTATGAAACTACTGGCAGTTAATGACTATTTCACATACTGTGACTCATGTGATCTTTGTTGGTCACCAGAAATTTCAAGATAACTAGAGTGATCAGGTTTCTGCTTGGATTGCAGAGAAGCTGTGAATCCACCTCACAGTTACATCAAACTCCATGGCTGTATTGGAGGGAGGCCAGAGGTTTCTCCATGAGCACACACACTGATGGAGCTACTCTGCCTTTCCCACTCAGCTCTTACTCCAAAACTTCCTTTACTCATGCCTTGGACACACTTTGCCCTTTGTGAGTAATATTGTCTACATCCTGCCGCTCAAATGCTCAGTCAAAAGACTCCCGGGTGGTCTGGACAGAAACAAAACTTGTGACACTCTCCATATTTCTAGGCGTCATCGCATACCAAGACTGAGGTCTCTTAAATCTCCTGGACTTGGGGAATGCAGGCAAATTCCCACAGTTGAGCAACTCAGAATTGCACAGGCTTCTAAAATTCCTCCAAATTTCTTCTTTCAGTCTCTAAACAGAATAGGGATGTGGAACATGTCGGTACTTGAAGCTTAGAACTACCACTTGGTTAATTATATAGCTGATTATATAGGACTCTGTTGGCTGACTTATACACAAAAGCTTGGGCATTTGAGTTTAAAAAAGTAAAATAAATAGAAAGACCTACTGCCACAACGTGGCAGGAGCTAGGAATGATGAGAACCAAGGTCCTCTGGCTTCATGTGTGGCATTTACAATATGGAAAACTCAATGCCACACATGAAGTACAGTAAAAGTAACAGAAACAACAAAGTAGCTCTTGGTTTCCTTATTTAAACACTTCAAATACAGCTGGAAGCTCCCCTTCTGCAAAAGCAACTCAGTCAGCACAAGCCCTCTGAACTTTTTCACCTAACTTCCCTGATAGAAAAAATGTAGTTTCTTGCTTCTCAGTAACTGAATTTTTAAAAGTATGTGTGTATATTTAGTGAGGTTGTTGAATTATGGAAACCAGAGCTACACCCGGTAGATACTCCTTAAAAAGAAAAGCCTTTTGTGCATTTTGATTGGGAAGACTGCTAAAAATACTCCAATGCAGCTGTTTAATTTGCTACAGCTCGAATGCTAGTTTTATACTTTTAATTACTACTATATAAAATTCTTTGATTGCATTTGATGAAATTAAGATTTTCAGTGTTTAATGATTAAATCTGGGGGAAAAAAATGTAACCACATACGAGTTAAAATGTAAATTGTCTGTATTGGGAGTCCTAGGTAAATCTATTCAGATAGTTTTCACAGATCTAGCTATATCTAGCTTGATAAACTCCAAAAATGATCATTTTACGGTCTCCTAAGGGTCAAAAATTGTGTCTTATTAGACAACTTAGATCCCACTGTAGTCTTATAACATATGAACTTATTTCTGAGGATAAAATACCTCCCTGAAATAGCAAATGTCACATTTTCAAAGACCCAAGACAGCCTGGTTTAGGTACAGGTAATTTTGTGGGTGCACCTTTTAAACACTGGCCCTCAGGCATGCAAACACTGAGATTCCCATGGACAAAACCTATACACTGGGAGCGTGCAAATATCATGTGTATAAACAAGAGAGATGTTTACAAGAGCACACAGAACTTAGCGGTTGAGGTGTTTTGCTACACATACAGAGACACAGGGTTTGAGCTCTCCTGGCCCAACGCCAAAAGCCACCCGAAATTAAACACATGGGTTTTTTGTGTGTTGTACCTTGACCATGTCAAGGCAACAGCTTGCTGGGGAGAGACCAGAGTTTCTACCATAGGACATCAGAGCCCTTGCTGTACGACCACTGCTCAACTGCTTTTTCCTTGTAATAGATTCGTGCCACAGTCCTTCTCTCACTAAAATTTGGAGTGCTCCAGATGGTTTAGTCTTACTGTAAAGCTGCTGTAACAGTCATGCACTTCATCTGATATAGTTCCTCTATCTGGCATAGGTGACTGTTGTGTCAACATCTGGGATAATGAGGCTGGTGTTCAGTTTATCCTCTGGAAACTCAAGTCTATCACCCCAGACAGTGTTACTCAAGTATAGCTCTAGCAACAAACTATATATATACTGTTATTTTAAACAAGAGCAAGCCATATGAAAGAGAAAGCTGAAGTGCTAAGAAAAAAAACACAGTGGGTGTTATTGGAAGCATGTACCGCAGGAACATTTGCTCTCACAAACTTTGTAAGAAATACGGCACTGACTATAGAATGCTGGTATCTATTACAGAATCTGAGTCTTCGTGTAACTGTACCACAAAAACTGGACTTTGCTTCTAAATAAAAACTGTGCACCTACTTCACAAGCTGCACAGGGGACACCAGGAATGTAACAGAAGCCTGTGCTCCCATGCATGTATGCAGTAGGCTGCACTTAATTCTGGCATGCCATTTTTTCTTACACTGTTACATTTTTACCTAGTAATTATATTACAAAGGCATGCAGGGAAAGGAGAAGCACACAAAGCACACCTTCTTTCCATTTTCTTCCTCCCTGCAGAAAATACCAGGATTTGAGATGATCTATTCGACTGATTCTTACAGTACTAAATTCTACCTTCTTTTAGGAATCTAGTATATATTTGCACCATGAAATTTTACTTAACCAAAATATTTTAAGTTGGGCACAGTTGTTTATGGCTCCTCAGCACTATAATCTAGTGTAATGAACTCTAGCCATACGTACAGAAAGCAATCTGCAAAAGCTTTACAAAGACATTTCTTACAATACCTCAAATGAAAAAAGGATGAAATCCCATCTTCATGTTAGTATGTTAATTGTGCAGCTCCTATGGATTACAATAAAAGTGGCATGTACATATATGCGTCTGGGGTTTTTTTTTTTTGGTTGGTTTTATTTTTGCTTTTGGTTTTGGTTTTTTTCTGGGGAGGAGGGTTGGACAGGGGGTTTAGGATAGGAAACAAAGGAAAATTTTTTGCATTAATGGGGTGCAGAAAGAATTGGACTAGTTTTCTAGCCCAGAAATCTGAAGTATGTGCCATCACAAAGACTCAGAGCAAGACTGGAGTCAAAACAGGGTTGTGTAAACTCTGGCAAGAAGTTTACAGGTGTGCCTGTATGACATATTACTAAGGATAGGAAGAAAAGTGTGGAACAAGAGTTCCCGTTTCTGCACAAATTCCCTGTGCAGCCACTTGCCCATGCCTAATCCATCTTGCAACATATGCTTGCGTATGACCCAAAACACAGAAGAGGTAAAGCTTGATCTCCCATAACCCTGTAAAAGAGCTGTCCTACATATGTCCCATGGTGCACAATAAGGACAGTAGGAGCACAGGTTGGGGAGAGTGCTGTTCTCTACGGCTCAGCTGCTGCCCCATGTGCCTACTAACAGCCCAGCTGTAGCCAGCATAGTTTCAGAAAAGTCTCCCACTTTCTTTGCATTGCTTTCCCTGCTATAGAGCACATAGGAAAAGCTGGACTTGTCTAATTTCTGAGTGTAGCTGTGGCTAGAGTATTTGTAGGAAACCACACCAGAAGTATTTCCCCTATATGTTAATAGAAATGGCACCAGTATTAGTCAGTACAAACCCTCACGCTGATTTTGCTGCATTCTCTGGCACTGATGCATTTAGATCCTTAAAGGCTCATTATGACTTAAGTCAGTCTACTCCTATCCTGTTAAATATATGGTTACAAAAGTTAAATAAATGTCATTAGGAAAGCTGTGATCTTCCCTCAGTCATCTCAGGCATTTGCTAAATCTGCCTTTTTCTGTGGTGTTTTCTGTGATCATTTTGATGCCTGCAGCTCCAACAGAGGTAGTAACAACAGAAGCACTTGTTTATACAAGCCATGAAGAGCGATCTACATCTGAATACTGTTCCCTTTTGATCTCGCACACACTTACAGTTTTACCTATTGAGTCCGTTTTTTAACTATGTCCACTTTTCCCATCATCTCCAGAAATCTCAACTTATTAACATTAAAATAAAATTTCTTCTAATAGACTGATGGGGGTTTTTTTGTGCCAACAAATACAGAAAAATTTCATTTCTAGTTTTATTTTTCTAATTAAATAATTAAAATTCTATTAACGACACAGGCTTGTTCTAATGAAAATATTTTTTGATACAAAACCAAAATAATAATCTGGAGAGATTCTGTCTCCTTACACAAAAGTCTGAAAACAAGCCAAATTTTAAAGTGGGTTCTGTGGAACCTAGGAAGATAAGGGTCAATCTTGCTGTTTATTGATTTTTACCAGAAACAAAGACTAAGAACTATTACAATGTTTTCTCCTAGGCTTTGCATTAAAAATAGAGGCTTATTCAAATTATAGTGAGCAGCAAAACCCATCCACTCTGAGGCATGACTCATGTTTTTCTCTATTGAACTCCCAGCCCAAAAGCAGCATGCGTGGTAGAAGGCATAGGTTCATTTGCCAACACATGACATTTTTCATGCTGTCACAACACATCTGGTGCCAGCTAATCTGCCAGCCAAGAGTGGCACCCACCAGCTGTGAAGGACGCTCACCACCTCCATTCCCAGCTGGTGGGAAAATGCCATGTAGGGAAACATTTGGACACATGGAGACATGCTGTTTCTAGTAAGTTATTTGTAAAAAAGCAAACAAAAGCCAAACTCTTATGACATTGTAAAATATAATATACCAGTGACACAGAGTCATTCAGAAACAATGCATAAAAGTATAAATATTTATAACTTATACATATTTAAATATTCTTATTTAAATATAAATATTTAAATAGTCTTATGCAAGCTCTGGCATGAAAATACCGCAAAGTCTATATAACCAAAGCACAAGGCGATGAAAGATCCTGTACAACCTCAAGTCCCCCTCCCTATCCCTCTCTCAAATACTGAAGTTACCAGGGTTGCACAGATGTTTTGGGATCATAACATAAGGTCAGAGGATAACTAGTAAGGTCAGCTGGAAAAGGGGGAATGTAAACACTTTTTTTGAACCGTCATGAATGGGACTCTCAGAATAGGAACTTCAGGCTTAAAGAAAAACGAGATAATCTGACTCCACTGCTCTCCTATACTGTACTTCTGGCTTGGGGTTATCAATGTCTTCTACACAGCTCAAAGTTGTTTTACCTGCTGATTTTGCGAGTGCCACTTCAGAAAAGTTAACAGTAAAGAGATAGAAATTCTAACCTGGCAAGAATAATTTTCCATTAAGAAATAATAAAAAGAAAAGATATTCTGGAGGTTTTAAGCAAACCAACTAAGGATTTTTCTTTTTTCCATCGTAAGAGAGCAGCACACTCTACTGGCTGTTTCCTTGCAGTTTTCTAGATAAAGCCCTACGCATTACTGTAAATCAGTATCTTTTACTGCTCTACTGATACAGTTAGAGGCAATATAGTGTAGCTGGAAAAAAACCCAAAGGACATGGATAGCAAGTCCTGCTTCTGCCACCGGCTCACGTTACTCAAGGGAAATGACTCGACTTGCAGCACTGCAGTTTCCATGCTAAAAGAGCAAGGAGAATGAAACCAACCCCTGTGAAGCACACTGATACTCACAGTTTAAAGGCACAGACAGAGGGGATTAGTATTGTTGTTCCTATGTTAACAATAAAAATACAGTGGTAGAGGTTTACATTTCGTCTTTCATACCAGCTCAGTCGTTCAAGATTCTTAGACACTGTAGCACAGCACAGTCTCAGGAGAATGCATGTCTGTATACTTATCAAGATGTTTGTGGTTAAACTTTTTCTGTTCTTTTGTTTTGTGTCTCTGTTCAAATACACGATTTTGCATGGAAAGTCTATAACTGATGAAACTGAAGACTGCTATTTTGCTGATTTTGCATGGAGTACATTACAAAGAGATGTCATTCACTCTCACGAAAAGTCTGTCTCAAAGGCATGTGCCCTACATGCCAAGTTGTGTGTCAGACCACAAGAAACAGTTTAACTGGTGCTCCAGTGTTGTGTGAGGTTTCTGCTGTTAGCACCCAGTACACAGAATCCAGTTTCATGTAACTGATTAGTTTAACGTGTTATTCCTTTCAAAATATACCAATTCAGTACATTCCAAAAATGTTACAGTTAAAAAAACCAGCCTGCATGCTTAAACATCCCTGAATGGCATATACAGGGAACTAACTCTGCTTTCAGAATAAAATAAATTAACCTATTAAAAAAAAAATCCCAGCACCTAGAGCAAAAATATTGGTTTCACAAACAACTATCAGTAGATCATTAGTGTACTGCAATAGTTTGAAACAATTTTAATGTAATTTAATGTAATGTAATTTTAAATTTATGCAACTATTTGTAGTACTTCACTACTACAGACATATTTGTTTCCTTATGACAGCTCTACACAAGCTTCTTTATAAATAAAAAGAATGTGTCTTCATTCCTCAACTACAGCTTTGCATACTTACAGACTACTCAGAATGCTATTAAAAGAAACTTCCTAACTAGAGATATAGAATTAAGATAGAAGGGGAAACATCCCCCTCCACAAAAAAAAAAAAAACAAACCAAACCAAAACAAAAAACCCAAAACAAAACAAAACAAAAAAAAAACAAACACAAAAAACCCCAAAAACCAGACCCCCACATCTTACAAATAATTTTGTTCAAATTTAGACAGTAATTTTTAAATGAATAACCTATTTCTTTACTATAAATTAACTTAACATGATTTTGCAGATAAAGAAATATAACCAAACTCTAACTCTATAAGAGTCTAAAAAAGAGTCAACATGATTGCAAGAGACTTCCAGCCTTTTATTCTACAGAGAAAGAGACAATTCCCTGGGGGTCACTGAAAGTCAAACTGGCTCTTACATGCAGTTGTAATTTTTAGTTTATATGAAAACAAATCAATACCGTCTCCACAAAACTGTCTCTTTATAATAGCACTAAACTGAACTCCCCTTTATCAAATTCTCAACAGAATTTCAAGTTTATTTTTCTATGTTTACAAGAGATTGCATCCAACCTATGAATAGAGTATCCAGCTCTTTCGACTGAAAAACTGGACAAGAGCTTGTTTGGTGAAACTACTTCACTGTGTACAAAAGAATATATGATCATATACAGTATCACAGGAAAATAGGTAGGACAGTTTTCAGAGAATGGCTTCTCTGGGGCAACTGGCACTTTTCACACACTTCTTTCTGTCTCACAGCTAAGGAGGGATGAAATTCAACCCTGTAAGAGAAGCTAAATCCTTCTGGTATTATAATTCAACCAGTCAGACTTCAATTCCTTCATCCTTAGGGCTTGATTCAAAACCTTTTGAAGTCAATAGAAAGACTTCCCCTGACTGCAGTAACTTTGGCTCAGATCCTAAACCATGCTTCTATACCTTTCACTCACCCTTACGCCTTCCCGCCTTCCCAAATCTTGGAATCAATGTGCATGTTTCATGACTTAGAGGAGCCTCAGGGTTGCTCTAAATTACTTTAGCTAATATTATCTCCCAAAGAACTAACTGGGGGGGAATGTAGTATCAATCTATTGTACCTTCTCCTCTGGTGTTTCTCCATAATGGCCTCAGAAGAATGGTTGGCTTGAGACAGCTAAGATTTTTAGTGTGCCAAAGGAATTCATAACCAGAAACTAATTCAGCTGTTTTTATTTTACTGGCAGAAAATAATGCCAGGTTCTGGCCGGAAACAAGTACAATTCATCTCAGAAAACAACTTTCTCCCAGCCCTGCATTCCTTCCCAGAAAAGGGGACCTACTTAGAGCTGGGTTCTTGCAGCCCTTCACTGCAGAGGCGTAGGGTGCATGGCATAAGGCTCTCTGCATCCCAATAGCACCAATTAACAGAACAGGCACTTATAATAGTAAGGGTCGGATGCACAAGGACTGTCCTTTTTTATGGCAATTACAATCAGTCTAAATTTATAAAGGTAGAATTCACAGTGCCCATTACATATGTTGTAAGTGTCTCTAAATCTGGCCGAGTCCTAGCAGGATGCCGTCCAGAACGCTGGGCTCTTCTCAGAGAGGTGCTGCCTCTCTCTTTTTTCTTCTATAATCTACATCTCCATGGTACTCGAGCAGCCATGCATTATTCAGCAGGGCATTGAGCAGTGTGAGTGACATTTGTGGGTCCTTTTCCCCTTCGTATTCTCATCAGAAAGAATTATATTTCATTGTTATCAGGCCCAAGGTAATGGTCAGATGGTACAGACTGTTGGCAGAGCCACTTGCTGGAAACAGCTCTGCCATTGTCAAGTACATGTGTCGAAGTCATTTGACCATATAAGCATTTCCTAAAATCCCATTTTATCTCACTGTTACTGAAATTAAGGTACATCCCAGAGGTCTAAGTGAGCAACACAAAAGAGCTGACTGCTGAACTCCATAAAAATGCAGTCAGTGCTATGATGATTGAGAGTCTAACAACAGAAAAACCAGGATAAAATAGCTCAGAAGGTTTACCAAGAATAGGGATAATGTGATAAGGATCAAATGTGTTCAGCTTGTACATCTAAGGGAAAATCAACTGCTTTAATTTAATTACGTCTTTTTCATATCCAAAAGAAATGTGTAATTTTCTGGTAAAATAAAAAGTGCAGAACAGTTGAAATGCCAATTTTGTATGTAGTTAAGTACTGCAGAGAATACAATGTGCAAAAATATCATGGTCCAAAGCAGAACCAAAATGGTATTACACAGAAAATCAATATACAATGTTATACAAACACCAAAGCCACAGTCTTTTTTTTTTTTTTTGCTAGTTCCTACTCAGTAATTTCCAACTTTTCTTCTAAGTGCAATAATAATATTGAATGGGTCCATTTTATTTACTTACCTCCTTTAAGACAATCTGACAGTCTACCAACCTGTCTACATGCTTATGCCATTACTGTTCTAATTAATGGATTGTCTGAACCCCACAAAAATGAGAAGCTACATGCACTCTGCACCTTTTACTGTTTCTTTACCAAATTTGTTAATACAAATTTTTTTATAACCACTGAGCAAAATTGTGGAATATGCACAGTCATAAAATTCCTCTTCAGGACTTTGAAAAACATGCCAATGCAGAGAAGAAATCTAATTTTCACATCAGTTCATCATCAAACACACACAAACATATTCTTCAAAAACAGATTCTGAATTACATGTTAATAAATTTCTAAAATGTGTAGGGTTATTTCTATCTTGTGACCTAGTATTTTTTGAAAGCTTGATGAAACATAAGCACAGCAAAAGAGAAATGTTACTACAGCCTGCAATTGAATGAAATAGGAAGTAATCAGGGGGCTACCTCACTTCAGCTGCATTGTCTAAATGTGGAAGACAACTTTTACCACTGGAAATTGATTACTAAACATATATTCAGCTGCATGGATATGTTCCTTCTCTTTTCCAAAGCATCTTCCGAACACTTTACCTGCTGTAGAGCCTGCCAGACAATGTGAGATACGTGATTGCTTCAGTGGGTCAACAACCACTACTGAGTTCTCCACAGTTGCTGCCTGCTGATACAGGGTGCACTTGCTCCTACCTGAATTTAGTCCAGTTTAAGCAAGCTATCTGGGCTCTGCATGTGGTCAGTAGGCTGAAAAAGGCATCTCATGAAAGCAGCTCATCCCACCTTAGATTCTTATATTGCTGCTCTCTGGAGATGTCCTTGACTATACAGGCAACACCAGCAACAGAAACAAGGAGCTCCATAGCGAACTGGGTAAGACAGATGCTGTGTTCAGGGAGCAGGCTGCAGCTGGGGTCTTAAAAGAGGCTGGCTTAAAGAGCAATAAACACAGCACCCCTTGAAGTCTTTGTTGGGTGCTTCTGGTGAAATACTAGGAGAGCGCTTTCCCTTAACTAACCACTGGCCTGGTTAACACTCCCTGCTGGGCATCAGCACTCTTGCTTAGTCCTTCCAAGTGGTGGGTTTTGTCTCTTTCTACTTTTATCTACATGGATTTGATCCTCTGGTGAATAAGAGAAAAGCTTATAATATTTGGAAAGCCAGCTTATGACAAGGGCATGTTTCAGTACTGGTGTATCTAAACACTAAGCTGCAGCTCAAAATTCCTATTGTGCTCTACAAGAACAAGAGAATAGTCTGTACAACTGAACAGCAGCAAATTTAAACTTGAAAGGAGGAAATACTTTTTCCCAAAAAGGGGTAATTGGACCTTGGAGCTCATTATGACAGGATGCTACTGGGGTTATGGTCTTACAAGAGCAAAGGTATGTACTGAAACAGTAGTAATATCCAGGGTTGTAATAGTTAATGCTAAAAGGAAGAGTATGGGAACAAAAATGAGACCTTATGCTTCAGGATTTAAAGCAATCTCAATTTACTAAGAGAGATCTTTTCTGAGTGTGATGAAAAGAGAGGTATCCACCTCTGCCTACTCTGAGTTGCTGAAACATTTCTCTGAAATACCTCATTCTGGATATTGTTGAAAATAAAAGTACTATACTGGATGGATCTCAGACTTGATCCAGGCTGGCATTTATGTTACCGAATATCTCCTGTATATTGCATTGTTGATTGTATACTACAACAGGATCATAGTGTATGCGAGGCATCTTTCTTTAAAGGCAGAACATTAAGATGGATTAATTAACTATTTATTTATTTGTTTACCTTAGAGTCCGAGATGTCTTTTCAAGCCACATATATACTCATTTCAAATAAAGTGCAGTTAGAGTTTGGAGCTCATAATCACATGATCTCCCTTGGGTATATATAGGCAAGAAAAGATTTTGTATTTTTAGCTGTCTCTGAGGACCACAGAGATCACAGTTCAGGCAGTTTAGGTAAGGCTATTCCTCTGGGAAAATGGTAGGATGTGAGCCATTCCCACTGACACTGGTAGAGACAGTACATGCAAAATAAAGGTACATCAGCCCAAAAGAAAAGGCTAAGGGCAACAAGGGAGGGTTGTAGATACCCACAGAGGTTTCAGCCATGTTAAAATAAGATGGGTTATTGTTAGTACGAGGTGAGAAATTTTCCCCTTGTCAATTAATAGAAGGCCTGGAATACAGAACATGCTGACTTACGTATTTTGTTGGGGAAATAACTGAAAATATTTTCTAATTGAAAAGGAGACAAGTGGATTTAAAACATATCATGTTTTTAGACGACTAAGTTTCCTCTGTATAGAAGAAGAGGTATAAATATTGCATTTGAAAAATGTCATGTTGATAAAAAAGCTGCAGTTTCACCAATATAAAATATGAATGTAAACAACATGTCTGTCAGACAAGGCTATAACATACTGCTTAACACTGCTAACTTATAATATGCACCTATTATTGTTAGTTCTCTTAATGAAAGAAAGACACTGCATAAATTCTTGAACACATGTTTCACTTTTCCAGCTGCCTTGTGCTGTAGAACATCATGCTAACAAGAAGTGATGCTAACAAGAAGCTAAAACCAGTGTAGCAAATGGGGCATTTAAATATATATAAACATACAGACATTCATATATAAATAGAAAGTGGCTATTTTGGGGAAATGAATGGATCCCTAGACAGACATATTTCAGTTTATTATTACCTGTATTTTCCTACATGGTAACTATTACAGTCTTGCTTAATCAGAAAAAAAAATTGTTATTCTCACTGCTAAAATGGAAAGTCAATATTCAGCTATCATCTCTTTTAGGTTCAATATGAAATTTTGCCTGTCAAGCACAGTGAGGAAAAAGAATATGATTTTTGACATTTTTCTTCAATCACTTCAAATCAAGACTTGACACCTATATGTGTTAGCAAAAGGTGTGTATATTCATGTTCAGACCATTGCCATAGAGACTGTCAGCATGCAATGGCTGACAAAGTCAGAAACCCCAAATCTTTGTTTTAACATTATAAAAAACATATTTTAATACCATCTCCAAACATGCTGTACTTGCATTTTCTCAAAGAGATTATTTTTGTTCTTTTCTGCACCAAAATCCATATTTTCTGATATGATTTTCAATCTTGACTCGAGTACAAAGCATTGACATCGTTATTTACCGAGAACTGCAGCTCAGTATTGCAGCAGGGTGGCACACCTCTATCTAACCACCACATCATAAAAATGGTATTCTGTTTGCACTGTGCACTAAATACTGACTGCATGGTCATATGCAAGCATTATGCTATACTCTTTCTTCTGAAACAGAAACAAAAAAAACTAAAAAGAAAACAAGGGAACTACATAAAACAGGTTGAGATGTTAAATACTTGATGATGATTACTAAAAGGTCTGTATCCTTGAGTATCTGATTAAACAGGGAAAAATGACCCTTTGAACTTATAACCTACTGGGGGTGGTTTCTGCTGCAATAACACCCTGTTTAAACCCTATGGCTATGGTACATCTGTGGTTCACTGGCTATAATTACAGCCTTAATACTGTAACTGTAGCAAACAAGTCCCATGGTGTATTAGGCTAAACACACAAGGCATTTTGTCCTCTTGACTACAGTCTGTTTAATGGCATTTTAGGCTCCAGCACATAAGTCTGCTCTTGGCCATGCACTCCCAAGCAGTTAAAGTTGGCCTGAACTAGTTCCAGAGGAACACCGATCCAGCCCTACTGGGCATTGGACAATTACTTGAGAATATCATTTAGGGTTGAAACTGATATTTATCTAGTGATTGAAATCAGTTGGGAACTCAGTTACTGTTGTGTCAGCATTATGTCTTTCCTGGAGCCTTCAGCACTGTTGGTTTGGCTTCTTCCTACACTGGGCATTTACAGCTGGGCTGACGTGGCAGCTGAAGAAGCAGCACACTGAGCATATTTGTTTGTGTTTTTTATTATACTTCACTCTTTATCCTGGCCTCTCTCCTGAAGAAAAACCAAACACAATCCACATCAGGAGAACTGAACTTACTCTGACTATCCTTTCCTCTCCTTTTCAGAGGTCTGCTCATGCTCCCCTCTTTCTGTGCATCGCAGGCAGGAGCCCAGCCCAGAGCTGGGGACTCACTCTGGGCCTCTTTTGTTGGACATGTTGCAATGCACAACCTCATCTCTATAGCTGCCCAAAGAGAAATTGGTGTCTACTTAGGCTAAGTGACCTGTTGAAATTCTTTAAATGTGATGATTCTCTCTGCCTTGATCTGCTGTCCTGGCTTTATCTCTGCTGTCAAGGACTAGCTAGCAGAGCTCCTGCTGCCGTATCTCATGGTTCACGTACATAGAGCCCTGTAATCCTCCTTTTATTGAGAGGTTTCGTCTGTCCAGCCCTGCCCAGAAGATCAACTTTGAATAGCTTGAGTCTTCTTTAAATTCTGCACTAAAATGAGTCATTAGCAGTCATACCCTTGTCCTGACCCTCAGAGTAGGAGGCGGGGTTTTTTTCCAAGTAGGATTTCACTTTTCCTTCAGTAAATTACCATTTTTCCCATTTTCTGACTATATCACTTGGTCACTGAAACCTCACAGTCTCATCAATGCTCCTGCCTGCCACAGTTGGACATTTCTCTTACTGACTTTTTGTCTTTCTGTTTTGCATCTTCTTTCAAGCCCATTACTCAGTATTTTCTCCTACATACCCAGTTTATCTAAAACCAGAGTGACTCTGAATACAAAGAAGACCTGACATTCTATCTGTGAAGTGGAAATTGGCACCAGACTTTAAAGCAAGACCATTCATTTGCTTCCCCACCATTCATCCTAGAACTTCTATTCCCCTGTAACCTGCTCTCTTCCACAGCGCTTTCTTTGTAAATGTCCTCTCCTATCACCATGAAACACCTACATCCCCATTCCCGCTTCTTCAGCTGGAAAGCCTAAGGACATTATTCTATTCCTTCGGGCACTGCAGAGGCTTGGAGGGCGCATGCTGTTTAATTGCCTCTTTGTTAAGTAAAACATCCGAATTCCTGACCACAAAGGAAAAATAGTGAATATAAGGCAAGTATATTCTTAGGGCAACTCCTTGAAAAAAACAACTTGGTTTTCTTGTTGTTTTTGTTTGTTTGTTTGTTCTGTTGTTGTTGTTGTTTCTTTGTTTTTATGTAGAAGAAAGAGTAGATTTTATAAATATGCAACAGTAGATTACACCACAGCTAGGGTTAGCAACTCTAACAGGAAAACGAAGTTATAAATGGGGTAACATTCACCCAATAGTGAATTTAACAGCTTATTCTCCTAACTGGGAGAGTTACCACCTCATTGCACTCATGCTGCAAATAGCGACAACTTGTATCTACATAGCATCTTTCACACTGGATGACGGCAAAGTGCTGGACAAACTCTCTGCAGTAACAGCTGAGGGCTGCATGTGGCAGCATAACGCGGCCACCTCTGGGAAGGAATGCAGATAGCATACTGAAGCAGAAAATGAAAGAAAAACCCCACAAAAATATTAGCTCTTTTAAAGGAAATATGAAAAAGAGCATAAATTCTCCACAGTGTAGAAATATTTTTTCGGTAGGCATCACGAAAGTTAGGGTGAGACAATCATGCGAAGAACTCTGTGGGGTTTCCTAAATAAACACAAAAGCCAGGGCCTCAGCAGGTGGCCAAGTTTGATATTCAAATCATTAACATTTTACATGTGGAGTTTTCATTAGGACAAGGTTACCACATGATGGACAATCTGTATATATTTGCAGATGTGGCATGCAGGGAAGTCAAACCTGGGCAAGGAGCATAATTCACAGCAATCCCTCTGCCCGAGAATAGCTGAAGGCAATGTCCAATCAAAGTACTGTCAGTGCAGCGCTCAGCGAATAAATGAGTTGCTTTGACAGGAAATTCCAACAGCAATTTTAATTCTGATCAGGCTTCAGGAAGTGGAAAGAATAAAAACACATCAATTATAGTGACAGGAAGTTTTAAATCACATGGCAAGCAGCTGCTGCCAAAGGACATGTCTGCCAGCTTTGTTAAGAAGTATGGTATTTTGGTGCAACCAAAATTTTACACCAAAGTTTTACAGGCTGACATCAGTCTCTAATTGTATGTTATCCCACTACAAGGGTAAAGAAAATGACACAGTGCAGACAGCACACCATCATTACAAAAAATCAGAGAGACTGTGTCTTTTTCTTAAATCCTGACCCCAAATGAGCATATTTATAACAACTCTAGAACACACTACCAACTAATGAAACGAAGCACATGCACATCTACCTCAATAAAGCAAGAAATCCCAGTGGCAAGGCAAAGAGACCATCCTTTCCTCCTTTCCTGAGTTAGCCTCAGGCTGCAGAACCATCAGCACTTTAATCATTTTACATGCACTGCCTTTTTTCATTAATCCATGTTGTAAATGGTGACCACTGCAATGAATCAGTGGTGCACTAGGAGCAAGCCTGAAGAGATGTTTGATACAAGTTCTTATCATGTGCAGGCTCAGAGTCTATCAAACAGCTTCCTTCAGTTATAGGGCTGGGTGCTTTTCTGTGTTCCCTGTGCAGTACCATGTCTAACACGAATGAATTCTAGGCTAGATTTCTTATCACAGAATCACAGAATAGTGAGGGTTGGAAGGGACCTCTGGAGATCATTTAGTCTAACTCCCCTGCCAAAACAAGGACACCTAGATCATGTTACCCAGGAACACATCCAGATGGAACCTAATTAAGCTGGTCTGGAATGGGATGGTTGGGCGGGGGTGGGCAGGGGGCAGAGGTGTCAGCTACATTGCTGATTTGCCTCTTTGGCATTATGGATCAAATGGCTATCACTCCAGAGAAAATAATTCAAATGGATGCAAATTGTTCTGGCCTCACTTTCAGGTACACCAAAGCTGTCTGGTACAGCACTGGGACTGAAGAAGGGCATTAAAGTGAATGCAAATGTAATTTATAGTCTGACACAATGCTGTAAAGCAACCCAGCTATATAGGGGGTTTATAACCCTAGGATAATATCTTAGAATATCTGGAATAACGGAGATTTTGTAATTGGCTTCAGCAAGTACTTCTGTGATAGAGTCAAAGAAGAGAATTGTTATCTATAGAAGGTGAGTAGGACGTGGCAAGTGCCATTCAATTCAAAGTGACTGAAAAAGTGGGTTGACCTACCAAACATTGATTAACTCATATCCTACATAGATAACTGATTTATATCCTCCACAACTGAATTATATCCTCTGTTTTACAGCTTCCTGGCCTGAATAACTCTTGCTGTTCCTTCACTAAAATGACCAAGAGGGTCAAAGGGCCCAGAGCTGCAGATTCTGTTTTTCAGGGTGTGCAAATATGGAACAGAAAAAATTGCCCTCAGAGGAGGAAGTGTTCAAGAGTTTTGCTAATCACATGATAGCATAGTACTTTCTACAGTACTTTCTAAACTGTGGAAAGAAATACTCAGTCAAAAGTGACAGAAATAGTTATGCAGATTAAGCAAAGGTCACCAAAAAGTGTGTCATTTTGACAATACTGGCAAGGTTTGTGTAAAGTTTTGCTTTTCAAAGAGAATATTTTTCAATAAAAAGACTACTGGAGGAAAGATTTAAACTAACTACATAAAATTTTTCATTACATCTTTGGAGACAGTGTGAATATTGGATTCCAAAACAAAGAAAAAAAAACATGCCAAGATAAGACATGATACATCTTTTTATTTCATTTTAACTTCTACTTAAATAGTAAATGAAGCTAGAACATAAAAGTGCTCATAGTTTCCTGCATAATTATCCACATTCAGATCTCTCCTCAGGAGAGATTCTGTGGGCTTTGATCCAGGGATTTTCAAGCATTTAAGGGAGATGCAGGAGCCAAATCTCATATTTCTTCTGAAGAAAATATAGTATAATTTCCTTATGCTTTTAAGGACATTCTACATATGGACAATCTGGCCTGAAGCCAGAGACAAAGAAAAATACAGGCAGAATTATTAAATGTCCATTATTTTCGTGTGTCAGTTTCTATTATTTTCTATCTTTATAATATTCTCTTTATATTCTCATAGAATCAGTGTTTCCAGTCCAAGAACACTTACAGGATATCTATAGTATATCTTACTAATTGTCCATATTTTTCGTGAACATTACCCTATTTCATCCTAAAATGACATGTCAGTCTATGTACACACAGATATATATCTTTCCCAATGATCATTTAATATTTCAACTGCAAATAATTAAATAATGCACCAAAAATCACTTGACTCTCACCACATGTTGCTGCCCTACACAATATATATGGCAATGACAGTACGCTTAGAAAAGTGTGAGAAACTCATCTTTAAAGGGAAGGACTGAGTCCTAAGACACTTCTAAAGTTAACAAAGAAAACTAAATGAACACTTCAGGATGAGAGGAAATGGCCTCAAGCTGTTCCAGAGAACATTTACATTAGATATTATCAGAAATTTCTTCACATAAATGCTTGTATAGCATTGGAACAGGCTGCCCAGGGATGTGGGAGAGTCACCATTCCTGGAAGTGTTCAAAAAATATGTGGATGGGGCATCTGAGAATATGGTTTAATGGTGAACATGGTGGTGCTGCTGAGTTGACGGTTATAATTGACACTCTTAGAGATCTTTTCCAACCTTAAAACTTCCATGACTCTATGATTTGTATACACAGAGATGTATGTACAGTACCACCTAAATGACCACTCTGTCTCTAAGTCATTTTGTGCTTCAATAAGTCCCTAAAATAGGCAAAAGACTAAGAACCACAGATTTCTTATTTCTGTTCCCCAGTATTGTCCTGCCAACAGTTATGAATGTATGTGCACAGATTTGCTTCCAAAATCCAGCAACGGTCCAAATCATCCAGAATTTTCCCCACTTAGGTCATCTAGAAGTGTACCTTGAAGGACAAGTGTCCTATGGCACATCCTTGGATGTGTACTCTGGCTACCTTGACTATCTGTCACAATGTTCTTAGCAGCACCTTTTTACAGAATGCCTTTGTTCTGCATAAGGGCTGTGGCAGGTAGTGTTGCACTTTATCCTTCAGCTGAACTGAGAAAGGTCCCCTTTTTCAAGCTAAGCTCATTCTTCAGTTCTCTGTGTTTCTGTGGCAGTTTCCTGTGTCATTAAAACCTGCTACAAATCAGATCCTCGTGCATCTTCCTCCTTTGTTAATTAGCCCCTTTTGCAAAATACCTATAAACCATGGAAATTAATCTTTGGTTTCAGTCATTTTACTTCTTTTCTGCTTGATTTCTTTTCTCTCTGTTTTTAACAGTAAGACTACAATCAGCACTTGGACTCCTACACTTTCTTATGGCCCTGCCTTCCTGCTTCAAAGGACCTACTGGTTCACTGTCAAGACTGTCAGTGTTCACAGGGTGATGAAATACTCACAGTGCGTCATTGGTGTTCGCAGCTGAAACTCAACCCTTGTAGTCCCAACCTTAGTCCTTCTCAGGTTTCATCTACTTTGTTCCCAACACTGCTTGCCAAAAGCAGTTCAAGGAACAAAAGGTACTAGTTAAACATAATGTTGTTTTAGAGCTGGAGACCAGAGGAATATAGACCGATGCCTCAAAGCTTGACCACTTGACAACATTAACCAAAGGTAAAGAGCAGCACTGATTTACCACTGATTTACAAGCTTTGATGTCCTGACTAATACTGAAGTGAAGTGCATACCCCCATGTTGCATGACTAAATCATTACATTATTAGAGCTGTGTGATCTTTCCTTCCTATAGTTCTGCCTGCCTGCAGAGAAACTTCCCACACCACGATGCATAGGGTGGCAGTTCTGAGACTGCCACCTTCGAGCTCACACTAAATTAGGGTTGCTCTGCTTTACACTGTGCAGGATCTAGTCCAACAGCTGACAACAGACCCCCAGACAAAACATGACATTCAGCTGCTGATATATTTAGTCCAAGAGCTCCCTGTGTTAACTAGCGGAAGCCCTGCCTTCTCTGAAGGGTGCACTGGAGCTAATCAGACCAAGTTTATTTCTCATTTACTGTAATGAGCAAAACTTCAGTGGAGACTCCAGTCAGAGCATCTGGAATCAGGGGAAACATAACAAGATGACTCATTAGTCTGTGGTCAGATTTCTTCCCGTGGAAGACGGTCAGCTCCTCACATCCTTTCCTTCTGCCACCTCCACCAGCATCCTGTTAATTTCTGAGGAAAATACAAATATATCTTTGTGGTTTTCAGGACTACTTCCACTTACTTTTAATTATTTATTAATTTACTTCCTTTTCATTATTTCTTCATTCTTTACAATCTATTATTCATCCACCTTCTTGTTCTATTCATTGTGATTTCTTGTTCATGCCACCGGGAGTTATTCTTTAGTTTTTGATGCTCCTGCACCTCTTCAGTTCTTTGTCATTCCACCAAGTGCCAAATGTCATATTTTTCAGTATTTTCTCCAAAGACTTCCTCTGATTTAGCTTATGACTTGTCCTCTCTGGTATCATCGTGTTTCTTCATCAATTGGGGATTACTATTACTGTTATTACTACTGGTTAAACCTTGAACAACAGTGTTAAAGATCACAAGTGAATTCAACAAATGAAATCCCTCCTCCCAAGAAAACAGTCTCATCTACAGACAACCACCTATTATTGGTTTTCCAGCTGATACACTGATAGTCTTGGAAAGCCTCTTCTCTTAGTCACCTTCTCTCCACCTCAGTGATGATATCAAAGGTCAATGATATAAAAGCATGATGCTGGTAGAGGGTGATTTTGTAACCAGTTTCCTATCCAATTCCTCACAACTATTAGAACAAGAGAAATCATTTATGAAGATGTCTTTCAACATTCATCTAATGTTTCCAGTCTCTGCAAAACCACTAAAAGTTTGTAGCCTCCTTTACAGAGACTTCTCCAGGGATCACGCTACTCCCTGTAGAGATGTGAGTTGTTCCCAAGTCATATTACTTTGGTCCAAGACATCTTGCTTCATTTGTCCCTTCCCTGAGGAAGTTGTTCAAGATTCTTGCACAACTGAGATCTCAGCATCCAAAGAACCACAAAAATACAATTCTGTATTTCAGTTTGGCCACACCCAGACTCAAAATTTTGAAAAGTAAGTGCTTAAAACAAATGAAGAGCTTATCTCTTTTAGCAAGACCTTGTTTCTTGACAGAAGAAATACTGACTGAACACAACTTGCAGGAAAGGAAAATGGGTCGCTGCTGTTTTTAGAGATCCTGCGTGAAAGCACCAACAGCACAAGAGACCTAGAGGAGTGCAATTCTACTAACTCTAACCAGCCATGAGAATGACCCAGCTTGTTGCAGTGTCTCAGCATGTCTCATAAAATGCACTGAAACATTTGCTAACAGGACTATCCGCATGTTATTGTTCATTTTTATTACAGCAGCACTAGGAGTGCCCATCAAAATCAGGACCTTGTGCCTGGTACAGATGTCGATGTGTTAACCAAAGAAGAACATATTATTCAACTTTCTACTCCCAATATAAGCAGTCAAATAACAAGACTCTTTCATGTCAATGTGTCGTTTATACGGACAAATGCTCCGCAGCATGGGTCATATAAACTACCCACAAGGACTGTTCGGGGGCGGGGGGGAGGATTCTTAAACTTATTTTAAGATTCATATCTATGCATTCATGTCTGTGCACTTAACCATATACATAATTCACTTAAGTTTAAGAGACCTGCTTTTAAATACTTCACCACTGTGTCATACCATGGAAACTACCTCAGGGCTACTAGGAAGGGGGTTCAAACATCCCTCATATAAAACACATCATTATGCATTAGAGGAAACTTCATTCAACAGAGAAGAATGGCACACCAGCTGGAGGTGAACACCATAAACCACATAAAGTTTTAATTAAATTCATTAAAAATTCTTTGTCTCTCACTGTGTTTGGAGACAGATAGAACCTTTAACAATGGCCAGCACACAATCAGGTTTGTCAAAACTAATAATAATACAAAAGTATTTCCTTACACTGGGACATTTTGAAAAAGTTTGAATAACTGTATTATTTTTAATATGAGACATTTATAAATCATTGCAAGATGTGGCTGGTATTGGAGCAGAGTTGCTGTTTCTATTGTTCATTGGATTGATAAAAGGTGTTAATAATAAAATGCACATTTTTAGCAGTTGACAAAGTGAATACAGAAAAGAAGCATATTTTCCCCTTAATATATGTATATGTAATATATATATATTTAGTAGGGCCTGTTGCAATAGAATAAGGGATAATGGCTTTAAACTACAAGAGAGTAGATTTAGATTAGATAAAAGGAAACATTTTTACAATGAGGGTGGTAAAACACAGGAACAGGTTTCCCAGGGATGTGGTAGATGCCCCATCCCTCGAAATTGCAAGGTCAGGTTGCACGGGGTTCTAAGCACGCTGATCTAGTTGAAGATGTCCCTGTTCATGGTAGGGAGATTGGATTAGATGACTTTCAAAGGTCCCTTCCAACCCAAACTATTCTATGATTCTATGACATATAAACCCAATTTTCATGATCAGTATTTCTTTACAGCATGATAAGTATGAAAAACAAATACATTTCCTGCCCTTCAGAGCTTGCAGCAAAGCAGAATACAACAAATGAATATTACAGCACCAGATCCCCTCCTGTAAACACACACATGCTTGATGTCAGACAATCAAGTATGTCAGGAGAGTAATCATGAGCACAGAGTACAGAGCATGCATAAATATTTGCAGGAGTAAGCCTACTAACCCAGGTAAAAGAGGATAGCTATGTTGTGCCTAGCTCTTATGTAAATGACTTTGTTTTTCAAAGCCTTGCAAAATACTTTTGTGTTTAATGAAATCCAATAAAATGATTCTACAATGTACTGAAAGGCTTCACATGATGAGTGTGACAATGTCAGCTATTTAGACTCATGGCAAGCACTTAATTTTGGTCCAAGTCCAGGTCCCATTTTAGTCAGTGGGAGTCCTTTTCCTGATTGCAACATGAGCCTTTGTTACTAAATTATCTCAAGCTGATGAACTGTGAAATAGAAAAGGTACTTTTACTAACCACTCCTAACTTAGATTTATTAAGGATAATCATAAACTAGTACTGGTTAATTCAGTAATTAGATCTGAATACATACTCACTGCATAGCCAAAATATATAAGGGTTGGATATTCGTTTTTCATATTTCATCAAGACACTCCAATACAAAAAATGTCACAGGTCAAATGAACAGTCCCATAACCTATATGATATAGTTGAAAATGGGGAAAGATCAGACAAAAGTGTATATTCCTCATCCTAAACCTCAGCAAAGTTGTGATTTTGTCCATTTCATAGTCCTGATCCTATACTTTTTAGATTTAGATATGCATCCGCTTGATACTCAGTACTCTTTGGGGCAAGGAATTTGATGGGCTTTACTGTAAGGCACATGTCTTGACCAAATATGACAGAAACTTGCATTTGAGTAACTATACAATACAAAACCTAGACTGATGGATCTAAATAAATGTTAGCACATACAGTGTAGTATTGAGTCTACACAATAAAGTACTCTTACTAGTAAAAAACACTAATCGAAGAAATAAAAGAGCAAAGAAATTTTTCTGTTTTTTCTCTATCCTATTGCCCTTATCAGCTGTGAAACTGTTGTCCTCAATTACATAGGTTTCAGAGGAAAATATTATCCCTGTTTTTTACTTTTCTTTCACACATGCACAAGAAGCAACTTCAAAGGAGAATAGCTAAGAGATGAAGGAGTTGAAGAAAAGAAATAGCAATAACAATAGCCCCAGGGCTGCAGGGGCTGACAGAAAACACTGTATAATGCACTTGCCTATAGTCCCATCACAAAATGGTGTGAATTATCTAACCTCAACCACCTAAAAATGAAGGTTATAATTTGAATGTATTGGCTAAGTCCCATAGGCAATGGAGAAAGGCACAAATGGAAGGTAATTTTTCCAGTGTTATCATAAATACAGTAGATAGGGTAAAACGTCTTCTGGAAGGGTCTGTCTCATTCTTTTGACCATAGAAAATCTACACAAATAGGCTAGGCCCCTAAAGGTAACCAATTCATGTGATTACACTGAACTACTGAAGTATCTCAACAAGGTTGCAACTAGTTAGCTTGGGTACCAGCATCAGTCATGCTGCCAGATCAGGTGGCTGTCTGACAGCTGAAAGTCCTAGTAAATTTGGCTGCTGTGAGTTCACCTAGCTCATGTTTAAACTTTTAGTTGTCTCTGCTACGGGTAAATGGAGAGATACACCTATGTCTCTGTGGTGATTGTAACTCAGTTTGTGATTTGCTCTGAATTACACGTACAGACTGCAACAAAGATACAACACATTCACACCATTGCTCTGACCCCAGGGCTATCACTCCAGGTGGTGAGATCCTGTAGTGGTCAGCTATACGTATATATCTACGAGTACCTACTGATACAATATAGGTAGGTATTATATGACCTAAACATTTTATCTATAGCCGTATGTATACGTAAATTATTAAACAACTATATATCTACAACATTTTAACATATTTCAGTCCGTAGACACAAAAGAAGAAAAGGGGGAAAACTAACTGCTCCAAGAGATTGTGGGGTTTTAACACAGGAGGTGAGATGACAATCCATATCATATGGCACAGGCACCATGGACCATTCTCCTGGATCACCACCATAAAGATGTGGCCTGTGTAGCTGACCTGACAAAAACGAAGCTCCAACCTCCGGCCTAGGCAAGTATCTACCACTTCTCAGAATCCCCAGCAATGAATCTCCTCCAAGGTAAGGTATCTATCACCAGATTTTTTATCACCAGAAAACACAAGAGGGACACAAATTAACCAATAACTTCAAAACATTGTGTCAGCTCCAAAGATGCCAAGGTAAAAACAGGATGGCTGCTCTAGATATCCAAAAACAAATAAGTCCTGTGTCATAATGATAATGAACATTCAGCTAGACTACCAAACGCTGTGCTTCTGGTTCCTGGTCCAACAAATAGCTTCTCCCAGATCACCCAACACTTTACTGGTCAAAGCATTTGCCTATGAGGCAAGGCAAAGGCTTGAACCCAGACATGTGACAAAAAAAGCACTTGAATTTTGGCTAATAAGCTACCAATTTTTCTAAATATATATATAGATGTAAGTGGCAAGATTTTGGTAGTGGAGGGAGAGGCTGCAAGGATGGCTTCAATGAAAAGAGATCAGGAGCTGCCCTGTACCAGAGACAGACAGTTCCATACCGCATCCACCACAGGACACAGGTGAGCCCACCTCTCATGTTGCTGGTACCTCTGGGAAAATGTATTTAAGAAAGGCCAAAATACCACATGATAGAGAGAAGAATAATGAAAGTGTGAGAAGCAGCCCTGTGAGCACTAAGGTGAGAGAAGGGGAGAAATGAGGTGCTCCAGCGGCAAGAGCAAATGCTCTCCCACAGCCCATGGAGAGGTCCGTGCCAGAGCATATATCCACATGGTAGCCCATGGAGGACCCCACTCTGGTGCATGTGGATATTTCCTGAAGGAACATGGTGGTTTATGTTGAGCCCATGCTGTAGCAGGTTTGTCCTGAAGGACTGCAGGCTGTGGGGAAAACCCACATTGGAGTAGGGGGAAAGTGTGAGTAGGCAAAAAAGGTAGAGAGGAGCCGCTGTGGACTGCTCACAAGCCCCCAGACCCATCCCACTGAGTAGCTTGCAGTGGAGGGGAGATGGAGGAGCTGGGAAAAAAGAGAAGGGAAAGGTATTTCAATTTTTTCTTTGTTTCTCACCATTCAAATCTATTTTAACCGGCAATAAACTAAATTAATTTTCCCCAAGCCGAGTCTGTTTTGTCCATAATGGTAACTGATAAGTGATCTCCCATCATTGTTTCAGCCAATGAGCTTTGTCATCCCATTTTCTCCCTTATCCTGATCAGTAATGGGGAGTGAGAGAGTAGCTGGATGGGCAACCAAAGTCAACCCACCATAATGTGTATGTCCCCCAGTTTTCTTTTGTTACGATAACAGGTCAAAGCAATTTTCAGACTCCATTCTGGAACATTTGTTCAAGCCGTGTTCTCAACCTGCACATTAGCTGCAATGCAAAATCAGCACACAGAGAATTCTTCATGCACTCACAGACAAAATATTCAGTGCTTTCTGTGTTTCATAGCAGACGAGTGGCTGTTTTGAGCATGTTGTTGCTGAGTAACTAGCACCTAGGAGAGGGAGGGTGAACATCTGAGTGTAGATGACAAGAAAGAATATATGAAACAACCATGAATAAGGGTTAAATTTTCCAAAATCCTCAAGCTCTGCAGCTGGGGCAAAACCTTCAGAGAAGTTCAGCTCCAAACCAAGTAGTGAGATCTGAAAGAGTCCTCAAAACTCAGCAGCTGCTACTGGGATCAGTGAGGCTATTCATAAGTGCAGAGACCTGCTTTAACCAATCACAGAGGAGTTGAACGCATCTTGAGCTCGGATGTAGCAAACTTTACATGACAATTGGGGTGAGGGAAAGAAAAAAAGAGTAACCATAGCAACAACATGCAATTATAGACTTAAAAGTGTGAAGCTTTGTGGCTCAAGAGCAATGAATTTTAGAAAAATAATGATTATGCTTTCACTTCCTGTGTGACTTAAGTAGGGCATTAACTTTCAGGAAGAGTGAACACTGGTTTGGAGGTTTTTGGCTAGGACATACATCTGAATTAATTGTGGCCCAGAGTGAATTTATGCTAAGTTTATTTAAAATAAGATAGATGGGCAAGTGACAGCCAAGGTTTAGTTGAAAAGTAACATTATTTGTGGAGACAGTCTATTGTATTGCAGCAAAAGAGAATTCTATCTTCTATTAATAGTGCCCAGTGGGAATCCATGCTGGGACTTTTGCTTTACTGACATATCCATTTCATTAAGTTTCTTCATCCAGATCCTTTCTTCAGTTTTCGTAGTAATTCTTAGTGTGTGTGAGTGAGCAAAAGTATTCTCCGGAAAGGATCCAGCTACTGCTGATCTTGAGGAGGGATTCTCAAGTACTACAGATGATATCTAAAGTTTGTCACTATAATAAATACAGCATGGCTTTAAATGACCTTGGAGCAGCTCTTGGAAGGGAGAAGGGGGGCCCAAGTTGCCACTGGAGGGCTCTGCCCAGGTGCTTGGGTCAGAATGTGAGGGCATACTTGGTGAACAAAGACCCAGCTTGTGGTGCATCCTCATTCATCTTCATCCTGGGCAATAACATGGGGTGTGGCAAACCCTCTTCACTCTACCCAGGCTAGCCACTTGGTTGCCTCTCCAGTTAGTCTGAGGGCAAGCAGCTGACACTCCTCTCTCCAAGGCAGGTGGCCTCTCCTATGGAAATAAGCCAATTAAAGGAGACTATAGAGAGGCACAATTGGCCAGCTTCTTAAGCTGTGGTTCAGCTACAGAATTGAAGATAAGAGAGGTGATGAACAGGAGAATTTTCAGCTGCATAATTTTTGACCCAGTACATTAGTAGTGTGGGCTAAAACAGAGGAGGGGATTTTGGTACATGAATCTTTTTCCTTTCTGTAAGTCACAACTGCCAAGGATCAAATTGAGAAGTGTGAAAGTAACAGGACGGTTTTCTGTACTTCTTTTTAACACTACTAATGAAGGGCTTTCCACATTGTGGCCTGTGTCCATTTCAGCCCTGATTTTGTATCTACTTAGAGGATTAGAAAGATTAAATGCTAATTAGACCACTGTGGATTAATAACTGCTACTTCTGCAATGCACATTTTTCTTAATCTTGCCTTTAATTCTAGTGGAGATTGGCCCATCTTACAAAGCCAGAATTTGCCAAAGGTTACTAGACACGTAATAAATAGAAGAGGCTGGGTATTAGTTTTCTTGTATATACTGAATAGGCATCACCCGTTAGGCTAAAGAAGGAATTATAGGGTTGTTTTGTCTCTGAAGAAAATAAAAAGCCAAGTCTTCATTGTTCTGTTGGAAGCACTGGTGGGGGTTTTTTTGAAAATGTTTTACATTTTCAAAATATTTTATGTTTTCAGGTCTATAACTTCTAATCTGAGTATTGTAAATATGTACACACATTGATAATTCAAAGTTTTTTCAAACACTACTGACATTATATGTAAAGTGATAATTAGGAACATGTGAAAACAGCAAATAGAGAAAAATTGGCCACTGTCTTTTCACTGACTGTTGACTGGTGCTGTTCATTAGTGGGACAGTTTCCTTGTTCTCATATTAAAACTCAGTTGCAACATACTGATAATCATATATTTGCAAATAACTTTAGAACTGTTTGGTTGCTTGAGGGGAACATTTAACAAATCAGCTCAATACGGCAGTTGTTCATGTGTAAAACATGGCCAGGATCTTTTCCAGAGAAGACTTAGAGGAAGGTTTTCATTTCCAGACAACAAAGAATTCAATTTGCATACAGGTGTTACAGGGCTACTCTCTGAATTCATGGATCACTGCTGGTTTCAGATGTCAGGACACAAAGATGGGTCAAAGGCACTGTGAGATGACTCACAGCTAGTTAAAGGAGTCTGAGGTCAAGGCTGGTAACATCAGCTCTCTTGTTTTCCACCAAGTGACGCCAGATGTACCAGGATGTCATTCAATTACATTATTTCCTGCTGCAACTAAAGGAGCAGGTTGGTTTCAGCACAAGGAGACTTACTACAACACTTTTTGGTTTATTCTAGCACAGAGTAGCCTCCCAGCTCTTGGCTGGAGGATGAGATCCACTTAAAAGCAGAGCAAGAATCATCCATTAGGATAAAGCAGGGGCAAGGAGAGGTGGTAAAGCATTGTCCTTCCCCATGAAGTCTGCAGAGGCTTTGAAGCAGTACTGCTTCCATCACAGAATGATAGTTGCACAACAATCCTCTCCAAGGCAGCCACAGCCCAAAAACCGGTCCCTGATTTCATTGAGAAGGCAGTTAAACTTTCTGGTTTGTTCCTCATCTTCTGGGGTTGAATGGTTTAGAGAAGGCGTAAGTGCAGCTGTGACAAGGCTGTTGTTCTTGCTCCACTTTTGTAAAGAATTACTAGATATGTTTTCTGGGCTTCCATTTAATGCAGAGGTACCTCATGCAAAAGAAACCACAGTCTGCAGAAGGCCAGGGTCACTTTGGAGAAGGAAGCTCCTAAGTGTGTGCACCTGATTTTCAGAAGACCTTCCCAAGATTTTGTTAATATCATGGAGGAGCTGCAAAGAGCCAAATGTTTAATGAAATGAGCAAGGACAAAGTCTAAGATCTCTAAAGAGTTTTCCTTCCTTAGACCTCCTACTGTGTGTGACCAGAGGCAATCTTCTCCCTGTTTAATCAGTTCTTAGTAGATAATACTCTGAGAATTACTGATGCTTAATAAATTGTCAGATCTGCCTGTTCAAAACAGTTGATCATTAAGAGGACTCTCTGCAGAAGACGATCTGAAAAACCTCTTCGGTATAAGGAAAGCCCTCCTCCAGAAGTCTTTAGAGAGGACCTGGGAGAAGAAACAGGGAATAGAGGCAAATACTGCAGCAATGATTGCTGAAAAATTTCCTGTTAGGCCACCTTTTAGAAATGGAGTGGGACTGTCTTACAGAAATCCTATTTTAGCCCATGCCCGTGACGTATTTTATGAGAATAGACATTTGATGTCCCCTTCCACACTCAAACATCAAACTGAGCATGACCAAAAACTATGGCCTCTTCATTCTTCCTCCAAACAGAAACTCCTGTGAGTTTCAAACACATTTTTCTGCACAACAAAACCCACAGAAACACATTTCTAAAGCCAAGTCCTTACCCTAATTCTGTACCACAGAAAATTATCATGAGCCAGCTGGTGAAGAAAGCCTTTAGAGGCATACACTGAATGTCTGTAGCTGCTAGGAGTGGAACACAGACCCACCACACCTGGTAGCTGCCTGTTGTGGCTGTCCTGGAGAATATTAATTTTAACTAACTGTACTTTAGTAACTGTACTTCAAAAAGGGATTGGCAAGAATAATTGATTTCACTAGTGTATTACTGCACTGGGTTTTTGTCATGATATCTATAACTGATTTTCAAGGCTTTTTTTTTTTAAACATATTTAAATAATATATTTTTCCCCCCAACTTTTATGTAATATCTTGGTCTCTTCTCACACTTCTTTCATCAGCACCTGTATTTATACAGCTTCTCAGTCACACAACTAAAGCGTCTTCTTTTAATTATATTTCTTGCCTCAGACAAAAGATTTGACAAGAGTTTTTCTGCAGGTCACCCTAGCGTTCCTGCATCCTTCCCCGACAGCATCCCTTATTCACTTCATCGCTTCACCACCAGAGGGCGCTGCCTGAATGCCTTTGAAATATTTTTACTCCAAATTTAAATACATAAATAAATAAATAAAATTTTAAAATTTCAGTTTTGAATTCTTGTTACTTAGAAAAGGTTGCAGTTGTGACAGGAATAAAAGTGAAATATTTAAATACTGTTGTACAGTGCAGTGCCTCAAATCTTCGCTCCACTTCATTCTAGTCTCATCCAATCTTGTACAGTCTGGTACAACAGTACAGACTAAGCTTTTGTTGATTTAATCAAACAAAGCGATCTTGAATTAGGGTGTTTATGCCAGCTATTGAAATCCACAGTATGACTCCAATGGACTGCAGCTTGAGAAGGAAATGCAAACTAGATTTCTACAGCTAACTAAAACCAGCCAGTGATACATGATACTGCCTAGGATAGAGCACAGTATTTCTTAAAAATTAGTGTCCATTAGTACTAATGCTAAGGCTCTGTCTCTTTAAAAACAGAACTTCCACTTTAACACTGATTCATTTTTAAGTTGTCTTCTCTTTTTCATAGTAATTTCTATCCCAGTTCTGCTCTGTTTTCCAACACCTTTTTGTTTACAACAGGTCTCTTTTTCTCCCCACAACTATGTCCAATGCCTTTCTATCAAACATGTTCATGTATCTCAACACAAATATTTCATGCATGTAAATGCACAAATGTGCATCTGTATTTCCCACTAAATAAGGGGTTCAAAGCTATTCTTGGGTCCAGACTTGTCCTCTTCAGACTGGAGCTGAGCTTAAAATTCTCAGGAAGGAAAAAGCCAAAGTAAGCTCTTTAGCTTAAACCCCAGCTTCTGATCCATGAGCTCTAGCCAGACTGAGCATGGAAAAACTCAAGTATGACTAGTTCTGGGACTGGGTTTTCTCAAGTACAGCATACATTCACAAAGCTGAGTTATAGTCAGCCGCAAAAGGATTGGTGCAGAATTTGATGTGCTAGAACTCTGCTGCACAGATCCCCACACTGATTGAATCTGGAAGTCTCAAACCCTAACAATGACAGTATAAATAGCTTTATCTATGGATTTTATAATGGAAATGATAAAATTACAGAGGCCTGACTTGCTTGCATGGCACTGGGGTTTGTCAGTCCTAGTCACAGATCATTCAATTACTAAAATTCGAAGTAGGACACAGCCCTCACACGATGTCAATGCATGACTCTTTAAGTCACGCGCATTTTACTCAATAATGAGAAGTCTACATTAATATGCCCACATGAAGTGCTCTGTTATCAAGCTAGTCAGTGAAGAACTAGTCGATGTGATCAGTGGCATCTAGAGAGTTTGGGTTCACCCTACAGCAGGCACTTAGATTTGGTCTCATGCACCCAAACTTATGTCTTGGTCTGATGAGCCTGACTGTGAGCAGAATTCCCCACTCCTCCCTCAGTGGATTAAAAAGGATAACTTTCAGGAACCTTAATTCAAAGAATTACCCTGTCAGAGACATGCAGAACCCAACCCAGCCTCTGCAGCTCCACCTCCATTTTGCCACTTCATTCCAGTCTACTTCCAGATGGAGGAGAGAGCTAATTCTTCCTCTTTAAAAATATCCTCAGTGTTTGAATATGGCAGATAAACAGATGGATCACAGGTCTCAGTTCTACTCCTTGCCAGAACTGGGCTACATTTGTGATACACAATGAAGTTATCCTGCTCAGGAGGAGAGTATGGCATATCATTTGTTTTCCCCATGTGAACAAACATCTGTCGAAGATGATAAACAGATTAAATACCTAGGACATCCATTCTTCTGGAAAGTCAGATCTTCTCTTATACACAGGACCTGCTTTTTCAGAAATGTGTTTCTGATCAGCCTATTTCTAGTGACAGTCTGGCAAGCCAGAACGTGAGAACATCTCATTTTATTGATGAAGGAGTTTCTACCTCACAAAAGAGAAATAACAACACTCCTGACACTGGCCAGCAAAGCCAGAGAGCTCACAGACCTTCACCACCTTGCTGCTTTCCAGTTTCTGAGGGGAGCCAGATCAGAGGATTACCTCCCTTGTCTGTGCAGGGACAGCATGATGTTTTCCTCACTGAGATTTTACCTCCTGGCCCATTAAAGGGCAGAACAGTAAGATGGAGCTGAGGCAGGCATCTAGGAGAGCTTGAATGTGCAGACTGCTTTCCTATCTGAAAAGCTGATTTGCAGGCAGACATACAGACCTCCTTCCACTGCTGTATGGCAGTGAGGGATTCATCCTGGGCAGAGGCCAGGCCATGGCTTTTCTGTTGCTGCTTTCTTCTAGGGATGCCTTCAGCAAACAGCAGGTCTGCAGTGCTTTGGAGGGTCCAACCATCGAAGGCTACATGGGGCTGCCATTCCGGGGTGATGTGAGAGTCTCTGCATAATGAAGGAATGTGTCCCAGAGACCTCTCAGAAAACATTTGTCATAGTCTAGGTCTTAATCAACTCCAGAATGGAAAAAGCAACACAAGTGAAATGTCTCTCAATGCCTACAAATACCTAAATTCAAGTTCATTATAGAAGAAGGAGGGGAAAAGTAAAGAGCATGTTTTTTCTCAGGCTTTAGAGCCAAGATCTGTATGTTTTTGAAGTCATCCTGCAAGGAAGAAAAGAAAAGGCTGAAGCTTACTGTGACCTAAATAAAGCGAAAGAATTAGGTGCTTGTGATCAAAGGGTTGAATGATGCATATACACATCTCCCTAAATAATAGAGTCATTGGGAGAAATGACATGTCATTATTCCTCTGAAATAAAGCAAATTACCTGTTCTGAAAAGAGGAGTTAATCTGTTTTTATACAGTGAAGAACAATGCCACATTATTTCTTCTAAAATTAGCAGCTGACAAGCTGAGACTTCACTGCATATAGCATCTGGCTTTCTGGCACCACATGCACTTACCAGAGTGAACCCTTCCTTTACCGGTTTTATAAGGTTTGATGGGCAATAGCCATTACTACAAAGGCCTACATCCACTGAGCTCCAGAACAGCCGTAGGTTTAACGTATCTCAGAGTTTCTTTCTTTCTCTCTGGAGAAGCAATATGCAGACAACCTGATACTGACATTTCAAAAAAGCTAAAGAACTTTGAATGGACACTCAAAATCCTCTTTCACCCATCTTTCCAACCAGCTGTACCCTTCATTAGTTGTTTTCCAAACAAGAAGCAAGCACATGACATTCTCTTCCTAAAATTCTGCATTTGACATTTCCAGCATTCAAGGCAGGTAGAGAAAGTGTGAATTCTGAAAGCTGAAGTCAGACTCATCTAAGTAAATAAGAAGTTTCTTATTTTCTATTCTCAAACTCAAAGGCTTCAGATGCTGAATAACTGAGCCCATAACCATAGTAATGGCCTAGCAATTTATCTTGTAAAGATAATGGCTATATTTTATCACATGAATGCATAGAAACAGTATAGAGACTTCTTAAAACTGCTTTCCCAAGGAATTCCCCTCTGTTTGCTGTTGATGTTTAGAGTAACAGTATGAAGGGCTCAACATTTACAAAGAGGCTTGGGAAATTGAAACCATGAGAATTCATTTCCATCAGACCCGGGAGACCAAAATCACAGTGCTTATTTACCCCCTAGACAGTTTCCAATTAAATACTCTTTCAATGGAACCAAACTTTCCTGACTCTCTTTCACTTTCTGCTTTTCCTTGACTGTAATGACACCGAAAATATAAAAGATAACAAATCCAGTCACTAAAACCGCATTTCCCCATTTGATCTCTTCCATCAGAATTTTGGCCTAGGCAGTTTAAAGTCCATGACTTCTTATGTTTGCACTCATCTTTCATACATATGAGGAATAAGTGAGCTTCCTTTGTGCTGGTAGGACCAAGACAAATGACAAATGAGTAAGCCCTCTCTGCTTACTGTCCTGACTGCCAGGCTCCACTGCCTCACACTGCTGTTTGGGTTTTTTTTCCTTGAAGGGTAGGAGATTGTCCTCTTCTCTAGCCAAGAAAAGGATTTTGTAATAGTTGAAGAGCTCCTTGACAAATAAAGCAAGAAGATCTTACTGGAAGAAGATGCTTCCTCAAGAGAGCTTGGTCTGTTCAGAAAGGCAGGTCAGCTAGTGAGTGCTGGAGTTGGAAGTCTGAGGGAGGCAAACACATCAAAGCCAAGTCTTAAATTCCCCACATCCATAGGTTCTTCCATTGGATAAAGGCCCTGTGTCAGCGAGGAAAGGCACCCTTTCCATTTGACCTAAAGACAACTCCATGATAATGATCCAGGGTTGAGCACCAAGGACTCAGGGGCAATCCCTATCTTCTCAAAGCTTCAGCAGCCAGCAGAGAGACAAGGAGAGATGAGCTGGATTGAGGCTGGATTGGTTCTCAGACAGCCTCTCCTTATGAGCAGGAAAACTCCCTGGACATGCTGCTCAGGAAGTATCATCCAAGCAACAGGGTTGTCTATGTTTGAAGGACTATTTAAGTCCACAGATAACCAGGGTAAACTTGTGGTCCAGGAAAGGAGAATCTGAGAATCTGGCTCAGCAGTTTCCATTTCTGGTTCCTAAGGAAGACCTGGTAACCCAGTTGCAGAAAAAAAAAGCTGGCTATGTTTATCACTCTATCTTTCCTGACAGTAACTTATATTTAGAGAGATTTATCACCAGCACCACCTTCTGAACCTACTTGAGTATTTTTCTTCTCTGCACAGAGCCTGGTGAAGTTTTACACTATCTGCTGCAAAAAGCACCCAGTTGTTGAACTTTTCTTGGTCCTTCATTGTTAATAGCAAAAATTACAGTCAAGACTGTCATCAGTTTTTCTTCTTCTACCTGCTTTGTAACAGTGTGTAGATCACAGGCTAAGGCACAGTTTTGAATTCAGTTTAAATGGTACTACACTGACCTGCAATCAGCATTTTGCAGTACAAAACCGGCAAGTGTGTAATCTATGGAACAGATAGATCATCACTTCCCTACCTACTCCATGTATTTATTTATCAACAGGAAAGCCAAACAGCTAACAAACACCTTCAGGAGGACATATTTCAGCCTGGTGTCACCAGGGGGAAAGTAGGACCGTCCATATCAAAGTATGTAAACCTCATTTTTCAGAACATGGAGATAAGCTGCAGCTTCTCCTAAGCTCACCTATGGCAGGAGGACACTGACCAAACAACTGAAGGCAACTTTCCAAGACTGCCTCTTTGCAAAGCATGGAATGAATAACTACCTTGAGAAAGCAAAAAAACTGAATAAAACACTATTTTAATTATATTCATAATTATTTATTTGAAAATATGTTCCCATTACACTGCTATCTAAGCACAACCTATTGTAAGTCAGAAGCACTTTGGTTCCACCTGCTTTTAAAGTCATTATTATAATTATTTTCACCAGAACAGCCATTAATCTCATAAACAATACCTGGCTTGCAGAAAATACATGATAAACAGCTACATTATGATTTACTGCTAGTTTTGTTGCATTCTTTAACTCTCACTCAAATACTAACTTCCTATGAAAATGTTTTTTGAGAAAAAAATATCTTACCTTCAGATTGATGTGTGGCAAGAGGTGTCTGCGTCTCCTTGGAGTATGATACCACCTCCCGAGGTAAGAAATCAACCTGGGTAATCTTTGACACCCCTAGTTTGTGCAGTCTGCGTCTAAGGTGGAATACATGACATCAAAAGATTAGTCACATTAAATGTAAATCAGCAGCAGGAACAAAAGTGTTTGCTTTTATGAACAGAATAAAAAAATACTTCGGTGTTTGTTAAGATGAAACACAATACAGTATGCATGAGAAGTACCTAATTGCAGTGAACAAAATTAACCTGAGAACCATTTGCCATAATAAAGTACAGTTACTGAACCTCTAGATCATGCTGTTGAGAGAGACTGTAAATGGGAGTGAGAAATGACCTGCTTGCACCCTTCTTAGCATGCAACAAAATTCTCTTTCATGCCATCATTACTACAACGTTCTGCCTGCTCAAAAGAGTTCATCCTCAGCCTGGGAAACACAATAATGGAAAGGGCACAGTGGGTGTAAACCACACCAGATTAGGACTGTCAGATGTTCAGCTGAGAGCAATAATAGAACTTTTAATTGGCAAGTTGGGTGATTTCCATAAAGGAGATTCTCCCTTCCACAGGAGTCATTAGTAGTGGAATTGATGTAGGTTTATGATTAAGAAAGTTCTAATTCGAGGGCTGAAGGAGAGCTAAAACACAACTGGAACAGGGCAAGAATAGCCTTCTTTTTTGACTACTTCCCTTACTCTAAATAAATCATATGAAATAAATCAGTGAAGCCAACTGTAAGTGGGTAAGGGAAAGAGAAGAGAGACAGCTGAACATGGCCATGAATACTTTGTCATACATAGTTCATTCAACAGTGTGTGTGTGTGTGGGGAATAAGTTTATTTCCTGAATATTATTTTTCTGTTTGCAGGAAGTGAAGAATATACAAATGATTACTTGCAAGTGTTTGGAAAATATGTCAATTTTCGGCAGAGAAAAGAATGCAAGCATAATAAACTAATCAACTAAGTCCAGTTGCCTAAATCCGCAAGTGTGAGCATGTTTGTGCATTTATGGGAAATAAATTCATGGACACGATGTTTCTCAACTGTCATGTTATTACAGAGAACAACTTTGAAAAGTAGAAAATTCATGCACATTAGCCATATCCTCTTCATTTTCCAGACTCTCAGAAGAACAGAAGTCAAAGGGGTTTTTATCTAATTAATTTACAGTGGTGTTGGTATTCAATTAAGGTTGATACCTGAAAGGAAATGGAAGTCTCAAAAAGAAACTGTCATCATTGGATAACACCTACTGAACTTTTCAGGTGGTTAACGCTACATCAGCTATATATTTTTCTGTTCTATCTTACCGGCTGAGTCGTTATTAAGCTGAATGTAATTAGATTCATCAGTACCAATCAGTTGTATCGCATAACAAACCACTAGAGCAGAAACAGTTGTTATGGCTCTGAGCTCTTTACAAAGATGAAAAATTAACAAGTCTCCCTCCTTACAACCATCTGTGACTTTGCCAAGGTGAACAATTGTCAGAAAATTTTACAGAAAAACTTCTACCTTGTTACTGGGGGCAGAAAAGCTTCTTCAGGTAATAGAAGTTTTAGTAGTTTTACATTTTTGTAGCTGCTTTAACTGAGGGTCTGTGTGAATTCAAACTTTAATAAATATCAGCAGTATCTGATGTGTTTTTCCCTTCTTTAACACCAGATGTGCAATCTAACTTGGTCAGTTAGACTTTCCTATGTAACCAGTCCCCTGCTGCCCCAGGCTACTCTTTCCATTTACTGAGAATCTTAAGCATCCTGCATTGAAAGTCTCTTGACAGTGGTCTTGGTTAAGTGTAATCCCTAAATAATTATGTGACTAATCTGGACCTAATTAGAACCTCATGTAATTCTAACAACAGTTTCACATGAGGTCATTCTGTATCTCCTCACATGAGGAGGGGGAACAGCTAGCTGGATTAAACAGCTGGTTGGTTTAATCTCTTTGTACCCTGCTATCCAAGAAGTGAGCTAAATCCCAGAGCACTGTGCTGAGACGGCGTGTGGAATTTTTCACCTAAAACATTTACAGTTCAGACATTGCTGCTACCTGTACAAATGCCTTGTACCACCCATAGTCTAGTAATTACTGGTGAAGATAGGGAAGGGAAGTCCTTCTTCATCTGAAGTGACATGATCTCCTGATTATTTTTTGCCCCTGTAAAGCAGCACGTAATTGTTCTTGTGTAACTAAAAGTTGGCCTAGCCAAGCACTTGGAGACAATTGGTGCATCCTTTCAGTATCTGGACTCTATCAAATATGAACTGTAACGTTCTAGTCTCTAGTTCCTTTTAGGGCCACACTAAGCTGTCTATTGTTTTCTTATCCCCATTTTTCATCGAAGCTGCTCATAATTCTTATATATTACCTGAATATTCATCTTTGAGAGCACTTAAGCTTTGAAGGATTCCTTTCAAAACTGCCAGTGGGATGTGAGTAGAAGGACAGTAACTAAAGTCCACCCAATAAAATTGGTTCCTTTGTCTATAGGTATCAGAAGAAAGATGTACCTGCTAGAAGTATTTTGCTGCATATATCATGTATTTGCTGACTGCAGAATTTCTTTTGCATTGGATTTTGGAGGTTTTTTATCTAGTCTTATGACACTAGAGGAAAGTTTAGCTCTGCTTTGGTTTTGAAGACATTTTTCTTTCAAAGGGGCAGAACCTCCATTAAAGTGTATACCTATGGATTTGCTCTTTGGCATGCTTCTTTCTTGCCGTTGCACTCACTACTCATAAATGATTGAAGTCTCATAGCTATATATAGGGTTATCTTTTCATGATTCAAATAAAGGGACTTGCCTTGCACAACTCCTTGAGGAACCTTGCTCCTAGGTGTGCCCATCTTTTAACCCAAACTTCTGGAAAAAAACCAGCTGAGATTGCTAAAGGGTTTCTGTGTGTTAAAACAGTTCAAAAAACTTTGCCTTTTTGGTACAGTTCAGGTAAAGTTGTAGAAGTTGGACCTATTTGAAGCCACAATCATGTGAAGACTGTAAACATTCCTAGCAGTTCCGGATATGGAGAACCTGTTTGGAAAGCTTTCTGGATATTCTCCTTCTGATCTTTCCTGGTGAATAGCCGTAACATCCCTAACTGCAGCTGGGAGCACTGTCAATCAGCAGTTAAAGGAAATTGTTGGTTTTCTTACAGAATGGTGAATGAACTAGCACACGAACTAGTAAAAGCACAAGACACTTGCCTGGACACTCAGACAGGAAAGCCTGTAAGTTCATAGGTAGAGCAAATTTTTCGAGACAGTGATTTGGTTTTGCCTATGACTCAAGCTCCGAAGAACCTGAAGTACTGCTACCTATGCTTTTAGAGGAACAGTTTATCCTAAATATCTCTGCAGGTAAGCATTTCTACATTACTTAAATTAACGATTTTTTTTCACGTGCTTGGGGTAAAGAAGTTCCATCCCAAACTAGAAAATATTTATTTTAGCTCTAGTACAATTTAAAAAAATCTTGATTGGTCTGAACTCAACTAAGATGGCAATTACTCTTGTATTATGATCATATTTAAGTGCACAATTATAAGCACATACACAACACCTAATGAAAACCAGGAAATTGCTACTGCATGTGGAAACAGCGTAACTATAGCAGACAGAAAGGAGGGGGCAAAGTACCTTGCAAATGATTCAGAGAGAACAGTCTGAATCAACAGGTACAAACAAGATCAATGTAACTGTACATGCATATATGTGCCACAATAATAACATTTCATCTGTAACGAAATAGTTATTTTTATTGTGTTTCAGGCAACAGAAACAGCAACTTATCTTTTCATGTGATTATTTAAATAGTTGGGGTTTTTTTCTACAACAATGGCTTTGCTGAGGTTTCTTATTTATCAAACTAAAAAAAGGAAACTTAAACTATGGTCTTTTTGAGTCGACAAAGCAAATAAAAATCACACAAACAACCAGCTCAACTAGGAAGCATTTTCAACATAATTCTTGCAAAGAAATAATCAACTAATAACAAAAAGAGCTGACATATACCCAAGTTCAGAGTCAGACTGAAGTTGCAGCACTGAGGGGTCTGTGTCCCATTGCAAGGTCCTAGGGTGGTAATCAGCCGTGCAGCACGAAGGGGAGGGAAAAAAAGAACACATAAAATTAACTGAAAGGATGAACAAACCCCCATATCATTAGTTACATGGTCTACATAGTACATTCAAGTTCCAAGTGCAAGCAACAGCCACCATATGTCAAACAAGGTTTGTATGTCAAACTGTGACAGGGCAGGCAACTTATTAAAATTAAATATTATTGATAAAAAAGGGAAGAAGCTGGATTTCCTGTCAGATATTGATTAATTAAACATGGAGTTGGGGTTTTTTCCTTTTCCTGAAAGATTTCTAATTCTTTAACTATGGTTGACACAATCACAATAACCTGTAAAATCTGCAGGCACAATTTATTTATGTTTTTTTGATAAGGTAGACTGAGCACTTGCCATGAACTCCGCTGAAGATTCTATCCCTTCACAAACCCCTGACATGGACAGTCAGCCATCTTGTGCAACAGTGCTCTGGGCATGAATATCACATAATGCATATGACAACAAATGGAACATTGAACAGCAGCTCTGACATACTCTGGGGGCATCTGGGACAAACAAACAAATTCTTCTTTTCCTCCAGATAAAATTCCTGGGGAAGATGAGAATGATACATCTGAGAAAATCAGATCTATGACAGTCTCTTAATGGATTGCTGTCATACGAGGTTGTCACCAACCGTACAAATGCTCCAGAGGTGTGATCTGAAGATGTTGCTCCCTGCATTGCAGTGCAACTTGCCCTACTACCAGCTCTAAAACACATTGCAAACACTCACAGAGCCTTTCCAGAGTCCTATGAAATACTTATAATCCTCCAATTTAGAAATGTAAAAATTGACATATTGAGGCCAACATTTTCAAAGTGCCTGGCTCCTAATTTTATTTAGTTTTTTTGCCCTCAGGAAGCCACATTTTATATACAAGAAAACTTCCAGAATCCGTGACAGAATCAGGAACACACATTTGGCTCCTGAGCACCTTTTCCTGTAGTATGAACACTAGACTATGCACTGCTCTCACTAGCAAAGTCCTCCTTCACTAAAGCAGGCAAATCATGCAAATGCACTGGATAATGACAGCTGACAAAATTAAAAGCTCCTCTCATTTCTTCTGAATACAAATTTCGAGGATGCAGTGAACATAATATTACCAGGTTCAGCCAAAATCAGCCATATAACCAGCCATGCTCCATTTACACAAGCCTTTCTGCAACAACAGCAACCTCTGTCAATGAAGCATTCATATAAACTAACAAGATATTGAAATAGGTTAGAAATAGATCTCTTAAAGCCAAATAATTTTATTCTACCTCCTATTTTTAGTAAACTCACCCATTCTATTACCAATGTTAACTCACTCTCTGGAGAGACAGACAAGGGCATATGTTGCACTCTGTCAGGTCAGAGTGAAAGAGAAGCAATCTCAACATCCTTCACATAGAAACAGAATGAAAAACTGTAATGCAAAGCTGCTTTCTCATGCAGCATAAGGGTACTTATTTCCCTCAACTTCTTATGATCCATAGTGATGTCTATTGGGATAAAAGACTTCCCACTGATAGAGAAAGACTTCTCCAAAATGAAACTTTATTACAAAAGGTTCAGAGACAAAGAAATACAACAATAAAGAACAGATTTTTTCCTTGTAACTTGACTGCAGTGCAAGTACAGTGGGAAGTGGACATCAGATCTGAATGCCTGATGCAAGGCAAAGACATCAGTGACTAACGAATTATAGATCCTCTAAAAAGTGCTATCTGTGTGAAGATTACACTTGTAACATCACCAAGGTTGGTAGCATGTGTTAGGACTTGATATGTAAGTGCCAGTTTCTAATCTTATTGCTGCCTAGGGGCTACTTATACATGCATATCCAGGTTTTCCAAACACTTAAAAGAAAATATATGTAACTCATTTCAATTTTTTCCCCCCAACATTCACTTTCAAACATACAAAATTTCCCAAGGAAAAAAGGCCATTTTATCAGAAGGAACTCCATTATCATTTGATTAAAACAAGAGCTTGCAACAGGTCTCTAAAGAGGTGTAGTCTCTACATTTCACCTCTAAGAATCCACCCAGGTCACAAGAGAGGGCCCGTTTACCTGGTACCTAGATGAATGCCTAAGCAAAATAAATTTCAAGATCTCCCATGCTCAAGACAGCACTCAAATCCCAAAAACATGAGATCAGTAACACCTATGGTTCGTGCCATCATTTGTTCCATGCAGACACATTCTTCCCTTAAGTACTTCATTATCTGGGTTCTGACAGAGAGCCTTCACCACTCTTGACACTTTTAATAGCAATTCTCCTTGACTCCTGATTATACCTGTTTTCAACAGTTTTAGTGCATCTGGAAAACACTTCCTAAATTTGTGCTCCAAATGGTAACTGTTCTCTCTGCATCACTGTGTGCCTACTTACAAAGTCTTGAGAAACAGATAAGAAAGCAATCTGCTGAGTTGTCCTCTCAAGCTTGGCTGAGCAATGTTATTGCAGAAAATGAGGCTGCAGGTAGCAGACCTTCAGGTTTCCTGTCTCTTGCCCTAAGAGACAGAACACAAGTGGCTACACCCATATAGTGAAGGCTGGAGAGCACAGGGAGTGACTCTGTGTTTCAAGGAACAATATTGATTTGTTCTTTGCATCTTCCTAGCACGTAAAGGAAGTCTGCAGACCAAAATGAAAGTGAGTGAACAGTAAAGATGTAATCTGGATCTGCAATTTAGCCGGTTTCCATGGCAATAACATAAAAAAAGAAATAGATTCTTTGAGGATTAGCAAACCAAAGATAATGTTGAGTAACCTGTGCAGTCATCCAGACTAGAAAATTAAAGCTAATCTCTTTGTGATGAGCAGACATAGCATATGACATTCCTTGATCATATGAATGAGCATCGTAATTATGCCTATTCTCCTATGGACAGTTCTCAGTTGGGATTGTGAAATGCCATTGGATTTCAGGAAAAAGTTGTTGCCAATCTTTTGCAAATCTAGTCCACGAGTTCTTCCTCCAGAGACTTTATCACAAGGAAAAGGATTAGGTGCTGGTTCCTCTTCTTTCTTTCTTCTTCATAAAAGAAAACTGAAAAAGCTTTGGGACTTCAAGTCATGCAAAGACAGAGGTAGAGAGGGTAACATCACAGACCCTGAAGACAACTACATGACCTAGGAGAGCTGCTTGGTCAGCAGTCAGGCAGAGATGCTCCCACTGCGGACCCTTTCAGAGAGCACAAGTTGGTCAAATTTTCCCTGAATGTATTCAATGGATTTTGGCACAGATATATGTAGAAGAGATCAAAAACATTTTACCTGAACATTTTAATGGGAACAAGCAGGTAAAAGCAGTGCTCCCTTGCAGTCTGTAGTCCTTCCACAAATCTCCTGCAGATTCCTCCCATGGGTGAAGTGAGTGACACCAGCAACAGGAAGGGGTCGAGGAAATTCACTGAGCAACCCAGTCAGGACTAAGCCAGATCGACCCATTTCCACCACCCAGACAGCACGGACACTTTCTTAATCAGAACTGCCCAACATTGTTTCAGAACTCATTGCTGCATCAGTCTCCCACACAGTTGCAAACAGTAGCCCTGTGTTGGGGTTTAAGCACCCTGTTATCCATCTTTTTACAAGTTCAGTACACAGCAGCTGCCCGTGGCTGACTGTAGGATAAAAAGCTGCAAGTATTACCAAATAACTGGTTGTTCTAAATCAGTACAAAGGGAATGAGGGATTTTAGATGTTGCACTAAGTAGACAACGTACGAGTGTTATTATCTTCTCTTTAAACTGATTTGCTTTCACTGTCTTCCTTTAGATAGGTATATTTTATTATTCAGTATTTTCTCTGTGTTCTTACCTCAGTAACCTATTTTTTTTCTCAAATTTAGGAGACTATTAATGCTGGTGCTGTTTCAACTTAGTACTGAAAAAGTACCAGATCATTTTGATACATCTTCTTTTTCACCCGTTGGTGGGGGTAGAAAGAAACCAATAGGAGCAAGAAACTCAGGTGTCATACATTTACTAAAGGACTGGATGGTAAAGCAACTTATTACATTTATCTATTCTGAATTCATGTCTAAAGCATTAGAAAGATATTCAGAACACTGTTCTAAGAGAAGAGAGATCATTGCAAAATTTAAGGTGGGAGGTAAACAGAATTTGAACAGAACCACTCCCTTTTCTGTACTATTATTACTGTGGAAAAACAGGCACTCTGCCATATGTTATAATGCTCTGTGTAACCTTACTTCCAGAAGATTTTATTCTGATTGTATAATGTCAATTATGTAGATTAAAAATGTGGAAAAGACTAAAATAAATAAAGATATAATAAAACATTTGAAACCTTTTGAAAACTTCCCAACCTCAGAATGCATTAATGAAGCACAGAGTCTGACATCTAAAACAGCCTGGAATCCATGAGAACTTCTCAGCTGTTTTAAGCAACTTTGGGTCTGGCCCTCAGCCGTAGTTTATGAAACACGTAAGGCATCAGTGACAATACATAAACTTATTAAATCACCATCATAAAATGATATTTAATATCTGGAATCAGTGATATCACAATAGAACTTGGCTCTGGTTAAGTGCCCCAAGCCAACACTTTTCATTCAAATAGTGTGCAACATACTGACAGCTTAGTTCTGACTCTGCTTCCCTGTAGCCAAAATCAAATACTCCCTCATCTGTTGCTGATGCTGCAGAACATGTGTTCTGCATGACTTCTTTTCTCCTCCCACTCCCCTTTCCCAGGTCAAGAGTAACCAGGCCTGAAAATTCACACTTGAAAAACAGACTACTCACAGGAATAAAAGCAAATTTTGCTTTCCCAGGGGGCCTCTTAAAGGGCAGAAACCTCTTCGCAGCATCGCAAATCACACCTTCAAGCAGAACTGAAGGAAAGCAAAACACCACATTCTGGCATCTCCTGTCACCAAGAGCTGTTGTGCTCTACAGACAAGGAGAAAACTGCACTGACAGTGTACTGAGTCCCAAGGTATCTGCTGAATTGAGATATTCATATGTGTCCCTAATGAAACAACATTAGACCTGACAGGTCCCAAACCAAGCATCTCCCCTTGCAGTAACAACAGCGTCCTAAAATGACCCTTTGTGGGGGAAATAGCAATGGCCTCCTAACCCTAAAATACAGTGACAGACTGTGCCATGACTCCACAGATTAAGCTGTGCTAGGGTTTTCAGAGATCAAAAGCAAATCCCATTAAGCAGAGCAGAGGCTGTCACTAAACCAAAGCAAAGAGACCAGAAATGAAGGTGGGATTCTCCCACAGCATATGGAGTCACCCATAGCCCATGAAGTCTCAAGGCACCTTCGCTTACCAAAAGAATGCTTCTAAAATGATGAGAAAGTGACTAATCCCATTCTGCCCATCTGCAGTAGTAGGGGGTCTTGATGTTGCAGTAGGTATTTATGCTATCTTCAGGCACCTAAATGAAGTGCTCCACCAGTAAACGTCACTGCGGACTCTTTGCATGCAAGCAGAAAGACAGGAGATTGCTCCATGCAGCTGTTCCAGGTCCCCAACTTAGACTCCAGTTATGAGTAGGTTTTAGAGGTGGCTGTCCACAAAGAATTTGGCGGCTACAGCCAACTAACCTGTGTGGGTGACTTGGGAGCTTAAGTAAAGAAGATGTAGACAGACTCTTCTTCTTGTTGGTGCCCAGTGATGGGACAAGAGGCAATGGACAAAAATTGAGAAAAGGAAATTCTACTTAAGAAAAAACATTGTTACTATGAGGGTAGTCAAACACTTGAAGAGGTTAACCAGGGAGTTCGTGTAGTCTCCATCCTTTCAAAGTCCAACTGGGCACAGTGTGACCAACCTGTTGTAGGTAACCCTGCTCTGAACGGGGGGATTGACCAGATGATCTCCAGAGGTGCCCTCTCACCTTGGTTGTGTGATTCCAAGCTCTCCCTTCCATCTCCCTGCCAGCTGCTGCTGAAGAGCCAAGGGGCTGTCTGCACTGACGGGAGAGCTACTTGAGAGCCCACAGGCTTCAATCTGCTTCATGCTCTCTTTCCTTCTAACTTCAAATGCAACTAGCAAAAGAAGTGAACTAGAAAAAAAAAGCTAACCAAAAAAGCACAAGACTGCAGAGAATAACACAATTCTTGCTTTTGACTTTGATGTAAGGAGGAGCCTGATGTTTAAAATTACAATTTTAATCCTGGATTACAGTTCCCAAAAGATTGAGAATTGCTTACATTAAGCACTGTGCACCTGTACACAGATACTGAAAACCAGGTTCCACCCAACTCATATAATCTTAAAAATACTTGATGCAACAATTGTAAGATATGACACCTATTTTAAAATCACCAACAGAATAAAATATTAAGATGTGTTTGAACACATTTTTTCCATACAATAGCAAATATTGTCAGAAAATTACAATCCAGTATTATTTGTAATTTCAACATGTCATCTATCATGGATCTAGCCTTCTTTCTTTTTTTTTTTTTTTAATGTCTGAATATTGTCAGAATGAATTTAAGGCTGCCTAAATATTTAGCTAAAATTTTAGAGTTCTGCCTACTTTGTTGTGTCAGTTTCTCCAAAGTTCCTAATTTGCTGCTGATTAAATAGATCTGAACTAAGAAACTCTTGATTAGAAATTACTGCAGATGTTTAAAATTATATGTGTGTATAGATAAACAATTTGGTTTTATTTCTTTCACTCTATATTTTTATAATTTTATTTTCTCCACTATAGTTTTCACTTTCTGCTATTTTCTGTACATTTGAAATGTATCTCCAAAACAAAGTACATCAAAAAAAGGATATTCAAAGCTACTACTCAGAGATGGAAAAGTACCACTTGCCTCAACAGATACTTTGCATTTAAGCCACTATTCTGCTGCCATCTGTGCTCTGTTTTGCAGATCTGTTCCACTTTGAAAGGATTGGCAAAAAGAAAATACCTTCCTTGTGCTACTTGTTTTCTGAGGCACATTATAAGCAAGATGGCCATCAGCAGTTAGGGAGGATTTGTGCCGCTCAACAAGACACTCACTTGTGCTTGTAGAGCAGAAGTCTGCTCTGACTTCCCTGTGCCTTCTTGTGTTCAGAGCAGGACAGCTTATCATAAAATAAAACGCCATAATACATTTTGAGAGCAAGGAGTTTGGCACCACTATTGGAGCACAGTCAGAGGCTTGAATTTGCATTTACACTTCCAAGCAGGCTGACACCTCTGACTTCCAGTTTTCACCAACAAAAAGAGCAACTCTGACCTCCCTGAGAGCACAGTGCTATCTTTCAGCTGCCTGGCAAACATAACAGCCCTTCTCAGAATGGCATGAGTTTAAAGTACTCTCTTTATTTACTTATTTTTTAGGCATATTTGTGAAAAATTATGGACAAATAACACAAGTATATTCCAAAATTCTTTTTAAATCAAGGTTATGTTGCTGAATGGATTTAATAGTTTTCAAAAACCACTTGACTTTTAAATCAGAATGAACAATTGTAAGAACAGGACCAACACCTTGCTGATTCCCATTTCACAGAATTCCACTAACTAAATCAGCAGTTAAATTCATCCAATCTGCTGAACTTATCTGCTATATTTAAAGTCTTTCCTTTGATTCAGGTCTACATTAAAGAATATAGTCTCCTGGTAATGTAATGAACCCTGTCATTCTCACAATTTATGTGCTATACCTACATAAATCTTAGCCTGTAAATTTATGCTGGTTTACTAGGAGGGTCACTGCGAGCAGCAGGCTGGATCTGCAAGGACAGAAGGTCAAACAGTTAGAACTGACACAGATTTACTCTAAGTGCCGGGTATCACGAACGGTCATTTTGAAAGTGCAGTAATAAAAAACATGTTCAGGAGGGGGAAGGCACAAGTCATTTTGTTCCTATAGAAAACCCCAAAAATTCTTTTTTAAAACACTATTTTCATCTTGGTTTTCCTACCAAGAGTATATGCAACAAAACAGAGCTCAAATGATCACAAATGTAAAGAAAGAACTTGGCAGGAGAAGTTCTATATGCTCCCAGAGATGCTTGAAAGGAACCACCGTACTCACACTAGGACACTTTGATACAGATTACACGAATATGCATATAAGGAAGGTTTTCTCATAAACAACAAGTGGCTTTGGGTACAAATGCATAAAAAACAAAATCACATTTAGTAGCCAAACCTAGGAAAGGCAATCCATAACCTTTCAGTGGAGTCAAAGAGGGTAACACAAGGGCTAGAACCTACTATTTTTAGGTCTGGATTATTCAGCTGAAGAAGAAGGTGAAAGATGTCAGCAAATTTTCAATTTTCCTTCAGTACTAAAATCCAGTAACTACTAGCTGGAAGAAGAGCTAGTGTTTCCCTTCCTTTTACAATTCATTTTGCTCTAAAACCAGCAAAATCCTTCCAGAAGGGATGAGATCTTTTTCCACAGCTACGGTTGAAAAAAGAGCTCACTGTGTGAACTAACAAAATTTTTTCACATAAGCAGTCAAAACCTCAAAAGTTGTCATGACCCAATGATCCGACTTTTGTTAGACCAGCTCAGAAATTATTTTCTGAGTTTGAATTACTAAAGTAAATAAGTACAACTAAAATCTCTGGATCAAAATCACTTTTAAATGGAAAATCATTCATTTTCATAAGTTCTGCTTATGAAAAATTTAATATGGAATGCTTAGACTGTTTTGAAACTCCTTGAAGAAGAAAAAAAAAAAAGGGAGATTTATCAATATCTTGCCAGTGGCAGCAATTCCCATTTTACAGATTTGAAGAAAATTCCTAAAAATTGAGTTCACAAAATAGCTACTCATAGCCTCTTTTTATTTTTCCAGATAAAATTGTGAATGGGAATTTTCTAAGGGTCTTTTTAATAGGCTAAAGAAGGAGAAAACATCATCATGCACAAACTGTACTACTCTAACTATGTTAAATGGTTTAACATTGGAAGTGATCTTACTCAATTTAATTAAATCAAGAATAAATTCTGTGCAAGAGAATGGTTTAAGCTGAGCTGGCCTTAGCAAATAAGTTGTTTTGTTTTAAGAGGATTAGCGTTTTAGTCCCTAAAATCATCTGATTGTCTGACTAAATATATGATGATATGCTTAGAAATAACTAGAGAGAAGTAACTACAGCTGGGCTGATAACCTAAATGGTTAAGTGGGGCTTTATAAATTAATATTATTTTTTTCTGGGTGCAGCTGGGGCTCAGGTTTCCAAGGCACTTTACGAAGCACCCTGGGAATGGCAATCTTCCCTTCTTTAATTTACAGCATGGAGATGCTTGCTAATGAGAAAAATAATCAAAGATCTGGAGGACTGAACTCTATCCATCCTTTAGGAATGAAAGCACGAAAATCCTTAATGATGCCACAGGCTCACATGCTAAAAGGATTCCAGATGATTCTAATTAATATAGACCATTCTGACTCTGTAACTGGCACACACCGAAAAACACTCCCTACTTTCTAGGTCAGATATACAGACACTTGAAAGCAACTGCCAAATATCAGTCCCTAAGGTGTCTGCTTCTGTTTATAGGCTAAAAAAAGAATTTAAAAAGTGGCAGGGAGAGGCTTTAGGGCTAAATATACATTGAATATAAAGAAGGACTGTGGTTCTCCTTCTGCAGGAACAAAAGGAGTGAAAACAATATAAGAAATCTGTCATCCTCCAGCCTTCTATACTAACCTGTGCAGGGCAAGCCATGATGTGCAAACAACTCGACACAGCCACCCGTAATGTGCTCATGTAAGGAAGACTGGCCACCCATGTTACTATCCTGTAAACAGGCTGATGTTGGGAAGTGTGAGAGATTTGCAGCATCGCTTTAGAAAGCGGCAGAGTTCCTAGGGCAAAGACAGCAGAGACAGCCAGAGCTACTCCAGGCAGGGGGAGGAGGTGACGCTCTCAGTGCTTTACAGATGCCATCACCATTCGGCTCAAGAAGGCTTAAGGCGTGATTTGGCCCCTAAGACTGTAAAATTAAACATGTGTGCCAAGACAAAACTAAATGGGAAAAATTTATCAGCCGAGTGGTATTTATCTCTGTTTTACCATATAATGGCAAACATCCCGTACCAAGCCCAATGTCACCAAAACAGAGTGGCAATGCCAGCATCCCACAGGCTATCCTGTTTATCTCTAGCCACCAAACAGACATTTCTCATGACTCTGCACTGTGAAAGACTACACAACAGTCCCTAGGGTTTCAATCCTTCTTTTTCGGAATAAAACACCATTCAAGTGAAGTTTGCCATAAAGTAGTTATTTTCCCTCAGTCTTTCCTGTAGCTCCCTCAGAGTCTTTACACTGTTCTGTCCTTCCCTTTGGCTCAGCCCATTTATGAAATAAGTATTCCACTAAAGCATCCATTTAAAAGCCATTTTGTACATATAAATTGATTTTTAAAAAAACCCCTTACCATATAGAAAATAATCCGCTACTAATAACTGTTACAGCTGCTACTCCTGAGGCAGTACAATACAGGCCCACTTGTCCTGGTGCAACTGAAGAAGGATCTCTGTCATTTCTGAACCTGGTAACACAATGAAATGCTGGTCGTGCAAAGCTGAGTGGCAGTAATGAAACAGCATCATTGCATAGAACCTGTCAAATGCATTTACTTAAGGATAAAGCAGCTAAGCCCTAGGCAATATGGTTCTGTTTAGCAGTGGTTTTAGCAGATCTTACAGGAACGTGATTTTGTTAATATCTATGAGAGATATTTTCCACAAAATAGGAAATATGCTGCATGGACTATAAAAGATCATTTACTACAATAATCCAACATTTCTGTATAAATTAGAGACCAAGATCCACCTTCTTCCTTTGCCTTCTTTATCTGTCTAATTAAACAGCAAAGCAGGCATTTAAAAGGGAGAACGGCATTCTGATACCTTTCTTCAGCTTGCTGTTGTGTTATATTACTGTTCTAGGGAAGGAGCTGTTTAAAAATAAAACATTGAAAATAAAAGCTGAGTTACCAATTCTGATTTTTCAAGTAAAACCCCTAAAAAGCACAGAACCTAAAGACTTTGATGACATCTAGATGCACTCATGAGACATCAACAAACAAAAAATATCTTTCTGATTTAAAATAATATGTGGTAAGAACACACTGGAATAGAGATGCCTTTTTGTTTTTTTTTTACTTGACTGACGGCAAGCAAGATTAAATACAAAATTGCAAAATAATGACATGCTTTGATTCACTTGGTGCACAGATGCTTTAGAGCTACCTCTTTTCTTTTGGTGGTGCATCTGAGAAGCAGGAAGTGTTTATGTAATCCTATATGAAGCAATGTAGGATTAACACAAGACTTGTGTGTTGTTTAGATGCTGCATTATAAAGCAGAACACCAAATAATTATAAAAAAGTGAGTAAATAACAAGCTACACAGAAAAAGGACTGGAATTACATCTGTTTCTTCCTGCACTGAGCCAATACAAACTGAGGGTGAACATCAACACAGTGAAAGAAAACATATCCTAGTGTATTTCATTTTATGACTAAATGGCTCAAAGTGGCCATGGTAGATGGCAGCAACTCAGAATCCCATCTGATGAAAACATACAGGAATGCAGACTAATACTGGAAGCAAACTTCAAAATAGAATGGGAGAGAAGACATGCTCTCAAATCCCTATCAGTAAGGACATCCAACCTAATATGACAGCTGCTACTATGTTCTCTGGAATACATCTGGGAACATTCAGAGGTCACAGTAACTGCAAGATGAACTGACAGAGTGGACAAAAAATTATGCCAAGAGCCATAGCCAAAGGCAATACTGCTCCTCAGAGAAAAGTCCTCCAGCATTACAGACAGCTGTTCTATTTCTAGGATTGCTCATGTAATGTATTTTGGGTAGAATAAGAAAACTAGTGATGATGACACAATCAGGATTCCAGAGTGGTCTAACTCCTCTAGCATATTACTGCTACAAAATCTGTTTGAGAAATCCAATTTCCCTTTATTTTTTGTTTTCTTTGCTACCTAATGCTATGCTCAAACTCATTCTCACAGGAATTTTCATTAAATATTTACAGTTTCATCTAAAGAAGGACTGACCCTGCTTCACTGTAAGTGAACTTCATACACTGAAGGAAGCTAATCGATATCAGTGCATAAAACACATTTCAAAACCTGTGATATCAAACAAATGACAACATAATTCAGGTAAGAACTATTTAAACTAAGTATTACACAATGCCCTAATCCAAATAAGAACAGTAATTATACAGCAAGTAGCTGTAGCCAGACAAACCCAAACAATCCAAAGGACTGTGAGGGAAATAGTACAAAATAATCCACCTTGCGCTATTTTACAGCAGATAAAATACCACATTGAATCAACCATCCTCTGAAAGAAGCCACCAGAAGATGAAAAGTGTTTCCTATGTCTTTGTCTTTATGGTAGCCCACAAAATAATCAGGTATCTAAACATACGGGCAGTAAAACACCCAAGTTAAAGAGCACAGATGAAACTGTTGCAGAAAGAAAGGCAACCATTAACCTTTACATGTCCAAGGCAGCTGAGCCTGGTGCAGTTCACTGAGCAGATGGCAGGTGGGAAACTTCACACCCAGCCTAATGGGATTCTCATGTTCCTCAAAGCACAGTGGAAAGTGCTGCACGCAGGGCACTCCACTGCACGCACCCCCACACAGTTCAGCTCAACAATAGATGGGACGCTACTGTGCAAACATACTGTAGGATGGTGAAGCTAGCTGGGAACATATAGCATGTTCCCAGCTAGGAACATACAGGAGCAGCGAAGGATACAGGGCAAAATGGGCCACACAGATAAATCACACCTTGGTCCACAAACTCCACGTGTGCCACATGCCAATGAACAGGGTGAACACAGTACAGGGTGAACACATGACAAGGTGCAAGTAATACAAGAATACATGCCAACACAGGCTTGTATTATCACTGAAATCTACCCAGCCACAGCAGCACATCCTTCCAGCACAGGTGTATTTCTGCTATCTAAAGCTGAGCTGACATGCAAAAGCACATGTGCTTTGGCCCTACCTGTGCTAGGATATCCTTTCCAGGGAGCTGCTCAGCCCACAAGACCTGGTATTGAGCTGCCTGGCTTTGAGGCATTGTACAAGGTTTGTCCTTGTACACTTTTTCAGATGACACATACCTGGAGTTCATGGCTGAGAGTGCCATGAGAGTGCCATCTCATAAATAATGAGATTTATGAATGCCTAAGGTATACTGAGTAGTAAAACATGCCTCTTTGTGGGCACTGTTTTATGATGGCTCTAATACAATATCTATTATCCTCTCTGGCATACTATGGTAGCAAAATTTCAGAGTATCCACTAGGGAGATGCATATAGTTATCATGAAGAAGTTCCATATTAATAGTCCTGAAGAGGCAAATTTGTTTCACATCATGCTACAGCACAGGAACTCTTGGCAAATGCCTTTACCTCAGCCCTTTTCTTCACACATATTCCAGTCTACATTTCAGTTGTGCGTGTCTGTATAAGCTGACTATCAGCAATAGGACACTGGGAATCATCAAAATGCTTACAAAATACTAAACAAAGCAAAATACTTATCCTGAAAGAGCCAAGCATACTCTATTCCAAGGAGATCTTCACGGGATCCTGCAACATTGTCTTGTGGAAAATTAGTCGTATCTGAATAACAGAAAGCCCTGTGAACCAATAACCCATGTATTCAGAGACAATGGGTTATGATGTCATTTTCCTCTGTGATGTCATTCTCCTGTCCTATCTGTGTAGCACAAGAAACACAGGCATCAGAAAAACGAACTGCGATGTGCAAAGCAATGTGGAGATAGGCAAGTTGCTCTCTGAGCAACAGCTGGGCTCCAATGAATTGTTCAGTGCAGCCTGATAACTAAGAGCAGCACCAGAATCAAAGTATGACACACCTCTACCTATCCAGAAATGATCCCCAAGACCACAAAAAAAATTAAAAAAATATTTGGCTCTCCTGTCCAACTGAAAGCATCCAGTCAGCAATTTCTGGAACTGTTACTCATCTAACATCTGCTTATTCTTACAGTTACCGTCATGGCTCAGAGAGAAGCTGGAATGCTGCTGAAACCTAGTGTTATGCCCTGTGAAAAGGTTATGACAAATAGCTAAATGGTACTAAACATAAAGCAGCAAAAAATCCCCACAGAAACCTGGGCTGTGCAAGACAGAAATGATTCCATAACTTAGTGCTATTACACAGTCCGCCTCATACCATCCCCTAAGAAGCTGAATGGCACCAGGGAAAAGACAACACTGCTCTAGCTATTGTGTTGGAGATAATGGACAATGGTCCTGCAGGACAGCAGCACTACTAGTCTATAGGTTGCACGGCAGAAGGGACCATTGTGACCATGCAGCTTTTCTTCCTGTGCAACAAAAGAGCTGCACGACTTTCATGAATGAGTTATTGTTTGACCTGGTATCTGCCTGTTTGTCCTGAATGAGGTAGATTATCCTGAATGAGCTACAGACAGTGACAGAAGATCCAATAGAGTCTTCAGGTAAATTTTTCTTCACTCTTAAATTTCACAGAATTTTTCTGGGTTTGCATTTGTCCAGTTTCAATACCAAACACGTTGCTGCTCTTACACCTTGCCTTCCTGAGCTTGTTTCCTCCCCATATAACTATTACACTTGGTGAGCAAGTTACTAATCAGTTTTTATCTTGCAAAGTAAGACTGAGTGAGGTCTCTGTCTCTAGGACTACAACTACATAACACTGTTCAAACTTTCCAGTTTATCAATTGCCCTTCCTGAAAAGCAGATGTCAGAAACCTGGGTTTCTGGCAGAACTACATTCACTGTTACATAAGGAATCACAGGTGCTTGCTGATCAAAGCATACCTCAGGTATACTTGGTGCTATTGGGACCAACAGATTAAGTCTCACAACTACTAGAAGTACTAACAACTCAAGGAAGTATGAACACAATTTAGTTCTGCAACAGAACCTGCTCCCTCATATGGGAACGTATGAAGATCTCTTGCATTCTTCAAAGCTTTCAACAGAGCCTCTCTCATGTAGTGAGCCAAAATCTGTGACTTCACAGCTTTTTTTTTTGAATATCCGTATCTTCCTCTGGGGAACACTTCAGCAATGAGTAATCAAATTGCAAGCAGGATTTCTGCCAGGCTGTGTGAGCTCGTCATTTCTGCAGCAGTGATAGCAGCAACAATGACAGACAAGCTGTGATCACAGAGATTGGGGCATTAGCAGCTTTGAAACTAATCTGCTCCCCTCTAAATCCTGAGCTCAGCCCAGCACAGAAAATTCACAGCAGAAAGAGGAAAAGCAAAAGATCTAACAAGCATGATGGTATGACAGGGAATCCAGCAGAAGCACCCTCTCTATCATAGAGTTCGAAATAGAAGGACACATTAAAATGAAGGACAACTTTGTTTATACAGATAAACAGGCATTAACATATACAGTAGCCAAAGTAAGTCAGAAGCACAGTCTAAGCATCTCTCAGGAAAGCTGAGATGCTTTCCTCTTGTTTACCTGCTGTGATGACAGGTCTATCAATACCTTCCTCTCTGAGTTTGACTGCTCTATCATAAATGTACAAACACCGAGTGCATCTACTTGCACCCGGTGACACTAATTTGACTAATTCCCACCCAGTACTATCCACTAGTTACAGTCATTCCCCAGGGCCTGGACAGACATTATCATATTTCCATTGCCAGAAACCAATTGCTCCAGGCAAACATCTGCAAGCAGCTGTCCTGGCACATGGTACAGCCTTTTCAATACCTGAGAGGATGCCAAGAAAACTGGTGGTCTACAAGCAAGGTCTTAGGATTCCCACTGAATTCCTAGAATGGCCATAACACACCAAAAAATGCATCCAAAATGAAAGCCCCACAATGCAGTACGGCATAAGCTCTAAAGAAGAGGACAAACTCCATTCTCCTCTGAAAGGGCACATGGTCATGTGCTTACATTGCTTGTTGCTGATAGATAGCCAAAGTGCTAGCGTAGGTCACAGCAAAACAAATTCTTCCAAGAGCATTTCATTATCCTAACAGTAAAAAAGTTACACTATTAAGATTCAGAGGAAAACCAGGAATTCAGAATTCTCCACCCAGCTTTGTCATAGCTTCACATAGGACTGTGGGAAATAACTTCATCCCGAACAGCAGGCTATACATTGCTTTAAAACTATTTTTGTTCTACTGAAAGCACTTTGATTTGCTGAAGTCTACTGCATTTACTTATGAAGGCAGCATTAGACTATTTTCTGTGTTTTGAACTGCTACATCTCACAGGCTAGGGCTTTTCCATTTAATAACCTCCACTTCTTCCGAGGATAGACGTGGGAGCAAGGCTGAGCCGATTTTAGTAGCAGATGTGCAGCCTCCACATCACAACGGACGGCGTCTGCATCTGGCTGAAGGGGACACAACATACTTGCAGCTTAGAGAAGTGTGATTTTTCTAAGTAGAAGGCTGGTGTGGCAGGAAATCTGATGAACTGAAGTTCTGTCATGTTACTTTATGTCTGTGGAGTTATAATGTCTACTGAGAACTGTTAACTGCAGAAAGCAATCACTGCGTTTTCAAACCATTAGCAGAGTCTTGGCTCACAGATTTGGATGCACTGGCAGCTCTATGTTGAATTAGTTTGATACAAAAAGAGCTATTAGGACCCATGTTTCGCATTTCTCAAAACATACCGTATAGCTGCCTGCACTTTTTCTTACTTGAACATATGCTCCTTTACCAGCAGCATCCTCCTTTCTTTTCTGCTCCAGAGTAGGAATTATTTTGGGATTTTCTATTTAAACTGTGCAGACAAAGATAAGAAGATTGCTTGTTACCATCCCTCACACACACACCATTGTCCCTTTCCAACAAGAGGAGAATTATTTCTCTCCCGTTCTGCATGAAACTCTCCAATATCCAGAGTTTCCAAAGCAGAATTGCCAGTGGGTCCTGGGATGTCTCAGCTCCTGTCCAAGCTCCTCCCTGCCACATACTGTGATGAGCAGCCTCAGGAACCTGAAGCAACCTGGTGTAACACGGGGAAGAACTTCTAAGGGGACTGGTTATCTGAACAAAGAGAATTTAAATAACAGGTTCTACGTCTAGGCACTTCCCCCTGTTTTTAGTGTGTTTCCACACAGAATGAGAGCTTTCTGTGGGCCATTTTAGAAGTGTAAGTGGAGCTTTTGCTTCCACTATAAGGTTTGGGGCTCATAGCTTAAGATCTGCTTGCTGCATACATCTATTTACCTCACATCTGAGACCAGTCTTCCTGGATGGTAACACACAGTGGAAAATGCAGAAACATAAGTACACATTTGATACAGCATGTTCTTATTTACATAAGAAAAAGAAAAATAGGGGAAATAAGAGCGAAGTGAAAAAAACCACATTTATTCAATTCTATTGACTCTGTGTCTTACCTTCCTATGGGTCCCAGATCCCCTGAGTCCTGGCTGCCTGCGTCACTGGGTGTGCTCACTGATTTCGAAGAGGGAGACATAGGGGTTGGGACTAAATAATGAAAATAACAGGTATCCCATGTTAACACATGCAGCGACTGCACTGATGAAGAGCAGTGTCAGACAAATCAAAACAATGGACCAAAATGATAGTGGATGAATGAGTAGGAGAGTTTGAAATGGTGAAAGCAAATAAGGAAGGAAAGAAAAAGAAAAGGAAGAGAGTCAAGTGAATTTTAAGTCTCCTGGAAGTGTTAAAACTGACATGTATTTAGACAGGACTGAAAGCCCAATGGAAATCTACAGCTAATCAATGGAGAAGATTTCTGTGGAAATAAAACACGACTTGTTTTCTTGGGTCTGGTTTGAAGCTGACTTGCAAAAGATTTTAAAGGTATGAAGAAATATCAGGGGCTTGTCTTGTCAAAAAACTAAGTGAACTCTTCTGGTAAAGTCAAGTAGGTAACAGAACAAGCATACGTTTAAAATTCTGAATTTAAATAAAAAGCCAGTGATCACTACATATGCTCTAAGGCTGCAGTGTGGAAATGACATAAAAAATAAAAGCTAAATAAGGAAATCCAGCTAAGTTAAAATCATTTCCCAAAGACGTGAGAATACATATTAGTTTGCTTAGTGATTGTGTTAGGTAAGGTAGGTCATATAAAATTTCCATTTTGGGTGGGACATGATTTCAACACTCAAGGAAAAGTTTCCCTTGGTTTAGACACTATTTGTCCAAGCTCTTGAAATGATTCTCTCTTTGGCTTGCCAGGGCTTTTGAAGCATATTTCATGCAAAGGCAGTTTTGTTTCCTGAAACAGGAAAGGAAGTTCATAGCTCAAGGTCAGCCCAAGTTAAAGCTCTTCAGCAAGGAAATAATAAATAAAAGAGTAAAAATATCCTGATTTCTTTTAAAATGGTTTCTCAAAAATATTAAAAATGCAGAGATGGCTTCGGTCAACACTTAGTGCAAGTATTCCTCAAAGCAGCCACACTGAACAAACACAAAAAGAGGTTCTAATGCAAAAACAAAGTTTCCCATTTGGTTTAAATCATGTGCATTTCCTTTTATAGATTTAATGGAGCAAAGCTTTAAACTACTTTGTTATGCTTTATAACGTATAATGACAGACCTGTCAAGAGATTTGGATTTTCCATGTGGTCAAACATTTAATGCAGATTCTCACTAGAGACTGTCATAGAAACGACTGCAGCATGAAAAGGGAATTCATCTTCATTACAGCTCTTTGGCAGGTTACAGGTATGCCTGGTTGTTTACGTATTACATATTTGCAATGAGACCTGGTATCATGTGTGAAGGTAGAAGTAAAGTCTCCTTTGTATATTAATTGTGAGTGTATATACAGGGAATGAAAGAGAACAAAATACTATTTTTAACTAAAAGGAATGCGAATTCTCACGTTCTTTTGTCAGTATTAAACACAAAATAGTTAACTAAGATAAGAATTGATAATTTGCAACATCAATATATGTGTTTAGTTCATAAAATGATAAGGACATATATACTCATTCTTAGATAAAAATGAGTATTTTAAACAGTAGACATTAAAAATGTATCTGAATTTATAATATTATGATATAATTCAAGAAAACATATGTTATTATACATAAAATTACCCTAACCATTACTTGATACTAAATGTATTTTTAAATTGAGGACTTTGGGTTCTAGAATTAAACATCAAAACCAAAAAAGAACTCAAGTACATGAAACCAGAGCTAAAATCTACAATAGTGTTTTGTTGATAAGCATTTTGCTATTTGTGTTTTTTTTTTTTATTTCCCTTCTCCACTTTTGCTTGATTTTAAAAGAAAATCAGTGGAATTCCAACATGACTATGCTCCTCCTTCCTTATAAATGATTAATCTGAATTTTTGAAACAAAACTTGGGACTAATGAAGTGCAGTATTTTTCATAATATTTTTGGGTCATCAGATAGATGTGAGAGAAGATAAAACAATCCATCAGAAAAGAAATCACTGCTGGTATGCAAAACAGACCTGCATTACGTTCACAAAAATTTCTTGAAGAAATGAAACAGATGTTTTTGGCAATGACAAGTACTCATAATGTCATGAGCTTGTATATGTAGATGGTATGGCAGGCATTCAAACAGAAGAGTTCACTTCACTAATACAGCCAAAAATCAAAAAAGCCAAGCATGCTTTAGGAGAAAGAATGCATTCATTGTGGCAGAGCTGAATGCTTTACAGTGTTCTTCTCTTAAATACCTAGAGGTGGTTCTGGAGATATACCAATGCTCTGTAACAAAGCTTCTGTCTCTCTTCTTTTACGGTCTAGGTCAGAATCTTCCTGAGCTGGCTCCTTCTTTTGCTGTAGATCAGCCTAAATTAAAACAGAAGAAAACAGGAAAGTTCATTTCACATATAATCAGCTCTAGCAATTATATGAGTAGAAAATATTCAACATATAACAGGAGTAAAGGAAAGAACTAATGTCTCTAAACTAGGACTTTGGCAGCCTTTGGCACCAACAGCCAAAACTAAAGGTCTACAAGACCCCTCCCTCTCTGCTTAGATATCTATACCTCCCTGGATCTTCCACACATTAGCCTTCCCCCTCTCTGGCATCTAAAAACAGGAGGAGCATCTGTATTAGCCAGAACTGCACAAAAAGATTTTCCTTTCTGCTGCTACCAGAGTGTGGGGCAAAGGGGACTTGCATAGTGCCTCAGACCGGTGCTGATGTCGGTGCAAGCACAACAAAACCCCTTGAAGTTCAAAAGAATTCCATGTTCTCCAGTGTGGACATGGCCAGAAAGAACATTGCTTTTACAAAGTTCAGGCATATTCCTGTGCTCAGCTCTTCACATGAACTGTCTCATAGTATGCAAGGCTGTAGACAACTCTCCTGCACCAGTGTGCAGGGCTAAGCACCTCAGTGAGTGTCAGCCATCACTCCTGGATGCCATCTGGCATCACAGTGCAGCCCATTTATGGCTCCACAATTACACACTGCAGCATTATCTGTAGAGCTGGGTGTCCCAAGACAAGCTAGATCTGGCTATCTGGGACAATGGAAAGTTCCAACCACCACAGGATATCCACGAGGCATAAAATCAGAGTCAGGGGACAAAGGAAAGGACTTAATAGCTCCCTTGAGCCATTACCTTGGCTTCCTTCCCTCTAATTCTTTAGTAATGAACACTGAAAATGCTACCATTTAAAGTTCTGCTTATCAACAACTCCCCCAGTGACTCCAGGAGCCTCAATGGGGTGTGTGCTGGTAACTGCACAAATGTGGCTCATATGAAAAAAGATTAAAAAGACAGCCAAAACTGGAACTCTGATTTCTTGGATCAAATCACATTTCCACGATAATTCCATGAAATTCATGTACAATATTAAAGTGTCAGTTTAAAAGGAAACCAGTTATTAGTAAAGGATAACAGGTGCTTTAAACTATAGTAAGTGTTGACATTTGAAGGAAAGGAAGCATAATCACTTAATGCTTCTCTGACTTTGCATGAAAATTAATATCCACTCCCTGTCAATTCTCACCTCTATTCCACTAAGTGACTGAACAAAAAGAAGTACAAATCCCTTAATGAAAAACCTAATGCATATTGTCAAGGACAAATAAACTAATATGCCAATCAAACTTAAACAGAACTGAAAGATGCAACCATGCCAGAAGACGAAAATGCAATTGCAATTATGTTTTACTTTACTGGAGAATAATAATTGTAAATCTGTTATCTTAGCTAGTAATCAAACTAGTCTTCAGAGTACAAAAATACACATTTAGATTGTAATGGCCTGAAAAAATGTGAGGCCTCCTTCTGTCTTTCCCCACTCTCCACTCCCTTTCCATTGAAGGAGAGCCCAGGAAAAAGCATTGTGGCAAATCAATTTTTCTTTCTACACACACATACACATCATGTTGTCTAAACTGTTGTCATCTGACAGTGCCATGGTTTTAAAAGCAATTCCCTTTCCCCAACATTCTTGACTAAAAAATAAGCATTTTGATTTTAAGGCTGGTCTGATGTGGATTTAAGGATCTCATTCCACATGACAGATACCTTGGGCTATGCAATACTTAATGTCAAAACCCCAACAAGCCCCTTCTTCAAGCATGAGCTATCTAAAGGTGTTTTTGCAAATTTACCTCTTTCTTCTTCCGTTCTTCCTCCTTCCGTTTCTTTTCTTCTCTTATCTGAGCCAAACGTTGCTTTTTGCGCTCAAGTTCTGCTTTTAAATCACTTTTGTCTGACATTTTGACTCTGCTGGAAACAAAATTTTGGAAATTAAGGTGAAAACAGAATTAAACGGTTTCCCTATTTACTGGGGAAAAAAAAGATAATTATATTAAAAATGGCGCTTCTAAAATTGCTACAAATATATTTCTATATAAATTCTGATGATTGGACTATACTGACATTGTAGAAAGTGGAATATTTTCTTTACAATTTTTATTTCAAGAAATTAGACCAGAATACCGCCAAACGTGGAATATATTTTCGAATTACCTTTATTAGAAAACTACCTCTGTGAAACAAATCCATTGCTGTTCAAAATAAGGCTTTAATGCTTCTATACACTGAAGCTAAAGTCTTTTGATTTTCATCATCTTCAGAAGCTCTGCCAGACTGTAGAACTCAGATCCACAAATAGATTTCAGTTTTAAGTACGAGAACAAGATCTGCCCCAAACAGCCCTGTACACCTTAGGCAAGTAATAATTTTACTTGCAAAAAGTGGAAATGTGATAGCTTTTGCTTCTGCAGGTGCCTTGCATGGCTGCCATGCAGGATTCCCCATTCCACCAGTACAGTTCCAGACAGACCATCAGTTCAGTTGCAGTATCCTTCACACATTCACCCCCCCAACAAGCACTCTCACCAAGCTATGGCCTATCCTGCATAGGAATCTCCTCTGCCCTGTCCAGGGAAAGCTGGGCCACTCCCCCAAGAACCTGCAGACAAGGCACAAAACCAGGCAACCCAGCAGACCCAAGTGTCTCATTGTTCTGCCAACAGTCTGATGTTCATCTTTCCAAGAGGCAGGAGACATGCCTAATACTCCTGATTTGACTGCAACCACACAAACTTGGCAAAAACATTTCTTCTGAGCTACTGAAAGGCCTCCTCCATCATTTAAAACCATTTCTCTGTAGGATGTTGATGTGAAGCCACACATACTCTGCGTTGTTAATCTCTGTCAGCCTATGCAGCTGTACGTGAGCCTTGAAAATGAAGGGTAAGGAGATAAAAAGTTACATTATGCAGATAAAAAGCCAGATCCTTAAAGAAGATATGATACCAATCTTTTTCCAAAGTTTTAAAACCCCACCAGTGTTGCGCAAACCCATAACTTAAGTCACAGATAACGTTCTCATTTTCTAACATCATAATCACTAGGAACTGTAATCTAACTGTATCAATACAGCCTTTCTTATTAGAATTTTATTTCAAAGACAGGTTTGGCTAATATAGACTTTCATGAAAAGAGTTAACTGCGCCTTTCCTGTTCACACATCACTGACCACATCCACCACTGCAAATCAAAATCCACCAGATCAATGGCACTGCCATGTATACACAATGGAAGTCTATTGTTCACTTGATCCATGGGAAATTTAAAAGGCAACTCTCTGTTAATATAGTGAGAACTCCACCCACATATGCCTGGGTGGGTGGATGACCAGAGAGTAAAACTATATGCTAAAAATTTCATGATGCTTTCACCCATAATGAATTTCTCTGCAGTCATCAGCTTCCGCCTCAAAATGATAGAAGTATAGTTAGTTCATGATACAGAAGATATTGCCAACACAATATCACCTGTATATTAAGTGCAATCTTGACTCCAAATGTTTTCTTGTCTTTGCGAGTATTTTCCTTTAATGAAAGAACAGAGTAACATTTGGAATCAAACGAGGAAACAATTCAGTGAAAAGGACAGGCATAAGAGCAGTATCAGTGATATCAGAGGGGTGTATCTGTGTGTGAGCCATTCTTTGGATGCTAAAATTTCCCAGTCAAACTCCCACCAACAGGAGTTAAAACCAGTCTAGCTCAAACTCCAGCTCACACTGTCACATATTCTGTACTTCAGCAGAGTTGCCCATGCTGGCAAGGCACCCTGCAGTCCTTTCAAGGCTCGGGGACTCCTGGTTCAATCCACAACAACTGACAGCAAATGGTATAGCTAGGAAAGACATTCAGATGCCAACAAACAGGACCACTGGGTGTACTGGCTGCATGTGGAGGACAATAATTTCTTTATTCCTCCATCACTCTTGTCATATTCACAATAGTATTGATTTCAACTTGAGAAAATCAAAACTCTCAGAAAAAAACTGCATTTGATATCAAGAGAATTAAGCAGTAGCACCTTAAACAACAATAATCTGTGTGATCAGTTGACGTCAGTGAGCTATTTTTTACATGAGAAATGCCTAGAGAAGAAAACAAGCTTTTTAATGGCAGTGCAGGTAGCATTTTGCCTACCAATCTGTTCAGGATTTCTGTGTCTCCCTTAGATATGGTTGAAATCCCATTTGAAGTAATTTTCCTAATCTGTTGCACACATTTGAATTCTGGTTAAGCTCCTCCTCAGAGCCCTTTGGACTAGATAGAGTTTTTGCATCCTTTTAGTTCTGCAGTTTGGCAACAGAGAGAGAGCTCCTGTTTCTATGCAAAAAATATGCAAATGTGTTTTAAGGCTCCTGACAGAAACCCTGAGGGTTTGGCATCCCTTTCAAGCTGTTTGTCAGATATCAATGAACAGCATTCTAAAAATTCATTCCCTTAATGTCAGGGAAGCTAACTAGCTTTTCGCCTGATTTAAGCATCAATGGTTTAGTGCCTGGCCCTTTCTTTACAATGTTCCAGTCAGAGTGATCAAATCCTATTATACCTTTGCTCTATTTTTAACAAAACAGATCTTGCATACACCGAAGACAATGTATTAAATTTCCTTCAAAGTATGTTGCCAGAGTCGAGTTATATACTTTCATCCTGCATATATTATAGTCATGCCTTAGCCCCCCAGACAGCTTACCAAACTTCAAACTGGCTGTTTACAATTTTAGCACAAACTGAATGCCACAAGTATGTAACCATCTTTCTCAGATGCCAGCAATTCAGTAGCAAGCAAAAAGGCAAGCGTACTTGTCACTCTGCTTGGCATTAACCTTGAGTTAACACTGTATTCATTACTGGGAGCAAATTTCTAATAATTGCCATTCTGTGTGCCAAAAGGAACGCCACACCAAGAGAGATGAAGGCAAACAGTAAACAAGATTTACTTTTAATGTTCTCTGTGGTGCAGAATGACAGCCCAAGGCTTATGCACGACCTAATCTCCAGCCTGGGAGAGAGAAGGTACCAGTCAGAGAGAAACAGAGGAGCACGTTTTGTAGTGAAGCGATTAAATCCCCTTTGTGGGAGAAGGAACATATAGGAACAAACAGACTGACCCTTGCATTAAGTGTAGAAGTAATTCTCATAGAGGGGCAACAGGGTTCCCCTCTTCAAGGGATCAATTTTTATTTGTTTGGCCCAGCTTACTGTCAAGTGACATGGTTATAAAAGGGGAGAGTCCTCCCACTTCAGAAGAACTTTCCACCATGCTAACATAGGTTCTTATGACACAACCTTGCACAGAGAGCACCCACCTGCACTCCTAATACACTCAGAGAATTCTCCTTCCTTTGAGATACTGAGAAAAGGAGCCAGCTTCTCGTGGTATGACTTTTATGAAACAGACTGCTCTATTTCAAGATGCCAGTTTTCCCCATATGCATTAAATATGCCTGAGAGTCCCCTCTTAGGCTTGGAGATACAGCCAATTCCACTTACACACCCAACACTTATGCACCAGATCCACCATGATGACAGTTACCCAGGAATGTGCAAAAGCAGTGCCAGCTTCTGGGGACTGTTTTCTGGGACTTCACCATTTACTGGGCTTAGCTCACAAAATCTAGATGCCCAAAACATTCATGCAGATCTATCCCTACCATCAATATAGGTAAAATCAAAAGACTCTGGGTATCCTAGGATATGATTCCAATTGTCCTAAAGCAGATGTTTAAATGAGTTAAGATTAAGCATGCCCCAAAGTCACCAGTTCCTCTCTAATGATGATAAAGGGCCCTGAGAGATCTACACTAAGTTCTAGAAATCTCCACTGTAAATGTCTCAGTCTGGATGAGAAGAATCCTGTCCTTAATATTCTCCCAGCAGTTCCTTTTAGCTTGTCAGTATATGAAACAAGATACTTGAAAGACCATTTACATTAATCTTAAAATAATAATGATGTTTACACAGACTTCTCTGCTGTACAGAACATATGCCAAACTACTCCCTAAGCTTATCACACAGGTAGTAACATCTCATGATCATTTCATTAGAGACAGCAGTAATAATATAAGCATGGACGATCCAAATAGCAGCGTTTTACCCTCAACTGCGCTAAAAGCCATGCAAGTACAGGTACAAGCCAATCAAGTTATTACAGTTTTATGATAAACTACAAGGTCTTTATCAATGATCAGTATCACAATATTTGAGTGGATACTTTTTTGAAGCATTTATATGAGCACTTTACAGCAGAAACAGTCACAGGCATTAAGATTAGAATTTCAGCATCAATAAATAGATACTTCCTAGAGTAATAAAACCAGAATTACAGGTACAAAGAGTGGCAAGATATGTGCATAGGTTGGACTAAATACAGGAAAAAATAAGCCCAGAATGCCCAACATATAATGAATAAAATAAGAAGACAAGAAAATTATGACAGTGCACACTTTTTAAGTAGAAAAAGAAAAGAACATATAATATCTCCCCCCTCATCAAGCCTATTCTTTATATTTCCTAGAACAGCATCTTGTCTGCATGCTATCACCAAGCTCATCTAAAAAGAAGCCTAAGTTTCCAAATCTGGTAGGAGATAAAAAAAGCCTACAGATTTTACAGCTTTTTGGTGTTTGGGGGATTTTTACATGCTGTTCATTCAGTAGGCTGCACTAGAGTAGAAGTTTTCACTACTTCATGACCCTCAAAGTCTCTTCTGTTTTGTGACTTCCCGTGTTGCAAATACCAAAGGGGTTCATTAAATTCTGTTACATATGGCATTAGTCATCCTATATCACTAATTATAAATGAATCATTAATATACTTCTCTAAAATAAATAGGCAGTATCTAGTATTTGTAGATGCTGTACATGTATTATTCATATGCCTTCATAAAGAGCCAGTTACTCTTGAGTCCAAAACTGCAAAATGTCTTTCGCGTGAAATGCAAAGGATGTTGCACAATAAAATACATTACGCAGTGATTTTTTGTTATAAAGAACGGGTTTATAGAGTGGGAGTACTAATACTATTGAAACTACTACATATGAAGTGTTCTACTGGAAAAAAACAATTCATTTCTATAATATACTATATTTATCTCTACTTGGTGCAAATAAGCATCTTCCCTAAAGTTAGGAATATCATACGTTTTTGCAACAGAAAAAAATTCCCATGAGATCTACCTATGACTTTTAGAACTGTAAAGTGTGCATGCAAAGTATGAAATTGTACAAAGCAGACAAACAACTTCGGTCTGCAAGAAACCACAGGGAGTTGCTACCCTAGTATAAATGCATTCTAATCCATCGTATTCATTTGAAAATAACGTTTGAAACACACTTCAAATGGGCAAGAGGAGCCAGAATCATCTTCTCAACATCGATTTTTAAATAAACATGAGTGCCTCTTTTCATCGTGCATCAGAATTTGTACTTGACTTCAGTCGAATAACATAAATAATTTTGCTAAACGGGCATGTAAATGTTTACAAGATCACAACAATGGGCAAATATTTGCAGCTGCAAAAACATAGCATTTGTAGCATTTAGAGGAATCTCCTCTGTGATGAGTTCAGGAAAACACTAACTAAAATTGGAGAGACTAAATATTTTTTTTCTACATAACCTTGAGGCAAAACAGTCAAGCTTTTTACACTGCATCTGTGTATTTATCTATAAATAAAAATGGTTGTCAAGTGTTAGATTTCAGGGAATGGACCATTTTTATCCTTCAGCTTCTGAACATTTCTAGCAGATGGGTAAAGGTCTTGTACTCTGTTCTATAAAGGTTTACAAATCACAAGTATCCAGAGATTTGGTTCTGTGCTTCCTCCTGGTTGCTATGCAACAGGTCAGCACATCTCTAGCCTATTTATTTTAATGCTGATAGGGTGTAAGATATGTACCCACAACTGCTCCATTATACATCCCTTACAATTTATTACCATTTAATCTTTTCACTCTTGTTCTTCCATAATGGCCCTACTACAAAATTAATTCAGTTTCAGCAGCATTGTAGGGTCCTGACAAAGCGGCATATGAGCAAAGCTCGACTACTGCCCATTCTTCCAGCACCAGGAGTAGTGTCAATAAAGCAACACCTTCTTGTCATCCCAGTCTCTCATTAATCTCTTAAATTTACCACGATCTTTTCAATTCCAACAAGCATAGTGCCATGGAAGAGCCATCAAGGTTGAAGTGAACAAGCTGCTGGCAACGACTCACTGGAGATAAGTAAGAAACACACAACATTCCAACTAGGAGTAGAATGAACTTAAGAACTAGACACTAACAGGTTACCCTAGCAAAACTGCTGCACATCTCCCTCCAAATATGCTCCCTTTATAATGTGTTCCATAAAATTTATTGCATGTATCACCTCAAAGAAAACTGGTTAAATAGGTATTTTCAAGTGTCTTGGATTTTCCTCCATAAGCATTAATGAGCACTGTTATAACTGCACAGTTATCTCAGATGTGCTGCTGGGATATGATCTTCAATGATGCAGCCAATACTGCTCTGTACTTCCTGGGGATCTGACTCAGGAATTGTGCCCGTTACAAAGAGTGGATATTTTTAACAAAACAACCAATTGCATGCCTGACAACATTTAGATCTTGTAGAATAGAAGACTTCTGAGTATTCTTGGTCCCTTCCCTCTCTATCAGTTTCTGTTTCTGTTCGGCTTACACTCTTCAGCTGCAGTAAGATGCAGGGCTCAACACGTGGCTCTGTATATGGTTGGACTTAACAAAATTCCAAATCTTTGTGACTCTACATTCCCCACATATTAACTGGTCTTTCTCACTGCACTATGTTATCTTCTGTGATTTTCCCAGCTTGCTTCAGAGAGGAACTGCAGGATGAATAGATTGAGAGCAGCCCTGCCAAGAAGGACTTGAGGGTGCTGGTGGGTGAGAGGCTGGACATGACCTGGCAATGTGCACCTGTAGCCCAGAAAGCAAATTATATCCTGGGCTGCATCAAAAGCAGCGTGGCCATCAGATCAAGGGAGGTGATTCTGCCCCTCTGCTCCACTCTCGTGAGACCCCACCTCAAGTACTGCATCCAGCTCTGGGGCCCCCAGCACAGGGAGGACATGGACGTGTTGGAGCAGATCCAGAGAAGGGTCATCAAATAGATTAGAGAGATGAAGCACCTCTCCTCTCAGGAAAGGTTGAGAGAACTGGGGTTGTTCAGCCTGGAAAAGAAAAAGCTTCAGGGTGATCTAATAGCAACCTTCCAGTCCCTGAAGGGACCCCATAAGAAAGAGGGAGAGGTTGTAGTCAGGTGGGGATCGGTCTCTTCTCCTAGGCAACCAGCAATAGGACAACAGGACACAGTCTTAAACTGCACCAGGGGAGATTTAGGTTGGACATTAGGAAGAAATTCTTCACAGAAAGGGTGATTGGGCATTGTAATGGGTTGTTCAGGGAGATGGTGGATTCACTGTCCCTGGAGGTGTTTAAGAAAAGACTGGACATTGCACTCAGTGTCATTGTCTAGTTCACAAGGTGGTGTTAGGTCATAGGTTGGACTCGATTATCTCAGAAGTCTTTTCCAACCTAATTGATTCTGTGATTCTGTGACTTCTTACAAGAGGATATAGTGAGAGGAAAAGGGGGAACAGATTCCAATTGAAAGAGTTTCCTAGATATTAGGAAAAAAATCTTTACTATGAGGGTGGTGAGGCACTGGAACAGGTTGTGCAAAGAACTTCTGGATGCCCAGTCCCTGGAAGTGTTTAAGGCCAGGCTGGATGGAGCTCTGAGCTGAAAACTGAAAGTGTGAGGTGCCTGTCCATGGCAGGGGGGTTGGAAATACATGATCTCTTAAGGTCGCTTCCAACCCTGGCTATTCTGTGACCTAGCAAGATAGTTTAAAAATGTTTTCTGTCATTAAAAGAAAACCAAATTCAGGCTGTAAATTGATAAGACTTTAGAGATGGATAATGTGAGAGACATGACAATCTAATTCTCAAGCTGCAGGTCACTTATCTAGAAAAAAAAAAAGCTTTTTTTTCACATTTTTTATTTCAATATTTTTTGTATCTACTTCTTATATAATGCTCAGATTTTAGTGTTATCTTCTGCTATCATGGATATGACCACTTTTTCAAAACCTGTGTAAAATATCTGGTTCATTCTAACAGTACCAAAGTGCCTCCCAAGAGTATACTTAATGATTTACTAAAACCTAACATAGAATTTTGCTTCAAGATACCTGCTAGTCTCTCCTGAAGTGGAACAAAGACTCCTTTTCTCCATCCTGCAAACATCTGAGACATTAAAGCATGTACCTCCACTCCTTATGGGGGGGTAAAACTGACTCCTCTGACTTTTCCACTCTCCTCCTGAGATAACCCTGGCTACCAAACTGATACTTTCAGCCATTTACCCAAACATGAAAAATGCATTCTCTAGTGTCTGTTTCTTAACCCAGCTATGACAACTGCTAGAGAGACATCAAAGAACAAGCTATGCTGCCAACACACAGGTTTTGCTGGAAGACTTACACAGATATCATTTCTTTCTTATAACAAAATATGCTTTGCTTTGCTGCTGATGTTTGTAAGGATGTAACTAGGTTAAAAATATTAGAAATTTATTTCATCTCTGAAGTCGACACACCTAAAGATTTAGAAAGCAGCAAAGAGCCCTGGATGTAAGAAATATGCAGAGTTCTCAAAAAGTAGAATAAACAACACTACTATTCCTTTTGTACTTCCCAGGGCTTATTTGGCTGTACTAACAAAGCAAGATGAATGCTCGGAGCCTGCCTTAGCCAATCATTCCTGTTGATCCACAGAAGAGAAAAAAGAGATGTCCAGATGAAAAAGCAAGATGATAAATGTAGATGTATAACAGCATAATTTAAAGGACTTCTGCAAAGAATTTGAATACGAAAAAGAACTGAGAACCAAGTAGTCTATGTCTTCCATTTATCTTTTTTGTGGTTAAAGTATTCCACACAAAAAGAAGAAGCATGTTTTGGGGGGTCTTTTTTTGTTTGTGGGTTTTTTGGGGGGGAGTTGGGGCGGTTGGAGTTTTTTTGTCTTGAGAAGACTAAACCCCACATCCCTAGGGTGACTGTTGGTCAATGGGTGAGAAAGACTGGAGGAATGGAGATTGCATTCTTAACAATTGAAGCTATTTTCTATTAATTTCTTTTCTGCAAAGATTCATTGGACCAGAAGAAGCAGATGCAAGAGAGTAAACATTAGTCCCTAGCAGAGGCCCCTGGGTTCTAGCCTTTGTTTCAGGGTTAGTTTATATTATACACAGTGACTGTTTAGCTTACAATACAATGGTGTATTTCGTATCTGGAGTCAAAGACTCCTTTCTTTCTGAGTGTTCGAAGCAAGGTGCTGAAGAGTCCTTTCTCTTTCTTCCACACACTCTGTCACACCCAAAGAAACTATAATACTTTGGACTTATGTGGAGCTGCTTCAGTGGGAAAGACTGGGAAGGTCCCTACTGTAGAGGACACATAGCTTGCTGGTTAGAGCATAGATGAAGGCGAATATCTCTTTAAGCAAAGGCAAAAATTACCTGAGACTCCTTTACCTTAGGTGGGTCCCATTAAAATCAGGGTACAGTAAAAGCAGAAGCCGATGTTGTCAGATGCAGCTCAGCATGGAGCACACAGTCTGACAGATGGGCTCAAGGAATGCAAACTAGATGGAGCAGCCTAGGAGAGACAGACAACAGACATCCAGGCTGTTGAGTCTGGGGGTTCAAGAGTAAAAACACATCAGAAGCAGAACTGTAAGGTGAAAAAGGGAGTTTTTAGACATAGCCTGTACTTCAAGAGCTAGGTGACAGCCAAGTTGACTTTTGGGGAATGCAAACTGGGTTTCTGTTTCCATACCATTTTGTCAGTTTAGATGCAGCTGAGCTTCCCAGGCAACATAAGAACTTCCAGCCTGGGGAATTCAAGTATGTGTACCAGGCACACTCTGCACCTTAAGCACAGCCTTCTACCAAGGCAAGGCTGGCTGCACGTGAGCTCTTCTCTCCAACACAACCACAGAACTCTCAAGTGCCCTGGCTTCCACTGAAAAGAAACTTGACAAATGGGCTGACTGAGAGCAGAAGCAAACAAGTGCCCAGCCTGAATGATGGGGCAATCACATCTCTGGAGCACATTGCAGGACTCCTCCAGAAGTAACCCTCAGCGCATGACTCACTATGCCAGGACCTTGGTTCCAGAATTTGAGACCAGGACACTAGTTAGAGGCCACCAGCTCTCTTCAAATGAGGAACATTTATTTTTTGATAATAAATCAATTGTTACTAGTGGCTCTCAAATATTGGACCACTGAAGGTCCACAAGGCAATCAGAAGTCGTCCATGTCTGGTTTCCAGCCATATCAAACTGTAAAATGTATGGGCTTACTGGTTCCAACCAGTAAGTTGGAACCTAGTCTTGAGGACTATGAGCAGAACATAGTTTAAAAAAGTCCACAAATCATTGTAATATCACAAGAGAGAAATGGGGAGAACACAGGTACATGATAGTTGGCTCTTTTGCAAAATCAGACCTTATGTGATATGAGAAAGCACAGCAGTCTTATTGCTTTATATATATATATATATACACAGTACCTTCAGATAAATAACACAAAAAATGGGAGGCCACTGACTTTATGCTTACCACTAATTAATCACCTAGTTTAGTGAGATCGGAAACTTTTTTAGGAAAAACTTAATCGAACTTTACTGAATCAATGCTGAGGAGGTAAGATCTTCATTTAAAGACTTAAAAATCAATACTAGTATTGACTAACATTAATATTGCATTCTATTATAATTTTGTTCGAAAAGACTCATATGTTTGTTTGCCAGTGTGGTAGTCTAGAGGTTTTACTTCCCTCTCCCAAGTCATTGATAAGTAAACAATAAAACCTGATAAGTGTTATGCACATAAAGGAAGGGCTGCTGTAAAAGCTGGGGAGAATATCAGTAGTAAGGCTGTGACATGGATTTTTTTCCATTTTAGCCTATTCCAGAGAATATAATTTACTGTCTTCTTTTCATTTCTATGCTGTAAACATATGGGGAAAAATTCTAAAGTTCTTTAATTTATAATTATCAGATAAAATAGTACTGAATTTTCAAAGGGTGTTTTAATATATTTGCAGAGGTCCTTAAAGGCTGAGAAACTGGACTTTCTTGCATTTTCTTGCTATTCAACTTGCTGTGAAAAAGAAAATATTGTGGGAAATAATGGGACAGTTTTCCCACGGGCTCTTTCAGTACAAAGAGAGAATGGAATCACTGTTTTTTTTTTTATTTTGTCTCCAGTACAATACCCTCCTATTCCATCAGCACAATTTTTGTTGTATTATTATTACTACTATGGAGATAGTGAAAGGCAAGAATACAACATTCACAGGCTTTGCCAAGTGTAGCAGATTACGTACATGAATAGCTAAGTGCACACTAGGGGGTATGATTTAGGTCAGATTTCTTGTTTCATTCCAAAAGGTTATAGATTTTTAAGCCATTCATTGTTTAATGCACCACACAGTTTACAGTCATAGGTACATATAATCTGAACTATCTTTTCTCGGCTTTTGCAGGAGTAATTTGTGTTCCTAGGCAATGAAGACCGGCAGAAGTTGATAGTCTGTAACAAAGTGCTAAGTGTGTAACAAAGCTCTATGAGCAGTTAGAGCGAAAAAGGACAAAGAAAATAAGAATTCATTTAGAGGCAAACAGATCTGAAATACTGCAGGACTATGATACAAACAACCTTCTGGTTCAGCAATTGCTCAAAATGTAACTCGAAACAAAATGATGAAATAAAAACAATGTCATACGACTTTGAATAGTGTGATTAATGAAAACTGTGAATCTTTTATATTATTTAAAGAGAAGATAAACATGTATTATGAAACAAGTCACATGAGTTTAGATAGTCCCACAACTTTGTGCTGTGAGAATCTGAGAAGAAATTCTTTTAAATGCTGAGTGTCAGTGGAACAGTCCTTAAACTAGGACAGACAGGTTCAAATATAAGGAACTATATTAGATGCAGTCTAGGTTTGGTTTGGTTTTTTAAATGTGACCTGTTTTGTTAAATATTTTAATTTCTGAAAATATACAATAGTAATCATTTGAAATGTCTTTGCCCCAATTACCAAGTGACCTGGTAACCACTCTGATCCTAACAGTGGTGGCCTAATGTGCAAAACACGAAACAAGGGCATGCCTTGAATAGCAGGGATTTAATACCGCTTTCTATGCCCTTTAAAAGCTAAGATCTGTGTTAATGGATATAGAACAGAAGGAGTGAACAGTTTAAAGCAAGAGAAATCCATATTTTCTCTGCATGTGGTCTAAGACCTAGTGATTAACTTTCAACACTAACATAGCATAGTTTCAATACTAACATAGCACAGATTTTTCTGTCAAATTCAACCTGAAAATATTATAATCAAGCAAGGCTTGGATATAGTGATATAAACAGATAAAAAATACAACCTCCACTAAACTTATTCATATTTAATCATACTAGGCAGTTTTGTGTCTTTGCCCTACTATAACTCCCCATTGTTTGAACACAAAACACACTGCATCTTTCTGCTGGGCTGAAGTGAAAGATTAGTAACTGAGGAGCAGGATTTAGAATTATTTGTACCACATCACAGATGAAGGGAGAAAAGAGTAAGGAACTAAAATCAGTTCTATGCCAGAGAGAGAAGACAAAGGGGAAGGGAATACCAGCAAGGAGGGAACGTGGTGGTAAGACAAGTGTTGAGGAAAAGAGAAAAGGAACAACAGCAAGAGGGAGAAGAAATGTGAAGAAAAGATATCACTGAAAAGAAAAAGTTATGTCCTTAAAATATTCCCTCTGTAATTGTTTTCTGCTGAGTGGTAGTAAATGAGCCTTCTCCCTCTGTCAAATTACTCATTAATTATTCTACGGCCAAGCAGGGACAGTCAGCCAGCACCTGAGAAACACACAAGGTAGAACTGCACTGCTCCGGAAGGGCTCCTAGGAGGTTTGCTCCTCAGGTTGATGTAACCTGTCTCTCTGGATCAGGCAAGCTGATCTAAATGCATGGGAGCAGTGCTAAATGTAAAATAGGATAACATACTTTTACTGTAAGATTAACAGCCAGGAATCACAAGAGTCATCTAAGCAGTGATTATTCATCAGGTAACACAGATATCTGTACACAGGTCAACGCAGAAGTTGTACAGGACCTCAGCCAAAGTCTGTTAAGTCAATGTAAAGGCTCTCATTGCCTTCAATAGAGTTTGGAGATGCATTGTGGCTCTCAGTGTACCTAGCTGACTTCTGCCATCACTCTAGAGGCTACAGTCACCACCAGAGAAGTCACAGAAAAACTCCTATTACTGTCAGCAGTGACAGGGTGAGCACTCTGCCCTTAAAACTTCATCATGGAGTTATGGTGTGTTGCCCACAAAAAGCTTCAAGAACTGTCATGCCTGCTCCATGCCTTCTCCATGCAGCACTGAACTCCCAGAATGCTTTTGCCTCAGAAAGGGAAGACAAAAAGTGCTGATGAAGCACAGTAAAAAAGAAAGAGGGGTTTTTATTTTAAGCTCAGGAGGAGTTGGTACATCACCTGTCACAGATGATCAGAGGTGTCTTGTATCTATAAGATCTGCTGGCTCACACATCAGTCTGCTTCACAGCTTCCTGCAGCTCCTGCCATCTGCCTGGAAGTAGCCATTTCCCCAAAAAGTTGGCAAGATAATGCCACGTAAAATGAACAGTATTGGTGGAGCAAGCTCATGTATACTGCCTTATTTTGAAAGCTTGCAGATGGCCAAGTGAACAATAGCTTCCAATCTCATCTCTAACTAAAAAGGGCTAGCACTGTTTTAGATAGATAATTACCAAGTAGCTAAAGGGACATATTGCATCTATCTGAGATTTAGACTGAGCCAGGGTCTCAGGCTGCCACTGCAGCTTTTCAGACACTTCTTTTCACATTTTTTCAGATTTTCTGTTTGTTAAGCAATACCATTCCTGCATTTTCATTTCTGCCTGCTTACGTATGGCAGCTGAGGGGAAGACGATTCAATCCCTCATCCGGAAAGCAAGGCCCCTCATGGACACATAAATGTGTGCTCACCTGTATGACTTGTGTTGCTCAGATGATGAAAATAAGCTGCACTGGCAAAAGCACAGTTTTACTAACACAAGTTGCATCTGTACTAAGGGCATTTTGCCAGCATACTCCATTGGTATTTTGTCCGGAAAATGTCCCTTTAACATGCAGATTACATCTACAGACACTATTTCATTTAAAGCTTTTAAAGTAAAAGTCTGAAAGTATCAGATGAGTATTGCGCTGAGAGATCAGGATGTCTGGCTGTGTCTGCAGGAAGCCTGAGACCATATCTCTGCAGATATGAATTTCCACATGCACCTCAGAGAGGATTACAGCGTTACCTCCTACCAACTTCCATGAAAATAAAATCTCATGGGTAGGACAGGGAGGATCATTCTGTTAACATTCCACCACCACCTCCAAGTAGCAACTCATTTTGGCACTAGGGATCAGTGACTCTGAAAGATTACTAATTACTACTTCTGTTGTTGGTCAAACCAAGCCTAAGGAACTCAACAAGGCACTCAAGGCATAGCTCTGGTTAATAAGCCTGAGTAGTCTTAGAGAGGAATTGTGAGCATATTTTAAACGTCTATGAGCAGAAGTTAAGTTTGAGGAGCTGAAAGATACCACACGATTATCTGAATCATTAGCAGGAGTTGGTGAAGCTTTGGAAAACAACAATGCCTTATGTTTTTCTATTTTGATCCCTTATACTTTTCCCTTTCACGCCATTGTCCAATATCCTGCAATCGTGGGACCTCTAATGCAACCCACTCCATCCAGCTCTACCTAGTATTCCCTCTCTGTCTTCTTGCAGATTGGAAAACACACGGCAGCATGGAATGACTCTTGAAACCTGTCTTACAAAAGAAAAGAACACCAAGAGACTTGATCTGTCAATTTATTTGAAAATAAAGCAGGTAAGTTCTTGCTGCATCATTTAGAGTACCTACACTGAAGACAGCTGCTAAAGCAAGGTTTTTATCTATGAGAGGCATAACAGGAACCAGAAACCTGAAGCTGGAAAAATACAATGAAAAACAAATGCATTTCAATAATGAAAAAAATAGCAACTGAAATACATCACAAAGGAGGGCAGCTCACTGCCCTTCCTCCTATAGAAAGAGCTGGAAGGTCAGCTTCTTAATTTAAGATCTTCAGGGTACAAAAGAATATATCCCTGAGTATCTTTTGAGTAGCCAGATTTCCAAACTCCCAGTAACCACTGCATGTGTAGGGTGTGGTTTATTGCTGCTCCTTTAAAGATTCCTGTCTTTAAGGAATAAGATAAGGCAGCATTGCGGTTAGTGCATTTTTTGGGTAGACTAATTTGAAGCAGAAATGCTTAGAGCTAGGAGAAATCTAGCTAATACAACTCTAAACAGTCTCTTGGATCTCCACATACCTGGTCCTTGGAAGTCTTACACATTCAAAGGAAGACAATGTCAAGTCCCAATCCTCAAAACACTCTGTTCACAAAGAAGGTAGAGAAGGGCCAACACATTTTTTATTTTCATGGTCTATAAATGGATGATTTTGGGAAAAGAAAATAAAGCAGAGGATGGTTACCAGAGTGAGCATACCCATGGGGAGAAGATCTGGATGCAGCTGCAAGGTTTGAGTTGAAGAAACCCACTCTTGTAAAGAAATGCTACAGAGAAATTCCAGAAGGAATTTTATCTGCCTTTCCTAAGTGTGGAGAATGTTCTGAGAGATGCCCTCTCATATGGAAAGAAAGTATATAAAAAAAAGCTTTAAAGCATCAGGATAGAAAACATGTAACTTTTGCCTATTAACTTAGCAAGAACAAATGAGGCACTTCAACAAAGTACATTGGTAGTGACAGAAATTAAATTCCTCAAAGGCTCTGATAACACCACCTATCAGGAGATAGATAGTCCTGGGATTCGGATTTCCATTCCGAAACAGGTTTTGCAGTCCTGTGCTTCATGATATTTAGAGCCATTTCAGATGTAACTTAACGTCCTCATGTAGAACCAAAGCACTGACAAAACCCTGTGTGTCAGGATAAATTACCAGGTGCCAAAGTAACATGCCAACTTCGTATCAGGTCTTTCCATCTCATCACCCCTTTACCAGAAGTTAGATTGCTTTATCTGCTGAGAGTCCCTATTTTATATGCATTTAGAGTTGAAATTTGTACTTTCAATGGCAAGAGAGACAGAAAAACAAATTTTGTTCCAGTCTGTAATTCAAGGGCTTTGTCTAGGAAATATCTGGGGTCTTATGCTCTCTGCTGACCCTGAGGGATTCCCGGCATGATGTAACTGTAATAATATCCTTTTGAAAATCTATTTCAATGGACTACCAGTGAAAAAAGGCCTCTGACTGACTCCCTCCTTCTCTCACCCTTTTAGGAAATTACCTTGGGAAGGAAAAAAGATCTATTTACTGTCCGCTATCGCCGTGGACTTGAATAAACACGCTACTGCTTACGCTGTGCAAAAAAATTATAGATGGAAAACTTTTACCACCCCCTTTTGCTTTAAGCTGTTCAGCGCTGAGCCACCAGCCGGGAACCTGCGCGTCCACTCGCGGCCGGGGCCGGGAGGCGCCCCAGGGACCGGAGCAGGTGCCGCCGAGGCCGGCGGGGCTCGCTCCCCGCAGCCCTCCCCGCAGAGGAGCCGCCGGGGTGGCAGAGCCGGAGCCCACCCGCGGGGAGGACCGGCCGGTCCCTCTGGGCAGCCGGGGATGCCGCTCTCCCCGCCGGGCCGCCCGCCGGGCTCTGCGGCCGCGGCGCATCCCGAGGAGCGACCCCTGCCCGGCTCCTCCGCGGCCACCGCCGGGCCCCAAGGGCAGCCCCCACTCGCTCCTCCGCCGCGTCTCGGCCCCGCCGCCCCCGCGGGTGCCTCACCTCCGCCGGCGCCCGGGAGATGTGGAGGGGCTCCCGGTGCCGCGCAGCCCTCACTGAGCCCTCGCCGCCGGGGGAGAGGAGGGATGCCTCGCTGACTGAATGGCCGAGACTGGCAGCTGCGCCGTGCTGAGCCGAGCCGTGCTGAGCCGTGCCGTGCCGTGCCGCCCGCCGCTGCGGCAGGACCGCCGCCGCCGGCTGAATGTGCTGTCTCACGCTGGACAGGCTCCTCCCGAGAGCTGCTGCTGCCGCCTTCCTCCTCCCGCCTCCTCCTCCTCCTCCTCCTCCACCCGCGCGCCCCCGGCAGCGACACCCCCGCCGCCTCCGGCGGGACCGGGGCGGGGCTGCGGGGGACCCGGGGCAGGTGGCGGCGGAGGCTCCTCGGGGAGGAGGTCCCCGCGCCCGCCCCCAGCAGCTCCGGCCTGAGGTGGGGTCGCTCGGCTCGGTCCCCTCGCTGTCACCCCCACAGTGGCGCAGGCTTTCCCTCTGTAGCCCCCGAGCAGGCAGCTGCACGGCAGCCCGCCTGTCAGCCCAACACCGGCTTCACCGTCAGCCCCGCGGCAGCCAAGGCAGCATCCACTGCCACCTCCACAGCATCCCTGTCGTCATTCTCATGGCAGCAGAAGCAGCTGACAGTCCCGCAACGGCTTAGCCATCACCCCCAAAGCTGCCTAGGATATCTCTCCTCAATGCCACTCACCATCACCTCCACAGCAGCTTCATCATCACCCTCACTGCAGCCTCACTCACCATCACCCCTATGGCAGCCTGGCCATCAGTTCTATCATGATGGCCTGGCCAGCAGCCCTGTAGCAGCCTGATCAACTGTTATGAGGGCAGCAGGCTCCTGCTTAGTCCTGTCCCTTTGTGGAAGAACAGGCAGATGTCCAGAACGATGGAACAAGACCCAGCTTTCATGGTTAAATGAGGGCAAGGCTGCCCAAAGGCAGATATTTTGGTTTGTCCCTGTTTCCTCAATCCCGTGAGGACAGGCACCAGACAGGAGGGTCAGACACCTGCTTCTCTCCCCACACTGACATATCCATCTCCTGGCGGAGAGGTGCCAGCAAGGCTGTTGGAGACTGTCCATGCTCCTACAAATAACATCCATCTCTGGTGTAGAGGACCCAGCTTCCCTCTCCCTCTCATTGAACACAGGTATGTTGCCCCACATAGGAAGAAAACATGTGCCCTTTGGTACCATGGTTTATCCTTTAAAAATGTGATGTCCTGGACATATGACTCACTGTTCTCCAACCCTCTGATCCAAGACAGCAGGAAAGGTATCCTTCTGGAACATGTTCCTGGAGTCCAATCCCTTGGTTTGCTTTGTTGGGAAGCACTAATTCCAGGTACTATCATTCCAGGCCCAGGGCCTGTCCTGGGAAGCATGAGGTATATCCAGCCCACTGAAAAGCCATCAAGAATTCACCTCACCTCCAGTACGTCCAGACCCAACTGGACCACACCTGGCCAGGAGACAAAGAACTCTGAAGAGGAACAAGAGCATCCATTGCTGTGACGACACAGTAATGAAATAAGTTTCTCAATTTAATTGGAGTTGAAGCAGGAAAGATTCACATATTTGTCTCCTGTGAAAGTCCTTAGAGAGCAACATCTGCTTCTGCAGGCTGAAGCATGTGTAAAAAAGCTCATGAATTTAAATGTATGATTTGCAATGTTTTGAGTTTGGGGCACTTGGTTTGCAACTCTTTATTAAAATAAGACCCTTTCAAAATCAGACACTCAAAATTGAGCTTCAGAAACTGCTGTTTGCTTTTGGAAGTGTTGGCCTTAGTCTCAGCTTTAGCATAAATCCCACGAGGTTTGTTTAGGTTCCTTTTGATCGTGAGTCATTTGCAAATTTCCTGCAAACTCAGCAGATTGCTTTAAACTGTTTCTGGCCTAAGAGGGCCTTGGGGTCATTTAGTATTCCTGAATCAACAGATGAGACTGGTTCTCCATGGTGCCTGAGGAGGTTCTTCTATTGTTAACATGCTATCATATACCTATAACCATGATGCCATGGTATCATCCACATGCAACATGGTATCACAGTATCATAAACATATCATGCCATCACATTGTATGACAACATCAGGCACAGTAATATATGCCATAAATAGGTATTCAAAGCTTGCTAAGCCCTACAGTTTTTGTTACAAAGTAATGGTATTTTGTGTTCTACCAATAACTACATAGGATGTTTTAAAAAAACCAAACCTGTAAACCCCAGTTCAATGGGACACAATTTTTATATTTGTGATATTTGCCAGAGGTGATTCAGTCTTTTGAAAGTATAAAAATAAAGCACAGAAATGGAAATGTCAGGGAAAAATTTGTTTAAAAATCCTCATCAAACATAATGACAGACCTGGTAAAATTATTGTTGAATAATGAGGAATCCTATATAGAAGAGTTCAGAAAGAACTTCAGTGGCCAATTTCTCCTCAAAATAAGCTATTGTAAGGAAATCTGGAGAGAAGTGATCCTAGGTAGGATAGGATAGGTGATCCTAGGTGAACCTTTGGGAACACAAGAAAAATACACAACCAGCCTAGTTAAGGAGTTCTCTGAAGAAATAATTATTTTCTCTACAAGTGATGCTCTGTTCTCTTTGACCTTAATCTCACTATTATCTTCGCTAATCTTCCACAGCAAAAGCCCTCACCATTTTTGTGGATTTCTTGTTCTAGGGATGCAAATTGTATTGTCACTAATTTTATGAGACAGGGATAAAATCTTTATACTGCAGGAAGATATGATTATATTTATTTTTCAAAAAAAAAATCATTATGATCAATAGATCATAATGTCTTCATAACAGTTTTTGATGAAAAATATCCAGTCATTTCAGTATAACCCAGAATGGGTACTAATTTCATGTTTTCCCATTAAACACAAATCCATAATATTATCCAAGTCCATATATTCTGCTAGTAGGCATTGTCTATTATGTATGCCTTAATCACCAGCTGAATGTGCAGTAGTATAGAGTTAAGATTACTTTCAAAACCTTTAAGTTGTCACTCTGTGAGTTCAGAAGGTAGTTACTGTTGCCTCAAATTGCTTTATTAGAACAACAGAGGGCAAACTGGCCAGCAATTAACTAACTGCCTTCTCTGTCAGCTGTACGTGAACACACAGCCACTATGCTGTCCTCTAAAGAGAAATCAAAGATTAAGGAAAAGTTTGGGGCTTATCATAGTCCATGGATTGTGTGGGGAAAAAGACTATTGATAAAACCTCAAAAATTCATTGTTTGCCTGTCTCCCCTCTTCTATCTTACACACGTGTAAAATGTAGAGGTTTCCATGGAGATTAATAAGTGCAATATATGGTTAATTACTAGATTGTAAAAGTTCGAGGGAAAACAATTTGACATATTTTCCTTTTGAAGTTACTTTATACAGAGTTGTTCACATTTATTAATGAAAATTGGCATAAATTGCTCTGGCCAACCAATAACCATTTATGATGCAACATGAGACAAATAATTAGTAGTGCATTGCATTTCCCTGCCTTAGGCATGAGCAACTCCTGCTTCACAGAGGGCAGTAACAAATGAGCAAACTCTCTTGGAAGTTTGTGCCACTGGAAGATTAAAAATTAATTTCAAAGCAGACATTTCTAAAGCTTAATGAAAGTAGCAGTACGTATTGCATGGTAGGCATAACCTGGGCTTGGCAAATAGCAGAGGGTGTTTCAAAATGCCTTCCAGCTTTTCAAAGGAAATGATTTAAACAAAGAATCAAAAGACTTAGAAAAAGTGTGGAATGTCACTTCTGAAGTCAGCTTTATTGTTACAGCAGTAAAGTCACTATAGGGCACTATTCCAAATGGCTTCAGAAATCTTTTCTTCACAAATGAACTAGTTAGTTAATCATGGAAGAAATACATGGGTAGTTACTTGGTTATGAAAAAAGTTAAGCAGAAAGTGGAGAACTTTTCTTATTGTTTGCTGAAAACAGTTACATTCTCCAGGCAGGTCACTCAGTCAAAATTTCTGAATATCCACAATACATGTAAGAACACAAATGAAGATTTTAAATGTATCTGGTACACAGTCACTAATAATTCCTCTGACAACTGATTTCCTGTTGGCAGATGCCAGTTCCAAGATCTTTGCCCAAAAAAATGTACAAAGCCAAAAAAAGCACTTATCTTAAAAAGGTAAAATTCTTTCTCAGAAAGAAACATCTAAAATAAGAGATCATGTATAAAGTAGAAAATAAAGGGAGGTCTTGGCAGATGGGTGAGTTCCACATTGTTCTGGATTTTTGTGACTCTTCAAACATATTGCAACTATGTGCTCTTAGAAACAATGAGTTTAGTGGCAGGCTCTTTTCTAATCCTCTTTTTGTGCTTTGTTCCTCATTTTCCTACAACACTGTCACCAAAGGGATTAATTAGGTCAGGAAATAATAATTTCACCAAAGTTCTATGGGACCATGGGTAGGTAACCAAGGGACTTAGAAGATATAAGGTACTGATTTCAGGATTTGCAAATCAGCACAACTGCAGTGGTCCACAAGATGCCTGGAGTTTCCAGGAAGTAGTAGCAGCAATGAATTTAATTTTTTTCTGCTATTCAGGCAATAGAAAAGGAAATTAGGGGGGCCAAGAACACACTGGTACTTGCAAGACAGGAAAACATGTCCATATGCAAACAGAGCAGCTTTTGACACAACCATTTGGATCTAGTGGTTTGAGTTTTTTTCCAGAAAATCTCAGCTCCATCCCTGTTGTTCGTACAACTAGCACTCTGTAGCTCTCACTTGTCTCCTGAGAGGTTCACTTCACCTAGAAAGCTCTCTCAGCTTTTTTGGCTTGCGAAGATACAAAGTTGATGAGAGGGTAATGTAGGGCTGGTTACCCTAAAGAGAAGCTCTAGTATGGGTCAAGAGAAAGAGGAATAGCAGTGTACCCTTCTATTTTCAAAAATTCATCCTACTGTCAAAAAATAAAAGAGATACGTCAAGTATACACTGTGATTGTTGTAGCCTCTATATTTGCTATTTATATGAGATGATAAATTCTTCAGTCAATCTACCTATACAGTTGTTAGTAGACTAACGTGTCAACTGTGATTGAAAAAGCTTGATGAACTGTAGTACAAATGTTTAGTGATAATAATAAGCACCAACTAAAATAGCAATTAGCTGGAAGTTAGAGTTACATTTCTACAAATTGATCAAACCTCAGCAGAGCAACATTTAGCAGGATGACTGTGGATTCAACCTGGTTGCTAAGGTGGAAATCATTCCATGGAATACTGGTCTTTCCACAAAAGATAAGCATCATTCTCCAAGAAACCGTCTTTTTTGTGTTGTCCTAAAACTCAACAGTTCTGTACATCTGAAATAGGAATCATGAACTTGACTTCACATTTGAGACTCTGCCCATTAAAACACATCATTGCCCAGGCTTCTGGTTTTGCACTAGTAACTGTGGTACAGAAATGGCATGCATGGAAGAAAGGATCTGGAAATTTTTTTTTTTTTGTAAATAGCAGTTGCTTGCCATGTAATGCAACCAGCTCCCGCCACTTGAAAAGATTCAGTGTACTGGGAAGGACTTGGAAACATGGCAGCAAAGTAGCTGACTTGCAAATGAACTGGAACATTCTGGGAGACACTTCCCCAAGTTCCTGGCAATGGACGTGTAGACTCAATGGTCTGTAGAGGACTTCAGGCTTGAAGTGTTTTACTGTGCTTTGCTACTGTATTCATGCTCTCAATTTACTGAGGAAGCTGCAAAAAGAGAGCTCCACAGTTTGGATGGCAGTGTCTGGAAGAGAAATGGGCTTGAGGCAGCACTGAATGGCTTAGGGAACACAGACTCCGAAATTCTCTCTTAAAAACCAAACTACTTACATGTCTCCATTCACCTGTTTTGAGTCCCCGAGAACTCAATAATTTTGTTGAAGGGAGCAAAAGAAATATCTGAGTTTACAGAATTACAAGCAGCACTCAGATATTGGGTCCTTTTTGCAAAAGACTGTCTCATTTCTCCACACTATCTTTGGTTTGAAATCCAATCCTTTATGTTTGATTTGAAACAATGAGAATTTTCATTTTTACAAACACCAAAGGATGCTACATTTCTTTATAGGATTCCCGAGACCTCCCAAATATTAACTTGAAGCTTCACTTTACCAAAGTTAAAACCAGCAGTACATACAAGGTGATTCATTAATTTAAAACATCATGAAGATATATTAAAATGTATGAAAGCACCTAAGTGCTATTTTTGACAACAAATTGAACCTTTTGGCAAATCATTCACATGATTGAAAGGAGAAATGCATTATGGAGGGAAGATTCTAAAGGAAAGTATTTATCTAAAATATCTCTTTGAAATGGCCCTTATTTTTCATACTTTGTTCTGCCCAAGGCAGTCATGTTTGCTGCCCTCTGCCAGCAAATAATAATGATGCCTTAACCATTTACTGGTGTAAATTAATAGGAAATCGTGTCCTTAATGTTCCATCTGCAGCCATAACAATAATAGGTGGTAATTACAGTAGTGATCTGGATCTTTGTAGAAGCGGTTATCAATGTGTCAGTGCAAAACAAAAGTTTTCAAGCAGTGTCCAAGCTCTGAGTTTATGTTGTAGTGTTAGAAAACCACTTACCTGGGGCCTGAGACATCTGTCCCTGGCCATGGCTTCCATTTTTTAACCATGCTCTTCTCATACATACTCACTGCTTATTGACAAATATGTCTGTTATATTTTTTTTCTCCCTCACCCTCATTTTTCCTGATTTAAAGTCTCCAGATGAGGATAAGCAGCTATGCTTGCCTGGAGGCTTGGATGACACTCACAGAAAGAAGATGAAAGCAGTAGCAGAGAAATATAACAGTTTAATCTTCTTAAAAGGGTATAGCTGATAAAGCAGTTCTGAGGTGGGCTTGTTCCACTGCTTCGAAGTGTTCCTTGGTTAAAGGAATTTACTGTTGCGGTGTATAAGCATGATTATTTCAGCATTGCTTCTGATCCCAAATAGCTGTCATTGCCTAGAGTTGTAGATGGGTTTATTCTCATTGAAATCTAAAAATAAATAGTGGAGGAGTTGGAGAAAATTTCTCCTGAATGCTATGAGACACAGCAACCATCTTAGCAAGGAAGCCTAAGGGAAAAGATATGGCAGCACAGACTGTTTCACCAAGACAAGACAAATCAAAATTCAGCAGACAAGTGGCCTTCATACCCGGGCTTTTGGAAAATCAAATCAATTACACATTACTGTCCAGAGGTAGGAGGCTGTTTCTATGCAGCCAAAACGTATAGGACTGCTTAGCATGACTTGAACAGGGCTATCTGTCCTCACTTCCCATCAGAACAGAGCACCACATATCTGTGGCATATAGAGGGTAAGGTGATTTGGGATCCCTCAACTCACAGGATGCTAAGAGTATGACTTGGGACTGAAAGGAGGCAGGCATCCAGTATCATTTTAGACACTGTGGTGCATGACAATAATTCACCTTGACTACTTCCCCACAGTTTTTAACACACCCATGTCCTGCATTGGGATGTCTATGCTTGGTAGGTTGCACAGTTCCGACATTTTTGCTTCGAGGGATGCCTATGTCACTCTCATGTATATACAACTGACACATCTCCAGTAAGCCATTCCCTGTTAAGAAGGAATTTCATGCCCTATGCCATTCTCAAGGACTGCCTGCTCTCTCCAGGCATGACAGAACTATGTCTTCACCAACAAGGCATCTCTAGAATGACACGCTGGAATAAGAATGAATCTTGTCCACTGAAAATAAAATCTTCCACCCCACTCTGCTTAGCCTAGAGGTTAGTGAAGACTGCAGAAGAGATGGAAGCAGAAGACTGATTTAGGAAATTGTACACTAGATGTATATAAAGCCAGTGAAAATTAGAGTGAATAGGGACTAGGGAGAGTTAAGGCCTGGGATGAACTTTAGGTCTGGACAGGGTCAGGACAAGCAGCTCTGCAAGACAAAGGCAGGGGTCCAAGAGCTATAGCCCTACAGAATTGTGAAGGTCTGAAAGGGATCTCTGTACCTGCCTTGTCTAACTTGAATTGTTGTGGAGGAACTCACCCCTCAGCCTTTTGAGGAGGAAGAGTCTGCCAGGAAGTGCAGGGCTGAGGTGACAGTAGCTCCAGGACTGGTTCTCTGTGAATAAACAAAAGCAGCCACAGCACAATCATTCCCTGAGAGGTGACAGGAGAGGTGGTGAATGTTAGAGATGTTGCTGCCATGATGTCAAGTTTAGATGTCACACTTGCACAGCCCAGATAATGTTGAGGACAGTGACAGAAGGAGAAAGGATCCTATGTCTGTGTCTCCACCCAAGGAAAAGGAGGCATCTGCCTGAAATTCATGGCCCCAAGCAGTGCCAAATTGTCTTTCCTCTGGGGCTGTGACCATCAATACAGCAGAGGCTGACTTGGGTGCTACCTCTCCCTCTGCACACCAGCTTGACAGAATTCATCATTTAGGAGGTGCTGGGATAGTAACTGACAGTGGGAAATATATCCATGAGGGATCATACAGTTGCAATAGTGCTCTGTGGTGCTGAAGTGCCTCAGCACGTTGTCATGGAATAGCCACTGGCATCTGTTTCGTGGAGCACATTGGACATCTTTAGAAAACTGCCTGAAATCTGAGATGCTGATTGAGAAGATAAGACTCTTTCTTTTCATGTTAGAAAAAGAGTTCTTTTGCTGGAAGGCTGTACGCTGGAAGTGATGAGCTACAGTGGAGACCAGGGAGGGGAGGGGAGGGGAGTATTAGGGAGACCAAGGTTGGGGTACCTAAGTCTTTCTTACCTCTTGGACTGTTAAAAGTGGCCACACTGTGTGGTGGCCAAATCATGTATGTGCCCATTCACAGACCATATTCCCATGTAGCTTGTGAGACATCTGGCAGTAGTCTGCAGAAAGAAAGGAAAAACTGTAGTACAGACTAGTCAGAAGAGAAGTACTATGTATTGTCTTGGTGGTGTCTGAGTGATGAGAGATCAGCAGTAAGGTGTCATTAGTAGACACCTCATGTCTGCATTGATATCATACTGCCAGTCATGCTGGAAGCAAACAGTTGTATTAAATGACTTGTTTCTTGCCCTATGAACCTACTACCTAACTGCAGCAATGCAGTCACATCCTGGACCACTGTCTTTACACAGGAAGCTTCAGAGTGGAGCATCAGTTAGGTTCCCCAGTAGGAAACCCAGGGACCCACATTCCTTGTGGGACCATGTGCTGGTTTAAAAGTAAACCGGTGGGAGAAATGAACCCAGCTCAAGAGATTACAAGTCAGAGTTACAATTTACTAAAAAGACTACAATAAATACAATGATACAGAGAAAATGGATTCTAACCCACAAAGACAGATGTATAACCCAGCACCCTAGGACAAGAGCAGTACGGTGTTCATTAGCCCCTGTGCTGAGCACCACCTGGTCCCCCTGGGTGCAGAGTAAAAGGAAAGGAAAACTTGTTGGCCTGGATGATGGTTGCAGTTATGTCGAAGTAATGATTGCAGTCCTATCGAGAGTGGCAACTCCTGTTGGTCTCCTCTGGATTTGACAAGTAGTACCAGAAGTCCCAAAACCTGAAGATTATAGATGCTCAGGTTCAGGTGGCAATGCCCAGTACCTTCCCCAGGGTGGGGAGTTTCACAGTGAATGATTTAACTCTGCTAGTCATGGGATATTTTTGGAATACTTGATGGTCTAGATCATTGCAGTTGCCTATTATGCCAGTCCATCATTGCAGAGATGACCCCTCAGGCTGGGTGTGAAGCTGTTAATGCCTTTCCAGAAGGGAGTTATCACAGCTGAGTCATTTGTGTGAAAACAAAAGAACACTGCCCTGCCTCACAGGGTCTCTTTAGCACCCAGCTTGTAGCCTGAGGTGTCAGGTGTGCCCTGGGCAGCTGCTGCAAATGCCACGGGTCTAACTGACTGTATGGTACAAAGAGTGGGGAAAGCAGGAAGAAAGGACCTCTTAACCCAAACTGTGGATCACATTTTTTGCCCATGAAACATTGTCTGTCAGCAGACAAATCTTGTCAGTGTTGTCTTGACTCTGCTACAGTATTTGCCCAAGGAGCTGTTGTGCTCCTACCCCAGCCATTCCTTAGATAAGGTGTTTCTTGACATTTGTGTTACTGGCAGAAGGCAATGCTGCCTCCACCCCTGCAGCAATGCTGGCATTTCTGGGACCTTGTGTTACAAGGGCAGTGTCTTACTTTTGGGGAAGAACATGGGCTTCCAAGACCTTTTTGCAGGGTGAGAGCTATGAACAGCACATGGGAGAAGGGTTTCTCAGCAGCTGCCCTGCAGCTGCCTTGGCAAGCAGCTCAAGGATCCTGAAGCACTGCACAGCTCCACCTGCAGCCTTCCATGCCTCCAGGCTTCCCTCTGAATGAGCAGGGGAGCAAGGTGCCTGCTGCATGACTGAACACAGGCCTCAGCTTTGGGAGATGCCTGTAGCCTAAATGTGGATGACATCTTTTAGTCAGATGAAGTTCACATCAGCTGTACCCATTCATTGTAAAATATCATGTAAATGCACATTGTGAGAGATTCACTTTAAGCCACTTCAGTTCTCATAGCCTGCTCCTGTGAAGCTGTAGCTTACAGCAAGGCAGAGGCTTTGCTGCAGCCTTGGGACTGTGTATTTCATGGGGCGGCCATGATGTGCCACCAGCTAATATCTCAGCAACTCTTCCCATTTCTCTGTCATTGGTTAGTGTTACATCTTCTTCCCTGGGCTGCACCTGCTGTGCAGTGTTTTCTTTGATACCTTCCTTTACATAATTGGCTGACAGCTGCCTGCAGCCTGTATCTGCTTCCTGCATCTCACCACTTTCCAGCAGCACAGCTGGCAGGTCTGGCACATATTGCTAATGCCTCTCCAAAAGCATCCAGGAGTAGTAACTCATTAGCAGGAATTAGTTTTTGAAAATTAACTGTCAGGCTTCGCAGTACAGTAAGATGCAAAGCCCTCCTCACCACCAGCAGCTTTTATTAATGTGCTACTAATACAACTGTACTAAGGCAAAATGACAAGTATGTGGAATTATTTTGAAAGCATTGTAAGCAGTGTAGGAGTAAAAAGTTTACAAACGTGCTGAAGTTGTCCCTCCATTTTATTACACATGCAAGAAATCCTATTCCAGGGTTACACAGGAAAAGAAAACCCAGCAGTTCACATAAAGATCTAGAAAGGCACTGCCAATTTACTAATGCAATTAGTATGATGATGGAGTTTTTTGTTCGTAACCACTAATTTGAGTAGACGGATTTATAAAGGCGTACTGCTTTTCACCCCATCCCCTGAAGTAAACAACCCTTGTGGTATTACTATAAAGGAGACACAGAGTTAATAGAAAAGTAAGTATCTGTGAAAAATGTCAAACTGCACCAGAGGAACCATTACCTATGTCACACTCCACATCAGGAAGATGAATGTATTCTCACCTCAGCATGGTTTTCTCACAATGATTATGATGAAAATAAAAATAGTTCTGTGTATGTGTCTAGACAATATGCATACAAATCTCTTCACTAAATATAAATACCTTTTTGGAGCATGACGAGATACTCTGCTTTCCACTGGTTCATCCTGTATATGTACTTTTTTTTAAATTACTATCCTAAAGAAAGAGAGCTAATATTCTACCTTTTAGTAAAGGTTTTATTACAATATCTTCCCAGTTTAGCTGAAGAATGCTTCTCTACGTATAGCAGTCTGGGATCTTTCAGAAGAGTGAGTTGCTCCACAACACCAGCCACTGAAAAGCCAGCATCTCATCCAATTGATGATCCTGCTCTCTATCATCCAAACCACATACGGTGTATATATACTATATACTATATGGTGTATATATACCATATATATATACACCATATGTATATATACCATATATACTGTCCCTATATACTTAAATGATTAATACTTTTTTAGTCCATGAACCCATCCCTTTAGTTCTTGTTGCAAAAACTAAACAGTGCTACACACTGTTTCATTAACCATCACACTCTTCAAGAAGACTTGATGGGTGAATGAGAGGGTATGGGTATATTCCATGGTACAGTATATATATGATACATGATATAACAGCACATACATGATACATGATATAACAGAGTGACTGGAATGGCCACCATTTATTTTTCATTTTTTTCCCATTTTAATTCTTTTTCAATCACTAAGTTTTACGTGTAATTTATAGGAGCTAAGAAAAAGAGGCCTAATAAGTCATTACCTATTAGAATAACACTACTTTTGTTTCCTTATTCACCTCTATTTTGAGTTTGTTCAAATACTGGTGTTTTGATGTATTTAATACACTGCTAGTAAAATACAATTATTCAGTATTCTCGATCCTCCTATTTATTCAGGCTTCTCATTATACATAAGAACTTCCATTTAGACTCTAGACATTGATTGATGCTTGATCTTCAATTACTACAAAGGGGTTTAATGCATAAAAAAGAAAAATAAAACACCTCATAAAAGTGTGAGTATCATCATAAAGTAAGTATCAGACAGTGACATGATGCCACTAGGTGGCAGGGACACAATTCACTCCATCAGGGCAGCAGGACAGCAGGCTCATGTCGCCGAAGGATTGAGGGATAATTTTGCCAACTCTCTTACACTTCTCAGTTAAAGGCTTTAAAACTGTAGTGGAACTGGTCCACTCTTTGAGATGGGCTCTTTTTTGAAAACTCTGTGTACTGGTGCACTTAGCTCTGCTGGCCTGGTAGCCATGGTGAGGGAGTTACAAATAGAAATTAGAGGCAAAGTATAAAAAAAGTACAACAACAAGGACAGAGCAGCAGATACCTGGACTGCAGTGAGGCCTCTGACACTGTCTCTCATAAGATCCTTACAGAGAACCCAATGAAGCATGGCCTGGATGTGCAGACAGTGAGGTACTCTGAAAACCGAACTTCCGTGGCACGGAGTCTAGTTGGAGGCCAGGAACTAACAGTGTACCTCAGGGGTCAGTGCTGGGTTTAATACTGTTCAACATTTTCATCAGTGGTCTGGATGACAGGGCAGAGGGCACCCTCAGTAAGTTTGCAGATCGTCACAGAATCATAGAATCAACCCAATTGGAAAAGACCTCCAAGATCATCAAGTCCAACCTTGACCCAACACTGTCGTGGTTAACTAGACCACAGCACTAAGTGCCACATCCAGTCTCATCTTAAAAACATCCGGGGATAGTGAATCCACCACTTCCCTGGGCAGCCCATTCCAAAGTCTCATTACTCTCTCTGTAAAAAATTTCTTCCTAATATCCAACATAAACTTGCCCTGACAGAGCTTAAGATGGTGCCCTCGTGTCCTACTGTTGGTTGCCTGGGAGAAGAGATCAACTCCCACCTGGCTACAACCTCCTTTCAGGGAATTGTAGAGAGTGATGAGGTCTCCCCTGAGACTCCTCTTCTCCAGGCAGAACAACAACTGCAGCTCCCTCAGCCTCTCCTTATAGGACTTGTGCTCAAGTCCCTTCACCAGCCTTGTTGCTGTTCTCTGGACCTGCTCCAGCACCTCAATATCCTTCCTGAACTGAGGGGCCCAGAACTGGACACAGTACTCCAGGTGTGGCCTCACCAACGCTGAGTACAGGGGAAGAATCACTTCCCTGGTCCTGCTGGCCACACTGTTCCTGATGCAGGCCAGGATGCCATTGGCCTTCTTGGCCACCTGGGCACACTGCTGGCTCATGTTCAACTTCCTGTCAATCCCAACTCCCAGGTCCCTTTCTGCCTGGTTGCTCTCCAGCCACTCTGTGCCCAGCCTGTAGCACTGCTTGGGGTTGTTTTGGTCAAAGTGCAGGACCCGGTACTTGGCCCTGTTGAACCTCATCCCACTGGAATTAGACCATCTCTCCAGCTTGTCCAGGTCCCTCTAAAGAGCCCTCCTGCCTTCCAGCAGATCAATACTCCCCCCAGCTTGCTGTCATCTGCAAATCTGCTCATGGTACATTCAATCCACTCATCCAGATCATCAGTGAAGATATTAAACAGAACTGGGCCCAACAGTGATCCCTGAGGAACACCACTAGTGACTGGACACCAACTGGATGCAGCCCTGTTCACCACCACTCTCTGGGCCCAGCCCTCCAGCCAGTTCCTACCCCAGCACAGAGTGCCCCTTTCCAAGCTGTGGGCTGCCAGCTTTTTCAGGAGTATGCCATGGGAGATGGTGTCAAAGGCTTTGCTGAAATCCAGACAGACACATCCACAGCCTTCCCCTCATCCACCAGGCGGGTCACCTGATTATAAAAGGAGATCAGGTTGGTCAGACAGGACCTGTCCTTCCTAAACCTATGCTGGCTGGGTCTGATCCCTTGTCCATCCTGTAGGTGTTGTGTGATTGCACTGAGGATGATCTGCTCCATCACCTTGCCAGGCACTGAGGTCAGGCTGACGGGCCTGTAGTTTCCCAGGTCTTCCTTCCAGCCCTTCTTGTGGATCAGCATGACATTCACCAATCATCTGGGACCTCCCCAGTGAGCCTGGACTGTTGGTAGATGATGGGAGCAGTTTGGCAAGCTCTTCTGCCAGCTCCCTCATCACCCTAGGATGGATCCCATCTGGTCACATAGACTTGTGAGGATCTAAGTGGCTCAGCAGGTCACTAACTGTTTCCTCCTGGATTACAGGGGGGCTATTCATCTTCCTGTCTCTGTCTACCAGCTCCAGAAGCCAGTTGTCCTGAGGACAATCTGTCTTACTGTTGAAAACTGAGGCAAAGAAGGTTGTCTCTCTAATTTTCTTTCTACATGACCTAACTATATTCCTAAACTCTTCATGAGTAGCCAGCCCTTTTTTCCATAGTCAGTAAGCTCTCTTTTTTCCCCCTAATTTCCTTTAAAATCTCCCTGTTAAGCCAGGCTGGCCCTCTTCCCTGCCAGCTTGCCTTTAGGCACACTGAACAGCCTGCTTCTGTGCATTCAAGACTTCCTTCTTGAAGCATGTCCATCCCTTCTGGACCCCTTTGTTTTCAAGGGTTGTTTCCCAAGGTACCCTCTGAACCAGTCTTCTGAATAGGCTGAAATCTGCCCTCCAGAAGTCCAGCGTAGAGGTTTTATTGATGGCGCTCTTTGCATCCCTGAATATTGAAAACTCTATTTTTTCATGATCACTGTGCCCCAGACAGCCTCTGACCACTGCATCTCCCACCAGCCCCTCTCTGTTTGTGAATAGCAGGTCTAGCAGGGCCCCACCCTGGTAGGCTCATTTACCAGTTGGAGTAGGAAATTATCCTCCATAAACTCTAGGAATCTCCTAGATTGTCTCTTCTCTGCTGTGTTGAGTTTCCAGTAGACAGCTGGCAGGCTAAAGTTGCCCACAAGAAAAAGGGCTGGTGATTTTGAGACATGCGGCAGCTGCTTGTAGAATAATTCATCACCCTCATCATCCTGCTTGGGTGGTCTATAACAGATTCCCACCAGGATGTCAGCCTTGTTGTCCTTCCCCCTGATTCTGATCTACAGGCACTCAACTTTATCATTATTGACTTCAAGTTCTACAGAGACAAGAGACTCTCTACCATACAGAGCCACCCCTCCACCTCTCCTACCTTGTCTGTCCCTTCTGAAGAGCCTGTAGCCATCCGTGGCAGCACTCCAGTCATGCGAGTCATCCCACTGCGTTTCTGTGATGGCAACTATATCATAGCTTTCCTGCTTCTCCCATCAAAGATTTTCGAGAGTGGCCTCATAATGACATCTGCCACCTCCCTCTAGCACTTGTAGATGCATCCCATTAAGGCTCATGAACTCATATATGTCCAGTTTGTTTAAGTATTCCATGATCTGATCCTCTTTCACCAAGGGTACCTGTTCCTTGGTCCAATATTTCCTCCTGGTCTTCAGGACCTGGAATTCCTGAAGGCTAATGTTGCTAGTAAAGACAGAAGTAAAGAAGGCATTCAGTACTTCAACCTTTTCCAAGCCCCACGTAGCCAGATCCTCCATCTCATTGAGCAGTGTGCCCACATTTTTCCTAGTCTTTCTTTTGTCAGTCATGTACTCATAGAAACCTTTCTTGTTGTCTTCATCACCCCTGACCAGATTCGAATCTATTTGAGTTTTAGCTTTCCAAGCTTCATCCATAAATGTTCAGACGATGTTTCTGTATTCCTCCCAGGTTACCCATTCTTGCATCCTTTTTGTGTTTGAGTTTGGCCAGAGACTCTTTCTTGATCCATATGGCCCTCTTGGCATTTTTGTCTGAGTTCTTTTTCATTAGAACGGAACTCTCTCAAGTTTGTAGGAAGTAATTCTTCAACACTGATCAGCTTTCTTAGCCCCACCTTTCCTCCAGGGCCTTATCCCACAGCACTTTTCCAAGATCTTTGAAGAGGCCAAAGTCTGTTCTCCTGAAGTCCAGGGTTGTGACCTTGTTTTTCCACTCTCCCTGCCCTTGGGATCCTCAGTTCCACCATCTCATGGTCACTGCAGGCTGGCCTACACAAAAGGCTGTCTTTGATCTCCACATCCCCAACAAGCCTCTCCTTGTTGGTGAGTATGGGGTCCAGCAGTGCACCTCTCCTAATTGGCTTCTCTATCACTTGGAGCCTTGGAGGAGGGAGCTATCATAAACGCCCCCCAGGAACATCCTGGTTTGTTTATGGCCTATAGTGTTGTTACCATTATTACTTTGCAGATAACACTATCTAAATCTGTGCTGTATTTTGAACTTGTTATGCAATATGTTTTACCCTGTTGACATGAACTGACTTCTGTGACTTTGGCAGTCCTTTGTGCAGAATCCATAGAACTATCCAAGATTCCTTTAGCCATGTCATCTGAGAATCATTTCTTTGTGCATAGGGACTGGACTTCGGAGTGGATCCTTTCTACTATGTTTTAATATTATGCATGCTGCAGCTAAGATTCATGTTTCATTTTTAGCCATCACTGTCACCATCAGAAACACGAGATGGCCTGCAAATAATAAGGAAAATAGTGGACAAAATGTTCAGGAAAAACAAAGATTATTTTTCTAGAATTTGCAATAAAGTAAATTCCTAAGTAATTACCACACTCTGTAAAGCTATCTGTTGGTAATACATAATAAGACTGTGATAGGCTGGTTTCGTATATTTGGTGACATAGATATGCACTGCAGGAATCTAAAAGGCAAAAGTAAGGTACCATTAAAATAGCATGAAGACTTTTCTTGAAAAATTGTTACTTTTGTTCAGAAATCTTCAACTATGATTCAAAGTAACATTAAAAAAATTATTTTTTAGTTAAGACCAAATACATTCAAATGGCCAACTACAAACATTGAACACAAAGAAAAATAAAAACTGTAAATAGGAGTCTTAGCTATGACTGAAAGCAACGAGGCAAAAGAAAGGATCAGCACTATAAGAAGAAAACATTTCAGGATCTCAATAGGCCACCTCCTTGAGCTCAGAGAATGCCCACAGGCAAATCTAACCTAGGCTGGGTTTGCTGTCACGACATCCAGCACTGCCACAGAAATCTGCTGGGATGGCGTGTCTCAAAGAACAAAGCCAGAAGTCCTCGAATTCAATAATGTCTAGTGCCCATTTCAAAACCTTTTGCTCTCTAGACAAAACAACTCTTATTTTTACAAAATTTTCCTTTCTTTTTTTTGTCATTTACTAGAATACAATTAAGTTAGGGTGTTTGCCAAATTCCAAGTTTTCTCTCCGATTATTTACCAAAAATGGTCGCAACACAGAGTTCTTCTAACAGCTACATAAATCATGTTTGCACCAAAATTTTCACCATTTCAGGAGCAAAGTCTAGTTGAAAGTATTTAGCAGAAACTTAGTTTTTCTGGGTCAGGAAGAATGAGCCTTTCTGTCTGGCAGCAGCTTCTCTAGCAGATATTTTCACTATGCCAAGGACTGGGGATACAGTGTCTGTCTGCTCGGTTTAAGTCTGGAAGTCAACTTTCTGAAAGAAGGATTAGTTGTCCATTTAAGATGTTTTGAGCTGCACTCCCAGAAACTTGGTCATATAAAAGGCATTTGTCACTTCTAAAAACATTTCCTTTTATTTAATTTTAGATGGAAAACTTGAATGTATAGAATAATTTCAGAAAAACTATCTTCAGTTCCTATGCAAGTTTTAATTTTCAACTCTATAGCATTTTCCCACAGAATATAACAGAATTTGTCCTTGTTAAATGAGAAAAGTGGTTTAGCTCTACCAGAGGCCTAGATTAGATCTGATGACTTGCTTAGAATCCGAAATACCCAGTCTATTTCTGTACACCTGTATCATGTTTTCCCTTACCACCCCTGCTCAGATCCAAAACACAAATCGTGCTGCACGTGGATACCTGGCCATGTGTAGCCACACCAAGCTCTCAGACAAATGCCAATGAATCAGTAATTGTTTCTTTCCACAGTGGGAAAAAAATTATGTGTTATGGAAAGGTTGACACTTCACAAATAAGAAAAACAATGTGTCTTCAATGAATTCAGCCATAGGGAAGGGAAGATGTCCACGGAATAGTAAAATTTCTCATTTTATTATGTTTGATCGCAATATGATATTTAAGTACTGTTTCCCAGAGTAAAAGAGGGGAGTTGTACTGCTGCCTAGTTTTCATAAACAGGCTATTTCTTATGAACCATAACTACAACTGCTGTGTGTCTGAGAGAAACTAAGTTGTCTGAGCTATGTTTACACCTCTTTCATATCTTCCTTAATCTAACAAATTTCTATTTATGTGAGCTAGGTAGCTTTGTGTTTATGTCATGCAGTAGATGTAATCCAGGCTCCAATTATGTCTAGACTTAGTTCAAATGCTCAAACCTGTTTGCTTTGGAAAGCAGATGATAATCATATACTAATATACTACCTTGTTCCTTGTCCTAAACACATTATATCTCTAGTGCAAAATTGCACTGAAGTTTTTTGTAGAGGGTCAGTTGTCTCCAATACACTGCCAAGGAAAAGAAGTTACGTGAGTTTATATTTATAGAAAACTGGTATCTTCAAAAATCTTACTGTTCACTTTGTGACTAACGTTTTCACAGGAATCAGTCACCAACCATTGGCCTGTATGGATATCAAATCTCATCTGGACTCTAAATTATATATGCAATATAAAACCACCCTGGGTTTCTTTCTGTCCCTAAACATAAATCTGAAATAATCCTTAAAGTATAAATAGCAAAGTGACTAGTGCCCATAAGAAAATATGAGTACACTGAGTACACTGTCAACACCAGACCTGACCATGGCCCAACATGTCACACAGGACACGATGGTATCTAGGTTTTTTCAATTTTCTTTTCATTCTTCCTTTCCCTAACTGTAATATTCACCCTAATTCTAACATCACTATCTGCCCTAATATAAAGCATCAGATGCTGGCTCTGAACACAGTGTTGAACATTGCCCAAGGGCAGTGAGAGCTGGGACTGAGGTTTTAGTGCCCACCTGAGACCCACCAGCCTTTCACACTCAGTCCAACCCCATCCCAATCTGTAAAGTCCTCGGTACAAGAGTTCACACAAAAGCATGCCTCCAATGCCTTTCAAGTCCAGCCCTTATTTCACCCGTGCCTACTGTTCTCTCTTCACTGCTGAGCAGAGCTCTCCCATCCCTCAATATCCCCTGTGCCAAACAGTGTCTGTGCGCAGCTGACTGGAAAACAACTTCCCTAAAGGACAAGGCACAAGGTCTTCCATTCAGACACCCTCTCACCCAAATCATCCTTATTCCCTACCCTACTCAGAAGTGCATAGAGGTGCCAAACCTCAAGCAAAACTCAAGGTGTCATCACTGGCCTCTAAGGACACCAACTCTCATAATATTCCAGGGGCGATTCCTAAGCCAGCACAAAGAGAGAGGTCAGCTATGGCTGTGTCCTCTCCTCTAATCTTTTTAAAGAGGCAGTCAAGTAATCTTAGATTCTTTCTTTGTGTCAGTCTGCTCAGACCACTTTTGCTTCTAAGAAATCTTCAGCTTCTGATCATTTCGGATACCGCTCTACAATGAGAGATGCCTTCACTGACTTAGATTTTCAGACTTGATGTCTGCAGGCAGTGGCAAAAGGTATCTGTGGGCTGTTCTTTCCAGATATTGACTGTGCAGAGAGCTGACAGTCTTGATCTGGGAGCTAACACAAAACGCCAGAGTGGAGTGGGAAAACCTTTCAAAGAATTTTGTTTAGCTTAGAGCTAAAGACTGTTGTTATAGGACACACAATTTATGCAATTCTTTGAAGGGCCTTAAGGACTTTTGCTCATGTTTCACCAGGTCTTACTGTCTGGACTGAAGTGGTCTGCATCTGATTTCCTGGTGAGAACCCAGTTTCAGAATTTAAGGTAATGCAGGCCACAGAGTTACACCTGCAAAATGTATAGGGAGTTTTCTAAACATCCATACATTGCTGAGCCATGGATAAAAACCATTGTTCACACTGATAGCAAGAGCATCCATCCAAAGTCTGAGACAGTAAGGAATATCAAGATGTTTTGACAGGAGCAAAGCAGAAGGGTTGCATGCCTTGCTGGGAATCAGGTGTGCAGCACTTACAATCCATGTCTTGTCTTTTGACTAAGCTTATTTGAGCACAGGTCTTAAGTCCACTTTTTCTTTCAATTTCATCTCCCCGCCCAATAACCAAAAAACCCTGCAAGACCATCTCTTCTCAGTCATTACCTATGAGGTGCTCAAGTGTAACAGCAACAGCTAATCAGACTCCTACATATAGGTGGTATGAATGCTAAAAAGGCCTTGATAGGACCACTCTATGGGATATCTGTCCTAGGAGTCTGTACTGTATGGACATGTCTGGGATGGCTCAGCGAAGAAGAGACAGGCAGTGGAGAAGAGTCAGACAGTTCTCTCCTGATCACAGAGTGCACTTAGATGTTGGTCCTCACATGGGGGACATCAGTTCATCCTTCTTTCCTTCCTCCTGGTTCCTGGCACCTGATCTCCCGGCTGGTCTCTCTCAATTCAGCTATCCCATGCTTCTCTCCTCTGACAGTCCATGAACCATGATGGACATGACAGTGGCACGGCATTTTTAAAACCAAAGTATTGCTTACTTTAGCCAGAAAGAATAGAGCACTGTACTGGGGCTGGCTGAGTAGCCCTCACAGTGCTTTGCATTGGTAGCTAGAAGGGTGTTGATAACACACCAGTGTTTTGGCTACTGCTGAGCACAGCATCAGCACTGTAACATTCCTTCCTCAGTCGAGGGCAAGATCCTGGGAGGGGACACAAGTAGGCCAGCTGACCCAAACTGACCAAAGGGATATTCCAGACCATATGACGTCAGCTCAGATATAAAAGCTAAGGCAACAAGCAGGAAGGCAGGCATTCATTGTCTCCAATGGCTGCCTGCTGAGGAACTGTTACGTGTGCTGGAGCCCTGCTTCTCGGGAGTGGCCGCCCATCACTGCTGATGGGAAGTAGAGAATAAACCCTGCTATCTTTCACTTAACTTTTGCTTTAAATAAACTGCCTTATCCCAACCTAAAAGTTGTTTTCCATCTTGCTCTCTCCCCTGCCTGGCTGGGAAGGGGAGTGATAGAGTGGCTGTGAGGGCACCTGGCGTTCAGCCAAGGTCAACCCACCACAAGCACACAGAGAAAAGGATTTCAAAACAAGAATGAGAATGCTTTTTATTTTTTCCTGCTACAAAGGTGGCCTGACAGTCATAACAAAAAAAATATCAACTACTTGAATTAATCTATGCATAATGTAGGAAACTGAATGGGGGCAAATCAGACTTAAAAAATACTCTTCTGAAAGTTTTTTAAAATTATTGAAAAATTTAAAATATGAAGCCAAAACCTGACTTTTTCCTTTCAGTGTGCATTTTGCCACTAACTGTCTTACAGAGAGGTTTGATCCGTTTCCCACTGAAGACTACAGCTGAAATGACTGGAGATATTTAACTGAATGCAGTGGACACTGGATTAGGACTTCATTCATAGTCATTCACACACTATCCAGTAACTGGAAATAACACATGTACAACTTCCCTCTTGCTGAGAAGTTAACCCACCATTCAAGGATGTTCCAGCAATTCCCTCTAATATCTCACATTGCGTTATCTATGTATAATAAATAACAGTATTTGCAGCTGGCAAGATTTCACACCATCCTGCTGCAAATCATCCACTTTCCTCATACAAGAACTCATGAGTTGTTATCTGAACTCTGGGTACAGAACATTACAGCCAGTTCTTCAGCAAAGCAGGAGTTAGTGAGCACATCAAGCCTGTCCTTTCCTGTAAACAATCTCTCCTTAACACATTTTCAGATACACAGATCAGCTGTCAGACACGCAAATATTTTAAAAAGCATTTGAAAATCTGGGTTGCACCTTGCTGCTGACAGCCCAGTTTCCCAGTCGTAACACAGAATAAATCTGTTTTGCAAGCATAAAGGCTTTCTCTTAGGCCAAATCAAGGCTTTCTCTTAGGCCAAATCAAGGCCAAATCAACACACAGTAGTTGGGTTCAGACAGTCCATACACTTTACTAGAACTGGAAAACACATCCTTTTGACCATGCTGTAAACAGTGTATCAGACATATAATTAATTTTTTAAAAATGCAAAAGTTAATAACTTTCCTAATGGAAAAAAAATAAAAGGAAGAATAAGGCAATTGTGTACCTTAATGATAGTCATGTTGCTCAGTGTACTTCTGGAAGACATGTTTATTGCAATGAAAAGAGTGAAACACGACAGGACCAGACAGGATCCCCACCCAAAGGATGCTTTGGAAAAAACTTTTCAACTGATGTGGTTATGGAGGAATTGTTAGAGGATATGTACTTCAAGGAAAACAATGCTATTCTGGCTCTGGTCTGGGCCCCCTTCAGCATTTCCCAGCATCGAGTACACTCAGGCAGTATCTGTGTCATAGGGCATATCCAGTGGCATGTTACTGCATTTTTGGTCCCTTATCAAGATGACAAATGACACTTAAAATGCCACCCCCAGACTACTGTGGTAACAGGCACGCTGACTCAGTACAACTGTGAGATGTTCTTAAGGAGAGTTAAAAGGTCACTTGCATAGCTAATGCATTTGAAACGTTACCTGCTACATACTGCTGTAATGCCAGGAGCCATGAGGCTAAAGCATTAACCATATCCTGCAAGATGACCAATACCACGACAAATTCGATAATGCTGACAGTTTAGAGTATGTTAACACAAACAGCAAGAAAAGAACAGCCAGAAAAATACTGAGAAGTAGGAAAGAGAGCAAGGCACATAGCTCTAATCACAGTACTGAGAAAAGAATCAGGACAAAAAGCTTTGGATGATCTGCACGTATGACTTTATCTATTCCTTTAAATGTTGGAATACGCTTCTTCACCACAGAGGGGAAAGTTAATGGAAGAGGTAGTGAATGGATGGAAATAACATGAAGTGATTTATGTTCAAGTGAGGGTGGCAAGTCACAACTCCCTCAAGCAGGAACATTTAGTCTCTAAGGTATATAAATTACATACCTGGAAAACTGCAAGTTACAGGTTGTAGCCTTGTTTTATTTGGCTGTCTTAACTTTAACTGGGGTTCAATAGATTCCATTTTTCAATTTCAGACCATTAGAGAGAAGAAGGAAAGAAGGTTGTAATTTTTTTGTCTTTACTACCTCATGATCTTTTCAGCACATAAAGGTCACCCACAGCAGATATCAATAATCACACTCCTTACAGTTTCCTTAAAGTTCATCATTTCACAGAACTACTTCACAGGTTACTAAAACAAACCAAATTACTCCTCAGCAAGAGTGAATTGGTGCCTTTCCTATATAATTTTATGTGTTCCCTCTGGGTCTTCTCTACTCCAAGGCATCTGAGCATTTGGCACAAGATTTGAAACATGAACTGACTGTAAAGGACTAGAATTATCTGGATGTTTCAAAAGTACGATATTAGATAAATTTCTCCAGGAATGGCTAAACAGAGCACACATCCCCTTCTTATTTGAAAGAGAAAATTTTTGGAGTCAAAATGCTCTAACTGGTCTCTTTGAGTGACTTGGGGTGGAAATTTATCCCACGTTTTCAACAGTACTGTTAAATTCAGGATGTTGGTCAGAGCCAGCACCAAATTTCTCAAGGTGCTATGGGCTCATAACTCTGATTGAAATCCCTCAGAGCTGCAAGGTCTTGAAGCTTTTATTAAGCAGCCAGAAGTGCTCACGCAGAATTAGACTGCTTTTCAAAATGCAATCCAACAGTTTTTTAAATCTTTCTCATGGAAAGGGTAAATACCATATCCATTCCATTTACTGTAATTCACAAGAAGAGTAAAAATGTAATGAAGGTTTGACTAAGATTTTTTTTAAATGAGAAATGTGATAGGAATATCTTTATTTGTTCAATTTTGCTAAATATCTGGTTTTGCCCCAAGGCCTTAAAGAAGCATCCCAACTAAGATTCTTGATATTGATTTGACTTTTTTAACGTAAATGCTTACAATTTAAAGACTGTTTCCATATACGAGAGGCAATATGCAGATACACGTTTTCTTCAGTATGGCAACACACCCACGCAATATCTTTTTAAGCATCTTCCTCCAATTAAATCCCAGGTTGCTTCTTGGATAACATTCTTATTACTGTTTCTTAAGCTTCAGCATATAGGGAGTTGCCAATAAGAAAAGCACTGCTCTCCCTCTCAGCACTTGCTGAAAACTAGCAAGGGCTCTTGTGGTGATTACTAAGTTTTCTCTGATTACCAGAGTATCTTCTGGTGGTTCACATTAGATTTATTGTCATGGTTTGAGATACCCCAAAATCTAATTCCCTAGTCTAAACCCCCTCCTACATCTCAACCTGGTGTAAGATGTGTTTTTCAGACAATCGCATGGACTCAAAATGGGGGAAAGGGAATATATTACAATGACTGTACAAATAAATACTACATTACATTATATACAACCTTAGCTATCTCTACCATGACATAAGTATTTACAGTGGATCAAATCTCTTCTCCCTTCCAAATAAAAGTCCAGGAGGGAAGAAGGACAGATCCCTTCTTCAGAGCAGCAATGTCTCTAAGGCAGCAGGCTCTCTCTTCTTTTCTTGCAGCAGCTGATAGCTGGATCTCTCCCAGCACTCATGAGGGGGTATCCCCCTTGGCCCCTTGATGCAGGCAAAGGGGTCTTCCGTGGGCTACGTCACCCCAGACAAAGGTCGTTCCACCACGGTCATATCACGAGCCCAGGGGGTCTTCGTGACAGTCTGGTATCTTCAGGGAATTCAGATTCCTTGCAGAGCCTCTGTGCCCTGCTTCAAGATGGCTGTGAGCTTCTTTGTAGCCTGCAGGAAGGGAGGGTCCCAAGGTCAACCTCCTACACATCGTCCTGGCTGAGCTCTCAGGACAACCGAGCTTCTTAGCTCTTTTACTCCGTCTAGGACTTCTAATCAGTAAGAGTCCACCACCCCGACTTAAGAGGGGTCTCAAAGGACTCTGGGGTCTTTTGGTTCAGTTCTTACCCCAACTCTCTCTGTAGAGCTAGTTCTGCTCTCATCTGCTGCTGTTGGCTCTCTCTTGGCTCTCTGTCTCCTTCCAGGAGTCCTCTCTGCAGTGCATGCCGTTTGCTGTTTAGTTCAGTTCTTATCTGTCCTGGCTCTCTGACACCTTCTCCGGCCAGTGTTGCTTCTGCCGCCGCTGCTGCTGCTCTGTCTCCGCTGCCCACGGTGGAGAAAACATCTCCCGGCATAACTACAGGCACCTAGCCCAGCTTTATGCTGTTCCAGGTCCCTGCAGCTCCCCCAGCCCGGGGCTGCGGGGCCCCAAAGGCCCCAAGGGCTCAGAGCCCCTTTCCTCGTGGTGTCAGAACACGGCTACCACTTCTATCAACCCAAAACTACAACTCTTCTCTTCCGTTTGGTTGTGATATGTTTATATTTTGCAGAAGCACTCATTGGACAAAACTTCAAAACTTCTAGGGCCACCACCCCCTGGGGTTTTACCATTTTCAACTGCAGGGGAAAAACTTGATTCAAACCACTACATCTGAATATTAAAATTTTATAACATTTCTCCAGTACTGCATGAAACAGAGAGCAAGTTTACATTTCTTTCTGGGAATGAGGAAATCCCTAAATATTCAATCTTACTTAAATATGTATTAATCATGATTAGCCAAAAAAATGGAAGACTTGAGAATTCACACTTCAACAGTAGTTGTGTAAGTGTGTAAGAGGAAACAACACTGTTTCTTTTCAGGCATAAATGGAGATCTTAAATATATTAATGATCTGGTTTGGGGCAGTGAAAATCTATCTTGTTAATAACAGAATTTTTTCAAACTAAATTTGTAATTCAATTGGTCTCACAACAAAGATATTTTTCATCTCTATTTCACAGACTGTATCCTACTGTATTTTAAAATATTTTCTTTCAAAGGTGGCTTTGAAACCAAAGCCTGCAAACTTATTGCTGATTATTTGTACACAGATATTATGTTCCAGATCACAGGGAATCCAGATTTGTAACTGCACACATTTTGAACTTTTAAACAGGTAACTACATCAGTTAAACCCCTTCTTTGTTCCTTCAGTATTTTTTAATATCTAGGGGTCTTTTCCAATGTAGAAACTAAATTAAATGTATGTTCATGAATGCCTGCATATAAATATAACCACCACAGTTAATTTAGAATATTGGTGTAATGTCAACAAGTGAAATTAAGAAATATTAAACTAGTGTAGGTTTTTATTCACTCTAGTTAAACGGAAATCTTGGAAATCAAGTACCACCATAGCACTGATGATTTTGGTTTTCATTTCAGTGACTATTAGAGGAGCACTACTTTGAAAAATGTATTGAAAATACCAAAGTTGATACAGCAATAAATAATACTAAAAGCATTACAGTAAAAAGAAAACATACTAACACTGCATAGTGAAACTCTGTGAGTTTTGTCTAGTATACCACGAGATTGAAACAGTTCCACTATTAATGTAGAGAGGGAGACTTTTCTTGTTTAAGCTGTTCTTGATGTTCCAGCAATGTTGCATTGATAGTTTACCCATAATTAGATACCTGTTAGTTACAAGACACAAAAATATTTTTCACTTACTCGGACTCAAATTTTAATTGTGCAGTGCAACATTTTTTATTGTACTGACTGTTTATCAGAACTATTTTAATACACAAGCTACATTCTCATATTTAACACAAGTATTACAGCTTAGCCTGTGGCTATACATTCCAACGGTTAAGAAAACTCGAACACATCTACTGTGTAAATGTCTTCTGTAAAGTACGTTATGGAAACTCAGTCTTTGTGAGAACAACTGATTACTATCTGTGAAATCACACTTCACTGATAATAGTCAGGATGTTGCAAACAGAAAACAAACTTCCCATCCAAAGCACTAGGGAGAAGTGACATTCCAGAGATACCATAAACTCCACATCTCTTTTGAAAGGGTGGCCAGATAACACCATACAGAACCCTCTTCTAAAAGATGTCTCTTGTCCTGGCTTAATATTTCCTAGGTTAAACTTCTCATTCAGGTTCCTATCATGAGGACACTAAAAGAAAATAAACTCTGATATCTGATGAAAGAAATGCTGAGATGGAACAACTGGGGAAACAGAATGCTTTCTAAGATCAGCCTCAGACAAAAGAACCTGAAGTAACAATTCAAGGCTATGGGTGTGAGCAGAAACTCAAGCCACCACATCCAGTTTACCAATTGTCCCACTACAGTCAACAGTATCAAGCACATCTGATGGAAGATTTAGCAAAAACATCTCATTTCACCCAGAGTGGTCCACTCTGAAAAACAAAAGCAGTATGTGTACCAGTTCAAGGCCCATGACTCATGTAAAGGCTACAGGTGAAACTAGAACTCCTTCTCAGGATGAGGTGTTTCTGGTGTTTCTCAAGATGTCTAATCCAAAACTTTTAAATTGAGACATCCTGTTACAATAGCTCCATTCCCATATTCCTACAGAAAAATATAACTGTTTTCTGGTTCTGCTAAAACATATTTAGACCTTAAAAGCTGTATTATTTTAGTAACATTCACTTTTTTCCCCCTGGCTTCTCACAAGGTGTCCACCTTTTCCCAGGTGCTCTTCTCTAGAGCAGGGCTGTTCACAGTAAAGGCAGCCAGGGCACAAAGTGGCAGCTGTCCTGATAACGCCTGTTCTCTTTCTTTTCCTCTGCATCAGCAGTTGTCATAGAGGATGCCACATGGTCTTCCACAAGAACTGCCATGGTAGTCAGCTGAGGCTGGAAAAGGACATTATTTTGTCTGGCTATGTACTTTAGATCAGTGCCAGCCCACACTGAGAGTTTACCTTTATTTCCTCTGCAGTGGAGTACTTGGCTGAAGATTACTATTCCCCTACTTAGCAAGCAGCCTCCTAAATTCTACATGCTCTAGTGACAAGCTTTTGAGTCATACTTTTATCACAGTTTGAGTCCTAGCTTTATTTCCTGAAGAGTAGAGCTCTGCTCCAAAACAGTCTTCTCCCTCTCTGCTATCTCTATACTCCCAGTTTAAATACCCACAGTTAATCTCATGGAAGAATCTCTAGCTATTTTTTGAAAAAGCAATTTTGAAACTAGCAATCCATTCTCATTTTCTGTGATTTTAAAGGAGTTAACAGACAATTTCAAGCACGGGTAACAAAGGCAGGGGATGAGGAAAAAGGGTGTCTCCTGCTCAACACCTGCTGAGTTGCCACGCTCATCCTTGTGTCTACAGCTCCAAGCAGGCTGCTGACTGGCCACAGCTTCATCCGTAAAATGATCTAGCTACTGTACTCTTGACTTTTGCAAGCTGTGAGTGGGCAGGGGAGATTGCACAAGTGTTGGAGCAGCTGCAGGACCTTTCACTCACTGAACTACTGAAGAGGCACGCCAGCCTGTTTGTGTGCTCCTCCACAACCTTTCACCTACTTTGGCTATTTTGGCCACACTGGAAGCCCTTGGCAGCTCAACAGCTCCTGCGGCACCAGCATCGAGTGACAGAAAGATGAGAATGGGAAGATATGACCCTTGTTTGTAATGCTATTTCTGTCCTTTTTTCCATGCAAAGGGCCACATAAATATTTAGAAAACAAATGTATCAGTAGGTTGAAGTAACAATCCCATTACACAAATGCAGACCCATCTGCAGGTGGAGGGAGAGTGCTTTGCCCTTGGTACTGCTGGAAATTTCATAAAGTCCTGCAAATACAACTCATGCTCTTCAGTCACCTGACTACTCCTTCTGCTTACATTCAAAACGTTCCAGTGCTACCATTAATTTCCACCTTGACTTACTGCTCATCCTGCGTCATCATTTACCCTTCCTTACAAAAGCTGAATTAGAAGCTGCCTTTGCCCTTAGCAGAAAATGTTAGTCTGGTTCCACAGGGGAAAAAAATTTGATAATGCTGCCTGTTCACCTTTTCGCCAAACCATCCCTCCTAACCATTTCAAACAAATTTGAATAGATAATCAACTCCTTACAAACTTTGTACAAACTAGCAGGTGATTTAGAGAGGAGAGATTCAAATTTTGCTCCACCTTGAATAAAGGCAGGAGAAACTCAGCCAAGATTCACTCTACTAGAGAGCAGCAACCACACCAGTTGTCATCACTTATATTCTGGCTGGTCAGGAGAGGGCACTCAACCCAGCACAGCCTATTGTGCCTCCAGCACTTGTTGGCAGGTGTGTTAGGAAAAAGAGCCTTAAATTTGTGTCCCTACAAAGAAAAAGGCGGGACAAAAGCAGCCAAGATACCTTCTATTAGACATCAGCAACATGAGTCAGTTATTAGGTATGCTGGCTAACCAGGAACGTGGCTCTGACTAAGTACAGCATGTTGTGTCTCCGGCTGGGGGGAGGACATAAGGAACATGAGGTGAAAGGTAGCTGATTGCAATGGAGAGCTACTAGGAGACAAATGGACAGGAACCTGGCATTCATTCATTCCACTCTTCTGGACCCATCTGTTGTGCAAAAAAGCAGAACGTTAATGCAGCTCCATATTCTTAAGCATAGTCAGCAAAACATTACTGCAACCGAGCAACTGAAAACGTTGTTACTGCCTTTCAAAACTTGCTCTGGGGCAGTTCAGAAGAGGAAAGTTAAAATATCTAAGCAGCAGAAATGAGATCTCTGATGAATATTGCAGTTCAGAATTTGGCACTGTCCTTCACTATCAAAACCCTGTTCTCCAACACCTGCACTTAAAACTATCACGCGCACTGGAGCTTCAGTGGTTTGGAGAGAAAATCAAGTGAGAACACTGCTGGAGATGGGACAGACTGAGGCATTGTTTGAAGTGGTTACAATTTTCACAGCCTAGTCTTCATGTGAAGCTTGGCTGACCATGAATCCTCATATATTGTTACATAAAACTTAGCTGTCTTGGTCAATATTCAGGACATCCTTAACAATTATTTCAGACAGATATAGTTTATGTTTACAGCAATGGAAATTCATATTTTTCAGAACCTGCTGTAATATATAACCCATTAAAACAAAGAACAAGAGGCAAATTTGCATTATGAAGGAGAAACACTTCTTCCAGATGCTCATTGAAGTAATAAAATCCCTGTTCATTATTGCGCTGCTAATTTGTAAAATTCTTGTGGAAGTTTGTTTTGATTTGAAAAACATCCTGGTTTTGAGTTACTGGAGCCTTGCCCTTTTAACAATTGGGGAAGGCAACACGTTTCCCATATTTCCTGCAACTAAGGTTGTATTGTTTGTTCAGAGCTAAACTGAATATGTAAGATATTTGTTCATCCCTTACTGCATATAACTACCAGGAAAACAATGAGAAAGCACGTTGCTGTAAAGAGAATTAATGTAAATGAGGGAAATTATTCCTAGTAGACTTCTTCCCTGTTCAAAACAGGGTGTGTAATATGATTGCTCACAAAGGATATTCAAGTTACTTATACTAAGCAGGCTCAGCACAACAACAGATTAAAATAAAGTATCTCAATTCAATAGAAATAGTGACCTTATAAATCAGAGTATCTGCCTAGTACAGAGGACTTTTGTGACCCAGATTTTTTTGCAAAGTGTTAATTTTGAGATTCTTGCTTGCCACTTATTAGTGGCTTCAGGAAGAATGTGAAACAAAACAAAGGCTATCCCTACAGGTTTCATGATTTAAACAAATTTGTATGACATTTTCACTTCTCTGAGTCATCTGCAACTTGCAGGCAAACAAAGCTGAAACAGTCAAAAGAAAATGACAACATTTATTTTCAATTTCCAACTTCTGGCAAGGACAGCAAAAATCAAAGTGGTTACATTTACTGCTATTAGAGCTCTACATTTTGCTTCATTTCACATTTCATATGCCAACATCCAATCATTGTGGTAAACAAGAATATATTGAATGGAGAAACAACACAGTAACTCTCCCAATAAAATAATAAAACAGGGAGCAATAAAATAATGAAACATAAAGTACAGTGGGAGTAGAACCATAAGCAGGGATAACAGATATAATGACTAGGAAGAGAAAAAAATGAGACACAGTTAAAAAGTCCCAATCTAATTACAAGCTAAAGTGTTCTCCTCTGCCTATTAAACCAAACATCTGAATTTCTTGTTAGGAAAGTATATTCCTTGCCTTGAAAAAAAAGTTTATATGTTTGTGTGTGTGTGTGGAAATATGCATACAATAATTGGACTATGGAGTTGTTTGCCAGTGTTTGCATTGTTGTTTTATTGCCACACGCTCCTGCTGTTTCAGACCAAGTTTTAGAATGTCAGGAAGTCCTTCACTGACATTAACTCCATTCTTCAATGCATTATGCAAAACCTGCCCTTAGTGGAGTTGGTGCGTTGGGAAAAGGCCAGGCGGCACGGGACATCCACGCTCCCTCTCCAGCAAAGAGGAAAGGTGAGCAGGCTTTTCCCGGATCGACTGTGACCTGGAAGATGAGCTGTCCCCGAGAGCACTGTCCTGTCAGTCACCTCTCCCGTCAGCTCTAGACACAGTAAATAAAGGCCACATGCCGACCCTGGACCAGTGCGTCACCAGCACAGCTGTTCTCAGGTGTTTGGTCACTATTAACCCAGGTCACAGCCCCGACCTACATGTGAGCAACATGAACCCTGCGGGCTGGGATCTGGTTTTGTTCCCTTTGCACACCCACGTAGTCTCTGCGCCGACCGTGGCATTACCCCCTCAGTAATTCAAGGCCAGCCCTCCCCGTACGAGTGCAAACACACGGCGTCCCCCGGCCACCCCCGCGCCCCCCAGGACGGGCAATGGCGCCCTGACACAGCCCCGCGCTCCCAGCGGCCCGGGCGCCCATTGGCTCCTACCCACGGCCGGGCCCCCCCGCAGCCAATGAGGTGCGGGACCTTGGCACGGCCGCCCCGCCGCCGACCTCGCCCGGTAAACAAGATCACTGCGGGAGGCGCAGGGTCAGCTCCCCCCGCTCCGCCTCCCCGGCCCCGCGGCTCCCCCACGGCCTCCCCGGCAACCCTGGCGCTTTCCCCGCGGGGCTGGCGACGCGCCCGCGGCCACGGGACGGCGGGGGAAAGGGGAACCCCGCCAGCGCTGTCACGAGGCGCTCCGGCGGGGGCGCGGCCTGTCGGAGCCCCGCCCCCTGCGATTGTAAATAGAGGCGCCACATGAAGCCCCGCACCACAGGTGAAGGGACAAGGGGATAACGGGACAGCGCCAGTCCCGGAGCCACCGACAGACTGCTCGCTCATCTGCCACGCATCCGCCGCCCCGGGAGCGATGAAGGCCGCACGGATCGCCCTGCGCAGCGCTGCCCCGCTGGCAGGGGCCAGCGCTAGCAGCAGCCGCAGCCGGTTGCCGCAGGAGGTGGAGCAGTTTTCCCGCTTCTCCCCCTCCCCGCTCTCCATCAAGCAGTTACTGGACTTCGGTGAGACGCGGGATGAGCGGGGGAGGGTCTGGGCAGAGGGGCTGCTCAAGAGCAGCACTCGGGGGCTTGTTTCCACGCGGCGGGACGAGCCCGGGGGATCGCCCGGAGGCTCAGCCCACGGGGGAGTCGCTGCCGCCCCGGCCCGGCTGCCCAGCGCCAGGGCGGCGCAGGGGGGCGAGCCCCGGCGGGGACCTGCCGGCCCCAGAGCGGTGGCGGCGGCGGGGAGGTCGCCTGGGGTGACCACCTCCAGCCTCAGGTGCCGGGCGGTGGTGACCTGAGTGCGCCATCGGAGCTGAAAATGCGCTACAGCGCTGTTTCGGCGCTGCTCGGGGGGTGCGGGGGCCGAGAGTTGAATGGCGTGTGAGCCGTACTCGTGCCCAGCGCACTCGGTATCGGGAGGAGCCATCGGCCTCGGCGAAGTGGACACGCTGTTCCCAGATCCCGTTATCGCTCTGGGAGCTGGGGCGGCTGTGCGCACATGACACTGCCAGGCGTCACCCCGAAGACGCTCGTGTTTACAGAGGCTATTATGCTTCTTAGAGGATTGCAGATAAGACCCGTGTCTACATGGGAACCGTACAGGTATTCCTCCTAGGAATGTGCTGTGTCTTGCCGTCCTGTAAACAGCGTCCTGAAATCTGTGGAGAGCCAGTATTTTGTAGTTGCATCTTGAAACTTCCTTAAACAAAAGTTTTATCTTGGATTTATTCATAGGCTCAACTAATGGATGTGAGAGAACGTCTTTTGCGTTTTTACGACAAGAACTTCCTGTGAGGTTTGCAAACATACTGAGAGAAATTGATCTGCTTCCTGATAAATTACTGGGCACTCCATCAGTACAATTAGTAAAAAGCTGGTAAGTATGAACTACTTGAATTCAGCCTGTAAAGTAACACAGCTTTGACACCTTTGTTGTCACAGACTTTTTTGAATAGTAGAAAACATAACAAAATACAGTTCCTTCATCAAAGCTGAATTGCAAACTGTTACACACTGTCCTTTTCTAGCTTACTAAAAATAAATTGAAAACCAACATATTTATATTGTTACCTTTAAATAGGTGGGGGGGGGTTTAGCAATTTGAAATAGCTGTTAGAGCAAATCTCACTTCTTGTTCTTTAAGACGGTAGAGAAGAAGGCGTGTTCTGTTTTCATATAGCATTACAGACCCTTGGAGCCACGTAAAAATGGGAAAGCAGGCTATATACTTCTTTCATTCTTTCAGATTACTAACAAAGCTTCTGTTCCAAAGCCTTGACCTGTGCAGCAAGTGTTTGGAATTCAATTAACATAATCTCTGCAGTTGACAGAGTAGTTGAATCTGATTTAACCTTGTTTACTGGCACAGTTGCAGCATTTGCTTGGATGGCTGACATAAAGGGCAGAAGTATTAGAGTGAGATCTAGAAACTGTTCTTAATATAGCAAACAGTTGTGCCTTTGCAGTATGCGTCAAACTGTCAGATGTTAGTACAAGAGGCTCAACTGCTTAGCTTCTGCCAAAGCTGATCAGATTTGGAAAAATTTTGCCAAAGTGACTTCCTGACCAGTATTGTCATTTGGATCTTCTTTTGAAATATGTCTCTTCTCAAGAATTTTAAGGTGATCCTATGTACCTAAAGTGAGAGTTTAGATTCCTTTCTGCATGGCAGGTACAAGAAAAGACTTTTAGGATCCAGGCAGTCAAGAGGAGTCCATCTGTCATTCCACTGTTGGATGGAAGTTTGATACTTCAAAGATACTTCAAACTTCAAAGACACTTCAGACTCCTAGCTGACTTTTTAAGAGTAATGATGTGGACAAGGCAAAGTACTTTTCACATTCCCGGGCTAAGAAAAATCAAATGAATAGCATATATTTCCTGTGTTCTTTTTTAATAGGTACATCCAAAGCCTGAAGGAGCTGGTCGAGTTCCATCGCAAAAGCCCAGATGACCAAAAAGTCTTATCTGAGTAAGCTTACAATTTGTTTCTTTGAACTTTTTAGTTCACGTTCTACTTTTCGTAATATTGTCACTTTAGACTGACAGCTGTCATGAGCTGAATTTGATAATCTAGCATAAAGTGTTCTGCATCGAGCAAGCTGCTTTAAATCTCTGATCATGTTCAGCAATATTGCAAATAAATATGATCTGTTACAGCTTGGTTTCAAGGTCATACTGCCCCTTGAACTGTCATGACAGAAAAATATCAACAAAAATTTTCGCTAGGGATCTTTTTCACTTCCTCACATTCTCACATATCTGCTCACATAAATGAGTAAACAGGCAGTGAATTTGACATGGCTAATAATTATACCTTTTGTATTAAAAATAACAAACTCTCCTGATTTAAGTCAGTGAGGAATTACATTTAAAAGAATGAAAATAGTAGACTGTATTGTAATATTAAAGCTGTTAAGCACTTACCTGTACTGCTGCTGCATTAGATAATTACATTGTACAAAGCTTGCCTCTATATAGTCTCAGAATAATGTTCTAAAAATATCTTTTTGACCTAGCTTTATAGATACATTAATTAGAGTCCGAAACAGACATCATGATGTGGTTCCTACAATGGCACAAGGAGTAATTGAATACAAAGACACTTTTAAAGTAGATCCTGTCACCAATCAAAACATCCAGTATTTTTTGGATCGTTTTTACATGAGCCGTATTTCCACCCGGATGCTAATGAACCAACACAGTAAGTAGAAATCTTTACCTGAGGAAAAACTTCAACCTAAGGAGTAACAAGTTAATGTAAACATTTCTTGAAACTGTTGGAGATCTGCCTCAGATAATTTTGTGTGACACTGAATCTATCACTTAAGAAAATAATGAGAACTTGTTTTCTAGACTACAGACTAACTGTAATAAGTCTGGTGTGGAATATGTAGATATGCAATTCTTTACACCTGAAAAACCTTCAGATGTTGAACTACAGAAAAACCAACATAGTTTGCTGGCAGTACATAGCATTTTAACTCATAAAAGCATAAACAACATTAATTCTTTTATGTGACTCTATGTTGTGATCACATTGTATTAGTCTAATATTTTAGGCTTTTTAAATAATACAGTATTTGGGATTAAATATAGTATCATTTTCATCTCAAACAGCTCTCCTTTTTGATGATAAATCTGGCTCAGGGCATCCAAGACACATTGGAAGTATTGATCCTTGCTGTGATGTTGTTGAAGTAGTGAATGGTATGTATTCTCAAATCCTTGACATTTCTTTTCATGATCAGTATTTATATTTGATTGCAAGCAGTTTGGGTAACCAACATGTGTTATAGAGGATGCTGACTGGCTTTAATTGAAATGGCCAAAAGCAGTCTATCTCTGCTGAAAGCACAAGCTTTTATAGGCCAGAATTTAAAATCCAAAGTAGCAGTAAAAAATATGTTGGACTCAGTTCTAGCAAGTGATAGATGAGGTAGGAGTTAGAGTTGTCTGAGGTGTTGAGGTTGGTCTTATCTACTGATAGATAACAGATGCATCAGTTCTACACAGTTATCAAATTGTATGAAGATCTTCTTGTGCTGCTGTGGTTCCCCATTTGTTCTCAATTTTTAATGCATACAGTGGATACAATGTTATCATTCCCTTGAGGCACAGTCTTGGACTCTGTAACACTTTAGCAGCTAATGCATTTAAAAGCCAGATTTTACCGAGTGTTAAAAATAAACTTTTACATTTCACATATTTAATAAATATTTCAGATGCTTATGAAAGTTCGAAGTTGTTGTGTGACCAGTATTACTTAACGTCTCCAGAACTGAAACTTACTCAAGTGAACGGTAAGATGAGAGCTTTTATGACTGCCTTCCTATCAGTAGCCAAACTGCTGCTCTTACTGAATCAAAAGGCTCCCAGTTTGCAGCCTTAGTGGTACATAGCAGTTGGCCAAGTTCCTCTTCATTTTCTGTTATAGGCACCTCACTTAATCTCCTGGGTTAGAACTCAAAAGTCAATATATCTTAAAAATAGATTTTCTGAGCTACCATTTATGAATTTGAGAAAAGTAAGAGAAACCTGTTGCTAGAGAGGAACTCTATATCTGGGGTGAGGAACTGCTGACTGAAATGCTGGTTCTGGTCTAAGTGCCTGCATCTGTCTGATTTCAGCAGTGTACTTAATGTTTGAAATCCTTTATTTATTAAAAGGGAGTTAATACTTGATACTTGTTTTGTTTATTTGAAAAGAAACTGTAATTAAGCAAGTGGTGATTGCAATCTAAACACTCTTATGAATGCATAAAGTTGTTTGCCAACTTTGTAGGGAGGGAAATCAAAAATGAGAGTTGATATATTTTCTGGTTTGCTTTGGCAACTTGCTTATTGTAAAATTTGGATACAATACAGAAAAAATTTCATCGCCCTTTTAACTCCTGTTTTTATTTTTCCCTTCCTCTAGGAAAAGCTCCAGGACAGCCAATTAACATTGTATATGTTCCATCTCATCTCTTCCACATGCTTTTTGAGCTCTTTAAGGTATGTCAGTATAAACTCTTTTCTTCCCTTAGTAATCTGAGCTGGAGCATCAATACTTAAAACCTCTAGCTAGATCAGAATGAAGTAATAAAGCTTAGCATAGGACAGTGAGATCTCAAAGGTTTTCTTATTTGGGGAAATAGTCTTGGCAGTACGATTGCAGTTTGTAAGAGAACATTTGAACCCTTTTATGTGATGGTAAATGGGACAGGGTAAGTGAAAGAGAGTGTGAAAGTGGGACGTGGGATTGTGACCACCACTAGCCTTCTGCTTTTATAGATTACATCTGTAGTGTAGGTTTGCCCTGATGCCTTTTCTGTAGAGTGGCCAATACATCTAGAAGTTGTGAATGGGACTGAACTTGAATGCTGCCAACATGGGGTGCGGAAATCTGGCAGCCTCTAGCAACTGCTGAACTTTGCTCTTCTCTGGAAACCTGTTGACTTTAAGGCAAGAACAGTAATCTTTCACACGTAGAAGAGTCTTGGCTATGCTTAGACACTTTTAGGTGTGAGACCTCCTCTGCTCCTGTTATGGTAAAATGCTAAATGTCTGATAGGAATAGAGGGTAACTGCTCAGCCTCTACATAACAGGGTTATAGTTTGAAGTGCATGGATTCAACAATCTCTGGTAATGGTAACACTCTTTTCCACAGAATTCAATGAGGGCAACTGTTGAATTCCAAGAAAACAGTCCAACCCTTTCTCCAATTGAAGTGACAGTTGTTCTAGGAAAAGAAGACTTGGCAATCAAGGTATTTTGTTGGCCTACTACAATATGGACTTAATGTTGTCTTTATGGTTACATATGCTGCAGCAAATTCTATTAAAAGATCTTCTGGCCCCTGGCAACAGATTAAAGATACTATGAGCATATGAGCATTCTGTTAGCCTCCACGTGGCACAGTTATCTAACTATAAAATAATATGCTGCAAAACAAATGTTTGCATTTATGACCGTTGGAAAGGTGTGTTCAAATAACAGCATTTTAAATACCATTCTTGATGTTAACCATGATTGATGTTAACTTCTTTCTCTCTTAAATCAGATCTCAGACAGAGGAGGTGGTGTTCCAGTAAGGAAAATTGAGCAGCTGTTTAGCTACATGTATTCCACAGCACCAAGGCCCGATATGGATGATGCTCGAAATACTCCTTTTGTAAGATATTTTCAATACTCATTTTGGTAATAAGGTTGCTGTAAGTGTTGGACAGATTAGTGGGTTAATAATGAAACGCTATGTCCACCCCGCTGCTTTGTGGGGTATGCAAAGATTATTGAGCCTCATAAGTATTAATTAACACTTACTGAAAAATAATTTTAATATCTAGCTTAATGGACAGAATTATGCTTTTAAAGGTGTAAACAAAGAAGAACATTACAGCCTGAATCTAACCTCCTCCTCCTTTTTTTTTTTTCCTTGCATCCCAATGACACTAATTTACTTGGTCTTCACTTCACATTCAATTCTCAAATTTATTGTAAATTATACTGTCTTTTTGGAGACAAGCACGACTGGAACAGGCTTTTAGACTAATATTTATCTCCCAGTAGCAAGCTCCTTTTACTCATCAAGCTGTACTATCAAAAACAGAGGAGGGAAAATACAGAAATGTACTGTGTAAAAGTGGGACATATATTTAAACTCTTCCTCTTCCGTGAAGATTTATTTTCTTGTGGGTTTGGTTTTTTTAATGGTCAGTTTCAGTATTCTGTATGAGACTTATTAGAGATTTATGTTTGCTTTTAAGAGGAGGAAGTGCAAAGGACTTCTAGCAGTTTAAAATCTCTGAAGGCTTTGCAGCTATTTAATTTTAAGCTGTAAGAGACAGTAAAAAGATAATTAATTTTATTTTATACTTTATTTTCAGGCTGGTTTTGGGTATGGCTTGCCAATTTCACGTCTGTATGCTAAATACTTTCAAGGAGATCTAAATCTCTACTCCATATGTGGTTATGGAACAGAGGCTATTATCTACTTGAAGGTATGTATTTTGATTTAGTTAAATAACAGATACCTACCATTAATGCAGTGAGGTAACTACTCAGTATCATTTTAAGGTAAACAAATTCTCTGCTCGTGAGTAGCTCTTGTTTTTTTCTAAAGAAATACCAGTAACTGGTAGGTAGAATTAAAAAGGTCACTTGGCTTTAAGGAGACTACTTGAAAAACTACTAGTGAGAGTCATGTTAGTTTTCATCTTGTGTTAAGATGTTCTATACTTGTTCATAGAATACAAAGTACTGGAAGAGAATGAAGTCAGAGTGTGAGCTACAGATCTGATTTCTTTACTCTGTGTCAACCAGAAAGTTTGCATAAACTAAATCTTTGAACTGGTGCTGTTCAGCAGTTGCCATATAGCCCATATATGGGATCCAGATATCAGTAATCTTGAACACCAAGCGTATAACATGCACTACTCTTTTTATAAGTAACCTGCAAATAGGACTACATGTTCTTTTCTACTCTCTGTGCTTACTCACAGGAAAAACTTTCTTTGAATTTCTTCCAATAAACTGAAAGCATAGTTCTGAACACACTGAGGCACAACCAGAGCGGTAGTACAAGAGGAAAAGACAGTTCAGCTATATATATTTATATATCTAATATTTCTATTTAGCAATTTCCCAGTAGGATAGGAATTTTTTTGTTATTTGCAAAATATGGAAGTAGGGAAAGAACATATTTTAAAGCTTCTCTAGAATTTTGTAAATCAAAGTTCTCTTCTGTGTATTCCTGGGCTATCTTGCAAACATGTTAAGGGGTAATGGTTAAGGCCTATAAAAATGCATAAATAGGATTCCATGTTACTACATTTGTCCCACTAAATTATCCAAAACAAGCACAGTTACTGAAAGACATAAACTACCACATTTATTGTAGAAATATTTCTGTAAATAACTGTTTTGTAGTGTCATTGGCTTAACACTTTAAGCATACTGCATGAATTTTTACAAAGTGGCATTACTGAGAGGTGGAAACCAAGTAACTTCTTCCTTCTTGACTTTAGGCCTTATCAACAGACTCAATAGAAAAACTCCCAGTTTTTAATAAATCAGCTTCCAAGCATTACCAAGCTACCTCAGAGGCAGATGACTGGTGTGTCCCCAGCAAAGACCCAAAGAATGTATCAAAACAGAGTGCAGCTTTCTGAAGAGAAGTTGGTATCCAGGCGCCCAAGGGGATCAAGCTGGCTTCTCAAAAAGAGCAGCGTTTGGAAGTATTCATCTACCTCCAAACAAGCAAGTTTCAGGACTGACAGAGAAGAAAGAAGATAAGGATGTTATCACCTAGGTTGTGTGCACCGACTGTGAAATCTTGCTGTGGACTTCAGAATAAGGAAAATAGCAGCACATATATCTTTAAAGATCTGTGTGTAGAGGAAAATCAGACTGTTTTTTTTCTTATGATCAAAGACTTGGTGTTGTAGAGGTGTGCAATTTTTAAGTCCTGTTTAATGCTTGAATTCTGAACACTGATAAACATAAGTTGTGCTGATGCATATTTTTCTTCTAGAATAGTTATCAGCAGTTTATCTTATTACAGAACTTCTCAGGTAGGGAGATAACACCTGTACTTTAAAGGTATAATGATAATATTTGGAAAAGATGTACCTAATATGACAGTCTTGTAGCATTCAAATACAGCCTGACTGGAAAGGACAGAGTCCTGGAAAGTAGGGAGAAAGTGTTTTCCATATATAAGGAAGTCCCATTTAAAAAAAAAGTATTCTATTAATTATTCTTATGTGATGCCTTGCTTTGTGAGTTACTTTGTTAGATTTTTTTTTTATATTAAGCTGTTCATAGAAAACCAACCAAGTAAGGCTTCTATGCATAAGGTAATTAAGAAGAAAGTCAGGATATTTTAGAAAGGTACTGGAAAGAAACAGAAAGCTACTTGGTTATACCAGCTCTAAGGTTAGGGTGCATCTAGCCTACATCCCTGTAGTCTGGAGAGCATGTGCCAAGTCAGATAGGATTTTCCAAGAACTGAAGTCAGACGTACAGGTTGAACAGAAAGGTTTTGTGGTCTGTATTGTGTAAGCATGTTGTGGGAAACAGCACGTGTAAAACACGGCTTTGTGTTTTCATTTTGTTGTGCTATTAGAAGATCGGTGGCTCAGTACTCTAAACTGAAATCTGCCAATTGTCTTTGTCAAATTTGTATTGGACCACACTAGCTCAGAGAGGTACATGGGGAATCTATACCCTGAAAGCTGTGATGAGCACTGAAGGTCTGTTTGAAAAGTTTTCAGGAGTGGTGGTGTAGAAACTCTAAATTTATTCTTAGAATTCTTCATTGCAATGGAAAGGGCTTAGGAAATGATGTTTCAAAATGCAAGCAGGACTGAAAACTATAGAATAGCTCTTATGAACAGCAAAATAGAAGGAATTCCCAGAAGAACAGTGCCAGTGGGAGAGGGTTGTTGGGAAGGTATTCTGTTCTCAGTAAGATTCTTCCTAGCACATCTTTGTGCATTTTCAGTTTTGTAAGCAAAGTAAACTTAACAGCAGGTGTTAAGCTATTGCCAAGATGGCCAGTCTAAAGTTCATCAGGGCTGTATAATATTACTTGAACTTTTTTTACTAATTAGCATATTATCTCAGGTATATGTGATCCTTTGCAAGAAGTTTTAAGTACAGTAAAGCATCTTGCTCAGTTGTATGACAGTTTTCTATAACAGATTTGTATTATTTTGAAAGAAGGCTGCTCCATACTCTACTGTGATTCTAAAATGTTTTTAATAGGAATGAGAGAAAAATGGAACTGGATTTGTTTTCTAGAAGTCCTGTTGGGATGGATTTTTCAATCAAAAATAAAATAGTGTTCTGATATGCTTCATTTCTTTCAAAAACTAAATTTATATGTATTGGTGATAACTACTGAGCGTTATGACTTTAGTACTGCATCTAGGCTGTCTTCATCCTGGTGAATAAGCTACAGTCACCAAAGGTCACCAGGTCATGTATCTGAGCTCAGCTCAGTGAATGAAATTGTTTGTAAAAAGGAAATATTTTTGTCTAGAATATGCAGGTGTGAAAAAGCTGTCTTCACTGCTATAATATATTTGAGTATTTGTTGATTTTTGTATGGAATACAAGGTCACAAACACATATCTAGGTATTTACTGTTGTCAAGTAATCACAATTTATAGCTTTCTGTCTGCATCCAGGCATTGAATATGACCTGTAACACAGCTGCAGCTGCTCCAGGTAGGAGCTGTAATTTCTGTTTCAAAGCAGCTGAGGTACATGGGTGCTGCAGAAATGTCTAATTTTTTTTGCAGAGTGAAGCTGCAGAACACATGATGCAGACAAAGGTGTGTATAGCACTTAAGGAACCCATGTGGAATCTTTGCAGTATTACAAATTAGGTCTATCTACCTAGATAATAGAGCACCTTTTCCAGCGTTCACTGAATTTTTATTCTGAAAGTAGAGCTCTAGTTTTAAAGTCTTTTACCTGGACATAGATGTTGACATAATTTTATAATAAAATCTTTTCAATCAATGGTTGTCTAGAATCTTTATTTTCTAAGAAGACTAGTGCAACAAGCATTTCTCAGATCATAGTGCAGCCTGGGGGGGACCCAGACAAGGCCCTTTTTGAAGTCTTATAAAATTGAGTTGAGCAAAACAACTGTATCAGATACAACAGAGGAGAGAAAACTCTGAAACTGATCTGCTTATGCTTAATATTTCATCTGTTGAGACGTTACATTGTGCCTAAACCTAGTGCATTACCTTATGCATCATCTTACTCTTTTTGATTAGGACAATATCCGTCTTCAGAGATGAGAACTGAGAATCCTTCATCACTGCATGTTCTACACTTTTATGTTTTGTTCAGCTTTAAAGAATATGAAAATTTACCGCTAGTTTTAGTTTTATATAAAAAAGGCATCCATCATTGAGTCTATATTTAACAAATAAGTTTTTCCACAGACTAAATGGAAGCCTGTCTTTCAGTTCTGAAGCAATAGGACAGCTGACTCTTAATAGCTGGTGTGTAAGAAAATGGTAGTGACCAGATGGATCAGATTGTGCTATGATAGAACAGTCCTCTACAACTGGTACTTTAGCAGACTTGTGTTGGCCTGGGACCATCCTGCATCTTCTTAGTTTTAAGATAGAGTAACTGTAAAAAATGCATGTATACTTTACCTGAAAGAGGAGAGGTGAAAACCAGCCTGACTCATAGGTGCCTGGCAGTAAGCCTACAAGTGACAGCCTTGTGTGCTGAGTTTGCCCTTCTTATAAAAGTGGATTTTACCTGAAGGTTTTTCTAACTGTAATGCCAGGGAAGCAGATCAGATGGTGTATACTTTTCTCATTTCCAGAAATGTACCACTCTGACATATATCAGTATGCCAGGTGTGCTGGGAGAAACAACCCAGAACTAAAGTACACCAGGAACTTCAATAAACTACTATGGAAAACAAAAGGAAACCAACCACAAAAATACCCATTGTGTTTTCACTGTCCTGCAATCTCTAGAGGCAGGACTAGTACATTTCCCCTCAGGTTTTTCCAAGCAGAAGTACATATACATGCACTCTATACCTTGCCCATGGCAGACTCGGGAGCTGGGATGCTGCAGTGCAGCAGGATTTACTCAAGCTGCTGTGCAGCTCCATGTTGAAAACGTGGCCGCAGCAGGCTCAGGTCTTTCCCCAGCTCGCTGTGCACAGGCTATACGTCCCAGCCAAGCTCCTGCAGTCCAGAAATGTGTGGGGTTTTTTTTCTTTTTCCCACACTAACCCAGCGAGTAACAGAGGCCACATGCCAGCTTCTGGTTCAGCAAAGTGATGCGGGGCCTCGGTATCTGCTGCCTCATCAGGGGGTCACTGACATGAGCGGGTTTACCCACGGCTGAACAGTTTTGGTTTCACAGGAGGTAAGCAGATGTTGCACTTTTGCCCTTTGCCCCCTGATCAGGACCTTACACAGTCAGGTTCCTGATGTCAACAGAAACCACGCCAAAGCACCCTGTGTTCAATCTTCCAGATCATTAGATAAAAAGTGTACACTGATTGTGTGACTGGTGCCTTGGGCACACATACAGATTAATCTCCCTGAAGTCTTGATACACAGTTGTTTATTATCATCTTTTTCCTATCACTTAACCAAGTTTTTAAATCCACTAGACTTTGCCCTTAGCAGGCAATTATGTCCTTCCCGAAGCATTATTACAAAACAAGCTTTGCTACCTTTGATAAGAAACACTACTGGACTGGAAAAATAGATTTTTTTCCCCACTTTATGGTAGCAATGATGACTTAAAAGGATCAGGGACAACACCCAAGAATTTTCTGCCCTTAAATTCTTGAGCAGTTTTGGCAAATGGGAGGTAGAACTTGGTAGTTTACAATCCCTTGGCTCAGCTAATTTTTGGAGGTGGGGATGGTGAAGAGGAAGGGGGACACTTCTAGGTTAACATCTTTGGGTATGTATTTCCCAAAAACTGATAACATAATTTGAGATGCCTATGTCCTGATCCTGTGTTACAGGCCCTAAGGTGGCTTTGCATGTCTGTGCTTGCATGTACATTCAAGACAGAATGACTGACTCAGTACCTAGCCGAATGCTGCTCCTCCTCACAGTCAGCAAAGAGATAAAAAAGGACACGCTGGTAGATAGCTTCAGTCAGTCCTGCTTCTCTCCATGCATCTCAAAGGGAGGAAAGGGCAGAAATACCCCATGGGCAGTCTTAATTCTTCCTCGCAGTCTTGAATGTCAGTTGGCACAGCAAGAGGCTGGAATACAGTCCTGGGTTTTCAGAACAGCCTGAGGCCTCTCAATAATGTAAGATTTTTATACAAGCAGAAAAATATGTAGGGGGTATCCGGAGCTGCTCCTCACAAACTCTCCTCAATATTACTTCTGCAGCTATGAAAGAAAATCAAAACAGAGTGTGACAAATGGGCCCATGTAGAATTAGCACAGATTTCCCTGTGTCACTCTCTTGCTTTGCAGTTCCTAGCAGGAAGAGGCAAGAAAAGAAAGGACCTATCTGACTCCCTGCTGTGTGAGGGGGACAGCCTCGAAGAATGAGCCTCATGCTGCCCTCCTGATGTCATGCCCATTTGAAAACCCAGACAAAACAGCGATGTAGGAAATACAGCAAGAGGAGTTACCACCAATCCCACTATTTGAGGCTTCAGAGCATCCTCCTGGAAGGTGACAGAGAGTTTCTAGTTTAGGACAGGCAAACTTCAGCTTACGTTAATCCAGATATGCCCAGTCTGCAAGGCTCAAATAAGAAAATCAAGTTAAAAAAAAAAGAAATAATTGTTTTCATTGCTCTTTATAGATTGGGCTTTCTGTACTTTGTCACAGTAGTGGACTGGGCCTGAAAACCAAGAACCTCGGCATGGGATTCGGCACATCAAGTATGACACCTTATCATGATACTGTGTACAGGTCTCAATGTGTGTGCTGAGGTGTGAGTTGGGTATCTAAGCTCCCTATGAACACTGTCAGTATATCCAGAGGACCCCAGAAAGTATCAGCTTCTTCTGAAGCAAACACCTACTTCTGGTGTCTGAATAGTGATCCTGTCTCAAATGGCAGAATTCCACAGACTGTGATGGGACCCTAGACACCTGAGGCACATGTAGGCACCTGTGTTCAGATGGTGTCAGATATGAGCTGACTCCCAGCTAATTCAGTTACCTAAAAATAGATACCTGGTGCGATATGAAGAAGCCTGAAGTACTCTGCCTGTCTCTCATCTGTCACTGTGGAAGACCAGAAATCTTTCACAGGTCCTTTGTCATTCCTGCCAGTCCCATGCAAATACATTTTATGGACACTCCTGGCTTTCTAAAATATCAGTGAAAGTTTATGTTTAGGTAAATGACTCAAGTTCCCCTACTAGTTTTTTGTGTTTGTGGGAGACTGGAAATACAGAGCTCAAAATGGCATCACTGCTGTCTCATTGCTGGCCAGGGTGGATAGATAATGGAAAATCCCAGACAATATTTATCCTGCAGCAAAAGCCAGTGGGATCATTGCAGATGAACTGGTTGCTGGCAGAAACTATGTCAGCCTGGAGCTGCCTCTGTGCAGCTTGTCATTACTGGCATTGCTGATCTGTCTGGGTTTGGAGCTGGTCCTAGTGCCTAGTGTCACATGACCATAGGAGACAGCATGAGGCTCATCACGCTGCAGTCCACAGGGCAGTGGTGCCGCTGGAGAGTTCTGAGCCATGCTTACTACTCCTGGGACATCCAAATACCAATTACTTGGTGGAACTTTTACAGAAAATTAGGAGCTAACTGTAACTGATGCTGATTGTTAAATACCACGAGGCATACTGGGAAATCAGATGCATTGAAAGCTCTTTTTTCAGTGTTTTTCTCTTCCTAGCAGCTTCACTGCCCACAACACTCCTGGTTGATTTTTAACCAGTTAACTGGGCAACAGGGTGGAATACCTACCAGAGTTACTTGTTCTCTCCTCCAATCACTGTGGCATGCAGCATTGTTAGTAAATGTGCATTGCAAAGGGTATTGATGACCCAAAGTCAAGGCTGTGCTTACAAAGGGTATTACTCATGGAATTCAACCTTCACGCAGGGGTGGATCAGCTGGTTTGGACCACTCTTGGTATTACCAGGTACGTGTCATTGCTTCACAGACCACAGGAAGCTGTTTGCTCAGGCATAAAACTATGTCTGTGTTGACACAAAAGCACTTCTTTCTGCTTAGTTAGGACCTGTTATAAAACCTTCTGACCTCAATGGACAACTTTCCCTTACTTCTAATCAGCTTTGCCTCAGGTTTTACATAAACGCACAGTGAAGAAGCTTCATTTCCAAGCTCTGACCAGGGACATTCTTAAATTTTCACTATTCATGTTATTTGTGTAGATGCCCAGAAGTCTTCTGCTGGTCCAAATCCCTGCCTGTGCTTTGCCTCCATGGCCTTGCCCTACTGTTCCTCTCTTCTTCCTACTCCTGCTGCTGATGCCGGGCTCTGCATCCTCTGAGCCTATCTTCTGTAGCTGAAGGATGGGAACTGTGCTTCAGAGGCGTGTCACACTTCCAAAAGCTTTTGGTGATTTTTTGAGTTCACTGGATGATCAGTTCCTTGAGAAAAAAAAAAATTGTAACACCTTTCACATGTTTCCAGGCTTCTGTCTTTTGAATGACAACATCCATGTGAGAACAGCTGGAACAATGGCAAAACTATTCAGTGGAGTGCCATAAATTGGCGCAGGCATACCTTGGAAATTATATTACAGAGATTTGTATTCATAGCTGCCCAAAAGAGATGTTTTCATCCTTCTCCAATGAATTGTCCTTGCCTTCTCCTTTGCTCCGCAGCAGAATGATATTCCTCACCTGTGAGTATTGATGTTAAGGGAGAGAATGTGTCTTTCCTTTAAATCTGCACTATAGCAGTCAAACAGAACAGAGAAGAACTGCAGGTCCTCCCAGTTCTTAGGAATGAATACATCCACTGCCTCGGGATATGAGAGTTTTGGGGTAGAAGGTCTATTCTCAGCAGCATGCTGTTTCAGAAGGGGGCTGTTTCATTTCATAAGAACAGAAGAAGATTGCAGCAAAGCTGTTGACAATGAAAGGGTAAAATAAATGTTTTTAAGCATTTCTTTAAAGTATGTTAACACTGGAAGGTTTGGGGTTTTAAAATAATGTAAGCATTTCTAGGCGAATAATAGTATATTGGTGTAAATTGTGTTAAGATTTCACTTATAGAAGGGGTTTTTTGTTGATATAATAGATTCAGAAGCAATTAATCAGTTGTTCTTAAATAGAATATGGATATGGAATACAAAATATAGGTGATGAATCAATGGATTTTCTATAAATATGTCTGACAACTGCTGATATAATTCACTGTTCTTTTCTGTAACTTGTTTCTAATATATGCTAACATTTTCAATCAATAAAAGAGTATAATATAATGTGTAATCAACACACTAACCAATGTAAATGACAGATACTAGAGTAGTAATAATTCATCTTTAAACCTCACACGGTGTCCACTGAAATTTGTGACATGCTTCCTGTTGACACCTGTGAATTGTGGGCAAAGCCAAAATGGTTTGAGCTGCTGATCTGTAGAAGAGACACATACACCCCTGAAGGTCTCTAGGAGTCAGCAAGCAAACTAATTTTACCTACTTCAGAGTGCAAGACCAGACAGGAGACCGGCCTCATTGTATTACCTCCCATTGTATTAGCTCCATGGCACATGTTGTACTGGAGGAATTTATCAAGTGCCATACATAGAGGAGGAAGAGAATTATGTGAAATATATTTAGACCTTCAAGATACGTTGAACAAGAAACACGTGTATGCACATATGGCCAATTTAAATGCACTGAAATGGCTGACAGCTCTTGCTTCAGCTCATCCCCCTTATCTGATGCAGTAGAGCCTCTGGAAACTCATTGGAAAACCTTGAGCCCCAAACAGCCCAGATCAGAGGGAGGTCAGCTCTCACCCTTTCTGTTCAAGCCAGGTGAGACCAAAAACCTAGGTCCATGCTGGGGAAGTCTAGGTGCCATTGTCTCCGAGGTAAAAGTGTGACCCTCTTCTGCAAAGTGGGTAGTTTGTCCTTGTGTCCCTGGCCACCTAGAGCCCACATGGAATAAAGGGGTTTTGCCCGTGTCTGGAGACAGGACAGGACTCTATAATAGCACACCACAGTGACTAGCCACAGCTTGTGCTCATTTCACACAGCTGAGGCTTTTTTTAAAAAAAAGGATTAAGAGTGTCCAAACCCCAAACAATGTGAGGGCCTGCTTCAGTATGGCTGGAAGATTATTCCAGCTGTTTCAGGCTGGAAGCCTGAAAAAGCAAAGCTTGCCTCCCATAGTCAGTGGAGCTCCAGACACTTGGACATGAGCAGCTTGGTTTAAGCAGAGGGCAGACTGGCAGCTAATGCTAGATAAAAGGACACAAAACAGCACTGTAAATAAGAAGGGAACAATTATAAACCTTAAAAATACCCTTCAGGAAATGCATAGCTGCTGTTCAGTTGCTAGCTGCTGGATCTTTTGTTCTGCTTACAGCTTTCCATCCATTTATTTTCCCTTTCTTTTTATAAGGACAAACACTGAGTATATAGCGCAGCCTGCTTCAGCCAGGACTGGAGGCCACGGGAAGCAGTGGTGCCTCTGGGCGTTGTTCTGGCAGCCTCCTGAGCCAGAAGCAGGGACAGTTTGTTCTCTGCTGGCTGCACCGGGAGCTTAAAAACATGTTTATGTCGAGTCAGCAAGAGCCGCCCAGGCTGGTCACGCCACTGCTCTCCCTCCTTTTCCAGGCTGCTGGAAGGAGCTGCATCAAAGTCCAAGCCCATATTTGTTCCAGGTGCTGCCTGCAGTTTGCTCCTGCCTGCCTGAAGCCACTTCCCTACCATCTCACCAGTGCACCCAGGTCATCTGAAACTGAAGGGCAGCCAGGGCTGCCTCTCTGCCCCTCTCCCTGCCCCATGTCAGAAATGGCAGCTCTCCCTGTGCTCAGGCTGGTGCCAGCAACCAGGCAGAACTCAGTGCCATTTGATATCAAACCCTCTCACACTCGCAGCATGGCCAGGCAACAGCGGATAGTGTGCCCCAGTCAGCTGATAAAGGAGTCCTCCTTCTTGATCTTCTACAGGCAGGATGCAATCCCTGTCAAAGCTTAAGGGGACACCAAGTGTGTAACTCAGGTACGTCTGAAAAGCACGGAGGTGCTGTGTCAGGTGACCCGCAAGAGGGGACTGTGATGGCCACAGCACAACATGTCAGGTACCAGTGGAGCTTCAAACAGCTGGAAAGAAAAGTAGGAGAGAACTGGGTTACAGAGACCTCTGTGATCCAGCTCTCTGCAGCTGAGTCAGGGTCTCTTGGATGCCTCCATCCAAGCTTGCTAAAGCCACACATCTGCCTGGGCTAGGGTTGTATATGCATCTGTTTATTTGCCCATTATTAAGGTTCTCCCGAGAGTCCTCAGCTGCCCCTGAGGGCAAGTGCAGGAGAAAATGCTTGGGTTTGCCTTGAACTTGCAGTCACTGCAGTAGGAATCTACTCTCCACAGAGCATCTGCAGCCCATGCTGGTGGCTTATGAATCCTTTGTGCCAGGAACAGGCCTTTGAGTGTGCCTGAGGGGGAAGGGCATACAGGAACACTGACTGTGACCAAGTGGAGTCCTGTGGTATAATAACATTCAAGTATCACAAGTCACAGTTCACAGCCCTCAAAGTGCTGATTCTCATTTTTAAGTAAACAATGTTTAATTGTCTTGTTTTACATTTAATTTCTTTTATTCTTTTTCTAATTTGCTGTAGAACTTCACCTTCGAATGTGCATGGCAACTCTCTCAGGTTTATTGAGACACTCGAAAGACCCTCAGTGAAGGGAAGGTCAGGACTGTGGGAGAAATGGACCCAGATGACAAACTGAAGTCCAAATTTCCAGCAAGGTATCATTCTGAGCTGCTGGCACCACAAGGTATGGTCACCATGGACACAGGCTGACAGAGAGCCCTTGAGTTCAGGACAGCTGCATACCTTTTCCCCAGAAGTAAACTTGGAAACAGCAGGATAGACTCACAAAAGGGTTAGCTCAGCCTTTGGGATGTAGGTGTAATTCAGTGGACTTTGCTGTCACTGGGTCTTTAGGGACAGGTTTTCTCTGCATGAATGTTAAAATATTACTTTTTGCCCTGAAATGGCTTTGCTCTGACTGCAGTGATGTCTCTTTGCCAGTGCTTTCCAGAATGCTGTGTGCTTGTAGCCAGCTTAGGCACTACCCTGTCCTGCAGCAATATCTGTGTTTTCATACTGTGTGAACCAATGGCCATATATTTATAAGGCACACAGTTCTGTCCGCTCTTTTATAGTGCATTGTTTTAGACTTTCCGTGTGTATTCCTGCTCTTTTGTTCCTGCACCTTCTTCCTCAGACCTTAGCAGTGATATATTCTTAGTCTCTAACCAATTAGTGATTTTTGTAGGGTTATTAGAAATAGTTAAAGATCCCTATTCTCAACCAGAATTGTCTGGATTCAAACCCCTTCCTTCCCACAAATAACCAGCAAGCTTACAGCTATACTGAGGCAGTGCAACTCCACATGTACAGTCACTATTGGCATAAAATAACTCAGTGCCTAATACAGTATCAACAGCCTGAGCAGCCACACCGACCACACTGTTATGAAGCTAAAGCACGGTGTGATTCTGGCACTAGGCAAAAGGCCGATACCAGCATTGCTATTCAGCGCCAGCTTGAAGGAACAGAACTGAACGGTTCATCAGTGGTGTAAAAATCATCACATGCCCTGATGTCCTCATTTCGAATGCCTTAATTGTAATTTAGCAGCACTCCATAGGGTGCCTGTGCAAGGTAAAGGTCAACACACAGCTGCCACACGCTAAGAAAATGTTAACTGTGTATTAAAATCAAACAGGTCATTGGAATGCATGATATTCATCATCTCTTTCCACTTTGTGTCTTAGGAAGCTTGAGATGCATTTGCAGAAATAGTAAGAAACAAATTTCTGAGCAGCCAACTGATTTCATCTGACAGTTGCTGTATATAGCAATCTTTTCTGACCCATTTGTCTGCTGTACCAGAGGTCCCTGCCGTTCTACAAATAGAGCCTGTGGTGGATCTTTTCACTACTTTAATATAATTCTTGGAGAGGTTAAGGTGTCAGACACTTGCTAGGCTTTGGCATCTCTGCTAATAGCATGTTCTGCACTATCATTTAGTAGAAGTGCAAACCCTAGGGATTACAGGGAAATTCTACTGCCATATCCTGAAAGTAAATGGAAATATTGCTGCATCTGACCCATCTGTATCTTGTAGTGTTTCAGAAAAGCAACAGCAGCCCTTCAAGAGCCCTGCAAACCTTCCAGCACCTTGAAAACCTGTCATGCCTCTTTGGCTTCTCAGAGTTTAATAAAGGTACATAATAGCATAGGCCACCCCAAACTGTTTCAATCTTCCTTTCAATCTTGAAGACTGAACTCTTGTATGTTTAATTTAAAGGTATTTGTCCCATGAGCAAAATCTGCTGCCAGAAGCATTAGTGTGCTTTCAAAGGACGTTCCTCAAATACGAATGAGCTGAGTCCCTGTGAACATTTTAATAGATCCAGCAGTGCTGGAAGCTAAAAGTAAAGCTGCCACCTTTCATGTCTGACCAGAACTTTGCCCCTGCTGCTTAATATTTTTGTTCCTCGCATTTTACAAAAATAGTCAGTCTTGCTCAGCCTGGGAGATTTGTATAAATTCATGTTCACAACAGTTAACTTGATTCTGTCAAAACTGGTGTATATGCTGTAAGATATTGCCCCATGGAAAGATAGGAGATGCTTTTCCAAGATGGTAAGTGTCTGTGAATAAGTAAAATTTCATTGATGCCAAAACACTTACGGGAACTTATTTGTTTCAGCTTGATTTGTGTTGAAAACTCCAATTGAAACCAGGTCAAAGATTTTGACTGGGATCTCTGCAGGTCTCCTCACACCTGCCAACATGTGCACAGACCCATGGAGAGCTGCCAGAATCAAAATAGGTATTTCAACACCATTCTGCTTTCATGTAGTCGCGAGGTTTGGTCCAAATCCTTACAAGATGATGCAGACAGCCTCATCATCCTCCACAGACCCCTAGTGACAATGCCATATAACAGCATGAAAAGGGACACAGACAACCCAACCCCTTTCTCTGCTGGCTTTGCAAATGCTAAGGACAGAAAGACATGAAGTCCTGGCTGCCTGTGCCAGGTGACCTAATGCCCTATATTTTGCTTTGGGCTATGAACCTTTTCCTCTTTATAAGGCAAACTCATATTCATGCAGTCCATTATGAGAAAAGCAAGGGATGTGGAAGCAGCATCCCCTTGTGCTGAAGGTCCTGAGGCTGAGTATTGATACCATTCAGCCATTCTGATCAGGAAGCTTGTTTTTGGAGTAGAGATGGGTGACACTGATTTTTAAGTACCAGTAATGAACATATCGACAAAACTGGTATCATGTTCTAGGACCACTCTGTATGCGGAACAGTTGTTGATACTTATCCAAAGCCCCCTTTCTGGAGAGAAGACCTACTTAGCACATCTTTCAGCCTTGTGCAACCTTCTGGTCTTAATTCCACTGCCAACAGCAGCATTGGGAAACTAGACTGTCTCAAGGACAAATAGTGAAAGTTTTAAAAATGTTGGCTGAAGGCTGAGCGGGAACTGGTCAACATTTGCTGCTTCCTCTTCCAATGTCCTGAGATGACACTCTGCAGGCTCTGGATCCTCTTCTTGTTGGCAGGACAGGCAGCAATGTTGGAGAGCTAAATCAGCCAACCTCTTTTGGACTCAATGTCCCAGTATCTACTCTAAGTATGAATAGCCATTTAAAGCTTTTGCAGGGAAATACAGTCCTGAATGCTGTTAGACTTCAGTTTCACTTAGGGACTCTCCACAGAAAAATTATTGGAGTTTTGAGTCAACCCGAATCCAATAGGGCATCAGGAACTAAGTTTAAAATTATTGCAAGAGCACTTTACAAAGAGGATGTCCATATTTCCATGAGCAGTTGAGTTATGGTTCTGCACTGGCCCACAAACACACGCAGAGTGTCCCTACAGTCATAGAAGGGGTAACTTTTTTTGTCCGCAATGCATGTGGGTTGAGAGCACCTCCCAAAAAAGCATGAGAACCAAACCCTAGAGTCTGAATGTTATCCACCGAGAAGTCATTAAGGGAGCTGTGGGAAAGAGCTGCCAATAGGAAAGTGTAGTTCATTCTTTGTGCCCATCTGTGCTTTAAATATTCTAATAGGCTGTGGAATGCAGTGGAAATGTTTCAAACATGGCTACATCTCTACTGGGAAGCCCAATGGCAAAAAGCAATCTTCTCATTTCACAGAAGATACCAAAAAACCCTGAAAACATTTTTCTGTCCTTTTAGGTCATGACTATGCTCGAACATGTGGTGTAGAGGTTTCTCATTATTTCCATGTGCAACCATCCAGTCTGATGCAGCTTTGAAAATATAAAAGCATGATCAGGAATTATATGGCAGTATGAAATTTCAAGACATCTCCACTAAGTCATAATAATAAGACTGTGCATCCCATGAATTTAATAAAAGATGATCTTAATATCAAGTATTCCCACTCCTCTCATGAGCTACTCCATCCGGTGTGTAGGAATAGAATACAGCAATTGAGGGGAAAAAAAACGCTAAAAATACTAACAAATACTAAGGTTTGCTTACTCTTGGTCTTCCTAACTTCAACAACAGAAGCAATTAAAGTGCATCAATCAGGACATTTTTTTCTGTGACTGGGATATTCTCTAGTGTTTTTAACAGCTTGCAAATTCCTATGACTATAATCAGACTGATCCCACTGTGCTCTCTGTCAGATACCACAATGGCTATAATCTAGCACCTGCTTGGTACAAAGCTTGGAAGTGAGCCTGGGTGCCCACAGAATAAAAATTAAGCATGTTCGCTACAGAAGGGGAGGATCAGAGGGAATTTAGGAACACTAGTGACAGCCTTCTTATTTCCCTCTCAGCAAGAGAGTCCTGGCTAAGACAGGTCAGAAAACAGTGCTATTGTTCTGCCTTAAACATCTCTCTTCCAGAGGCAGAATTTTGCTTTCAGAAGCAGCCAGTGTGGGGACGCATTCCCAACAAAATCATGTATCTCCATCTGTCTCTTCTGGACTGCCCATCTTGCCCCATTGTCAGACTGTTAGAAAGCAACAAATGCTTTCTTACCCTGACCAGTCGGCAAATCCTTTTCCTCATGCCTGGCTTAGATAGATACATCACCTAGAAAAGCAGTGGGTTAAGGTAACCTACCCTTTTTCGTCCTTTCAGATTCACTGGTTTTCCTCAGTGCAGAATTCATTGGATCCCATTGACCTGGAGGTAACTCAAGCAGATTTTTCAATAGACAACCTGCCCCAGATGCTGATCATTCTGCCTAGTAAACTACTGTAGTGGTAAACTACTGTAATGTCTCTGACAGACATGTCTCTGCAGCTGTATGGAAATTGCTCATCAGTTTATTGACGTACAGGGACCTATATTACAGTTTTATCCACATAAGAAAGCATTTACTCATCATCTGTGTTGGCTTTGAAATTCCTTATTGGAATTGGAAACTGCTAAATAGCAATCTTCATTGCTGTCTAGCTAAACATAGGCAGACCCATGAATTGGATGCTCTCCTAACACAGCGTACAAGCTTTAATTAATGAAAACTGAGATGAAAGGAAAGAGAAGCAATTTGTAACACTAAATAATCTCCACGTTTCTTCAAATGCTGTTATTGCCATTTTGTGAGACACGGAGACACTTGAGCAGCTTGGCTGCTCCTGTTTGGCTGGGCCTCTCTTGCAAAGACATAGTGATAGCAATGAGGACTGACAGCTTCACAGTCAGAGGTGCAATGAGAAGTCAGGAGTTACTGGCTTCCAATGGTGGGCACAGCTCCCCTCCGTCTTCACAGAGCCCAGAATTGCCAGGGTCTAAAAAAAGTGAAACAGCCCAGATGGATTGCATCTGACTAAAAAAGGGAAGAAAAATGGAGTTTACCTGTAGGTCAGATCACACACTTGCCCTTGCTGTGGGATACTTGCTGTGTGAACTGTCACTGCCCTGCATTTTATCCTTCTGGACTGGAGAAAGCAACTCAGCCAGAAGTAAAGGAAATCAGTGCTGTCAGGTCCAAAAGCACAGGGTCTTCAGATCAGGGGAGTGGCAGGTCTGTAACAGCCCAGCAAACATATCTTCATCTTCAAAACACCTTTTGGTTAAGGTGGGATTCCTCTCACCTGCACTTAGCTGCCAAAACTGAGGTGCAGAGCATGCTAGCAGGCTTGGTTCATTTTATAGTCAATGAAGAGAAGGATTCATATTCTTCCCAGATCGCATCCAACACCATCCTGAGAGATATAGGGATGGGCATAAGTACAGCTGCGCAGGTTGCAGGGGCAAGTCTTTTCCACCTGATTTCTTGACACCGGGATGTGAATTTATCATCGGTCACAATGACAGTATAAACAGAGATAGCACGTGCTAAAAGCTACCTGGGCTTGAATATCAAAGTACAAAAATTCCAGGGCTGAACAATTCAATCCTGTTCACATACTGTGACTGATAAAGGAAAAATTTCTTACAATTAAAAAGGATACAATTATGACAAAGCTTTATAAGAAACAGACAGGTGTAGTGAACAGTGAACTAACATTGAATTGAGGCTCAATCAACAGGAATATACAGAAACTACTGAAAGCCTGTCTGTGGTCACAATTTAAAGCACTTTGCCCATTTCTTTCTGGGCAAACATTTCTGTGACTCTAATAAATGTCCTATTTTTTGACAGTATCCTTTCTTTTACTCCCAAAAGGGCAGCTGAAGAAGATTATAGTGAAACAGTATCAAAAGTTGTACAGATTGAATCTAATGCTATCTCGCAGGCAGTGTAATAAATACTAAAGGAAGCAGCAGCATCGTTTAAGCTAGGCTAAACAAAGCATGGCAGTATGTGCCCATGTGTGTTTGCAGCAGGGGCCCTTTCCAGCTCTGCCTCCCCAGTGCAAACTGCAGCTGCAGCTGTGATTTCTTGGTGTAGGGAAAGAAAGCAGCTCCAAGGAGAGCTGGTAAATCCCAGCCCAGCTTCAGGCTGGCTTGCAAATGGACACATGCAAAGGGCTGTGTCAGGATTGTGTCTGGAGCTCCGGGACCCTGCACAGGCATATGGATCCGGGAAGGGAGAAACCAGCGTCCGCTCTGTGGCAACTCAGTAGATGATTCCTTCTGGTTCCAGCAGCAAGTACTTCTTTATGGGCAGAGGGATGGAGAGCAAGGGCACTCCCCGATGGCACCTTTCTGACAATATTGCCCGAATCGCACATCTGCATAAATGCATGAGTGACCGTGGGGAATTGCTGCACACGGTGAACAGAGAGTCATAGAAATCCTGGTGCCGCTGTAAAAAAGCCACAAACGTGTTTTAGGGCAATGAGGGTGTTTTTCTTCCTCCCCTTTCCCCTGCCCACACGTAGCCCTTGGCAGAACAAGGTCAAAAGCACAGCCTGCCATCTTGTCGCTTGAAGGCACATCAAGAACCAGGGGCTTCATTTAGCCAAAATGCCTGCACAAAATTCTTATGCTTGCCCCAAATATTTAGTGTTAAGTGAAAGACAATGATGAAATATTTAGGTTTGGTCTGCAGGTTTGATATGCCTTATCCATCATTTTGAGGAGGGGGTTCCTCTGTGGTGTAAGTCTTGGACTGAACAGACCCTGTAGTGTGCCCAGGGTCAGAGCACATGGGTGAGTTAATCCTCTAAACCTCACCACGGGGCAGTGAGGCAGCACAATGCCAGTGGTACCAGTGAGTTCACTGGGGCTGTAAAGAGCAGAGTAGTTTTGGTCTTACTCATCGTCCAGTGGCCTTCTAGAATATATGAAATTGCATCCCCATGAGCAGAAAAGTGCAGATGCTTACAAATAATGTCAAAAAACTCCAAAGCACATGGTAAATACATGTGACTACATGTGACTTGACCTTATTTTGTAATCTTGTTACTTGATAGATCTGGTTACATGTATTTTCAGGTTATGCTTTATGTACAGTAAAGTATGCATTTGGGTCAACAAAAGTTTTTCTTCAATTTCATGATAAGTTCAGCTTTGACAACAAAAATTAAAACCTCAACAAAGAAATAGAGCAACTGTGACCTTTTCTAAATAAGAATGCCCCGAAATTTCAGATTAATATTTTTGTTTGAATAAAAATTTTTACTGTTATTATTATTGTTGTTGCTGCTGTTATTAAGGTGAAAAAAGACCTTTAACTTTTAATTTTGTTTTCACTATAATGATTTTTTTTTTCTGAACAAATCTGACCCCAACAAAATCTCACAGTTTCTCTGGGAATATAACTCTTCTTTATAATACAGATGGAGTTCCCTAAATCTACTGGCAATGTATAGCAGATATTGCTGCATTTCAGCACTGATTTTAAAATTTTGGAAAAGTCCAGTATTAACAAATAAACTAGTTGTAAACTGGAATATTTGGACTATGAGGATTTCTGAATTAAAGGGATAATTATGTAAAAGCATGTAACTTGTCCCACAATTTTGCCTTTTGACACATTTTTTCTTCTTTTAATCACTTATTTTTAATTTAAATTCTCCTTGCATTTTCAGCTAAGCCATCCTGTTCACAGAAACCTGACCCATGCAACAGAACCTAAAGATACATAATCATACCCATGTTATATGGCACTTTTAAAACATTTGCTGACTTAACAATATATATAAATATATACGTTGACAGATCTGAAGAAACACCAATACAGCCAGAATCTTTTCACTTGCTGAATACAGGGACATCTGAGCTTCTGCAGCACCACTGACAGGGGTCCTCCAAAGGGTAATGTTGCAATGAAAATTTCTCAAAAATATGTCTTTTTTTCAGTGAATGATATGCTTTTGTCAAATAAGTGATATTAAATGGGGAAGTCCCAAATCCTCTGAGATGTTCTTCTCTTTCAAAAGTATTATTTCTTTCCTATGTTTGGATATGGGTTATGCAAATAATGAGTTTGCATTTTACTCAATTACAAATCATTGAGAGCTTACCTGAAAGACATCCTCAGGTATGGCTGCTTTCCACTTAGATGTCGATTTGATATGTTCATAGGAATTGACAACGACCTCCACAGCTCTAGGGTGGGAATGACAGGCTTGTAGCACCTGCAGGCAGGATGCATGGAGACCATAAGTACCACCAAGAACCTGGGGCTAGCTTGGATGCTTGGCACTGTGCAACGAACTGAGACAGACACAGCCAAAGAATTATGAGAGGATAGGGTTGGAGATGCAAAGACACGAGGCCCTTCTACACTATTCAGCACAAGTTCAGCAAGAAACCCCAGGCTAGTCCCTAGAGGAGGTATGCATATCCCAGTTTAACACCATACAGAAGTACCGGCTTAGATCTCCAGAGCAGTCTGGCTGGGGTGGGCTTTAGCACCCAAATCTAGAGATAACTTGTTCATAGCTGGGCTGAGTGACTTGACACCAGGCAAAGCCATGCACAGAGTCCTTGCTCCAGGTCATGCAGCACAGGAACACAATAAAATCCCTTCATATGAATAAAAAATGCATTGCTACAGCAAAATTTAAAAGAAGACCAGGAGATAACACAGGTCAGAAGTAAGGTTTTCAAGCCACACAAGGCCCCCGAGACAACTGTTCTGCCCAGTAACTTTAGTTCAATAGGGAAAAATCCAAAGTCTATTGTCACTCACCCGTAAGGAATCACACTTTGCATTCACCCAATTTTGTCCCACAGAGTCACCAGATTTCACAAACAAAACTGCAAAACATCCCTCTGGGATAAATATCATCCTACATTTTTTATAGATGGGCAAATGTTGGTTTGGAAGAGACACACAGTTCATGCAACAGGAGAAAGGCAGAGGCAGGAAGAGGAGACCCCAGACCTGGCTCTCAAATGAGCTCTAGGAGAGCATTGTTCTGTTACAGACAGGGCCCACTCATCCTGGGTTCAAGAGGGCACAACCAAAAGTTTGGCATTTTATTCAAAGGCTTCTGGTTCCTTGGCTTGTTAAAACTTTCTATCTACAGTGGAGGAACTGCAAAATGTTGCTCAGGGCATTGGGTGAGAGAGAATAAGTCCTGACTACAGCAAACTTACTTGGCTCTCTGGTATATTAAGACTGTTAGGTACTTCTGTCACTTCCTTGGGTTTTGCAGATATTTAAAAACTTTTCAGGAGAGATCTTGTAATTTTTTTTTTGTTTTAGTCAGCTATAAGCCCAGAGCCAGCATTTCCCTTTAATTCTCACATTTCCTGGGAATAATCCAAAGCTTTATTGAGATGTATTTAATTTTGAATAGACTTGAATAGATTTTTAAAGGTCAGATGTGACAAACTGAATCAAGTGGTTTCATCTCTAATCTTTGGTAGAGACATGAAATATGCATTTTGTATAACTCAGTTAAGCCTGTTTGAAGCCAAGTTTGACAAAGGGATATAAGTTTTCTGAAATGAGAAGGTGAATCTGCTCTGAAAAAATTAGGCTTGAACCGGCATTTAGAGTTTGGCATTTCAGGTTGGTTAAGAGCAAAAATGGGATCTGCATCTGGTTTCTGGTATGGGTAACTGTAATTTCATTTCAGTTAAATCATACCACTCTTACAATAGGTCAGCTCACAAGGTTTCAGACATTGACAGGATTCCAGTAAATCCAGATACCACCAAACCCCAAAGTTTATGTCTCTCATCCCATTCCTGTTCAAGACATCACCTCTCTCTATATCGCTACTGTACAAAGGCATCCTTAACCTTATGGAATTGCAGAGGATATATCCTAGCTGCTCCATGATTCAGTAGCAGCTGGTAGCAGACGTCTGGCTGAGCAGCTGGCCGCACAGATGTCACTTTTATGATATACTGTAGGGGTGCACAGCCATTGACATCCATGATATTTGCTTCTGCTCCTGCCTCCAGCAGCATATGCAGAAGGACATGATCACAGTTCCAGGCAGCTTTGTGGAGTGGTGATTTGAAATCCTCATCACGAGCATTCACTTCAGCTTTATAGTCTAAGAGCATCCGGCAGATGAGGTGGTGATCCTGGCTGTATATCTGATCCTTATAGTGAAGGGCCCAATAGGCTGCACAGGCCAGGGGAGTCTCCATATAGGCATTGAGAGCATCAATGTGTGCTCCTTGTTCCACGTAAAAGGCCACGAGCTCTGGGACACCCAAACGTGCAACGACGTGCAGAGGAGTCTCCTCATCTTTGTTGTTTGTTTTTATGTTCACATTTGCTCCTGCCAGCAAAAGATGATGGGGGAAAAAATTAAGGTAATGGAACGCTCGTTTGGCCATCTCTCTGACTGAGCCCTCATTCCCAAGGAGAAGGTCACGGTGGGTAACTGGCATGAACAACACATATGAAAATGCATTGTTAATCTCTTAAGCCCTCAAGGAGTAAATTCAGATGTGATAGCCTGGCCCTGAGCTGGAAGAAGACCTTATCTGAACACTCTATTTTGGAGCAGCAGAAGGCCTAAATCTCTGTGTAAAATGCTTTTTCCTACAAATTAAAAACTGCAGGAGAAAGGATCGGGTCCGACGGCCCCGCTTGTGCCCAGCGGCTGCTGCAGCTGAAGCAACAGCACCATCTGCCGAGCAGAGAGGCGGCCCCGGCCCCTCACAACTGAGATAAGACCGAGGTGCAAAGATTGCGAGGCAGGAAGCAGAGTCAGAAACTATCTCTGAGCTGGAAAACTTGAGTGCTAACGTTGTTAAGTAGAGTGTTAGTCGTGTTCGATGCCCCTGAGAGAGCATCGGCAGTTTTAGTTTGAGGATGGTAACCGAACACGGGGTCAGCACTGCTTGGCTAGCAAGTCACCCCAGCCAGAGGGGGTCAAACAGCAATGACCTGAATGGACCTCATGTGACACCACTGAGTGGAAATGGCAGGTGGAAGATGCGTCTTGGGAACTTTGGTACCAGGGGCAAAAGAAAGCCTGGCTTTGGCTGTTGGGGGGTGCTGCTGTGTGAATGTGCACACCTGACATATTCTGCTCCAGACCTTTTCCATCTTATTTGTAGTCCCAACACTTAGCTCATATGGAGATTTGAGTTTACTGAGTGCTTTGGGAGGAAGGGTGGCTTGTAAAGTACTATTATACTGTTGAGGATGGGTGGGTGGGTGGAGAAAGCCTACAGAATACATTCTTTCACTTGCATTCATTCTATGATGCGTTTCATAAGAGTACGTTTGACTTTTAAGCTTTTCTATCATAGCACATTCAACTCCTGCTGTCAGGACTGTTTGCTTTGGGCAGGATACAACTGGCAGCATTTATTTTCCTTTCTACCAAACAAAATAATATGTATTTTTTCCAGCAGAAGAAAAATAATGTTGTTATTCATTTATGACTGACAATTGCCTTGCCCACAAAGCATACTTGGGCTCTGCATCCCAGGAAAAGCCCTCAGTAACAACATATGTAGAAAAAAGCCCAAAAGCATTTGTATTTGCCATGGCAGAGTGTGATAAATAGGGGTGTCTTTCTGTTTGCAACTAAATACTTGAACTGCCTGATTTTGCTGTATCTTTTATGTGTTTCTTTTACTACGTCCCAAGTCAGCATCCTTCTGTTAAGCAAATAGTGTCTGACAAATATATTTATGGAGGAATTACATCTATGCATAGCTTCATTTGTTACAGATAACCATCAGTGTAACATATCTGATTTCATAAAAACAAAAATCTTATATAATAGCCTTTTTTTTCTCCAAGCCCTGCATAGATGCAGGAGTTTGGCTGTTGACAAATGAAGAGATGTATGAAAAATTGCATCCGATTTTTCAAGGCCAGATCTAAAAACAAGTAGTTAGAAGAATTTTACTGAGATCAAGAAAATTCAAGCAAGAAAGACAATAAGAGAAGTGCCCATTCACGTGACAATAGCTCAATACTAAACCTAGATGAAGGAGACAGAAAAAAATGCCAAGAGAAACAGAAACTCCTTGATTCAGAGGAGCTCTTCTGCTGATGGACTGATTGGGCAGTGGGCTGGAGGCACCAAACTGGGAAACAATCTTGGAGTAAGGATCTGTGGCCACAGAAAGGGAAAGACAGATGGTGTGAGGAAACAGAATGGGAAAAACTTTCTCAGATCAAAGAGATGGGGAAAAGGAGTCTGAGATGAAGACATAAGTCAGCTGTGAATGAAAGGGATAAATACACATGTACTTTGAGAAATTGTCTCTCAAGAGAAAACCCAGACCATGCCCATCATCTCTGGCTATGCCATGAGAGACACACCAGAGCTTTACCTTACCTCTCCAAATCAGCTGCTGGGCACAAGGCATGGAGGCTCGTGTTGTACAGAAGTGCAAGGGTGCCTGCCCACTCATTGAAAAGCAGTTCATCTTAGCTCCGTGGTTGCAAAGGATCTTGAGACACTCGACATTTGCCATTTCACAGGCTACGTGGATCGCAGCTTTTCCATTGGGCCGGCAGTTGATTGTAGCTTTGTGATTGAGGAGGACCAAAAGACTCTCCAGATGTCCATACATGACAGCCAGATGAAGTCCAGTTGCCCAGGATATTTTTAATTTGTAGCTAGGAAGCCAGTACCCTGTACAAAGTGAAAACATTTTACCGGCCTTGGCAAACACTTTTCTTTGGACTATCCACCTACTGAGAATAATTGAAGGGGAAGGAAGGGTTGGAGTTTTGATGTAATATACTGTATTTTCACCAGCTTAGTGCACACAAAATTCTCTCAGGCATAATTTCATTTTCATTAAGCACTATTACTATATGTGCTGAATAGCCTGCCCTTTGGAGAGATAATTCCCACAGAATAGACACAATCTGAAATAAGATATTAGATTTTTTTGTGACTTGTGTAGATTAAATAAAAAAATATTCTTAAAGTGTTTGAAATGCCACCACCTAAAAAATATGGGGGAAATGGGATCTTCAGCCTGCCAATAGCTGAACAAAGGTGGCATTAAACTAAGAAGGCAGCATTTACTTAGGACAGTGACTCAACAGACAATTCATCCTACTGTTTCTGCGTAGGAGATAGCAGGATCTTGCATGTCAGAAGATGGATTCAGACCTCCAGGGATGCATTGCACATAGATGAGCCCTGGCAATGTAGCTGCAGCTGCATCAGAGACCTCTTGCCAACTACTGCCCCTGAAGAGTATGGAGGGAGAAGATTGAATGCTGATGCAAATTATATTGAAGAGCCAAATAGAAGCAGTGACACTTTAGCATGAAATTTGGCTCAAAAATGTTTGATTTTTTCTCAGAAAATTTCACAATTATTTTTTTGTTTTGTTTCATTTACTGGCAGGCAAGTGTAAGACCAAATAACATTGAAATACTTGTTCCCAAAATAGGACTACGTGCTTAATAACTGCATAGATACAGTCTCTGAAGTGATAACTATAACCATTTGCTTAAAAAAAAAAAAAGGACCATAATAATGTGCAGAAGGGCAGGAGAATTCTAAAACTTCTTTCCTTTTTTTTTTTTTTTTTTTTAAGATAAAGCAGCTGCATCTTAGCTAAAATGTGCCTATAAAATTCTCCAGGTTTGATTTATCTATTTCTCCTTGGGCGACTGATCTCTTCTCTGTGGTGACCAGTGACAGGACCTGAGGGAATGGCCTGAAGTTGTGTCAAGGGAGGTTTAGGTTGAATATTAGAAAGAGGTTCTTCACCCAGAGGGTGGTTGGATGCTGGAACAGGCTCCCCAGGGAAGTGGTCACATCCCTAAGCCTGACAGAGTTCAAGAAGCGTTTGGCTGATGCTCTCAGGCACATGGTGTGACTTTTGGACGACTTTTGGGCTAAGTGTTGGACTCGATGATCTTTGTGAGTCCTTTCCAGCTCAGCATATTCTGTGATCCTGTGACCGCCTGGTTGAAATCTGTTATCATGCAAAAGATATAGAAAAAATACTCAAGATCTATAATGAAATTAAAGTGATAAAAACCTTCCTTTTTTAGACTCTAGTTTTATGTAGTTTTTCAACCTTAATGTGACATAGATACAGTTTTTACAGTATTCATGGTTGTTGTATTAGATAGAAAGAAGATGAGGAGGAAAGAAAGAGGTGAAAGAAGGAAGAAGGAAACAAAGTGCTGGTGACAGGAAGAAACTGATTAATATTTTTCTTCCCTCCTAGTTAAATTGCAAATATATTTTTAGATAGGGGCAAGAAACTGCAGACATCATCTACTCTAGGACCAAGTTTTGGGGACTACCAAACTCCAGTCCTCAAGGAACTCACACTGTGAATAGCTAGCAAAAACAGGCAGCTCTGAGACACCAGAGTGCACGAGCAGGGTGACAGTGTCCTCTGAGGACACTCAACCTGCTGACTCTGCAGATTACACTGGCAATCCTGGTAAGGCAACCTTTTCATTATATGCCCTCAAACCAGGCACAGAGTAGGTGGGCTACATCCCAAAGTCTTATGCATATAGCAGAGCAAGCTTCTTAAATCACCTCCCCATACAGTATTCCCCCTTGTTACCAGTGAGCTTTGGAGTACTGCCAGCTTATCCCACACAGAGCTGGGTCTTGCATTTATGGCCAGATGTGAGCCATAAATTATATATTAACAGCAGGAAAGTGATCTTTAAAAGCCAAGTTGTCACTTTTTATAGCCACAGTTTTCCTACCTGAGACTGCTGCTAATTTCCTTTGCCTGTGCTGCTGCAGGTGAGCTGTGCTCAATATCCTAAGGAGCATCTTCCATGTCCTCTGCCCAAACCCACAGACATCTCTGAGCTCAGAGGGACAGAGACCAGGCACTGAACGGGAAGCAGATGTGGGCTCCATGGGAGACCTCATTCAGCTTACCTGTTTCTCTGGTTAGAAACATGTAAAAGCCATGGTACAAGCAAGGTCAGTGTCTTTGAGAGCTCTCAGCCTCTTTGGAAGAGAGGAAACAAAGACACTCTGTCACCCATGACATCTATTTTCTACTTCATCACTTAGGGCTATGGCAAAGCTCAGACTGTCTGAATTGTGACGTGGTAGGGACAAATTTTTCTCCCCTCTTCCTCCTCAAGGAAATTCCTCTTTCATGTCACAGTTATCTGCTGTTCAAAACAAAAGTAAAATTTACATGAGTGTTCATAGAGTGCCTCTTGCCTTTCAGACAAGGTGGATAAACTGCTCTGATTTAGGCCATGTTGTCCATTTACCTCTACTTTTTGGAGAAAAGAGAGAGTTCTTCAAAAGAGACAGGTTAATGCTTACAGATCTACAAATAAAAATCTATGCATTAATTCTGTAGTCTTAAACCACAACCAGAATGCATCTTAGCCTGCTGAGGACAGAAGATGTATTTTAAGATACATTCAGCACTGTGTGGCTTAGTTCATACACTGTCCCTAAGGGAAGTGCATAATTACTGCATCATCCTCATTCTGAAGAAATCAAAAGAGTAGGAGCCAATCATTAAATAAGAGATAAACAAAGAAACGGAGTACAGGAAGGATATTGTCCCTTCTTTATGCCACAGAAAAGAAAGTGCATTTGCTGTGCTGCTGGCACTGGAGGTGTTTATCTCCACATATGATTAACTTCTGGCAGAGACAGATCATTACTGTTTGCTAAATACACACGGAGAGTCTGTTAGCAAGTAGGTCATGAAGTGTGTTGATTTTAGCAAACAGCAAACTTGGTTATTGCTTTAAGTTGTAAGGTTTTGGAAACTCAATCAGTTTATGGCTGAGAACTGGTCTGGGTTTTCTACACTCTGAAACAGATGTCTTTCCTGGTTGTGTTTTTCCAGATTATTTTTCTGTTTTGATAAACTAGCACATCCTCACTTTCTGTCAGTTGGAAAAATAAATCTCCTCCCATCCAGCAACCTCCAAGGTCCACAGGATTTCCTTAGGTTTTCTGAGCCAGGCAGAATTCACTCTATTGCTACTGTAAATTGAAAATGGAAGACATGGAATATTTAATGTTTCTGAACAGTCTGTATATGTGTACGGGTTCATGCAAGTAATGTATACACCCTTCTTAGCCTGCGTGTATCTATTTTTGGCTTTGTACCTGAGTTCTCTGCAAGGAAATAGTAAAGGACTCCTCTTTCTGGACTTCCCTGAAGCATGGAGGCTCAGGCTGGGCTCTGGCTTGCCTTCCATCAAACCCAGCAGGTACAGCTGATAAGCTCCCCTACTACCGTAACCATGGTCATATGACCCTACTGAGACATTATTGCCTATGGATCGGTTTATGCTGCAGCTTCAGAGGAGATAAAAAGCCACAGTTTCTCGAAAATCACTCAAACCCTTCTACTTCCTGGTTGGTGAATGCTGCCACATTTACCTTGTTTGTAGGATGCCAGAATCAGGTTTTCATCTTCCACTTCAAACACTGTGTCCACATCTATTTTCTTTTGGCTCAAGAGCTCCTCCAGGGTTTCAAAGTCATTGGACTTCAGGGCTTCAAGAAAAGCTTTTTTCACCAACTTAGCAGCTGCAGCTCGAGTAATTTTCCCCTCTGTATTCTCTCCCTCTCTGTATGTCTCCTTTAAATCCATTTCCAAATGTATCTGTTTGTGCTGTGAAGAGGGTTACTCTGAAGTCCCTATAGCACAGTTGCATGCTGAAGTTTCTGAAGATCAGAAGGTAATTTTATCACTCAGTCATGCTGATCTGCTTGTTCTATTTATATGAGGAGCATTTCGGGCATCGAAATGCCACTCTTAGATATCACTACACTCCTTTGATGAAAGTGAGCACAGAGACAGTAGCAATAAAAGAAAAATAAAAGTTATCTCCATGGGATTTATACACATTAATTAACCACCTGATTACCTTCTGCTGCTGCCAAATGCTTACATTAAAAGACACTAGTCCTGGGTGTTGTTTATCTGCTAGAGAAGCACTTCCTTTCAGATTTGCCATTGCTGATTTATTGACTGCAATGGAACGTGATGCTCTGCCTGCAGATGCCTTTTAACTAGTGCAATTCAGAAAAAAAAATAATTTAAAAATCCCCAAGGCACTCTTCCCATGGGAGATAACTCACTGTTATGGACAGCATTCTGCATGCTGGTACTGATTTTAGGGGTGACAAACAGTGCTCCTTGTAAGGAGAAATGGTGGGATGAGGGGGCTGCAGAGCTGTACAGACATGTTATGCGGTGCGGGATCTCACACATCACAGGGGGCTTATGTGTGAGTTAACTCAGATGCAAGCACAGGAGGCTGCATGGGTCCATAGGCTCTTTTCCTTCCTCTGCTCACCCTTCATCTAAATTCAGACCTTCTCTCTCACAACCCCATCCCCCTCTGAACACTGCCCCTTCCCTGCCTTTTCCTACTGTCTTTGCCAGTCCCCTGTCCCTGTATTGACAGCAGTGATGCAAACCCACATGTGGCTACCATGAGCTGCTACCATGCATCACATAGAAGTGGTTCACACCTGCACCCACTTGGGCTGCTGGATGAGACCACATGTAGAAGGAGACTATTTACCCATGATTTATATAACCCAGCAAAGTGGACACCAGCACAACCATTATAAAGAAAGCTTCATGTTTATCCTTCCTGTGAATTTGGCTGCCAAGTGGACCGATGGAGAAATGTGAGCCACATGGCAGTAGAAGTCAGAGCAGCTGCTATTCTCATAGGGTTTTTGGGGGCCAGAAACCTCAGACAGCCCTGTATGGACCCACAGGACCCCTGTCCATGAGAATGCTCACCAGTGCTCTCCTAGAACCAGTGCTGAACAAAAATGTTACAGGACAGCAGTTTGTGGAGAACTGGGAAATTTGTGAGTTCCTTCTACCTATGTACTTTTAGATGAAGAATATTTTTAAACACTAAATCTCTGATGTTGTGCACAATCTAAAGATGCAGCGGGAAGGAAAACAGGTGCTGTAGGTCCCAAGCAGGTCATCTGGGTCTTTCTAGGCTTAAGAGGAGAGTCAGAATCTCCATACCTTTACATTCACTCCTGCAGGATTGCCTTCCTCTTGCCTTGTTACTTTCAGTAGTGGATGCCTCCACTTCTTTAAAAAAATGTTGATGCTTGTCTGGTATGAGAGGAGGAACAAGATGCGAACACCAGATGTTTGGGGCTTCTTGGTACCTGCAACTTTTTTTTTTTTTAAACCACTACATTCCTGGAAAGTCATGGATGCACAAAGAACTGGTACATGGCTGTAATCAATTGTTCACCTCAGCTACACTTTCAATTTGAAAAGGACTAGCTTTTTATCTATCATCTTCCGTGAATAGTACTGTGTGACAGAATATCTAGCTGAAAGGATCATGCCGGTACCTCACATGCTTGTCTGCTGCTTGAAGGTTGAGATGCACAAGCATGTTGCTGTAACAGATTACTGCACATCTGCTGATCCATTGTGCTTGCTCTTGGCTGACAAGGAAGGTGAAGTAATTTGTGATGGCTTTGCCCACAGTGAAAGAGAAAGCTGATTAAAATTACCTTACATCCATCATAGTCCAAGAGCACTCACAGGAAAGAACAGCACCTCAACTTGCTCACCTTCAGCAATTTGTGTGGCCCTGCTTTGACTCTCACAGGAATTTTTCTTAATATTATTAAGTTCAAAAGAGAGAAAGGAAACAATTATAGATATGTTTAGCCCTTAGTGTTTTTCTGGAAGCAGCATTTGGGTCTAATCTTGCAGAAAATACTCATGAGTGCTCTGGTTGTTTCAGTACTATTATACATAAGAATGAGGAAATGGTTTTATGTTTTAAATTGATAAACAATCAAAAACAGATTGTCTGAAGTATAATCAAAACATATTCAAGAATACATAAACACTAAATCGTAGGGGGGAGCAAAGGGATCAGTTTTTACTGTGCATCTGTATTTTTGTTGTCTTTGTGTTTTCCTGCAGAATTCTCCCTCACCATACCACAAGGTGGCAGTTCGATTTTGAGAGTCAGCACTGATGTCATCCAAGCCCTACATCTGCCAAATATTCTGAACGTTTTCCTGTGAAACAATAGCTCACCCCTTGGTTAATATAAATTACAGTTGTAGTATTTAACGATATTTATAGGTTAGACATGAAGCCACTGTTATGGGCACTGTGCGTTCACACACTGTATCTACTAAAAGAACATGGTTTCCACATTTAGGATCAATTGTCTAAACTACAGAGCTCATGCAAGGCGTGTTTTTGCCAGAGAGACAACTCCAGCCCCCAAGCTCTTCTTCTGCTCCACTCAGTGCCACACAAACACCTGCACCTCAGGACAAACCACAAGCACACAAACACCTGCACCTCAGGGGGACAGGCTGGATCTGCCCCTCAAAAGTGGTTACAGCAGGACAGAAGAACCAGGCGTGAAGGTTCACACAGCAAACAAGGGAAGATCAGACAGCCTATTGAAGTGCACTCTGCTTCCCACTTCAGGCAATAAGACCATTTTTCCTGGCTTCAAATGGGCTGCTGGTGACCCTCTTTAGCATTATGACAGGCTGATTCTAAAGCCCACTGAAGGTAAGGGAAGTATTTCCACAGATTTCAGTCGGCCATGTCCTTTACTGGTTGGGCACCAAGCAGCAGAGCTGAGCAGGAGAATGGAGGTGAGTGCATGAGCACCACTGGGGTGGTATTATGAGAAGGATGATTGGTGGCATAGGAGTATGCATGAAAATCAGAGTTGGGACTGCTTATAAGAGGACAAGTTTAAGCAGAAAATAAGAAGAGATGTGCTGGCAGGCTGTGCAGAGCATGATTCCTGAGGAGCCAGGGCCCCTCCATTGGCACTTGCTGTTGTGGAGCAATATCCTATTGGCAGCCACATAACTCACTGTAGTGCTGGGACCAGCTCCAACAGAGTTTTGGAGGTGAAAACTAGCATCCTGAACTGTACACTAGGGCAGGCAGGAAGTCAGCAAAAGGAGAAATGCTCCCCAAAGAATAGTGGTGATGGAAGCAGAGCCATGGAGCTGTTCCTAGCTGTGATACTGAACATCCTGGCAGCCCCACAGCAGTCCCTGACCAGACAGCCCGTTCTGCAGCAACCCTGTCCCAGTGGCAGTGCCGGGGGGTGCAGAAGTCAGCAAGAGATGCAGGGTCACCTATGTACGTGTCATCACAAACGTTCTCTCCTCCTCAATTACAGAGTGGGCCTGCCTTGCAGCAGTGTCTTAACACACCTGGCTAGTGAGGTTTCAGCTCTGCCATTCCCTCCCTCCGTGGGAGGGCTGAAGGTTGTTGCTTCAGTGGCAGGAACACAGCCTCCGTGTGAAGCTGTCTGTTCTGCTCTGAGGCCTTACATCTTAAGAAGAGAAGTGTACTGAAAGTCAGATCTGTGGGCCTGAAGCAAAAAACAGATCCTTGAGTTAATCCCACACTTTGATCTCTTCTGAACAGTGCATGCTTGTAGAAATACTGTTGCAGTAGTGATCACAACCCCCTCGTTCTGCCCTTACAGCATCTGCAGCATCAGACCAAGTCTGCCACGCTGCTGCCCACTCCGTGGGCAACGTTGCCTTTTATATCCCTTGTGTTGCCAAGTATATCCCTTCTTTCTTCTTGACAGCTCTCAGTTCCCAAGATGGATTAAGCACAGCCCTCTTACTAATTTCACACATTTTTTTGCTAATATTAATATTGATTTTTTTTTTTCACTTCTGCCTGCTTTAGCCATCATTATATTTTATCTGATTTTCCTTTTCCAGAGTGCTGACTCTGAGTGTGAATATTACATAAATCTTCTCCATGCTTCTTGCTTTATTTCTTATTAGGAATAAAGCTCTTCAGTTGTGCCAGGTGCAAACTATCTTCTCCAGGTGCTCAGCTGTAAATCATCTTTTGAGAAAAATCCTCTCTGTAAATTCATCCCTGTATCAGGTTAACCTGAAACCTTCTTAGTATCATTAGTTTGGAATCCTCCTCTTGTTCTTTGTTGTATTATTTCACTTTTGCTCTCATTTGCTAGGGATGGAAATAGTCTCAGACCTTCAAAGGCATTTAGACGTAAACTCCCCAAGTCACTGGAAGTCAAATTCCTAGGAGCTGGGAACCTGTGTGTCTAGGAGAGTTGGGGCCTTGTGGTTTTGCTTTCAGTCAAGCAAGTATCATTTAGAAATATGGAGCAAGTGAGATACTTAAGCCTTAAGGTACATGCATGTTCCAAAATCAAAAGTGGATGTCAACAATCCAGAATTTAGTTCTCATGGAGCTTCATGTCTGAAGATTTCATGGCAAAAGCTTTTCCCATCCTTCCACAAGTTTTGATTTGGCTTTTGTGCCTGCTATTTGCAACTTCAGCTTCAAGGATCTGTTTTCTTTATTCATGTACATTATTCCAATTCCTGCTATCAGTCTACTTATTATCATGTCCATAAGCTCAGGGTTGGATTAGCTATTGATATTAGAGTGCTAGCTGTTGAATTTAGGATGTTTTAAAATGAGGAATAATCTCTCAAAAATTACTAGTAAGATAATTACTAGTTTTTTGTCCTACAAAAAGTATGCACAAAATGCACTTGCACTACGAAACAGTTAAAACAAACACCATAGTTACCAAGAGAAACGCTTGAAGGTTATTTTTGAATCAAAGGGCATGAGTGTTGTAAACAGGATGCATGTACACAGACAGAATTTAAAATCAGGTGGACAGTATTTTCAAGGCATGGTGAAGACAAATCTTGCCTATCTATGCTTAGTGGAAAATTCTTCTCATATTTTTTGCAGCTTGGTGTCTGAGTATCTGACAGTATTTTAAATAGTAGGGGTTTGAAATCAAACTTAAATGTGAATGTGAATCTCTACCACTTCTTTCCTCCTGATGAAGTGAGGCATGGACTATGGGTTTCAGTGAAGCCTGTGGGAAACAGTTCTTTAAAGACAAGTGTCCCTTCACAGCAAAAATAATTTGTTGCCCACAGAAAGCGCCTTGCAGGCAGCTGCATCTCCCCTACCCACTCTGATGCCCGGCTGCTGCTACTTGGCCACGTTCCCTGGCTGGGGCTGAACCCTGGCAGCAGTTGACTGAAGATAATATATTCCCATCAGGCTCTTCCCAGAAACTTTTGCCTTGCCTGCCAAAGTGAAATTTGTGCAGACCTGAGATGGTGTCTAGGAGATGGTTCCTATATATTAAATCGTTTGCTTGATATTAAATATGTATTGAAAAAAGTGACAGGAGTTTTAGCACAGGCAAGCAGCCAAAGTGTGAAAGGATCTCCAGTTTTGAAAATGCTCTAAAATGTCAGTCTTTTTTGGTCAAAATACTGATATATGAAGGAATATAAACACTTTCAGCAGAAGCTGTACTGGTATTCTTTGAACAGCCACCAAGCAGCCAGCTGTTTACTGGACTGGGAATTGAACTATTCCTGCTCTGAAGGACTGAATTTGAAGCAATGCCAAAGTAAAGCGTATGGAAGAATCTGCCAAAAGGGTGGAACGAGTGGAGAGGGAAGACGAGATATCACAAATTAAGCAGTGCATCACAAACACAGTTGGAGGCAGCAGAGAGGCAGGGACAGTGCAGGTCTGAGGTAGCTTCATAATGGTCCTGTGCCCATGGAGTTGTGCCAACGGTTCTGATGAATGTTTTCTATCTTTGCTTCCCATTCTTTCCTGACCAATCAATCACTGATACACAGTGATTGCTTGCTACATTTCTAATCAACACAACCTGTTAAGCTTGCTCCTTCCGAGTATTGCCATCTACCTTTCCTGGACGTCATCCAATTCATAGGTGCAGAAGTGACAATATAGCTATGTTAGTCTAAATGGGTATGTGCACATTATATTAAATGCTGATTTTATTGGTACTGGACTGGTTCAATCTTGCTTCAACTGCAGGAATTCCAGCTCTTATTGACAGACATCCAAAATATGCATGAAAGATGCAAGGCTGGTTTAGCCTTGACAATGTTGTGAGGGATTCTTGCATCATGGAATGGAGCTTAATATGTTTATTCACCATCTTGAGTCCCTTAGTATAAAAACCAAGAAAACAAAAACAAATATTTCTCATTTAAGCTTACAGTGGCCTTGATTTACACCAGTTATTAAAATATTCCCTGAGGAAAGAAAATAACTACTGCTACCATTTACCTCCTGAGCCTCTGAATGACTGAACCAGTAATGTGGTAAAAACATCAACATCTTATAGCTATTTATATTTTGATTTTCTTTGTATTGCTGTTTCCAACATTATATAGAATACCTACTCTAAAGTTATATTCACTTTAATGAGGTCTGAGTTAATTTACTAGGTCTGTATAGAAAAACGTGCCTGCAGTATGAAAAGCATTTAATTTCCATTTAAAAATCTGTTGCCATAGTGACCAATCACAACTTTCTCAGTAGCTTTGTCTAGGGATTGGATGGAAGCTTTATTTTTGCTTTGTTTTATTTTTTTTCTCCTTTATTCTCTGGGCCAAGTCCTCATTTAACTCCTTTTTTATTCTTTTTATAGTCTGTCCTTTTCCAACCATATTCTCAATTAAGTCATCAAGAGTTCTACCTGAGTTTAAAATAAAGATCATGACTTGGGGTCTTCCTTTCAAATCATTATGTAAGAAACAGGAAAATGCAATGCTGCACACTGTGGGCTTTCTTTATTGTCAACACCCAGAATCTAATATAAGAAGGAGTCCTGAAGTATCAAAGGCCCTGGGAGTCTGACGCCTTTTAGTATCAAAATAAACATGTCAAAGATCTGGTGAATTGCATCTAAAACTGAAAAGCACTTGGAAAAAATTCTTAATATTTCAAGAAGATTCTTTATAACCAAACCTTTAAAAAAATCAACCTACTTATAACTCTGTTGCAGTACAAATCTTGTCCATCACATACTACCTTCTGAGAAATGGTAACTTAGAATGGTGTTTTTATTCCTGCTTGAAATATATAACTTCTCCAAGAGAAGAAGAGGCTAAAGAGCCTGCACACTGCTTATCCTCTCTTTCTGAGTCTGGTGGAAGATTTTTGCATGAGGAGAGACACGAGAACATTTCTGAAGCAATATTAAGTAGACGGATGAGATCTAGTTACTCACTTTTGCCATCACCTTTCTCAAGACAAGGCTTTTGTTTCCTTGGTAGGCACAGAGAAGCATAAAAAAACTATGCAAAGACAGACACAATCCAGAGTGAGATCTTTTGTAAGATTATGCGACTCTTACAGCATGGCAATGCTCAGCTCAGACAAGAAAATATTTTTCCTCCTTTACCCAAGCATCAATCACTACAGCATAAACATCTGACTCTTGAGTTTGTCCGATCATTGTCTCCTGCAAGAATCTGTGGAAACACTTGTAGGGTGCAATTTCATTTGTCTGAAGATGAAAATCAAGAACAGATCAGACATACTTAGGAAACATTAGGTGTAAAGAAAACCAAACATAATTTGGGTTATAACTCTGGTTATAAAGTAAGCCAAACATACCCTCTACAGGAGGGTACTTTTAAAAATAAATTATAGATGTTTGTCAAAGGCAGTAATTTAATCAGTATTTAGTTTAGTGAGTTGATTTTTAGAACACATTTAGTAAAAATATGCAGAAATAAAAATTAATCAGTAAATAAGATATGTGCCATGGTGACACTAGAAACTGCTTTCAAATACCTTGCAGAAATAGAAAATTGCTGTTTTTCTTTTATTAATTAAAGTTTTTACTTACTCAACACTGAAATCAAACTTGTGACATAAAATCTGCTGGGCTTTTCAGCAAACTATGGTTTGTTTTTTTTCTTAATCCATCTAACTGTTCGCCTTTGAGTCAACGGAAAATGCACTGAATGATCTGGTCATCATTCAGATGTACCTGATTCCTGGAGGAGAGGTCTGCAGAACAAGCCAGAGAATTCTCTTTAGAAAAAAATCCTACTTTTCCTTCTAAGGATTTTCATTCTTGGTCTTATTTAAAATAACCCACTAAAAGACAAATTTCCCCAAACTTACAAGTTTTCTTACAAGTGATATGCATTTTCTTTATTTTCTTACAAGTGATACGCACTTGCTTTATTTTCTTACAAGTGATATGCATTGTTCACGTGTTAAAAACTGACAAAGTTGGTACTGAAAAAAGTGAGAGTAAATATCCAAAGTGCTTGCAATCTAATGAATCTCAGAAAAAATACTTTGAGGAAGATTTCTCTGATAATGTGCAATTCTGTGAGGGCTGTTTGATATCCAAAGCAAGGTGGTTCAAAGAGCAGAAGTTAAACCAGGATGGAGGGCCCCAGATACTTGGCTTTGCCCCAGTTTGGCCATTGATGCCTATGATACTGAGTACAGGTGATCCCTGGGGGAGGTGAGGGGTGGAAGGAGCCTTGTGGCTCATAGCAATGAAGCCTCTGCCCAAACCATTCCCTCCAGGCACTCAGAGCCTACACATGATCAACACCTTGGGAGACATAACAGCGCTGTGTTGCAAGTCTAGTGGCATCCACACCTAAAAGTGTACTTCTAGGGGAAGGATATCATTAGGAATGGAGTCTGCTCTTCCTGAGACAAATCCCTGAACTATCTCCGTAAAAACACAAGAGACTTTAAGGGGTTTTAGGACTCAGAGCAAAACTAGACTCCTGGCACAAAACTTCAAGGAAAATGCAAACAAAAGCCAGACGTATGAGTCTCCAGATGAGGATGCCAGGGATGATAGGTCTATTTTTCTGTGCTCTGGCTGGGAACACCTAAGTGCCCATGGTTGCATCTGACTTGCTGTGCAGAGAAGCCCGTAGGCCAGCCCGATGCCAGCAGCTTATGAATCCATATTAATTATACCTTTACATGGTTATATGCTGCTATAACAGTGTACATACATATATATTCACATGCTGTTATACCTAAATGAAAGTATTTTTGAAGATAAATATTAAGAATACAAGTGCAAATTGTTAAAATATCTTATTTATCTATATACCTTCTGGAATTTCTTGGCTTTTTCAGACTTAATGTGAGGGATATTATTGCTTTTCATTTGCACTTATAGCTTAAGTCAATCTTAGCTGAAAGATTTCATACTTTATCTTAATTCCAGTGGAAGATGGGTGATCATACTCTGTGTAGGAAACTGACGTTAGGTGCACACTCTATATTTTATCTAAAAGATTAGATAAAAGTATTTTTCTATTAGTTGAAGCTTTATGAGAGCATATTTAGTTTTCATATCGGTTTTTCGAGAAGGGTTTGAAAATTCAGAAAACAAATCCAGACACATACAAAAACAATTAAATACCTGTGTAAAGTTCTTCCCACTGAAAGTGATGATGAGGATAAGTCATTCATCTTGCTTGTGCTTAGGCAGGCTCATAGGCTGGGTTTGCAACAAGCCAGTCTAACTGCCAGATGTCTTTTAAGACTGCAATTACTCAAAGCTGCCAAAATATGTAAGCAAAGTTGATTCTGTTACTTCTCATGCCCTGACTCTTCTGTCTTGCTGTCTTGGCCTCCAAACTACTTCTCCTGCTAGGGATGCTTTCTGTGCTAAAGGCAATGGCTGCTACTTGCAAGGCTGCTCTCAGGTTTGTGAGCACTTTGCTTTGTATACTGTCAATACACTAAATAATGGGTGAATGTGTGTGTGGTTTTATCCGTATATATGACCTCCCTACCACAGCAACTCTGGCTTCTCTCTGCATTTGTGATTCCCTTGCTGGTAGAGACGTCAGTTCAACCTCCCTGAGCCCTCTTACAATACCCCTTGCTTCTTCCTTCATGACAACAGCTGAACAGGAAACTACATGATAAAAGTGCGAACACAGCGGGATCAGGTCAACCAAACTACCTAACCCCTGATGCCATCTCGAGATAAGGATGTTAACTTGGGTTTCTGCCGCTCCTAGTTGTCCAAAACCCCAAATATTCCAGGTACATATTGCATATGCATGAGTTGCAATTCACTTATACAGTTTCAGGCCAGCACCCCTTTAATGAAGAAGTATGAAGTGCATTTCACAGCATTAGAATGGATGACTACTCCACTAGAACTCCACTAGTCTAATTTGAAGGTCTCCTTACCTTTGTGTCATGTAATAACCACCACAGACAACATCTATGTTCATGTATTTGAAGCAGCACCAGTAACACCAGTACTAGGACTTGGAACTGTGAGATAAGCGTAACTTATTCTTGATGGTGTTATATTGGATTTACCCTGATGTAAATCTTCAAGTAGGTTGGGGTGTACATATGGGATAGCCTAGAATGTGAGAAACCAGGTGTAGGAAACATAGTTCATGAACTCTGAAGAAATGTGCAGTGTGGTGTTCATTCTATACTTCAATTTCCTCTTTTCTTTATGCTTCATAGTGCCAATACAGTTTAAGCAGCCCCAATTTTATAAAAAAACTTTATGTACTAAAACCGTTTATCATGCTTGCAGTTTGCTGTAGCACAAAACATCACAGCGTAGTGTGTAGAAGAGTGTTTCTTGTTTGTTACTATATTTATAAGTCAAGGTTATTTCTTCCTTTTGTGTTGAAGCATTTGGAAAGCTGCTGAATGTCTAGATCTCACTTTGCATCTTTTTACTTAGATATTTTATCCTGAAAGTTCAGCTTTTGTTGTTTTGTTGGGCTTTTCTTTTCCCCTCTAAGAAATTTCACTGATATTTGCAATGCATAAACAGGGATATCACTGGGTAATGCTTAATTGGGCATTTCCCTCTTAGTCCTCTTCTGTGTCACTGGGTTGTTACATTTAGGTGAGAGTCTGTGGTAGCATCAGTGTATCATCTTTACTACATCAGCCAGCCCTAAGCCTCTTGTGTCATGAAACAGATGCCACAACTAAAAATCAGTGCTGGATGCCTGCTGGTAAGGTTTTATTGGACTGTACTTCACCTTCCACCCCAGAACACAACTACATGCAACACATATATGTGATATATGCACCAATGCTCACACCAGTGTAGCAAGAGTCTTTGACAATGGCTAATATTTGATAGCGTTCAGGACATTGACTTTTTATTTATTTATTTATTTACAAGGGCATTAAAGTAGTGCACACAGACTGGGCTGAGAGTCGGAGCAATTGCCATGTATCACCTGATAGTCCTGCTCTCACAGAGCAGTGATGATGACAGGAACGTACTCTCCTTTACTTGTGTTTGAAGTCAGGAACCTCCTTCCTTTCATATACAGCTTTAATCTTTCAAAAGCCACATGGCCCTCTCCCTTAGTTGAACAACTATTATCAAGTCACAGTGTTTGAGGAGCTTGCTGCCAAGACAGCAGAATTCACCATAAGACTTCAGCATTGTATTGCCAAGGTACATTACTGGCTCAGCATGCTTCTGCCTGGAAAAAGACAGCATTATTTGCTTTATGCTTGTGACAGGTCTGAGTCATGGCACTGCAATCAAAACCACCAGCAATATCCTGCACACCCAGCACACTATCAGCAGCAAAGGGCAGATTGCCTGGGAGGACCTCTGTGACTTTCAATTTAGGCTGGCATTTCTCCAGTTTAGCAATTCTGCCACCCATAAAATAATTAAAGTAGCTTTTTTTGCTGCTGCTTCCAGATGCAGCAAGAAAGACTGCTGCATAAAGGCAGTAAACAAGAGCTGGTCTAGGACATAGCCTTGCTTGGGGCTGTTTTTGACAGTGACATGTTCTGACATCTTGTCATCACTGAGAACCTCTTCATTACCTCATGCCATCATGAAAGAACCAAAATATGTTCAGAAACTTATTTGCATACCCAAATTTATGCAGATGCCTCTGGGCTGCTCATGACTGGCAGTTCTGTAGTCTTCAGATAGCTCTGCAAAGACCCAGTAGAGACTTTGGCTTGTTTTGAAGCAGGACAGGGCTGTAAGCCAGAGCGTTTCTGCAAGTGCCTTTTCAACACCCTCACCCACAAATCCACTGATGTCATTGTGACACGTATTTTTCTCAGCAGTTAAGAAAGTCAACATACCTTGATGTCCCTGCAGGAGTGTTTTTACCTTTTTCATTGTAAAAGGCACTATGCATCTGTCTTCTTGAACACCTTGAGATACCATCTCTTTATTAGGTGATAGTGGTGAACTCCAGTTTTCTAACTAGTTGATGACACTAATTATGTGCAGTGGTAGGGTGTGAGCAGGGACTTTGCCTTTCTCTGTGGCAACTGCTCAGTGGCTGTAGGAATCTCTACTCCCTGCTTTTGAATGTGGAGCTGAGCAGTGGTTTTAACTCTAGCAGAGCTGAAGAACGCAAGGTTTAAGAAATTGCTGAGGTATTTGAGCAAGGCATCTGCAATTTTCCATTGATCAGCTAACAGGGTTAAAGTGGTTTTGGGCAACAGCATTTGTAGAGAATCTTGTCATTTCTATGATCTACGGCTTCAGAAGCCTTTTCTCTCATCTTTCCGTAGGCAAACCACAGGCTTTGCTGATTTCCGCCTGGTTTTGTGGAAAGCAGCTTTCTTGCCTGCCAGTTTTAATTTTTACCTGAAGCTCGTTCAGCACCTGTGTGTCAGCAGCAATCTGGTGGACATAGCCTTTACATTAACCCAGTCTTAAGATCTGTATTCAGCAAAACCAATGAATTCCATTTAAGATCTCATTAGACTCCCTCTGAACCTTTTCACACTGTGTTGACATTTCTGCTTGTTTTTACAGTTAAACTATAGCAACATCTGCCTTGTCTTCATACCCACACGTCCTCTTCTGAATTTTATTCAGTATTTGTAAAGGAGCCTTGTGTCAATGAACACAGCCTGACTCATCTCTAGCTGTCAATCAGATTTGTCCTCAATGCCCTCCAGAGCTTGGGTCCCTCGATGCCCCCCATGGTCTGAACAGTCCAGTTAATACAATCATGCCTGCAATGTAGGCCTTGGTACTTACTCAGATCAGCCCCCCAAAGTGCTCTAGAACAATATTCTGACCTTTAATCTTTAGTGTAAATCCCTTGTAAATACTTTGGCAATGCAGATATCAGTGGATTTACTTCAGATTAACATCACTATTAGAGAGAGTAAAATCTGGATAAAAAGAGAGTTTCAGCTTTTTTAAAGTTTGTTTGGTAAAACATATTGTCCTTCATTAATGACTGAAGAATGATGCATTTTAAAATAGTTTGTTGTAAAATCCAAATCCATGTGTACATAGCTTCTGTATCTTATCTGTTTAAAAAGATCCTGATATGTGATAGGGAAGCACATACTTTTTACAAGTGAAAGATTTAAGACTTCCAAAGTTTTTAGTAGAAGAATTTCCCTTTACTTTCAAATACAACCCTTTATTTTCTCAGCAAATTGTCTCATTTCCATCTATTATGAACTGGAAGAGAGAAGGAAGGAGGGAGGCTGGGCATCTACGGAGTACTACTTGTTCTACTTCATGCATGCTTTCCCAGATGGAATATATCCACACTTGGACATGTTTACAGAGGGCTTCTTTTCCTTTCTTGACTGCAGAGGAGTCTAAATGACTAAATTAGCATATGACTTCTCCTATCGCTTGCTCTGCTCACTTCCTCCACTCCCAGGTTTGGTACATTATCCCTCTCCAGCTGATTATATGCACACAACTCATTCCTGCTTTTAGTCTTTTGCTATGTGGCAAGAGGTCACTCCAAGTGTCTCCTGAGTGCTCCAAAGCAAAGACCTCAGAGAGATTTGGAACCGAAGAGCATTCATGGGTTTTCCAGTATTGCTGCAGCCACTTGGCCAGCCGGGGCATGCTGCTGAGGGAAAGCCACAGCAGATGCCGACAGTGCCATTGGGCAGACACCAGGCTGGTTGGGGATGTGCTGAGGAGGTAGGCTGCTGAGAAACCCAGGGTCTTTATTTAGTCAAGGGTGATTTGATGAGCGGAGACTTCAAGGGAGATTCGCTCTATCTACCTTCAGAAATCTACAGAGTAGATTTCTGCATTTGAATTAGTCACTGTAGGCTCCTTTCCAATGACTGCAGAGAAATGACCATTTCTTAGGAAAGATTTCTTGATGTATTTTAGGCACCTTTCATATGAATTGCTACCTCAAAGTAGTTGTTTCCCTGCTGTGACCACACAGGGTGCCCAGTTGGTTTGACATCAGCAAAAAATATGGTAAAAGCACAACTCACTTCAAGGAAAGGCATTAAAGTACTTGAATCATAGATCAATTAGGAGTTAGTAAAAAGGTAAACCTCATCATACTGAGCTGAAAAGATTTAGGAGCTGAGAAAGAATCTTTGGGGATTTATCCAGCTTGCTCCCTATTTCCTTACTCTTCGTAAGCCCATGCCTACTGCCTCTGTTGGATCTTCAGTTAGATGAACCCTTCATCTTACACAGTATGGCCACTCTTGCAATCTTATACCATCTCTGTTGTCTACATCTCCCCTGCAGACACTGACAGTTTATCAAATGAGTTGCACTCACCTTGTGCAAAAATTGAGTACCAGGCAGTAAGCAGTATATGCTCTTGCACATTAAACTGTGGTGTAAATAAATAAATGAAAAAAACCCATGCTAATAAAGTGGTGCTGTGAAACCTGAGATACAGAACCAGTCTTGTGTAAAACAGCAGAATCTAGTTTTTTTGATGATAGGTCAATCTAGATGACATCAGGCCTGTTGGTGACAGACGGGGTACATCTGTCTCAAAGGGGGAAAGGATCTCTGCATAGGAGTTAGAAGGGCTCATTGGAAGAGCCTTAAACTAGATTTGAAGGGTGAAAGGGATAAACCCATTATTAATAATTAGATATAAGCCTGGAGGTAGTAAATCAATGTTTGATGGATGGTATGCTAGCAAGTTCCTTCAGTCTGCTGCCTCAGTGGCAGGGGGATGGAGATGGATGGAGATCCATCCAGCAGCAAAGATGCAGGGGTTACTGTGTGTTAGAAATCACAGAAGCACGTGAAAATGGTCATTCAGGTCTTAGGGTTCCTACCCCAAAAAAAGTAGCAGGATCAATAGCCCAAATGAAGTGCATCTACACCAATGCATGTATCATGGGCAACAAACAGGAGAAGCAGGAAGCCATTAAGCAGCAGGAAAATCTGTGGGATAGTTGCTGTCGTGGAAATAGGGTGGAAAGACACACAACTGGAGTACTGCAATGCATGACTATAAACAGTCCTGTCAGCCTGACCTCAGTGGCAGGGAAGGTCATAGAGCAGATCATCTTGAGTGCCATCATGCAGCATGTGCTGGACAATCAGGGGATCAGGCACAGCCAATATAGGTTTGTGAAAGGCAGATCCTGCTTGACTAACCCGGCCTCCTCCTATTACAGGGTGACCCACCTAGTGGATGAGGGAAAGACTGTGGATGTGTCTACCTAAGGCTATTGACATTGTTTCCCATAGAATTCTCCTGGAGAAAGTGCTCATGGCTTGGATGGGTGCACTGTTTTCTGGGTAAAAAACTGGCTGGATGGCCAGTCCCAGAGAGTGGTGGTATATGGAGTTAAATCCAGGTAGTGACCATTCACTAGTGGTATTCCCCAGGGCTCAGTATTGGGGCCAGTACTGTTTAATACCTTTATCAATGATCTGAAAGAGGGGATTGAGTGCACTCTCAGTCACTTTGCAGATGACACCAAGTTGGGCAGAAGTGTTGATCTGTTGGAGGGTAGGAAGGCTCTGCGGAGGGATCTGGACAGGCTGGACTGATGGCCTGAAGCCAGTGGTATGAGGTTCAACATGGGCCAAGTGCTGGGTCCTGCACTTTGGTCACAACAACCCCATGCATTCCTCCAAAAAAAAAATCTCATCTACCTATAATTCCAAAGTAATCAAGGACCCAAAAAAGGAAAAGGGCTATGGCAAAACGGCAAGGAAAAGATATTTCAGGGGGCCTCCTCTTCTCCAGCACGCTTTACTTTAAGTGTTGTTACATGTGGAGCATCTGCTTGGCCTCAAGGGCAAGAATAAGAAGAGCAGAGAAGACCTTTTTAGTGATTGCTCAGACTTTCAGGGAAGCGCAAAGGAATGTGAACCTTGCAGGTGAGGGCATTCGCTGCGCAGGGAAGGGAAAGATAACTGCTAAGGAAGGGCATTAACCTGCTAACATGTGTTCCCCAAAAAAGCAAAAGGCCAAGGAGGCCAGTGCTGCAGATCATGCAAAAGCAGATTGCTGCATGGAGGAACCCTAGAGCCCCGAGGTGGATTCTGTAGCCCTTGTCCTGCACACAGCAGAAAGCTGTTGGTGGGGGCATGGCAGTGGAGGAAGCATCATTCTGGGGGGAAACTTTGCTGTTAGTGCACATGTATTAGCATGTACATCTCAGCCTAGAGGTGTACACGGAGTACTTGTACATTCTGCATCACACAGTCTTGGTCAGACACACTTATTTTTGTACAACACTTTTCTTTTTTTTTTTTTTTTTTTTTTAAATAACAGAGCTGGAACTTGGTCCACCTGCCCTTCCCATGGGAGCTGTAGCATGGAGCCTCCAGAGGGCCACTGTCCGGCTCCCTCGTCCCTGGCGCTCGCCGGCCGTGAGGCGGGGGACGGTGCCGCGGGTGCGGGGCACGGCCGGGCGGGGCGAGGAGGCGATGGGATGGGAGGGCACTGCCGGCGGGAGCGGGGCGCCGGGCCCCGGGGGCGGCCCGGGCAGGCGCGGCGGGGCGGGACGGGTCGGGACGGAGCAGAGTCGGGAGCGGGGATCGGCCATGGGGAAGCTGCTGGCGGTGGCTCTTGTCGGGATAGCGGCAGCCCTGGTGGCGGAGCGGCTGCTGGCCCTTCGGTAGGAGCCGCCCTGCGGGGTTTCGGAGCGGCGGGTCGCGGTGCCGGCGGTGCGGGACGGGGGTGGCCCGCGGGGGGGGAGGGGGGGGGCGGCAGCCGGGTCCTGCCGCGGGGCTGAGGCGGGCGCGGGGCGGCGAGGGCTCCCCTCTGCTCTTCGAGCTGGCGGGCACCGCAGCTCCCGGGCTGGGGCTCGACTTCGGCGGACACCCGCACTTGCACAAGTGCAGTGGCAGCCAGAGGGGAAGGGTTCTTCATTATCATCACCATCGCTATCATCATCATTATCAAGGGAACCGTTTTTCCCCAGAGAAAAACTAGGCACTGCGATGCCTTTTTCATCCTCTTTCTTCAAAAACTAACTTCGGGAGCATTTGTGCAATGGAAATGCCGTTTGCAGTGGGAGGATGTGAAACTCTCCCTGGGAAGATGCTGGGAGCCAGGAGGCCAAAGGGAGAGGGTGCCCTGGGGCAGGGGGCCAGTACCTCTGTTTTTACAGAGGCTGCAGTTAACCGGGGTATATCAAAACCCGTTATCTGCGAATTTACCTCATCTTCCACCAACTGGCCAAACAGTAAGTGGAAATTAGTTTGTCAGAAACGTGTGTTACTTTCTACCAAAGCTGACCTCTGGATATCAATAGCCCCTGTGTACATGAGGTTTCCTCTGACGGAGCACAGGCTTCGGTGGTCCTAAGATGTGACCTCGCTGTAGCTGAAATACCCAACCATATCATGATCCTCATGCCATGGTGTTACAGCAGTTTCTGTCCTGAAAGCTACCAAACACATAAATGGTCATTTCAGGTCAGAAAAGTGGTGGTGAATTACTGTGTCAGAAGGCAACTACATCATTATAATTTTGCTCATGTCCACAAGGACTCCAAATGCTCGATTTCAAAGCAACAACAGACAGGTAATTGAATTTTGGGTAATTGTAGGTAATTACAGAAGGGGGGCTATACTGCCTGGACCCAGGTACCTCACATAGATGTGTTTTCATCTTGCGCTAAATCCACATCAGGCATTAGTGATAACCACAGCGGTAGAAGAACCCTCCTGCCCTGGAGTCACACGAGCTGGGATGGCAGAGCTGGAAAACATTCCCTGGCTTTACTGGGGTGAGACATTTCAAAGGGCTGTAGAGAGCAACGGTCCCCACATCTCCTCCAATCTGAATGAACAAATGGAATATTGGAAATCTGGTAAAGGATAATCTCCTGATAAAAACAGGATCCCCTATGTCTCTGTAGCTCTCTGTGGTTTTTTCCTGCATGCTGTGTTTTCAGCAAATTCCAGCGTAGCAGAGGTCTTAGGATGATTGCTGAGTTTGGAAACACACAACTTCAGTTCACAAAGTACTCTAAAAGTCATTTAACACAATTAAGAGAAACTGTGGGTAATTAGCTCTTGCTATGTGTCTCTGTTATCCATTCCCCACCCAGAAGGCAGAAATGCAGCAAAGAGTCTTTGCAGTTCCGAGTTTCGTATTTTGTGGCACGTACAGCAGAAAACAGGTGAAGTTCTGTGTTACCAGCTGAAATGACACCAATTCCCCAAACAACATTTTAAACTGCTCATTCTCTGAAGAAAGCGCTGAGCTAATTTGTAAAATGTGAATGTGAATTATATAATTATAAAATGCGTGTTACTGTTTTCCTCAGAACAATATGCATATGATATTGTTCATATGTATTTATATATTCACACACAATGTTATCATTTTGTAACACTGTACCCATAGGGCACTGAACTTGCATACTATGTTCAAAACAGCAGCCTACTTCCAGAAAGATGCTGACAGTTTTAAAAGAATTGGGAGCAACACCAAAATAAGAAGTGATTTTCAATCCTGTCAAAAAAACCCCTCAAAACCAAACCCCAAAAATCCAGGGTTGGTAAGTCTAGAGATGAGGAAAACTGAAAGAGAGGTCTTTGAATATGCAACGGGTTCCTGCTGAAGGAAAGGCCTATCCTCTGTGTCCCGTGAAGAGGGACAGTGGGCATAGGACTGAAACTGGAAAGAGAAACAGTGGGACAAGGTGCCGTGCATTGGGGTTGCACCAAGTAGCAAAAGTTCCTTCTTTTTTTTGAAGTTGCATCCTCCATATATTGCAGGCCTGCTGTGTTCTTGGTACGGCCAGTTAGTTATCTAGGCCATCTGGTTGAGTGGCTGAGGCTGTGCGAGGTAGATAAACTGACACATTTTGGAAAAGCCTCTATATGTGCTGCAGCCTTGTGACTAGTGTCCTTTTGAATTACTCTCATTCCAGCCCATGAAGTGTTTCCCTGGGAATGCTGTCGGGATATCATCATCCCTCTCTGGCTGCTAGCTGAGTTCCTGCTGTGCTTTTGGCTCAGGGTGGCTTGCAGCCTGCCTGGGAAAAGCTGATGAAAACAGGGAAGGGAAAAGCCCTAAGCAGGCAGCAGTGCAAACATCAGGCAGGATTGCCTTGAGCCACCCTTGGGTGCTTGGTGGATTTGGCTGTGCCAAGTTGCCAGTGGGCAACGGGGGAGCTGATATTCCTCCTGTGCTGTTTGTCAGCTGGGAGCCAGTGTAATTCTCTGTCAGTACTCCTGGGCTGGAGAGAGAGGGCTTGGGAGGGTTTAACTTGGTTCCTTTCCCTTGCTGTCCTCTGCACTTTTTATCCTTTTTCATCTTTTCTTTTGGCTTTATGTTAACAACCTATGTCAATGATACAGCATTGAAGCAATTTGCAATTCATATTTTAAGTGATTAAAAACAAGCAGGACTGACATACCATACGACGCTCAGCTGTAGCACATACTTTTCATATCACTGACTGATACTACTGTTTACTTTATGTTTATGCCTAAAACTATGACATAAACATGGCAAGGTTTTGCTATGGGATCTTTGCGTTCAGAATTTCCTGTGGTTGGAGCAATAGCCTCAACACATGCATAGGATAGACATGCAAAGGAGTAACTATGTTAGGTTAAATGCTTTCTTCTGGGGGCAAAAAAAAAAAAAAAAAAGGAAGAAATATTCTAGTACTCTACCCTGACATTTTCATGTAGAAATACAATATATTTTCTTAGGGCACTGTGGACCAGCATGGTCAAACACAGCAATCCTGGTAGTGAGGTGTCTTTCATAAGGATTTGCAAACAACTTGGAATGGAGGAAATTGAGAAATAGGAACTCATGTAGGTACCTGCCTGTATCTGCTTGTTCAGTGAAGCATGAACCAGAGACTGAGTTTTGTGGGCACTTGTGAATGAAATAAGCACTGCTGAAGAGTGATGCTTGAAGTGGTATGAGGAGAGAAGAAGGAACAGAGTAATTGCTGAAAATTGTACTACCAAGTCCTGCCTCACAACAGTGCTATCACTGCCTTTGAATGTGGACTAAGAAATGAGGAAGGTGCAACTGCTGGTGGCATGGTCACCAAATACAGCTGTTGGGTTGGAGTAGAAGGTTGTCCTCTCCTCATCTGAAATGCTGGTCCTAACTGTGGGATACTACTATAGTTAAGTGACTGAAACCTGAAGAAAATTTGGCTGCCTTATTTTATTGTCTGAGCTGGGATGGGCCATGAAAGCTTGTTCCTGACGCTCATGAACAAAATCAAGTTTCCGAAGTTACTCAGTGTGGAACAACCACTTAATCCCTGGACATATGTAACTACCACAGTGATTTGGAGCATTTGCTGCTGTAGTTCTGGGGTTTGTCTATTCAGTATCTTATGGCTGATTTGTTGCTGCGATGGAGCAGACAATAAAACTAAAAACTAGGAATGTTACCTGTTTTGAAACTGGCTGTGTGCTGTTAACCCTGCTCTCTTCTCTTGCAGGAACAGACTCAATGCTTCACGGGAAGTAGCCCCAGTAACACTCCCGAACTGCCGGCTCATTAAAGGAATTGGTATGTGCTTAAAATAACTGAGTGCCTTGCTTTTGTCCAGCCTTATTTTGTAACTGCTTCTTAAAGTCAGCTTCCAAGCCTGATCCTGAAAAACTAAGTGCTCATTTGACTTTCATTTGTTACTCGGACTTGGAGGTAGGGAGAAACTGCAGGAAGAAAATTGTGCTGAAAAACTAGTTTGATATAATGCTTTTTGCCTTCGGTATTTAAAGTTTCTGTTCCTTTTCTTGAAATTGAGTACCTTGCAAACACTTCTCCGTTGCCGAGCCCCTTAGGAAATGATCTGGCTTTTAGATGAGGGCATGTTGGCTGTTCAGGCAGGTACCTACAGGTGTCTGTCACACGGTGGTGACATCTTGAAGACAGAACATGCTGCAAGGGTGCAAGCTTTTGGAGAAGACCACAGGCACATGGTGAAGGAGCGGCTGCTAAATGCCAGCCAAGATTGCCCGCCTTAGTGCCGCATTTTGTGGAGATTTAGGAGCTGGCTGGTACCACCTGGTGCCAATGGCAGGCAGGAGCCCGGCGTGGTTGTGCAATGCAGCTGTGTGGTTTCAAAGAGCAAGGGGTTATGTTTGCTAACAAAGTGGCCGAAATGTTGACTTTGTACTTTGGATCATGTGTTTAGCACACACCAGTGTTTCTGTCTTGTTTTTTTTTCTCTCTGATTAGGATAACCAGTGTATAAAATGGATAGCTTTGAAATTGATTGCTTTTTTGTGTTTCCCTTTCCCCAAATAATAATTTTAAGCTTAATGGCTGGGGATTTTCCCCTCCTTAGTATTTTCAGAAATGTCTTAAATTCTTTTGAAATTTACCTGGATTTTGAATATGTAAAAACATCATTGGATGAGCTTTAACAGCCTTGCCTTTGAGCTTGCTTAGTCACTGAGTTGATTTCATAAATCTTGCTTTTTCCTTGTGTCAGGATTCAAGCATCTTTGTAAAGTCAAATTACTGCCACGAATGAGTATATGCTGAGTTCATTTGCCTGAGGTTATGTACAGAATTGCATTTGAAAAAAATTCCAGATCTTCTAGATTGAGCTGTAATTTACTCATACAAGATGCTGAATAATGCTTTTTTGATGGTGGTTAATATAATTCTTTTAAGCTTTTCACTGTTGCAATCTTTTTTAAGACTTTTTTGCAACATGATTATTGTGTTGAGGAAAGGATAAAGCTGGAAATGAAAAATAAAGTTGTATTTAATTTCCTAACAGCATTTCGTTTTTGGTGCCTGACATTTACGTGGAGATTAGGTGAATTCTGAGAACCCATCTCTGCTTGGAGGTTGCAGTGGATCAGGTTACAGAGCTTCATTTCTGCTTCTTGCTGTGCTCCTCTAACACTGTCCCTGCACACTGAGCTCTGCACCTTGCCTTTGCTCTGTTGTTTACAGCTCTTTAGATAAATTAATATGCCAGAAATTAACTCAGCATATCCAATGTGGCAGAAAGAGAAATAACAAAGGATTTGTGCAAACTTAAAAGTTGGCATGTGCACTCAAATATCTTCCAAAATTCATTTGCTATGACTAGGGAGGTTATATTATTCAGGGAGATCAAGGACCCCTAAAGCCTAGTTGCTGCATAGGTAGCACTATTCAGACTAGAGGGTTTGCTGTACTCAGATCTGTAAGATTGCTTCTGTGGGTGCCTTTGTGTAAGAATGCCTTTCTCCATGGACCCCTCCTGGGCCTTTTTCCATTAAAGTGCTATGATAAAGTTAAATAAACATTATGTTTTTATTTTAATGTTTAAAACAGTCCTTCTGAACTCCTAAGTGAGACATAGGTCCCAGGGCTGGATCAGCTCTGAGCAAAATAAACTATCCCCTTTTCTTTCTGCAATTTCATCTTTTCTGTATCTCTATTTTTAAGACTTTGATCTATTCTGCTTTTCAGATACTGTGCTACGCAAGCACAAATACAAACATTGAACAAGCCAATAAAAGATTGCAAAAAAACTTCATTCACCAATACGTAGGAAAGGCTATATTTGTAGAATAAACAGTAGGTTCTGATTTTTATTGGTGCCTAATCATGTTACTGGTTTATAATAAAGTAACCCTATCTCCGGTTCTAATTCCTAAAGTTCAAGAAGCTACAGAAGAAGTTGCCAGAAATACTTTCATCCTGGAACAATTCCTGGGATATAGGCAAAATAGTCTCGTGCTTTTGGACATGAAATCCAGATGCGGTTTTTATTGTTAGATACACCTGCAGAATATATCAATCTAAGATAAAATAAAGAACAGCATTTCTAGAGTAGGTAGTAATTGTTCTCAATATTTGTTAATTTTTTTTAAATACTGCCTGTTTAGATAATCGAATGGACAAGCTGGGCTCAGTGATACAATTAAGCAATATCCTGCAGGTAACCAGTTCCTATCTCTCTCATGCCATATAGTACCTGCAACAGCCCTCCCAAAATGGGGCCCACAGGAGAGCCAGTGAGCTTCCCTGTGGCCGGCTGTGCCCCCATCCCCTCCTCACTGTCTCCCTGGTGCTGGCTCAGCAGGGTTGTGCTGAATCAGCATTTCACTGCTCTTCTGATGGCACTCAGTCGCTTCCACACATACCAGGACCTGGCCATGAAGTGCCTGAAAAGTGCTTTGCTGGGCACTTTCTTCCCAAGCAATTGGGTGTGGGGCTCTGAGTGCTCTCCTTCCACCGGAAACTTGTAGTTTTTAATTATCTGCTCCCAATTAGCCTGCTCATCTTTCTGCTTGGCAGCCTCACTGATTCAGTAGCGATAAATGATTATATCTCTGTTTATTCACTCACCAGTGTGTACTGCCAGCAAAAGCAGTCTGTCTAGCTCATGTCACCATGGCAATTGAGCCTCTCAGCATTTATTTGTGCTTTTATCCTCCCAGCAATCCCGGGAAGTGGAGAATCGCCACTAACCCCATTTTATAAATTAACCCAGAAGTGGAAAGACTAAGGCAAAGAAAAGGAGTTGCTGGTTTAAATGAGACTGTAAGCTGAGATAAAAAAAAAAGCCCCAATTCAAAACTTTAATTGGAAAATACAGGCTCTAAATCATAGAATCATAGAATCAGATGGGTTGGAAAAGACCTCCAAGATCATCAAGTCCAACCCTTGATCCACTACCGCCATGGTTACTAGACCATGGCACTAAGTGCCACATCCAGTCTCTTCTTAAAAACCCCCAGGGACAGAGAATCCTCCACTTCCCTGGGCAGCCCATCACCCTCTCTGTAAAGAATTTCTTCCTAATATCTAACCTAAACCTCCCCTGGCAGAGGACACTGTGTCTCTGGACACATCAGTGCAGATGTTTGCTTTCTGCCTGAGCCCAGTGAAAACTCAGACAAAAACCCAGGGGTGGGATAACAGGCTGTCTCCCCCCAAAATGAATCTCCAGACCTTTTGCTCTTCAGAAGGCAGGGATGCTCTGCTTATTGGAGTCATGGAGTGGAGCAGAGGTTTCCTGAGGCTGAGAAGGTGCTGACCCTGCCCCTCAGTGAGAAGTTGTGCCACTGTATCTTCCCAGGTCTGAGCTGGGGAGGAACTTTCCTGGATGGATGAACTGGGGGTTCTGGTTCCTCTCCGCTTAATGGCTTTTGTTTTATCTTCTTTCCTACCAGGGAAAAATATTACAGGATATACAGGAATTGGTAATATTGGAAATGATTACCTGCAGTGAAAAGTGTGGTCTAACTATTAAAGCCCTTAGCTGTTATGGATATAGTAGGTTCTCTGACACTTGAGAGCTTTAACTAAATATTTAGCAATCCATCTTCGTGAAGTGTCCTAGCTCAACCAGGAGAATTAGCATGCACAATTCTCAGAGCTGCCTTATGCAAGCCTGAGGCCCGAATCATGGGTATGGTCCTCCCCTGGAAATCTTGTTGCCCACACTGATTGCTGCAGAACATTGTCGTCAGAACCTGGTGATTCATCCCACACTGTCCGGGGGCACATGGAGCTGGGTGAGAGGCTGCCTGGCCACTGCAGGGGCACCCCTAAGCCCCCAAAATGAAGTGAGCTGCAGTACTATTTCCTAACCTGACATGCTGTCTTCTGCTACTGCTTTTAACGCAGAGTGATCTTTTCCTCTGAACTTCATTGTGTGCTCAGTCATTCAGAAAGGGGCATTCATGAGAGCTGGAATTGTACTAAAGAGGATTTTTTTTTCAATGAGAGATATCTAATGTCACCTGAAAAACCCTGTTTATCTTTGTTTTGCAGAAGCTGGTTCCGAAGACATCGACATACTTCCCAATGGACTAGCTTTCATCAGCTCTGTAAGTGCTCATGGCACCTTCCCATGCAGGAGCCTGCTTTCTTCCTTACCTGCAGAAGCCATAGGTGAAAATATCAGGAGGGAGAATTTTTTTCTACAAGGCTGGCTGGCTCCCTAAGAACAGCCCAGTCCTGTGTTGGCTTAGCTGTCATTCCCTTCTGCTTGAGCAAGTGAACTTCTTGACACAGAGGTGGTGTTGGTGGCTCTGAAGCATGTATATTGCACTGACTTATCTGCCCACGTAACCTTGACTTCCTTTCATGCTACTTCATTGAAATGTTGAAATGTCAGTCCTCTGCCATGTTAAGAAGATGTCTGAATTCCAAAATTAAAAAAAAAAATCAGATTTTGTTTGTTGATTATGTTGTTCCTGACTTTTTTTTTAGCCTTTAGGACATAGGTTTTCCAGCTTTCTTTTGCAATCAGGATGGCAGGTGATCATTTTCTAAAACAAAAGCTGATGTTTTCATCTATGTGTTCCAAGGACACCCAGGGAATGATAATGTGGCAAAATGCATTCAAGAAATCATGATCTGTTGCGCTGCTGCTGCTCCTCATGGTTTTACCATGTTGTGGTGGTGCCTGGTTCCCCCACAGTGTCAGTTTGTAGAGGGGTTTGGCACACGGAGTGTGACTGCGGTGGGGGCTGTGGTGCCTTGGGCGTGGCTCCTTGCACCCTCCATACGGTTTGCTCCCTTTGCACTGTGACTGAGGGCTGGCTAGAGAGAGCAGGGCCGGTCCCTCCACCTCCATTGTGGCTCAGCAGGCTGAAGCAGGGGGACATTCTGATGTATTCTTGCAAGTCAGAGCAAGACTCCAGCATTTTCAGCCCTGTGATGCTCCTGTTTACTTTTTATCCAGGAATAATTTTCTTATGTTTTGATTCTATAGGGCTTGAAATATCCAGGATTAAAGAGCTTTGCTCCAGACAAGACAGGTGAAATATTTTTGATGGATTTGAATGAAGACTATCCCAAGGCAGTGGAACTGAGAATCAGCCGAGGGTTTGATCTGTCATCATTTAACCCTCATGGAATCAGCACCTATGTAGACAAAGGTAAACAGCTTGAGGTGGTGGCAAATATTGTCCTAAAGAGCACAAACAGAAATCCCTTTGCAGCACCCACAGTAGCTTGCTCTTGCAAGGAGACAAAAGGGTTTTGGGGTTTTTGTCTTTGTTGGGCTATTTTCTAAATGTCATCTATCAAAGAAAACAACCTTGCACATAATCTCAGTCTGTCTGAAACAGAAAGATGTCCTGAATATTAAAAGGAAAGGAAACATGAAAAACTTTGAGTTGAAAGCCAGAGAAAATGTACTTTGCCAGTTTACACCTGTCTCACACTGGGTTCAGGTATTTTGAGGAGATACATCCTTCACCAACTGGTAGTGCCCAGAGTGGAAACTTTTGTGGCAAAACAATAAATTATCAAGTCTCTGTAAATTACCAAAACCTCTGTTACTCTTTGTCCAAGCCAGGTTCTCCTCTCCAAGATATGTTCTCCTGTGTCAGGTTCTGACTACCAATAAAGTATCTTTTTGCCTGTCCTTTCACTGGGGATTTTAGCAGGGCAATTAGAAGTCTGCAGATATTAAGAGAACCATTGCTGCAGCTTGACCTGTGTCTCCATACAGTCACCCTTTAAGGGAAGGTGTTGGAGAAATCGGTGGTGGCTAATTCAGGGTCTTACCAGAAGGGCTGGGCAGAAGGGCTGCAGCCTTACAACAGGGTACAGGAGCTCCTTCTGCTTTCTCAGAGGATGTAATAAACAAACCAAAGAGCCCAAACTGGCTGGGCCATAGATCCTTCTTCCAGTTGACTGAGGCTGTTTCACAGATTGCAAAACCCATTGGCTTAGGCACAAGGATGAGGTTGTGATTTCCTTCTTCCTTGATAGAAATAGCAAACATGTAGTTTACCCAGCAGGTCCCTGAGTAAGGCTGGGAGAAATGAAGCTGGAGATCTGGACCTCGTTGCAGATGCATCCTGCAGTACATGGATACTTGTCCCTCTGCCTCTGAAGAGCCCTGACACAAATGCACCAAACTTGGCATGTGCTCTGTACTAGAGGCTGCATCAGCACTGGGGGTGCTCAGCCGTGAAAGCTGCTGCAGAGAATTCAACTGTTTCCATTTCTTTTTTTAAGATGACACTGTGTACCTCTTTGTTGTGAACCATCCCCATCAGAAGAGCACAGTAGAATTGTTTAAATTTGTAGAAGATGACAATTCTCTTTTACACCTGAAAACCATTCAACATGATCTTCTGGCAAGGTATGGGACCCACGTACCATCTTCCTCCAGAACAGGCTGCTTTGAATGAAATCCAATGTAGGATGATTTTTGGTTTTAAGGTATTATTAATATGTGATATTTTCTCTTTAGCCAGCATCCCTGTTTCTCTTATTGATTACTTCTTATCTATGTAATCAAAAGCAATGTTTCTCCAATCTCTTCTGTAAATTAGATTTTTAATAGTTGTCTCACTCAACTAGTCTTAAGCACTGCTGTGATTGATGGCAGTGAATTAGCTTAGCATCAATTTCTCCTTCTTTCATGTAGCCCACTCTTAGGTCATTGCAGATATGAATCTCCAGATGTTTTATTATTCTGAATTTGCTATGCTACACTGTAAAAATAAACATAGATTTAGCTTTGTCTTTTTTTCTTTTTTTTTCAGTACAAAATTTTCTTGGTCTGTCCTACTGCAAAATGATTGTAAGATAAACAGAACCAGATTGATAAAGTTGTCACAGCATCTGCCTGTTCTCAGTTTTTCACTTGAGCGTAATGAAAAGAGAGAAGAATTTCCATGGGCTTATGGACAGGCAGCTAGATTTCTAGTTGATGCCGTATGGTCTTGCTCAGGTCTCAGCACTGCACAGTCCTGGCTCACACAAAAAAAAAAAAAAAAGGAGTAAAAAGGATCTAAATAGCTCAGTGTCTATCTGCAGTACCATCTCTAATTGGAGCACCCTTATGTCTGTGGGATGACCATGTCCTGCCTGGATTCTGGGCAGTCCTAAAACGTTTCTTCATACGTCTCATTTCATTATTTTATTTAACTTTCTCAATTTTTTTTTTTTTTTTTTTTTTTTTTTTTTAGTGTGAATGATATAGTAGCCATGGGGCCAGATAGTTTCTATGCTACCAATGACCACTACTTCACCGACTTCATCTTGATGTTCTTAGAGGTGTTCTTGGGTTTAACTTGGTCAAATGTTGTTTACTACAGTCCAAAAGAAGTTAAGGAAGTGGCAACTGGGTTTTGTTCAGCCAATGGAATTAACATTTCACCCGATAGAAAGTAAGTTTCTCCTTACCTTAGATTTTGTTTGATCACACAGAAGAATCCAGAGATCCTGATTTGTACATATGGTACCTCCATGGTCAGGTGTCTAAGCTGGTTCATATAGGGCAAGGTGCTGCCTGTGCAGTGTAAGTAGTACAGAGTGATTGCAGCACGGGGTTGCGTGTGTTGGTGTTCAGCAGCAATGTTTGCTCCTTTGCATCGTAGTTTATGGGCAGTAAGATCAAAGGTTGCTGTGTTTAAAGCAGCCGATACAGGAGTTTGTCTGTATTGCTTGCAGGGATTAACAGGGCAGAGTTTTTGCAAGTGGGGAATGTTCTACCGTCCTAAAGTCCGTGTGACCGAATCAACCAGTCCTGTGGTGTGGACAGGTGACCTTAAATTAAAAAAAAAAAAAAGGCATAACTGGGGATTTCTAGTTCCAAGGTCTGTTTTGGTGTTGCAATAGAAGAACTGGCACAGTGTGAAGCTACATTAGCATCTCACTAGGTTGGCTTCATTTCAGTGCCCTGTGGCCTGCTTGCAATGTCTGTTGCTGTGTGAGAACTGTGGGCTGGCATTCCTCATGGGAAGAGCTGGGCTCACACAGAAGGAACTGTCTGGTTTTTGTGTCTTCTTACTCATACACATTGCTGAGAGGTGCTTTGCTTTCTTTTGAAGGTACATCTATGTTGCAGATGTATTTGATCATAATGTTCATGTTATGGAAAAACACACTAACTGGAATTTAACTCACGTGAAGGTAAGGTGCTGCTGTTCTATAAAAAAGAGCCAAATGTGAATTTTGGACAGAATAGTCCCCATGAATGCTTGAGATGTCAACATGATTGTGTGTAAAGTTCTGGTCTGGGTGGCTCCTGCTGTGGGGTTGCAGAGGTGCTGTGTGCCCTATTACAGAGCTTCAGGTCTTCCACCCTCCCTCCAGCAACCAGAGAGGAATCCTTGGGTGTGCTGTTGAGCCACAGTGGAAGTCTGCCTCAGGCAGTGTGGGTCAGAGCACAAAGAACTGAAGGAATCAACAAACATGTAGGTGTGAATGAGCTGATAGGGGAAGCTCAGAGCAGCAAGCAGGTTTCTCATGAGGTGGGGATGATACATACCAGGGGAAAAGAAAAACAGTACTGGGGGAGAAAATATTTCTTAAGAAAAAAATAAATCTAAGATGTCAGATGAGAGTCTTGGACAAGTCTGTTCATTATGTTGTAGTTTACTTCCAGGACTTCTGATAGCTTTAACTTCTTGTTTTTGCTTTATGTTGGATAGACACTGCAGCTGGACACTCTGGTCGATAACTTGTCTATTGAACCTCACACTGGAGACATCTGGACAGGATGTCATCCCAATGGGATGAAGCTGTTCTACTATGATCCTGAAAATCCTCCTGCCTCTGAGGTGCCTCTTGAGAGACATCACTGGTCTCTTGGTTGTATCTGTGCCAAAAAGTTGTTTTGTATAACGTAACTGCATTACATAGAGAAGGGCCTGGCCAGCCTTTGTGAAAGCAAAGACCAAGCTGGCTTCTGCTTCAAGTGGAAGCCCAAACAGCATATACTCACTAACAAACACCTGTTCAGATCCTCAGGTGACAACTGAATACTTTCTACCCAGTAGCTCAGTCACTTTGGACTCCTCAGGCTGCTTTCTGTGCAGCTGTGGCCACACCCAGATTCTGATGAACTGCATTAATTACCGAGCCAGCACATCTTTGCCAAACTAAACATGATTGAGTGAGTGCAAAGCGTGACCAGAAACGTTTGCATAGTATTGATTAATCAGGGCAAGTGTGATTCATCAGTAGGTGACACTGTAATTCTTCTTTCCTTCTGAAATCAATGAGGTACTGGCCTCAGGGTAATAGTGGCCACAAGTGCAGCTGGCTGGTTGGTGTCCATTTGATTTCAGCCTTGTCTGAAGCGCCCTGTAAGACACTTCTCAAAATTACCATGTTCAATAGCAGTAGACATGGTACCAGGCATTTGTTTATTCTGTATGGAAAAAGCATGAAAATAAGAAGATATTAACTAACTCTTCAGCTGGAAAAAACTGTGCACATTCCTTGGAGTGGGGATGACTACCTTCCTTAGACATGGGGTCTCTGTTGCACAACCACTTAAAAAAACCTCCAAACTCAGTCTTCATGGACTGTGCTTCCCTGAAGGCCCTATCACAGGAATCACATGGTTGTAATTATCAGCAGCTGATCACCCTAACTAGTTTAAGTTAACATGCTGATGTTCCCTCCATACATGGAGCATTTCCACTTGCGGCCATCTCAGTAGATGTATCCTCCCCCTCTGGCAGGTTCTGCGCATCCAGAACATCCTCTCAGAGGAGCCTGTGGTGACACGTGTCTACGCTGACAACGGCTCTGTGCTGCAGGGGAGCTCAGTGGCAGCCATCTACGAGGGAAAACTGCTCATTGGCACAGTCTACCACAGAGCTCTCTACTGTGAGCTATAGCTCGTCATGGGTAAGATCTGCTGCAGTGGAAAGGATTTAATTCCTTGGGAACTCAGTTTCTGCTAGATTTGCTAACAACGAGACTGTTCCAATAAAGGTTAACTGCAGTAATAGAGATGTATTTTAGCCTTCCTCTCCAAAATGAGACTTCTACACAATAGTGAAGGAAATGTAATTGAAGGTGAGAAATTAGTTTATTTGTGTAATGGGGAGGACCCCATATCAGTAACAAAGGGTTACCTTGAAGTTCAGTTTCAGATTGCAAATGACTAAACTGTCAGACATTGAACTCATCTCTGCTGGCTGGATTTTGTTTTGGTTTTTTGGTTGGGTTTTTTTTTTCCCCATGAGAAAACTGATTTTGTAAATAAGAATTGCTGACTACCAGTGTGGTGTGTGTTATTGTGACTGACCCCTGGGCCTTCCCAGGGACTGTGTGAGTGGGTCTTCTTCTGAATCTGCCTATTGGCTTTCCCTAATGCTTCCAGAATAACTGGAAGGTGAATAAATGTTATTTCAGTCTCATCCACTTCCCCTTCCCCCTTCAAGCCATTTCCTAACATTACTTCAGGTTCCTAAATTTTTCTTAATTCTATTGAGAAAAGAGTAGGGTATCACTTCAGAATGGTTTCTTACTGAGTCTTCCAAAGGGAGTTTAAAAAAGCTTTTTTTACTCTTAAAGAGTGGGAAACATGTCCTGAGCACCTTCATTGAGAAGTGCATTAGCAATTACTGTTGTCTGTCACAGAAAAGGGAGCATTTCTGGACACTTTGCCACAGCAACTACCCTCAAGCCTTGGTCACACGTTGTGTGTTTATCTTCAGTCGGTCCGGAGCCGATTCCCACTGTGTTACTGTGCAGCAGGCACCCCTTCCTGTTTATCTAGCATCAGTTACTGATAATGTCTCACACTGCTAAACAGCCTATCCAGGTTTCCACCAGCTGGTGGTTTTGGAATAGTGTTAGTAGTCACTTTCAGTGAACTGAAATGTCCTTTGAAGCTGGAAATCAGTTTGGTGCTCTCCAGTGTGCACAGCAAGATGCCAGAAACCCCTGTTTTGGCCACCACTTGGTTTCCTGCTCATGGAGTGAGCTCTTCTTGCATCAGTGTACATATCCTTACCCACAGAGCAGCTCCTGCTGCTCTTTTTGTCCTTCCAAGTTCCCAGCTGTGATCAGCCCTCCAGTTTTGTGAGATGCTGACATCCAGTTTAAGGTTCTGTGTTACCTGTGGTGGCTCTCCTGCAGGGGTTGCTGCTGTGCTGCCTGCACTGGCCCTTCTCAGCATCTTGGCAGCCCCTCCAAATGCTGCCACCAGACAGACCTCCCCAGGGCTGCCAGCTCCTCTGTATCCTTCAGCTGATGCAATAGCTTTTCCTCACTACAGTCCTTCCCCCACTGTATGGAGAAAAAAGACAGGCTGCTCCTGAAGGGCGAGCCTGGGAGGAGAGAGAGCCAGTCCCTGGGGTGCCAATTGCTATGCTAGCTTTGCTGTTCCCTCCTGCAGTCTGCTCCACCACCAGCCACAGCCCCTCCAGTCTGGAGAGTACACGGAAAGTCCAGTACTTTGAAAACACAGGAGTACTTGTGCCTACAAGATAGAGAAAATAACCCACTCTGTAGTGGCTCAAACACTGAGGCAGGAGGCAGAGTATGTGCAAACCCTCCTCTGTCTGGATTTTCCCATTCTCGCTGAGAGGAGGCAGTACTGCAGGCTGAGGTTTGGGTGAGCAGTGGCCCTGAAGAACAAATGTGTGTACTGACACCTCTTGGCTCCTGTGCTTTTCCTTTCTAACAAGCCTAATGGCTTTCATCCACTGGTAGGAGAAGATCTGCCGCTCCTTCCCTGACGGAAAGGGACAGCTCTAACCAGAGCAAGGAGTCCATGCCAGGGCTCATGGCTGAGGCAGTGTTGCTGTACAGGAGGGATGATGTCATCCCCCTTCCTGTGCACAGCTGTGGGTCTTGCCACATCACCCATCTCCTGCCCCCAAAAAGCATCTCCTGCACCCTGTGCTGCCCCAAGCTCGCTGGAACAGACCCTGCTTGGTGTAAGGCAAGTCCCTGGGCACAAGTTCTGTGAGGTTGAAGAACTGAGCCAGTGGGCATGTTTGGCTCAGTCACTGCGCCCTTCCTGATGCCAGCAGCTTCCCCCTGCTGCCATGGCAGAAAGCTCTTTCACATGCATGTACCAGTACAAATGGCACATGCTGCGGGGGTTACCGATGGCCAGAAGGGGAGACTTGAGCATTAGTTAACCACGTGGCTAATTGACTTGTCTCTTGGTGGTGGCCCTGCATTAGCAGGTCTGTGCACAAACTGCGTTCACAGCTCCTCTCCAAAATGCTCACAGTTGATCTGCAGACTTGAGGGCTGCCCAGGCTTCACTGTCTGCTCACAAAGGCTTTGGTGACAAGGACTCAACCATTTGGATCACAGTTTTGAATCTTGCTGACCATGGCGTGCAGCCCTGCCACAGAGCAGAGCTGGCCTTGAATGAGGGCGGCTTTTATCTCATCCCTTTGCTGTACTTGCCTTTGGCATTACCTAACCCTGGCTTTGCTGCTTGCTCCTTAGCAACTTCTCTCCCTGCGGGACACTTTCAGCTTCCCTTGGAAGTGGTGTACTTTCCTACAGGAACATGTAATCCATTTTCAGTCTTGAGGAACAGATGTCATTCCCAGAGCCCAAGCTGAAAGGACTGCTCTGAAGAAAGTTCACACAGCAATGAGAGGTTGGGCTATTAACTTGTTCATGATTAGCCATCAACAGTCTGCACAAGCATTCTAAAGCGGTTATTTTAGGATTGTGCTACTATTTGTTCTAAAGTGCCATCTAAAGAGTTATATCATGCATTAGTGGCAGTAACACACTGAAATGCTGATCAGCCACTCTGCTGGTCCTGGATTTACTCTGTGTTTGTAGAAATGCAATAACCATTTCCCTCAGCAGTGGCAGAAGTAACCCATAAAAACATTAACTTCAAATTTTACAGTGGCTTAAAACATCTTCAAATAAGCAAATCCACACATTGTTGGATCTTGTCAAACTTTTACTTTTTTGTTGGTTTTAGCCTTTCAGAAAATAAAGATTGTCTTCACTCATCACTGGCTTTTTTTTCTGTTCTAAACGACTCCTGTGCTGAAGGCTTTCCCATTGGTCTGCCTGCAGACTGAGGCATAGGCAAGCGATGTGCCTTATCTTTTCTCACAACATTTGAGAGGAGAGAGATTGTAGGTACTTGATGTAACATTTTGAATTTTAACCTGAGGTGAGGACGACTGGAAGCCCATTGCCAACCTTCTCTATAGGTACCCCAGCCTTGCAGTGCAGAGGCGGGAATTGAAGCTGGGCCACCGTTCATTCAAGTGATGCTGAGCAGGACAGAGACAGCAAGAGCCATAGTGGGGTACAGCTTCTACCTCTTGGCATGACATCACCACTTCATAAACGCACTGGAGGCCTCAGTGCAGAAACAGCAGTGGTGGAAGATGCAGCTCAAGCCTGGCCTCTCAATCACAACGTAACCTGCATAGGGAAAATACATGCTTGTAACCTGGAGGAGGGTATAACACATGATCTTTAACAAGCTGTAGAGACTGGAGCAGTTCTGGGTATTTCAGAAATCAAACTGCAGCTGGGACAACTTGCACAGACAAGAAAAATGTATGTATAGATGGCTTAGGAAGCTGTTGAGGAGACACATTTTACATGTCAATTGTGGACTTGGAGCCTCTTAGTATATCTCCTTTAATTAAGATAATAATTTTATGGATTGAGGATTCTTTTTATCTTCTTGCAGGTGGTGGCCATATTAGCAGAAAGTAAGGTTTATGATTCACTTGTTGGGAAACGCAAACTGGGTTAAGCAGATTAAGTGCAGAGTATTTGGCCTAGATTCTGCCAGATGTAAATCCACTGAAATGACTACACAAATTGGACAGTCTGCACCCTCTGCTTTTCCTTTATTTAATCCTCTACTAAAATCAAATAAATAAAGACATATTAAATATGTTCAGTAGAAGAACTGCTGTACTTTGAGTATATAAAGTGCCTGTTGTAACTAAGCTACACTTAAATATAAAACGGTAAATTTTTTTATATACCAAAACTAATTCAAGTCTTTTAAACAAACAGTGACCAGCATCAGTGTGAAAGTAGCCTATTTTTACATCAACCTGCAGCAAAAGATTGCACTCTACATTTCATTGGCATATGAAAAAAAAGAGTAATTCTCTTTCCTTACTCTTTTTTTTTTTTTCACTTCTTTTCACATAATTACAGATTGTAAATGAGACCCACTTGGAGGCCTGTGAATCATGCCAATTTGGCCATGAGCTAGGATTAAAATAATCTTTGGCTGAGCAGAAGGAAGGAAAGAACAAGCAGGGCAAGGTCCATATCCAACCCCACCCCCAGTCTGGCCCATGCAGCTGTCCAGTTGTGCTCACCATTTAATATTTCTTCTGGAATGACCAACAAATGGTCAGAAAAGTGAGGACTCGATACAAATTCTAATAAAGATTCAGGATTTCTCATTTTATTGCATTCGTTGTCTAACAACAATAATACTCATTGGCAAGAAATTTATTTACACTAACAAATTAAACCACAAGGCTTTCTTGTTTGTATTTAAACTGTAAGAAAACAAAGGGCCACCATGATGTTTTGTTTTGATGTCTCCCAATAACTAAATATTAACCAAAGTTATCTTGGGGAAAACTCAACAATCTAGAGAAGTTCATATCAACCAAGCACAAGAGAACAAGCTCAGACATGGCACTACTGTGTCCTTCATGCAGGTGATCAGACATCAACATGTACAAACAAAAAGTTCAGGATAACATGCACTTCATATACATTTGATCTCTTTAAAAAAAGACAAGAAAAATGAAAAAATCTGGAGCGCAACCATCTCTTTAACCATATAAAAAGAAACAATGTAAGAAGCCAATTTTTACAGTTAGCACAGTGCATTTTAGTCTTTTAGCTGCCTGGTCTTCTAGCAATATGTGTAACACATGTCAGTGACCAGTGAGATACCATCACAACATGACTGGGAAATATGAAAGCAGTTGTTCAGACAGTAAATATATATGGGAAAGTACAGTCAGAAGAGGTTCACTGTGCACTCTCCACTTCCAAACAGGCTGGTTATTCCTTATGTCTGGTGTCCTGTGATCTCCCTTTCCTTCAGACATTTCTACATTGGGGCCCAAATCCACTTCCACCAGTGTCAGCAGCAAACCTCCCACTGGAAACCCATCAGGAGGCCCAGGGTCCTGGTTTATGTGGGTTGGATCTGATCTCATGAACTGTGAGCCCTCCTCACCTCTCTGGAAGAAGAGACCCGCCTAACGCTGCAAGTTTCACAAACCGTACAGCTTGTTCTTAACACAGTCCTCTCTTCCCAGAGAAACAGGCAGCCCAAGGCACTACAGCCAAACCTTTCTGTAAGATGTGCATTTTTAAAATAATTACTTAATGCTGAGAGCAGAAGTACCAGTTAGTACGGCTGGTTAGGAGCAGAAAGCCCATTTTATACTGAGGGATTGGAGGGCTCAGTGTCATGACTAAGGTGTCACAGCTTTGAAAAATCAGTTTTAGAGGTGGAAAAGGTACAGTGAAATCCATAGAGGAGGCTAACAAAAGGGACTGTGCTATGTGCAGATGACCCACACTCCCCTGTGGTGAGCGGGCAAGTTGCCTCGCGTGACACCTGTTATCCTGCTCAAAAACAAACTGCTGAAAGCGCTACAATAGAAATCAAAGTTGGGATTAAAAGCAGAAAATTCCTTCCTAGAATACAGGCACTCAAGTAAATGAGGATCCTCTTCCTTACTACTGTAGAAATGGATTCTGCACTATTAGCAAGTGGCATTCTTTCTCTTAGAAGTGAAACACAATTAATTCTCAAAAATGATATATCATTGCCCACCTCTTACTTGCCAGTCTGTGAGCCAGGAGGTGAAGGTGGAGCAGCTCAGGAGGAGAGGAGGCCTTGATGGAAGCAATAAAGTATGAGGAACCCTAATGCTCAGCATCAAACACAACCCTAATGCTCAGCGTTAATGAGAGCTGAGGGCTGGCAAGTTTCAAAGGAAAGCTGCTCAGTAATTCTAGTGAAGCTCGATTCTTGTAGTATCCCTGCAGCAGACTACAGTCACAGCACAACAGATGCCATTGGAAAAAAAATTTAAGAAGTTAAAAAAATACAAAAGTATTTGTATACACTGAAATACAAATTTGTATACACTGAAATACACTGAAATACAAGCCAACTCTGCCTGGCTTTTTATTACTGGCTTCTGTTCCACTGTGCAATTCTAACCCATGATCTAGAACTAGCCCCACTTACAATAACTCCCACCCCACCTGCTCAGAGCAGGGGGTGAAGTGCAAACAGCAGTGGGCAATCGCTGTGCACTGCAATGAACGAGCTCTGCTCCTTCCTTACACCCTGGTCCTGATCTCCCTAGGCAGACTGAAACTAAATTGGGAGTTTTGACATGGAAGTTGCATGGGTGCAGGAACCCACCACACGGAAACTAATGTCAGTATATTTGGGTGATTTGAACAGAGCAAGGAGGTACAACTTCCTTCACAATGTCAGTATAATAATAGATTTTTCCGGACTAAAGTAACTTGCAGTGTTGTATCTTTTATTTTGTCTTTCTGAGTTTCATTTTTTGCTAACTGTCCTTTCTTCACCTTTTTAGAGGCTCAATATATTCACAACCTGGCAATACTGCAGCAATGAGCAGAAACTAGAGTTTACAGAACTGGCCTACCACCCAAACCAGAGAGCAAATAACTTCATCAGCCTGCTGTGGTTACCTGGGTGTAATGATGACACAAGCGCATGGAAACACCATGCTGCCTGCACAGCAGTTTAATGGTGGCCAGGCAAGTCAGACTAATCAAAACAGCTTTAGCTCCAGAAATAAATACACAAAGTAGGCAACAAGTACACCTGCAGGTGAGCCAAATGAGAAAGTCTGCCAAGTCATTTAGCCCAGAAATTTGTTTCTTCTTATTACATCAAACCGCATATTACTCTGACTTAGCACTGGTTTACAGGAAGTTTGGGTTAAGAATGATGAGACATCCATCTTTTGTTTCATATGTCATTACACAATACAAGGGGAAAAAATGCAACACAATTTTAAAGATCCTGTAGAACAGCAAGAAAAGTTTCAAACTATGCTTTATGTCTGTTATCCAGTGACATTTCTACGCATCCCAAGATCGAGTTGCCATATTTAATAAAAGGAACCACATAAATCTCTTTTATCACAGAAAGAAGAGCAAAATTCTTGACATTGTTCTGTTTGCTTAGTTTTCACATGTTGATCAAAATGCATTTTAATAGTTTTATTTGAAATTTAAGCTACTATTTTTTTAAGTTGGGTTTTTGTTTTTGTTTCTTGTAGTCTGAGAATAACAAAATTACATTATCACAAAGCAGTAAAAATCCCCTGAATACTTAAAGGACTTAAGTCGAATTAGTTATTCTGCAGAATAAGAACACAATTTACAAAGAGATTAACTAGGCACTGTTCTAAGCAGCAAAAATGAAAACTCAGTCAAGCAGTCTGCTCAGGTTTCTAAGAAAACAAAGAACATAAAATGGGGACACCACCTGAGATTACTATATACAACCACTTAAACATTACTACAGTGTAAACATAACTTAAAAAGAAAATCATCATCAAATGCATTTATCAACATTGTATTTAAGAGATTAAATTTCCAGTTTCTTCCAGATAACTTCTCTTACTCAAAGAATGCTAGTTTTATGAGGCTGTTAAACATTTGTATAATTTTTCTCCTATAAAGAGCACAGAAAGATTTACTGCAATGTGTAATTTTTGTTAGCAGGTGTATTTTTCTGCCAGTGGTCTATCTCAAGAAAAATACTGCAAGCCTTCAGAAATATCAGAAAGTATCTTTTATGGCAATTTCAGTTTTAGAGCTGAATAAAATATACATCAAAAACCTGTAGAAATTGGATTTGGAAGGAAAAATAAAGCTAATGCTAAGTAGATCTGCTGTGTATTAATTTTAAATGAACTACACTCTCTCAGTTTATAGACCATTTTATATGTCAAAGAAATGATTAGAATCAAAAGAAATGTAACTATAAGCAGTGCACCCCAAGTGTTTCAAACCTGAGCTTCAGAGAACTTTGCAGAAACAAATCTGAATGCTGCAGAGAGCAGAAGAGAAGCCAAGCCAAACTAAAACAGACATTTTCTTCAAAAGAACTCGGTATTTGCAATTTCAGGCTGGTATGTTTTTAAGTTCAAGATTCTAACTTTGCATCACCATCTAAAACAATATATGGGTTGGCAAAACCAGATGAAGACTGCCACTTCCAGGATGCATGAATGGGAAGTGGCGCTTCTCAACTGCTACATCGTTAGCTTCAACTGTAAAGCTAATACCCCCAGCTTCTCATTGTGATTTGCCTGTTGTCTCCCCATTCTTTTGAAGAAATACTGTATAGTTTAATACTGCTCTTAAGAGGCAGTAACACCCTACACTGCTTCTGTTTGTCATAGTCAAAACTACAAAGCAGGCTTCACCGATGGCCTCACGCACCACGGGAATCTCTGAAAGATATAATATGACCACTGCTAAGCCAGCATTCTACAGCCAATGCCCCAAAATACAGGTATTGGTGGGGATATTCTTTAAACACATCAATCAAAGCAGTTAAAATGTGGGAGCTTTGGACTTAGTAACCATCATCTCCATGGTAGCACTGACCTTAAAAGCAATGTACTGAATTTAATTTTAACCAGAATCACTCGTTTTCCTCTTTTTAAAGTGCAGTTCTGTAAAAAATAGAAATCTTTAGCAGACTCAAGTCGGATAATTGTTTCTAACAACAGCTTCATAATAGCAGAGCACAAAGCTTATTCTTCCAATGCTTGTTGGAGAATGAATCTGAAGATGTGGTGTTTTTCCTAGAAAAAAACCCCAAAACCTCAAAACAAAATAAACCTAGTTTCCTGTTCAAAACACATGAAAAAGAAAGTGGAGTGTGCTATAAGAAAGTTGCCTACACACGGGGAGCACAATGAAATTTATACAGATATATACGCTGTGCTCTAGTTAGAAATTTATCCTTGCTCAGATATCTAAAGGATAAATGTTATCCTCAGATTTCTGTGTAAACCCACATAACCATTTAAGGCTTTGCCTCCTTCCTGGATTAACTATTGTACAGTTAACAGAAAGAGTTTCACCTCCTGTCTTTTACCCAGGGGGAATATTGACTCTCCTGTCTTATCTCCAGTGTATAAGAAGTCACTGAACAGTTGTGTTTCCCGAGCAGTGTCGCTTAAAGTTACTGACACAGGATGAAATTTACTCCAGCAGATGGAACTGAGTATCCAAACACTGTAAAGAAGGTGAACTTCCAGTTAGAAAGTGAAGTCAAGTCTTATCAGACAGAGCACAACTCCTTTTACCCAGCTGAAGAAATGTTCACCAATTATATTGACTGGCCATCCTATTCAGAAGAGGTGAAGCAATGGACCATGCTCCTTGGCATCATGCTGGTTATTGAAGTGACCAAACACACACAGCTCAATAGAGAAGAGTAGTTTGGAAGGAAACACCACCACACAAATATGAAATCTGTTAGCTGTCAGCAAGAACAAAACAAACCGAAGGGCTGGGGTTGTTTCACGTGGCAACAACAACAAGCGTGAACTGGATATGCGGGAAAAGAAAGCTACACAATATAAATTTCCCTAGTCATTCTATGTATAGCCCCATTTCTCTGTACACGATCTTGGGTGATGAATACAACAAAGCTGAAGGGGCACCAGTGGATATGAGTTCCTCTTCCCTTGACGTGCCTCCACTTTCTGAACACAGCCGCACTTCTCCTTATCACTGCTCATTAGTGCCCTCTGTTGCATCTGATGAGCACTTGTCTGTTTTCTTCGATCTCCTCTGCAGTTGCTCTTGTTCCTTCTTCCGAAGCTTTTCCCTTTGCTTTTCCATTTTCTCTTGAGCTTTGCGAGCCTTCTCCAAGGATGCTTTCATTTCCTTTAGCTTTTTTTTAATGATTGCTCTGTCCTGGGAAGATGTCATACCAAGAGCCTGAAGTGGAGAAAACAAAATTAAAGAATTTCATATGGTTTAATCTGTCACAATTTTTTTTCATATTCTAATAGTAACTCTTAGGTAGATGACTGTAAGAACTAAGTAGATCTGAGACAGACTCAGATCTGATCTGTAAGTAGTACTTTCCATGCCTTTCACTTCTAGAATATTAAAGAATGAGACCTCATTGCCACTACCAATGTTGATTCCATTGATCAAATAAGGCAAATAAACTATTTTCTTGAAGTCATCTAAGTCTACACAGAACAAGACTTCCCAATTTTCACTGCTATGCCTTAGTCAAAAGTTCACTTGCACTCTTCTAAAACCCCTAGAGTTAGTATAGTGCCATTAAAAAAATGCAGAAAGGAAACACCAAACTTGGACTTTCAGATCTGCTGAGCTTCCCACAACTCCTTCCTGTAATTATTTTTGGCAGAAGTAGGTTTGTATTTTCACTACAAGAAACAATACATACTTTATACATCAAAACTATATTTAGTTCTAATACAGTACAACTGGTATCAGTTTATGCCTCCAGTATCCCAATAATCCACTATTCTGTTGCTAGTTCTGATACGTTTCTGTCCACCATCTTCTCTGAATCATCCTTTCACAGAACAGAGCGGGATAAGAAATATATGCATGCAAATACCACTTACACATACTGCTATATGATTTACACATGCAAATACGGGTACATTATATACACCAAGAACTTTCACAAAGCAATTGCCCTATTTCTGAAGCTTCTGAATCCAAGTGCATATGGGAATTTCTTGAAGTGTTGCTGTGGGTTTATACTCTGTGTTATTATTCTAGTCTATCACCACTCCCCATGCAGGGATTTACTGCTTTCTGAACGAATTCTTACTGGCTTTAAGATTATATAAATGACAAAAGATACTATAGTTACTCTTGAAGCCCAGTCAGTTAATTACCTTGAGCTTACTCCCATCCAGCTGAAGGAGATGCTCCCCATTAATATTTTGGGCACTGAATTCGGCAACATACTGTTCAAGGTTCAGGCTCATTAACCAGTGGGAAACCTGCTGCACACTCCACTCATGAACAGCACGACTCTGACAATGACTGTGCTTAGGTGATTGTCCATCATCAAGGATCTGTGACAAAAACATGCTACATTATTATTGAAAAAGTAACATAGATGAGTAACAACATTTTCCTGCACAAACCACCAGCAGCAGAAGTATCTGCACAGTACCTCTTGTATTGTCCAAGAGGTACACTACAATCTTTACACTACAATAATAACAATTTCACACTGCTATATTACATGTCTATCTAACCAGACACCCAAGAACAAGTACAAGGTACCCAAAAAAACTTTTATCTATAGAATCATAGAAGAAAAAGGAACTGGCATTCCTTTTAACTCAAACAGGGATTGAAAGGGCCAGGTGGCACAATTCAAACCAGGTATGCTCGATTCTCCCACAAGATTTTTATCCTTCAAATTAGAAGGTTTCTAAAGGATGCAACAAATTGTGCGTTCCACCTTCTTGGCTCATTCACAGATATTTATGATTTGTTTAAGCTACAAAACAAGAAATTTGAGGGGAAAAAGAAACCCTCAGAAAACCACTGCAAAGTTCAAAGTGATGACATCAAACAGCCAGTGAGACTGGTAGTGTCTATGGAAGACTCATGCAATGACACAGAGGAGCAGTATGGAACACACAGTGATCCCACAGCCCTGGCCTGGCTCTCATCACTGCTGCAGATGACAGCACAAACAGCACCACAAAGGGCAGGTGGGATGCCAGCTGCCGGAGTAGCCCCATGTCCCTGCTCTGCCATTTTATTCCACCCAGGGGTATGCCAGTGGGGCTGAAACAAAAGCTACTCTGTCCTGGCTGTGGTCAGCAAAGCAGCTGCTACAGGCTGCAGCAGCTGTCTGCTGTTACAGCAGCTTTTACACTGGGTTAGATGATGCTGGGAGCTCTCTCAGCTTCTGGCTGTCCAGTTCTCAGGGCTGGGGAAAAGACGGTTTAAGCACTATCTTTTCCTTCTCCTGTTGCCAACAGGAGCACAGTGCAGCTGATGCTTGGCCTTGTAGATTTGCTTTGACACTGACTCTCCTGCCTCCCAGCATACTGCAAAAACTGCAGTTTGCTGCGGCCTTGAAAACTCTCAGCAAAAAGGAGAGGGGAACTCAAGACAAGGAAAGAGGAGCCAGTGACACCTGCATGTTCTGCTCCAACAAGGGGGTTCACCACACAACACCATAAAACAAGAAATGTGACTCTGCAAAAGAGACGATACATTGCCACGCGATGGTCACAAGATTCGCAACAACAGCACACTAGTATCTCACCTCATCATCAATCATATCCAGGCTCTGAGTGAGGGAGCAACAAAGAAATGGGAAAGAAAAGCATTATAGAAACACAATACCAAACATGGAACAGCATGTAAAAGTTCAGGTAAGGGCAGCACCAAGATTTGCAAACAGATATGGCTACTCAAAACCACAAAGATTTCTTTTAAAAAACTATTTCCAGAAGCAAACATGTTATGTTGAAAGCTCAGCACACACATGATTTGGCAGCTAAACCTGACATTATGTCAATGAAACACCTTTGGAGTTCCTTATCTCAACACTCTAGAACTGGTGGGAATCTCCCTGATGACTCCGTTTCCAAGAGTAAAAGCTCCTTAATTAGAAGAGCTTGCCTGCAAGAACTGGATTCCCTCCCCATCCTGGAGGAGCCAGAGCAAAGCAGTGCTTGCAGCAATGCACTATGAGAGGCTGAAGAGCAGCACTGGCCTAACTCCTGGCCAGGGTGGCTGGGGTGATTTCCACTGCAGCTCTTGCTGAACACATTGCCTCATTTGGAGGCAGCAATTTGGCACACAGCAGAGGATGGAGAAAACACATTCATTTTTATAGACCCATTCAGGCTTGATATTTTAGAAGTGACAGAGTTGAACATGCAAAACGAAAGCATTTTCAAGCTTTTAATTCAATACCACTCGGAACAGGGCATTGTCACAATCAAATACATAATATAGGTGGTATTAAACATGGTAAGATAATTAGATACATTATTAAGATAGTACTAACAGTAAATAAAGTGCAAATGATGACTTTGTTGTTTTAAGCAATTCACAGGATATACAGGCCTGTCTGCAGTCTCCTTTTGTTATGAATTACTGCCCTTAATCACCTGCAGTAAGGAATGTTCAAAGAACAGTTGGGTTTGTAGATTTGCAGTTTGGCAAACGGGGTTGTGCAGAACAGCCCTCATTCTTAAAACCAAGTAAATCATGCAAGCAGTAATAAAAAAAAATCTAACTATCATACAGAAAAAAAAAAAAGATACTTCAAGTTCCTCATGTCTGGGAAAAAAAATCTGGCTCAAATCTCACATGAAAAATGTGAAGTATGGAGTATTAGTAAAAGAACAAATGTACAGGTTTCCTGAGTCCACAGGATTTGCTGTCAGCTACTGTCAAATTGTGCAACCTCACTGACAACTGAGTTACAAAACTAGTATAGTAAGAAGAATATTTTCAATACGTTATATTCAACTCAATTATGTCACCAAATTTATAGGGTTAGGAATGCCTTTTTAGTTTATCATTATTTAAAAACTCTAGTTTGAAGAAACTGAATTCAAATGCACTGTGCAAAGCAAGCACAAAGAATGCAAAGTGGATTAATATACACGTTATAATCAATAGACATACATTCAGGTACAGTAACACACAATTACTGTATATACAGGTCATTTTATCAGGGTAAAAATTAGTGTGGGTTAATTCACCTTACGTCTCAACTATATTTACCAAACTATAGTGTAGGTTTGGTATATCAAATTGTCTCAGTTATGCCTAATTTAGTGTATTTACATATATATACCTATGGGTTCACATGTATATGTTTAGAGTGTAGGGAAAATTTATTAAAATGTGTGAGGATACAGTATCTGAGGATATAGCATCTCTTAGGAAACCAACTGCATTCCACTTCCCTACGATAATACCACAGGGTATTTATTTAAAGTCATTATTATATGAACAAGAAAAATCTTAATCTAGAAACCAAGATTAATTTTCTTCTCCAATTCTATTGCCTAAAAAATTCCCTTTATTATTCAAGTAATCAAGCAAGATGACATTGGAGAAAGAAAATAACTATTTCCCAAATTAAACAATTTCATCAGCATACCTCATCTGACGACAATGCTAAGGAGTGTGAGAAGCCTGGGGTTTTAGGTTCTGCTCCTAAACCACTCAAATCAGCTGAACTTGTGCTGCTGGGACTGAAATCATCATTGAACGTGAAATTCTGTGGACAAAAAGACGAGCGAGAATGAACAAATGATTGCATATGTGCATTCAGAAGGGAAATTTGCTTTTTGTCTTCCTGGTTGGCACAGCTCAGGAGTGATTTCAATCATTTACCAAACCAATTAAAATGCACATGAGGAAGCCTAATTTTTTTTATTGTTAATATTTATAGAATACACAGTATTTTTACCACTGTGTACTTCAAGAGACACTTTTACCAGCTTAATGCCTCAATGAATAACAAAGGTGTCTTAAAGCCATTTCCAGACTCTTAAGATGCTGGCTCTCATCCTGGAGCTAAATTACTGCTTCTGCAGGTTAATCACTAGCATTTACTGTCCTCCAAATATTTAGGACAAGAGTAGCACAGGCAGTAGCACAAAGAATAGGATAGAAGATTAATGAACAGAAAGAAGTGAAAACTCCTATTGAAACAGCAAGGAGAATATCCTATGAATCCATTTCTGAGTTCCAAATACTCTCCCAAAAAAGTAAAAGGATCCTCCCTGTTTGTCTATGCCTTTAGAAAAAAAACTGAAAGTAAAAGAGATCTTTGGATATTGAATGTTATTTACTGAACTAAAAACCATAAAACAAACCCTCTTTTTTCTTAACAAAGCAATGAGAGACATCACACCTTACAGCAAATGATAGCAAAAGCAGGCACATATTTTTCAAGAATACAACAGAATTACCATTAGAATAAGACAAAAATTAACAAGTATTTCATGTTAGAGGGAGAACAACAAAGAAACCAAAATATATAAAAAATTAAGGACACCATGATATTCCATTTAAGTTGAAAATACACTTGACAATACAGAGACCTCTAATCTCTACTCTAACATCTAAATGAGTATTAAATTCATTTTTGGTGTTCACTTTAAAAAGTGAAACAATAAAAACAACACTAAAAAAAGCTATCCTTTTATCTGATCCCCCCAAGATATTTGAACTATCTTTCCTGAAAACACAAAGTCTTCCAAAAAAATATCAAGTGTTGATCCTCTTAGGTTTTGCTGGAAATCTAACTTAATATTGGTATGTTGTGCTTTGAAAGCCTTAATAGCAGTACAGGCACTCTTAATTTAAGAGCCTGTAGACTTCAGAGAGAACATAAGAATGTTTTTGTGATTGGTTTTCTCTCACCTACATTTAGAATTCCTGATCTGTTTTTCCCAGCTCTTTATAGGGGAGAAGCAAACCTCAGCAGCTTCCTTAGCTGCTTCCTTAGCCCACACAGCGTTCTTAGGCCAGGAGTTCAACAGCTCTACTGCCTGTTGTGTGAAGAACATGTTTTTCTTTTTTAAGTACTCTGTTTTTTCTTTCACCTCTATTTTGTGCAAGCTTCAGCTTACAATAAATTTAAGCCTTTAAAATTTAATTTTCTATAGGAAAACCACAAAATAGCCAAGGCCTGCTAATAATTATGATAGCAGGACAACCCCCTAAAGCCTCAACCTAATACTATCTAAAAGGGTGCGCTTTTTTCCCTGTTTGAAAGTCATTTTTATACAATGTTTGTTTAAAGACACAAAAAGGATTTACAGCTCCAATAAATATTTTTGTTTCCAAAAGAAAGATGTAACTGATTAATTTCTCTTTAATCTTCAGAGATTTCATTGGTTGTCTTCTCTATTAATCTGATTTTGATTGGGGTAAGCCTTGTGTAGCTCTCCCTGCCAGGTAACACAAGAACAGCTATGACCTTGCATAGTTTAGTGCACAGCAGAAGTAAGGTATCACCAGCTTTTGGCATCAAAAGAGTAAGAAATGCCTGTGGAAACTGCTATTATGAACATGCATTTGGTTGTAGAAGACAGAGAAATTAGATTTCTGATTCATAGTCCTGTACATAAAGTTGAAAACCATATCTGTTTCTTTTTACCAGACTAATAAAAAATTAACTGCTAAAAATCATAAGAAGATACAGGCAGAGAAATATTTTCCAGAAGTGAAAATAAACATGAAATGCTAAATATATTGCAATAACGGAGGGTTATTTAAGGAGTTATCATGCTGAAACATTCATGCACATAGAAAGGAATCACACAGATGTATTAATTACAATAGTTCATATTTACAGTTCAAGCATCTTCATACAGAGAATTAAATCCAACAGCAAGCATGCATGACAAACAGATTTCATTATTCGGGGAGAAAAGGCAGATGACTGACGGCATACAGCATTTCTTCACTTGCAAACATCTCATTTGAACACGGGTACGTATTCCCACTACCAGTTCTGAAGAATGAAGAAAATATCTACAACTGAACACACAAATCTAGCATTTGTTCAGTGGATCCAAATGCTAATTTCCACTGGCACCATTTGCTTTTGTTACGGTACAGCACATCACAGTTAGTTTACTGAAATAATGTACATTAAGATAGAGTAAAAAGGTAGAATGTGGAATGGTACAGTGACAGAGATGTTCTGTTTGGATGGGCTGTTACCGTACAATGAACACCATGCACTGTTTATTGTAGTAGTCACATATTGGCCTGTTCTTTTTTCCAGAAACACAAAGCCAATTATGCTACTCAACACAGTGGGAATAAGGTAGTTTTTATTTTCTACCTTTGACCCTTTTTTAGCTGGACTTAAATTTTCAGAGGAGGGTTCAGTTGAGCTGGTAGGTGATGGCAGGTTGCTAGAAGAATTGGATCCCTTGCCACTCTCTCCATACCATGTGACTGGTACACAGTGTGGGAGAGAGGAGGATCGCTCTGCTAAAGATTTTGTGTTTGATGATTTCTGCAGCATCTCTCTGACAGTCCTGTTTAGGAGAAAGGAGCAGGAATATGTGTTAGACTATACAAGAAGAGAAAACAAAATGCTAGAGGCAGTTAATTGTGGAAAGAGTGACATTCCCTGTAACTGACTAAAGAACTGAGTGACATGCAGCTGGTAGGGGCATGCCTGAAATCCTTCTCTCAGAAGAAAAAGAAAGTGTGTTCTTTTGATTCTTTTTCTACATCAAGCTCTTTTACACAACATACACCCAGCAAATGGAGACAGATGCCAGCTGAAAATGCCTGTAACTCCCACTGTTCAGATGAGAACCAGCTCCATCAAGAAGCCACATGTTGTGTTGGTGCATTTCTGAGCCACAGTGGTATCTCAGCATGATTAAATAATTAGACTCAGCACTGACCCAAACGGGCTCTGGTTCCCAGAGAAGATTTGCCTTGGATTTCAAGCACAGGCATAATGAATTAAATGCATCTGTATCCATCTATGGAGATGTGTCTTTGTTACAACAGCTAAATATCGATGAAGTACTATTATCTTGTTTTTAAATTTAATATATATTAAAAATATTATAGAAAAATTAAAGAAACAGCTATGGGACTTTATCAGCTTCTCTCTTTGTAGTAACAAAGATTGCAGTGATCAAGGAAAAAGTAACAGTTATAAACTAAAACACCTAAATTATTCGTCAAGTATATCAAGTCAGTATTATAGTATGTAAATTAAAAATAACTATGCAAAGTGTCTGCCTCAAAAAACTTATGCATATGTCATAGAATTATATTAGTTACATCAACATATACATTACTGCTCCAGAGCACTAAAATCTCACTGCTTTTAGCACCCATATGTAAAAGCCATGCATGTAAATCTCCCTCAACTTCAAGCTTCTGGACAGCTTCTAAATCATAATTAACATAATCACTAGATCTTTGTATATTGTGAAGCTTCTTTTCTGCATGGATGAAAGTGAGGTTGTCAAAGGACTCCTATCTATGAAAGCAGAAGGAGAATTCTACTTCCATTTCACTACATAAAGAAAGATATATCTGACCCAGACCTATACTTCTCCCTCCTCCTCTAATCTTGCTTGAAAGTAGAAAGAAAAAAAAATTATGTTCCCCAAACCACCTAGCTTCAAGTAGGGAAATATATGCTTCTTATTTAAATGGGGAATTTTTTGTATCTCTAATATTACCAGTAGATTTAGGAAATAATTCAGGATTTTATGTACACATCCTGAGTGCTACTTTCTGGCAATGGCAAAGAAGCATGCAACATTCATCTAATCATTGGTGTGATTAATTCTACACCAATCAGTTGCTGTAATTGATATGATTATAACAGGATGCTGTCTTTTTATCATGTTCCTTCTTTCAAAGAGCTTATACAGCTTTGGACTTGTAGAGAAAACATCCTCACATTTCTTCTGAGGCAAATTCTTTGGAGTTAGTAACAAAAGAAGTGACAATGGCTGTTTAAATACTTATACTGAAATAATAAACCTCCAGTTTACAGAGGCACAGTGAGACTTACAAATGTTCATGAATTTCAACTTTGAAAGCAGTATGAAACTTTACTTTCAGCAACTGTAACACTGAAATATTGAACTGTAATAAAGAAATATTAAGCATATAACTGATATATCAAATGGTCTAATAAGCAACTGATCTCTCTGTGCTGAGATCTGATATCTCTAAGGAAGATACCTATGGGATCTCACAAACATCTGTAACAAAGTGTGTTGGTATAAGGGACATATCAAGTTCTTACAAACAAGTATACATTCATTTCCCCTGCCCTGTGCCTTGGTATGTAAATGCTACATGATGTCTAATACCCTGCTAAGGGCACTAGCTGCCTCACAGCCACACAGAAGTGTAGATTTGGCTGTAACAAATCTCCTCCTGTCACTAAGGAAACCCAGCAGTGGGTATCACTAACTCCAGGTAACACTGCAAGCAGACACAATGCAACAGGTTTTCAGACAACAGCACAGAGGTGACGACTGCTGCCTAAGATCACCAAAGATCCCGCCAGGTATTTGCAGGATATAAATGTACAAACGTACGCTGAGAGAGAACACTGCACTTTGGTACAGTGTGCCTGAGAGAGCAAGTCAGCAGGCTAAGATTTCTTTTGCTTTTCTGATTTTACGGAGCTACACAATATACTTGTCATTGGGTCTCCATATATTAGACTGTCAGGAGAACTCCACAAATGGCTACATACTAGTTTTCCACCACAATGATTTTCTGAGTAGCATTCAAGCTTTGCTTTCTTCCAATAGCACTTTTATCATGTAGGTTTTCTTTTGCATTGCTTTAAGAGCAGTTTTTGAGTTGCTATGTCCTTTCTAGACTTCTGGAACATATTAAGTTTGCGTAGCCCTCCTGACATTAATGTCTTTCATACCTGGAATCAGGTATCATGCCTGAAGCTGTGATTTTGTACTTATGTACTCATGAGTACATAAGGAGAGGCCTCCAGCAAAAATCTACACTAGCTTTTGCAGAGAAGATTGCCTCCTGTCATTTTGAATATTCATTTATTTATTCAGAGTCCAGATGCTGGCAATGTGGTCTTATCAGATCTCACAGGGAATTCAAAATTCCTTGCCTGAAAGTTGGTGACATGACATGCAATCGGCATTTTTCCTATCTATTTTCAACTTCTGATGTTCATCTTCATTTAAAAAAAACCTGAAAGCATTCCTAATGTGGGCACTGCAAAGCTGCAGTGAACAGCTGCTGCCCAATCTTGCTCTGGGGTTTTTTTAAAAAAATATGTGGAATTGTGTCAAGGTTTCTGGTTCATGGGTTTTATCAACTGACTGTGTGCATCTTGTAAGCCTGCTCTGAAAATCTATTTCTGCAAATCCCATTAGTGGATGCAACAGCAGTAGTGATCGAGTTGGACATGATGATCCTTGTGAGTCGCTTCCACCTTGAGATATTCTATGATTCTATGACAGTATAAACCTCCAAGTATTTTTAGATCATATGTTAGTCTTTTCTTAGCCAAGGAATCTAGGTTTGTAAGCTCAGAAGGTTATCTCAAAGCTTAACACTTATTTAGGAAGTAAGTGGGACTGTTAATGTTCCATCTGCTAGGATGATTAGGTTTTTTCAATGTTTCTGGCATATCATTTCTTGCATCCTCAATTTTCACCCATACCTACTGCCATAGGTCACCCTAATAGCTTCTTTCTCTTTCCGCTTCTTGCCCTTGTTTGAATTCCTTCTCAAGGGAGCCCTACAAAAATATTAGAAAACATCAGGAAACATCTTTGAATTTTTACTTTCAATCCTTTTTATGAAGAAAAGAAGTATTTTTTATAACAAAATGCTTACCCAAGATCTGCAAGTTTTCGCTTTAGTCTTTCTGTATGCCCTATAGTAGGGCTAGTTGTTCTTGCTGCCTGAGCACATGTGGCACCATCTAGGATACATTTGTACACGGAAGAATGTACATTATTAATTTTAAATGCTACTTTCCACCCAGAACACCTTGTGTATCTTTTCATAATCAGATATGCATACAAACATATGTGTGAGTACACAATTTAAATAGGGGAATTCTCATTTTTAGGAAGATGGTATGAACAGGAATAGGAAAAATCAGAATTTGAAAATACACATGAAAAAACCTTATTTTTAATTGAAGAAAATGGAAAGGTAATTTTGGTTGAGTTTTAATGAATATGTAATAAATCAAACAACACAAGAGATTTACAGGTAAACATTATAATGAATCCATTTTTAAACTCAGGAGTAGCTGTGAGTTTCTTTTTACAGAATTCATTTTGTATGTGTGTTTACTTCCAAAACGACTCCTGAAATGCTTTCTTTAAATCTGGAGCCAAGGGTACCCTTTATGATGGATATGCTACAAAACAGTTCATCTGTTTAGCCTGAATGTCTTTGTTAAACTAAACATTTAACTTGAAATCTAACCACCCTGAATTTAAAAAAAAAACAAACAACCACCCACCCAACCAAAAAAAAAAAAAACCAAACCAACAAAAAAAACCAAAGAAAGAAAGAACTAAAAGTAGCTTAGTTAATAAATCTGCCCTGAGACATCTATCAATTTTTTATCTCTTCTACAAACACTGTTAAAGCCTAAAGAGGAAACAGTCTGCAGTACCTATAAAGTCAAAACAATGAATCTGAGTCTGGAAAACATCCTGTGAAATCTATATGGAAGCCAAAAGAAAACATATAGTAGCTAAATATTCAGACACAGTTACTCTTAAAACATAAGGACTGTTCCCAAATAATCTAGAGGAAGCAAATGAAGCTCATTCACTCATATCACTTGTGGTTTGGTGGCTTTTGCAATGTGACCTCAGACATAGAGTAACTTTTAACTGAGAGCACTGCTGGGTTTGTGGATTTCTCCTACTGTGGCTGATATAAATTAAGCCCTCAGAATTAACCCAAAATACCACAGCACTACCACAGGACAGTCAACTCTGTGTATAGAATTTTGTGTGCTGCTTTGAGGATAATATCTGCCCAAGTTTTCATTCAAGTAAAAAATTTAGTGTGCAACTGGTTCATAAATCTTTTGAAAAGCAGGAAAATAAGCCTCTTGCAATACCCCCACTCTAAAAGCCATACTGTTTCTACCAACACAAGTCTTTATGTTAAAAAAAAAAAATCAAGAACAAATGGCAAGTAATCTCATGCCAAAAAAGCAAACAACAAAAAAAAGTAATACAAAGAATGACAAAAGCAAGGTGAAGTCTCCTCAGAAGAAATTCCTTCCCTAGGGAAGTTGAGGAGAACTTTAGGCAATACACACTCTGCATCAACCTTACACCACGCACACTTCTCTTCTGTCTCCTCTTATGGTTCCTCTTTCACCTTTAATGCACACTTCTCATTTAACCACTGCCAAAATTGTCACTTTCAAGTAAAAACTTGCAAAGTTTATTTTCACACTAGCTATTCACAGGCTTGGGGGCCAAGGGGCAGTGTGGTTTTTTGAGAAACTTGTTAATGAAAGTCAGTGAAATGGAGGTTTTGCTGCTGTAGTAGAAAAAAAATCCGGAGAGCTCAGCAAGGACACGCAGCAGCTACCTGGTATGGCAATCTTCTATTCAGGGTCTTGTATCACAATATTCCCCCTCTCACACTGCCTGGGCCAGCCAGGGCCCTCTGAATAACAACGACTTACTGGGGAAAATACTTGTGCTGGCTACAGGATACAGTGGCAAATGGATAGGCTAGGTCCCAAAACCAGCTTCATGGCAGAGTACATCTGAATCTACAGGGTCTTGGATGCAGGGAAGTACACAGTGCTTGGCACACGGCAGTGACCACGAGCCAGAGCTGCAGGTGCCCCATCAGGGCAGGAGGGGAATTCAGCCACCCTGGATGGGTCCACCCTCCCCAACTCCTTGTAGTTCTTCAGAGAGGTAAAGCGAAAGCCTATTCCTCAGAATAAATCACACAGAAGCTGTTTAATCCATCACTTCCAGCCTCAAGATGGTGTGTAAGTAATCTGTGGCTGATGGATGTGAAAGGAGACTACACTTAACTTTCTTCCCCAAGGTCACATACCCATTGCAGGCAGCCTCACATCAGCGAGTACTGCCCACAGGGGTCACCTCACAGCCTTATCAAAGGATGGTGTTGCACAAAGCAGGCAGAATTGAAGAAAACAAATTCATCACATACCCATGAAAAAGCTGCAAGTAAAAGCCAAAAAAGCAAAATTCCTCATCATTTTGCAATGAAACTGATCTCACACCACTTCAGCTCCTCCCACAACACTGCGGGATCTCATAAGAAAAAGAACAAAAGAAAAGTGTGAGCTTGCTAATGCTCACTTTTGCTAATGAGAGATTAACCAATGGACACACAGTTGTCCACAGATGTGCTCTCTTTCCATTTCTAAAAAAAACCTCACCTGAACACACAGAACAAATACAGTGTCTCTTTTTATTTTCCGAGCTGTATGAGTTTAACAGCCAAATCAACAATCAATTAAAATAGTATTGCTACAGCACTTGTTGCCAAACAACTCCTTTAGTATATTTCTTTTTTTTAGGACTTATTAATGCAATTTTTCCATGTGAAACTAAATTGCTCTGGTTAATTCTAATGCACTACTCATCAGAGCCTGGATACACACAAAAGCACAGGTTGTTTACTTAATGGTCACAGCAGGGAAAGCATGACATCAATATTTAGACAGAGATTATTTTTCAAACCTAAAATGGAAAGAGTGACACAGTGGGTGGAATGTAATACCCTATTCCTTACACTACAAGGCTAGTTTCCACTAAATTTTTACCATGGTATTTTTCATACATCAGTTGGAAATGCAGGATTTAGGGCTTTCCTGATAAACCACCAATCAAACTCAAGCTGAAGTATGAGTTTGGAAAGTCACAGTCTTACGTTCACACCCTTATTTTTACTTGCAAAACTCAAATATTGAATTTAACTTCAAGTCATTAACTATTTAACCCACAAAAACAGAACAAAAAATTTTTCTTTTCAGTTAATTCAAGTAAGTAGAAGTCTGTAATGAACCTATCTAGACCTATTCCTGGAGTCCTCACTTATAAATGGTTTTTATCATGTATTTTAGCTTATGTGACAGTTTGAGAATGCAAGCTGCACAGCTAAGAATGCTGAAGTTGTGTCAAATGCTAATTTTGACTTCCAAAGGTATCTGAAAAGGAGAGCTCAGTATTCTGTGACATATCGTATTGCTAATTCATATAATAAACTGGTGTTTACCACTTTACCTGACCTATGTATGATTGCATCCTGTTTTATCCAGCTAGCATTTAAAGAATCTGAATTAAATTAAAACCAATGAGGACAATCTCCCAAAAAAATTACCTGCTGCTTTTTTCTTCTGTAAATGAAGAGTGTCCAGTCACCAACCTTATGTTAAATCTAGACTATGCTGCCTCTCAGCAATTAAAAGCTACAGTCTGTTGTTCTTGCTTTACACTCCTTTCCGCACCCTCTAAAAGAATCATCTAGCAGTGCCAAAATCACATTATTTGAGTAAGTACACTGTGTTAAGCATTTTTGTAACACAGAGATGTCCCAAGGTCAAATACTGTTGTTTTTTTAAAAAACACAATACAACACTCTCTTAAAGGCAACTTTTCTTTTTTTTTTTCAGTGAGCTCCACGAAAGAAAGAAAAAAAAAAAAAGAAGAAAGTAAGCAGTTCCCTATCCCATTTTAAACTCATCCTTTTCTTATACCATCAGACAAGGTCATTTGTAATTTTCTGATTTCCAGGTAGGCAAAAGAAGTTATGAGATGATGACCTTCTTGTTGCTAAGGTCCTACTACACAACAAAAGGTCATTAAGTAGGTGTGAGCAAAATGATGCATCAATTTATTGAAAAAAAAGTAGTAATACCTTTATCCTGTAAAATATTCCTGCCAGCTGGGTGATGCAAAGGAGATGCTTCAGAGCTGTGCCCAGATTTTGAAGGAGATGAAAGTGGAGTGTCTCCCCAAGCATATGGGGAAAGGACACCTCCTTTGTGGTGCTGTTCTTCTTCTTGGTTTTCAGTTAGGTTGTCAAGTGAGATTGCTGCACTGCTAGCCACGGGGGAGAGGGAGGAAGCACCAGAATCTGATGCTGGTGAGGATGCTCTCATGCATAAGGGCAGTGGTGATTTTGAAATGTGCATGGGACTACTGTAACTGTGTGATGGCTGTTGGTATAAGAGATTATAAAGCAGGTTATACCACTTAGTAAGCAAACAGAGCAAGATTTACTTTGAACATGCAACTCTTTTATTCATTATTTAGCTTTCTGTTTGTACGAAATGCTCTAGTAATTCATGGCATTACCCTTTGATACCACACAGAGTGTTGTTTATTGGTATTTGCTTTCAGACAGAAATCAGAATAGGACAAAACAATTCTGTTAACAAATTAACAAAGAGAGAAATGCACAATTCCAGCTCCTTTCACCTCCTGCATAAATGAAAGGACCCATTCTGAATTATAAAGCACATGTAAATCCAAAAGACCACAATTCCAGTTAAAACACAACAAAATCAAAAAACCAGGTGTGCTGACTCAAAAGGAGACTGGACTCGCACATTACTCAAGGACATTCACGGCAGACTGACCACAGAAGAATAAATACTGCCTGTGCTACAATAAAAGGATAGATAGAGGATGACTTACAGGGGCAATCTAGCATTCCATAGGAAGCCTGAAAGAGGGGCTAGAGTCCTTCTCACCTTTCGTTCAAGGCTGTCCTCTCCATCAGTTGAACTGATGCTGTCGTACAGTCTGGTTCTGGAAGGCCTCTGCCTCTTGTTCTTTACTGACAGCTGAGCTCGAGTCTTCAGAGCTTTGGAGTCCAGTCTCTCTGTTTCTGGAACTGCTTCATTGAAATCTATATGGAAACATGATTTGGAGCTATTTAACAGAACAATCTTTCACTACTTCTTCCTAACAGAGGAAGTACATGCAAGCACATGCACTTTGCACAGAATCATAGAATCATTTAGGTTAGAAAAGACACATTTTACTTGTACCTGTATCTTTGTAACTGCTAAAATATCCTCAAGAAAAAAGAAGTCACTTGCACAAACAAGTTTATCTACACAGATTCAGTAAGTGCATAGCAAAGAATCAACTCCAGATATTTAAGAATTCAACAACTTATTCCCACAGTTACATGAAAGACCACACAAGCCCATCTATACTAGCCCAGAAAGCAGGTCCACTTAGACTACTTCAGAAGGACTCACATGTGCTTGGCCTGCAGAGAATTTTCCTCCCTCACAGCATAAACACCACTATGTGATACATGAAAATTGGGGGAATATTTCATATAAAAAATGGAACAACGAAACCATCTTACCTGCCTAGTTTCAAAGCCCCCCTATTCCTGAATGTCTTGTGAGTAAAGTATACTGAACACTTCATATATGGTTTGCCTTTACAACAAAAGCTAACATAGCTGCACTTTTCTTAGCTATCAATAATCCATTCAAATGAAATCTGAGTATTGAAGCAAATTTATCACTTTACAAAGCTGTAGTGACTAAAACAAAAAACATTTTAAAAGGTGTGTCTGCATTTTACACCAGAAAAGGAACAGATTTTTTATGGTTTTAATAATTTTTTTTTCAATTCTGACAGTATAAATCAAACCATAAGCCATTAGATTAATTTACTTGTCTAAGTACTGCATTCATAACACATTAATTAATAAGAATCTGATCTTAAAGATATTTTTACTTTTCTTTGAGTAAGAGTTAAATTTTTCAGTCACAGGATAATACAAAATAATTAGCATTGTCTGACTTGTAATTAGGCTTCTGTCCTAAGTACTCCATAGGATAATTGCACATTGTCATGGCTTGAACTGCTCACATTTGTTCTTTCAGTAGTACACACGTTCATACATCCCCGTTCATACATCCCTTCCATTCACTGCTGAAATTATGCAAACGGTATTCACAGAACTGGTCATATTGGCTTTGTTAAAGCAAAATACCATCTGGGCCTGGAGCTTCCTGCTTCCTCCACCCCATCACTGGTCCTGCCCTGCTCACCACACGTTGCAGTGGAACTGGGCTGCTGTCAGATGGTCTCTGCTCCAGCCACATGTGCTGTTATCCCCAGTTCCAGTTCCCGCTTCTGCAGAGAGCAGCCAGCCTTCACTCCTCCAAGCACAAACACATCTCACACATTTCCCTAGAAATCTCCCAACTCACTAGGGAGACTGGTGCATCTCTCACATAAAAGTCATAACAGGTTTTATTTTGCTCTCAGAGAAAATCTAACTAGACTTTCTTGCATCAGATATACAACCACTTGACTCCCATGGTCTTGCATCTGAATTATTTCAATAGCACTGTGGAGCAGGAAAGAGCTTGCCTGTCTTCCCACTCTTTTTCCATTATACAGGCTGACAGACTTCAAAATCTCCTAAACTGAACTGTTTATATTTCAAACCACTGACAGTAAATATCTTGATTCTTTACTGCAGATACAGCTCATGACCACTAAATCAGAAAGCTACAATCCACTTTATGTATTCTTCTGGACTTTCAGAATAAATTGTACATTTGTAAAAGAAACACAATCCTCAGGTTTCTAATATTCCCTGGCAAAGCAACAGAAGAATTCTGTGGGCCACAATGGTTTTTATTTTCTCTTTCTAACTTCCACTGATGTTACTGGCAGCCCCTTAACCTCAGCATCAGGTTATGTTACAGTCGGAGGAGTCATACAGTCTGTCATGATGCTAAACACGGCCAGAGCACCAGCAGTGTTAGGAAGAGATATGCTTGAATACTTGTGACCATCAAGTTGCATAAATGACTTCTTCCCAAGTCTATTAATATGCAAGAATGTAATAAATATCCCAGATCACATGGAAGCAAAACCATACTTGATACAACCTTAATTCAAATATTATATTTTTCCATAACCTAATTTTCTTAGGGAAGACAGTCCTGCAAACTTCCGAACAAATATTAAGGGATGTGGCTGTGTACATGCAGTCCTGCTCCAGGAACCTAATGTAGAGTCTTGATCAAGGAGTATGTGTTATACTCGCCAAACAAGAGCCAGAAAAGAGACTGAAGCACCAGTGTGAGTGTCACAAAGGCAGCATGTGCAACACACAGAACCCAGAGGGATTCTGCTTGCACTCCAAAACATCATGGACATCTTCCCTGATGTTTATAGCTCCTTCGCAAACATCCATGGGTTAATGGCAAGTCCTTTTCTTAAAAGGGTTAAACAAGAATGATATGGACACCTAGGCTCTTTGTCAGCACAGCAAGTATCACTACATTACAGTCTGATACAGACTTCAGAGACTGATACAGAATTTACTGGAAAAGGTATATGGAAGTCAAAGAGTGCTACAGAACATTTAGGGGTATCTTAAAAACACAAATCCAGCCTGGAATCTAAGGTCTAACTATGCTACTTCTGCTTGTAAAACATTATTGCCGATTTATCTGTTTTTCCCAGTAAATAACTGGTGTTTGTATTCAGGTGGTTAAACTTGGGCATTTAAAGTCATCTATTTTAGTTCTCAGAAGTAATTAACACTGGTAGCATTGCTCCAGAAGAACATTTTTGCAATGAAAAAAGACAGCTCCTTGAAAATTTTCATGCAAATGCATCAATTGGAAAACATACTTTTGAAGCACAGACATGCAGAATTTTAATGCTATACAAAGAATTTTCAAATTTTTAGAAAGAATTTTACAATTTTTTTTGTATGTAGAAATTCCTGGATTTTAGCTCTTGAGCCATAGATGTGCGTTGATATTGTTACAAGGGTAGATGTAAACATGATTTTTGTGAGTCAGGTAAAGAAAACACACTTCCCTCTCCTGATGCAAACTACTGAAAGGTTTTGTGTTAACAGAGCTGCTAAGTATTAAATGTTTTATATTTTTTACTGAATCTCTATGGTAGAAATACAGAGTTCTCCCCCTGAGTGCTTTTCTGAACTTCAGAGATTTCAGTACAATAAAAATTTGATAGAAAGAAGCTCTGTGAAGATTTGTAGAAATCAATTCCTCAAGGGCTGCATATCACCTAACATCATTTCAGCAGGACTAGCTCTTATTTATATTTGTTAATAATGTAATTCATATTGATCTCTTTGTAAGTAATATTGCTTGGGTCCACACATGAAATGACTGCTAAAATATCAATTTTAATAAAACACCTCTACACTTGCTAGAAATTAATTTATTTCACAATGTATTACATTTTTTTTTACCAGAGAAATAAATAATATTATAGTTTATAGGAACAAAGTTTGGTGCTCCCTTGTCAAAATTCCAATACCTTCAACATGTGATTTCAAAGATGTTACTGAATACAGAATAAGTATTGCCTACCCCTGCATCAAACAGGTTTTTTTTTCCCAAGGCTGTGGGCCTAAACTGGCTTTAATTCTGCATATCCTTCAACAGTGAGAAGCAACTTGCAATTACAGAACTGTAACTAAGCTGTGGAAGTTATCTGTATGTTTTCACTGACACAGCCTATAAATGAGAATTATCTTTTCTATGTGAAACAAAGAAAAGGTACAGCCACCCTGCTGACAGCATCTATCCAGATCTCAACGTTGGTACAAACTGTTTTGTTTCTTGGTAATGTAGGAAAAAAGTCTTATAAATCTTATGTTGTAAATCAGTCTGTGCTATAGCTGAATAAGTTTTTTAATTAATGTGTTAGTAAAGAATTTGCATTTTATTCACAAAAGGTTCCATCCTGAGAAATGGTGAGTGCCACCTACAAGGTTCCTTTTGATGTCTGTACCAAGGTAAGATTAGAACTTGCAGAGAACCATTAAAAATGGTGGATTTAACATTGTTTTCTCATTCTGGTAACATTGTTCTTGTTTGATCTTTGCTGGTTGGGTAATTAGGGACAGATTTAGGAACACAGGAGAAAACACAATTCCCTCCTACTTTATTAAAACACCAGAAGCATCAAATTAAACCTAGATGTTGATGGCTTTAAGCAGTCAGTAGTGATCTTTGCTATACTAACATTTAGTTCCATTTCTTTTAGAATATACATTGCACAGCTATTCTGGGACTCTATATTGGCATTATTAGGTAGAACACCGATACAGCTGTCATTAGATACTGTATTTTGGAAAAATATCAACATCCTGGCATTATTAATTGTTTCTTTTAAATCCTAAATGATAACCATGCTGTTTACATACATTATTGGGCCCTATGCCTCGAGCACAGCAACCCCAGACACACCTACAGGTTGGGTGGAGAAGTGGCTGAGAGCTGACCTGCGGAGAAGGACTCAGGGGTGATGATCGATGAAAAAGTCAGCACGAGTTGCCAGTGTGTGCTCACAGCCCAGAAAGCCAATGGAATTGGCTCCATCAAAAGGAGTGTGGCCAGCAGGTTGAGGGAGGGGATTCTGCCCCTCTACTCTGCTCTTGTGAGACCTCACTTGGAGTGCTGTGTCCAGCTCTGGGGTCCCCAGCATAAAAAGGACATGGAACTGTTGGATGAAGTCCAGAGAAGTGTCATGAGGTTACTAAGAGGACTGAAGCACCCCTGCTATGAAGACAGGCTGAGAAAAGTTTGGGCTATTGAAGAGAAGGCTGCGTGGAGACCTCATAGCAACCTTCCAGTACTGGGAAGCTGAAGTGGGACTCTTTGTCAGGAAATGAGGAAATGTAGTGACAAGACAAGGAGTGATGAATACAAATTGGAAGAGGGAAAATTCAGGTTAGATATTAGGAAGAAATTCTTTACTGTGAGGGTGGTGAGACACTGACACAGGTTGCCCAAGGAGGTTGTGGATGCTCTATCCTTGACAGTGTTCACAGCCAGGCAGGACAAGGCCTTGAGTAACCCAGTCTAGTGGGAATGTCCCTGCACATGGCAGGGGCATTGGGACTAGATCAACTTTAAGGTTCTTCCAATCCAAATCAATCTATGATTCATAGGAGTTACGGTTTGTTTCAAACCAACCTTGACTTAAGCCATCCAGGCAGGTTACTTGCTTAGTATCTATATTTTCCACTGGATCTCCTCTAGAAACTTCTCCAAAAGATGTCTGCCTTTCAAAAATGTTGTTGTTATTGTTAACCTGGCTCCCATTTTGCTTCATTAGCCTGAAAACTTCTGCTTCCAAGTCTTGTATCTGAAAGAAATACAACATAGTATTACCCAAAACACATATCCCAATACATCCTCCCCATTAGATATGTTATTTTTCCAGAATATCAGACATTTTTTTAATCAGTCTCATTCCTAAAATGTAAGAGTAAATGCTACTCACACGAGCTTGTAAGCCTTGAACCTCTGCAAGGTGTGCTTTCTCCAAATCTTCTATTTTCTTTCGTTCAGCTTCCTGGCGTTTGATGAAGTCAAGTTCTCTTAGAAAAAAATAAAAATGTATTTGCTGTCATCAAAGCAATCAGACTCAAACAGAAAATAAGATGTTCTGAAAAATCTTAAGATATGCATCTGAAAAATCTGTCCTTATCAAATAATTTATCACTTACTTAATAAGGACTATGAAACTGCAATCAGGACAAAACCCAAAACCCTAAGCTACTAGTCTAAGTGAACATGCTAGGTGATGATATAAAATTGGTAAAAGGAATTTATCTGAAAAAAAAATCTCAGTTCTAATTGATCATCAAAAAAGTTAAACCAATTTCTTTCATAATCTGTATTTACAACAGAAACAACATTATCTTAGTTTATGTTGTTCTCTGTTGTGGGAAATGGAGCAAAATCTCTGTTTTACTACAGTATGACTGCACTCCTTCACAGAAAGGACATCTGTAACTTTTCAGGTACAAATCAAATTTTCTAGTAAGCTATAAGGACATCTGTTAGGTCACTTTAGGAGTCTGAAATAATTAAAAACAACCAACTAGATATTCTACTAATATAAAGGAGAATAACAACAGAAAGGCTATCAAAACTCATTCTAGCAACTTTCCCTATCTCTTTTTATTTTGAATATCAAAGACATTTGTGATAGAAAGCAGATAAGATGTAAACTAGTTCTGGAACAGTCACAAAATTCCAAGACCAGTAATGGCATTTTGACAATCTAACTCCTTTTTTAATGGGACAGGAAAGTAATTTTTGCAGTCCCAGTTGTCACTTGACATTGCTGTATGTTTCTGAGTTTTCTTCTTGAAACATGTATATTTCAGCAGAAAATTAAAAAGTTACTGGGAAAAAAAAAGGAATTTGGCCAATGGAAGCTGTTATAGAAATGTAAGACGTTATTATTCTTGCTAGCCGTGAGGGAGAAGGGACCACATGAAACAGGGGTGGCCAGGTAATCATGAGTTAGCTCAACTCAGCTGAAATGTTCTTGGTAACTATGAGAAGAAAAACAAAATGTAAAATGTAACAAAACAATATTTTTCTTCATGTCACATTAGTACACAGAAGGAATGAATCCAGCTGACACAATACCAATATAAATTCCTGCAAACCTGGCTAATCAAATGCTTTACTATGATTACTCTTTGTTGTTTGTATTCACAATGAGTTATCCAGTAATTCTGAAACATTCCAACTTGGAATAGTACACACAAAGTCTTTATTTAGCTACAGTATAACTACAGCTCAAATACTAGTAACATTTTTCCACAATAAAGAGTCCAAGTTTTCATGAAAAAAAGAAGTGAAAAATAGTGTTTACCTTACAGGTGTTTAATAGGGAGGTTCATATTTCAAAATATATCATATACATGTTTCCTATCTGGCCACTAAGTCATTTGGTGCCCCTGGTGTAGCTGCTTACTTTTGCTGAAAATCCTTGATTAATTTCTTTGCCTTGTTATATTTCTTCTCCAGAGCCTGATACTGGCTTTGCGTCTCCTTGAGATGTTCATTCACCGTGTGACAGAGGGTTTGTGCCTCAATCCAGTAACTCTCTAATTTCATCATCCTTTCCTTATTCTCCTCAATGTTCTGCTGGAGTTGGGTCTTCTCCAATTCCCACCTCACCTTCTCATTCTCAGCAGCCTGCAGCTGAACAAAGGAGTGGAGATGCAGTCCATAAAAAGCTGCCTTATAGTTCAGGATTAATTCAAGCAACATGAATGGCGAAAATCAGTAAATTAGTAACAACACTAGTAATATGCTAGAAGTGAAAAGAGTGTTCCAGGACAAAGAAAACAGGTTGATACGTACATTATTCTTCCTCATAAAACCATGTAGAGCTTTTGCTCAGTGTACCAGTGCAGCCCCTATGCTTCTCTAGGTTATAGTAACCTATTTGACTGACTGACATTTGAAAATGTCAATAGTGGAGTACTTGGGCAAGGTGCAGGGTTAATCAGTCAGCACGAGGGATGCATTTTGCTCTATGCATGTGGCTCAGGTGCTAGCTATAAAGCATTGATACACTTTCATAAAACGATGACATTTCTTATTTTGGGGACGAGGAATCTGATATCCACTTTTTTGTGTGCGAGTGTTTGGTGTTTCACTTCCTAACTGAAGCCACTTGCAGGTTTCAGTGTTTGGTGCTGAATAAGGGTAGGACTGTTCAGCAGCTTGTGTATTTTAGCTCCCAGAATTTCCAGAGAACAAAAAATGCCTTAAACACCCTTTTTTACTTATCAAGACTGTTTAATTTGCTCTAGACAGTTCTGCTAGCAATCATGGATGATACACACAAAAAAATTAATCTGTTTGCAGTTTTATTAGCAATATACTTAAACTAGTCACAATTTCTTCAGCTCTATTGAAAACACAATAAAGGTAAAGAGATCCAACACAAAAAGGCACATTAACCCTAATCTTGCAAATGAATTTGCATAGATGAATATTTACACCCACACATTGTTGTTATCAAGTCAATGGGGCTCGGCACAATCCCAAGGGATCGACCTTGTGGCTCCAATTGCTAGATTGGAACTGGAAAGCAGAGGAAGAAAAGATTTCTGACCTTCTGAACTGACACACTACAACAGAAATTGTCCTTACAGAAAACAGTTGCACTTTAAATTTGTTTTTAACAATAATTTATGCAGATTTGATAAACACCATGTAAAATACATGGTGAGTGCAAATGCTGCTAAGAAGAAATAATAATCTAAAATCTTTTTCTGAAGTTCAATTTTATCTTTATCTTGTTTTTATTTCCCTTATAATGTATTCAGACTCAAAGAGCAGGATGTCATTATAAAACCTGGTATTACTGAACAACTGAATTATTAGCTGAGTTCTCATAAAGGTTACCCTAGTACAAAAAACCCCAATTTATTTTTATTGCTATAGCAAATTCAATCTAATAACTAGCAACTGATTATGATATGTTTTCTTTTAAACTGGTAATATTTTTCTTTTCTAGAGTATCTTTTGAAGAGAACTGCAACAAGATATAACAACACTTTTTCTTCTGTATATAAAAAATAATTTCTATTAAATACATTTAAACAGATCAGTTTTTTTTTAAAATGTCAAAAAAAGCAAAGTAGCATAAACAGGATACTTTAACATCACTGGTAAATAAAAAACCTACTAACTTGGACTTGAATATTCAATCCAAATACAATTTTAAAACCTGAGAAAATGCATTAGAATTTTAACACTAGAAATCTGCTGTTTAGTCATTATGATACCCCTTAAAATGTACGTTTAATTGAAGCTACAAAAGTTGGAATTTTCTCTTAACAGCAGCACTTAAGATTTTACTTGAAACTTTGAATATAGAATATACACCAAGACAAGATTTAGCTGAGCCACTGTGCTTCTTAATCAGCCTTCTATAGGGATGTTGACTTCTCCACCCACATACATGTCTTCAGATTTGATTTTGTATGAAGAAAACTATATTATATGTATTAACCATATATTGATTCTTACCTTTGTCTTCAGCTTCTGAATTTCAGCTTCTGTAACTGCATGTTTGATTTGCAACTAGAATTGAAAATATAAAATAAACAAGTGAAGTCACAGAGTACTCCGGTATTTTTAAAGCCTGTGCTGCAAGTTGAATACCTTATTACATAGCAGAAGGCCCTGAAGAGTGCTGCAGTGCAGTAGATTGTAAATTAAAATGTCTAGCTTGCAAAATGACTCAGTCTGTGCAACCTAATTAAAGATAGGATGCCGTTTAACCACTCATAATTTCAAATCAGAACATCCAATCTGTTTAGCAAAATGAAATGTCTTATGCTTTAAAAAAAACAGATATTATCCTGCTGGGCTTTGCTCTCCTCTGATATGAATGTGAAATACGTCCCAGTGCTGTCAGAAAGTCCCACTGCATTGATTAAAGCAGGCATGTTACAAAAAAGCAAATACGGAAATAAGTGATTTAACAACTCAAGAACTCAGGAAAACCTTGAGGGAAGATTCCACACATTTATTTCATGCAAGAAAAAAAGGTAAACTTCTCCCTGATTAGATGGAGTTATTCTGCTCAAGCTAGCTAATCTCAAATGAGAGCAGTTACACAGGGAAACTGTAAATAACAGCAACAGCATTCAAGCACACAAAATGATTGCAAGCAGATTAAGAGCCCCGGCAGCGCGCTAAAGATTGTAGTTCCACCACCAAACAGAGCGCCACAACAACAGTGGATCTGTACAGTGAAAGGGTTGGTGGGGAGGACCTGGCATCCACCTGCACACTTAATGGGGGATTTCTTTTGTACTAACCTACAATAGTCTGATCCTGTGAAGGGAATAGTTATTATTTTGAGTGTAATATGCAATGTTCCGAAACATCTTTAATTTTACCCCAAAGGTCTCCTATTCACAGGCTCCAAGAATGCTCGGAAGTATGAACTGAACCACAACTTCAACAGCATAACCCTAATCCAAATGGAAATGATCATACACATTTACCCAACACTGGCATGCATCCCAATCCCTGCTGCTTATTATTTAAAGCAGGCAGCAAGGACAAACTTCTCACGGGCCCCAAATCCTTAAACTGAATCAGTGACTTGTGTGTGTTGGGTATGGAGTTGAGGGCAAGGGCAAAAGCTGAATTACAGCCTGAGATGGCACTGCAGTGAAGACAAGGCCTTTGTCCATTATTTATAAATAGAAGGAATAGTTACAGAAAAGCATGTTTTACACGGGGGTTACTTCTCTTACAAGATTAACATAAGCTTTAGGGAATAGTTTATGTTGATCTAATGGAGTATGTGAGGGCATTGTACTGAACTAGAAACTATCATCTCCAGTGAAGCAAAGGCTATGTTCTCGAAGACCAGGCTGTTAGTAAAATTGTGCAAGTAATTCAAAGGATAAATGCTTCTGGAAGAGAGGAATAATTTTTAAGATAACAGGAGCTACCACAGAGCTGATCAGTACAAGTATCTCTGAGAAAGGTTGAGCTTATTTAGAAATTCCCTTTTTATGAAGTCTCTTGAATGCCCTTCTTGTGGCACAGGAAATGCATATTCCCAGAAGCAGTTTGGTTTGTTAATCAGCCTTCATTGATCTAACTGGACAGAATAAAGGAGACACTGACTCAACCAGTTCCACCTGAGGAACACTTTAGGAATCTTCTTTCCAACACTCACTTCTGGGTTGCTGTCTCCACAGGAGACTGTAAACACTTCTAGTCCCCAAGATCATGTTACTTACTTTTTTACTTTGCACTGAAAAGTGTTACAACTTTTCACGTGCTCAGTGAGAGCAGAGGTAAGATTTCATTTCAAACGAAAGCAGGCACTGACTGTGACAGCTTGCAGAAACGCAAGATGTGGAAGCACACCAGGCACACTGGTAGGTGGAATGAGCAAGGGACCAGACCGAACCTGTCCGGAGCATGCAGCTAATCTGTGGATCAAACAGGGTTCCTGAGGAAGTGCCATAGGAGACCAGGGCTACTGGTCCAGCATGGAGAGATACCAGTGCAGCTGGAAACGGGGCACTCAGCAGCCCTGGAGCTGGTGTTAACAGCAAGAAGCGGCCAGTGAAACTACTGCACTCAGTAGGCCAGGAAGGTGAGAAGGACATGTACCTTTTTGTAAATATACATATTAGAGGAAACTAAGGAGATACTTTAATTAGAATTTGAAAGAGGTTACTTGCAATTTTTGAGCTCACTCAATCCAACCTCTGATCTGCAATTTTCAGAGACTGAGAACTGCTTTTTCTCATTCCATTCCTGTGAGTAGTGAAAAATTATTCAAGAACCATCTAAAAATGTTACGGTGTTTACAAAATGTCCAGTCCACTACTTAGTTCTGCTACCTCATTTTTCTCGGATGAGATAAAATTAGGGGAAGAATGGATGAGCTAAATTTTGCCCTTTGTAGACTTAATAATGAAATCAAAAAACCAAGACTCAAACCCTTAGGCTACCTGCTGATAGTCCGTTCCCATCTCTTCTAAACCCCCACAGATCCATAAGGAGCACTTAAAAGAGCTTATTATTACATACAAGTAAACTCCACGTTGTTGCATAAATGACGATTTGCTCAGGTACAGATGGTTCTAACAGTTATTTTTATGCTCTCTGTTATTAAGTTAAAAAAATAAATACTGAGCACCCAGTCAGATCATTGAATCAGTACATGGTACAGCAGATCCCACTGAGGCAGAAGGAAAAAAGACACTTTTCTCCTGAACAGACAAATGTGTAGCTCGATATGTACATTTTTAAAGAACTAATTATTCTTGCAGAATAGATGACAAATACTAACACATTTATAGGTTAGACTAAACAACAGGGAAGGTCAACTGTTTGGCAAGCAAATCTAGACTCCATAGTTAAAATTTTTTAAGAAAGTTTACTAAAAGGGGATCAGAATCTTTATTCCATGTTCTATATAATGCCAGACAAATTCTTGGCACATCTTATTTTGTATTTTTATGGCTTTTAAGTCAATATAAAATTGTGATGGTTTCATTTTAACAAGGACATTTTGAGTAATTTTTGGCACATATCCTATCCAAATATGTCTTGAAAAGCTGATTAACTTTCTTCAAAACAATAAAACTTCTTATGAAAAATAACTTTCAGAGCAAAAATGGATTGAATTAATCTAAGACTGTAAAGTGCAGAAAGGGATGAAAGGCTAGCAAATGTTAAAATATCACATGTGCACTGGGAAGGAAGGTATGCAATAGAATCTAATCATCTCCATGACAATTTTTACATAATCATTATATATTTTTTGCATATAATGACAATCCATTTTTCATATATTTAAGACATGAAATATAATAACAAATTTTTACATAAGATGTCCCTTTTCCCTGCAGAACACCTCTCACTTCAATCATCATGGCTAAAATAAAGTTTCTGGCTCTCTCAAAGCAGTTAAGAAAAATCAGTTCCATTTTTCTGTTCTACAGTCAGGAAAACAAGATTTGCAGAAGTACAATGATTGACCCAGCAATGCCCATCTCCCTTCTTTCATTCCAAAAAGCAAGGCATTTCAAATAGGAGGGCTCTCAGAACATGTGAGCACATTTTTCATTGCAAGGACTGAATTCAACTAATTAGGTCAAACTATTATGCTTAAAGATTATGTCCTACCCACTTGTTTAATACTTTCATTAATCTCTGGAGTAAGAACAAGAAAGAACAGTTGTTCTTTAAATACAATTCCAGAAAACACTGTGTGGGCTTGTGCAGCATGATCGTGAACAAGTCCTCTAGTGTTTAAAGAATTCAGGGCAAATACCAAGAAAAATACATGTACTCACTCTGCATCAGCCAACAAAACACAGCTGTGTACTGTTAAATACAACCAGTGAAACAGAAGTGGTATGCTCGTAACTGCGTGGGCCAGTGAGAAAGAGTCCGCTCTTATGCAGGAGCATTTAATGTTTTCTTCTCAGGCTCTCATCTGCACTTACACTTGAGGATCCCAAAGTACCTTCATCTGGTCTCCTCTACATCAGCGTTTTGAGGCCATTATATCACACAGGTCTGTAAACAGCTTCAAATCAGTTTGGACAAGCTCAAGTATGGCAATAGCCCGAGTTTATGGAAACATAGTTTATTCAAGTATAGTTTTACTTGTAATGTATTCAAAGGTCCTCTTGCCCATCACTGCATCTGCGGTTTGCACGGCCTCAGCACCCCCACTGGCACGCGTAGAATGGTAGCATCTTCCCACCACTTTGAGAAAGTATTAATATGTGTGATGCAAAGTATTAGAAAATTAAGTAAACTGTTCTACTAATATGTCTAAGAGCCTGGAACTTGAAATATGGAGTGAGAAAATTATAATTTAACTAAAGTAAAAAAACTTCAGGAAATAACGATGAATAACAGTAGGCACACAAAGGCTGAAGAGAGTATCAGCAGAAAAGAGAAAAACTGGTTGCTCATTTACTTTCCATACATTACTCTCACTAGAGAGTAGGAGCAACACATTTATAGACCCTAAAATATCTGGTTTGAGTGGAGGGAAGAGGAGAGGACAATTGAAGAAGGACAAAAAGGGGAGTCTCAGTATTCTAAAACTCCTTTGTTGGCCCAGGTTCTGCTACTCAAATATCCTATGAGGTTCTGGCTACTTTCAACTCTTCCATCTTCCTGTATTTGAAAAAAAAAAGTTCCTTATTGCCATCACTCAACCCATTACTGTGAGCTTAGATAAATCCATTGTTTCATATCATTATTTGCATCAGAATTCAGGAAAGCTCAAAAAGAAGCCACATCAGAAGCATAGACTAAAATATAGAAGAAATGTCTCTCGGTATGTGAAGTTAAATGAATTCAATAACCACAATGAACAACACTGATTTAAGCCACACTTAGTACAGGTGGGTGCTATACAAACTCTGTAACCACTGAGTTTGGTAAAACACCAGCTTAAAATATGCCTGCTTCCCCAATATGGCATCTTTCTAAACACATGGCTAAACATATGACACTACTGTACATTGATGTGTTGCTATGTAATGGTATAGGATAAGCTCCACATGCCCTTTTCACTGAAATTTAACATTTGCTGTCTGGTTTCCTGATCATCTTTTATTGGAATCTTACAAAAACCAAAATCAACAAACCAACTAATCAATAAACTAAAGCCAACAAAAAAACACCCACGCCAAACCTCAGCAATCTGCTAGTAATGAATTAACTTGCACTTTTTCTTCCTTGTCAAACTAAGTGCCAAGACAGAATAACTTCTGTACTAAAAAGTTAATTTATAAATTTATCCACACCAGTACAACAGTCACCTTAAAGCTGATGCCAAAACAACTCCAAAGAATAGTTCCACTTCTTTTAAGTAGAAATTTTGAGTAGTTCAGAAGTACTGGGATACAAATAGTTAGAAATCAACTCTAGTTTTGAAGAGAAAAAACAAGCTCTGAGCAATGAGATGACTAGAAACGTAATTCAGTGTGGTATTTCAGGAGTATTTTCTGACCTGTAACGTACCTCTTTGAATTTATGAGCAAGTTTGCTGGTGTCCACATCACTAGGGGAGAACATTTCATCATTTTCAGGGAGATCGAACACTTCAATAGCCATGTCACCTCCTGGAAGGACAGGTCCCATGTCTTCATCTTCTTCATCTGTAGCATATTCCCCTGTCTTAATTTCATAGCATTTAAGAAATTCCAGTTATCCTCTAATTAGGCAGAGACTGTTCAAAGAATAATTAAGCTACTGTGCAAAGCCAGAATTCTGCATACAATAAAGGTTATCTTTTTCATTGACTATAACCCCAGTACTTATGAATTCTACGAGACAAAATAGAACTCCACAGTAGTATTTCGGTACATTAAGAGAGAAAATAGTGTCTTAAGCAATAAGAATTTAGTTCTTAAGCATTACTGGTTCTGTATTTCAATGTTTTCACTTTCCAAGTGAGACCTCTTTTCCATAGGAAGAACCCTCCAAATTTATTTCAGATTTAACAAGAAATCTTTTCCAAACAGAAATAAAACAATAGGACCAACAGGATCTTGACTGGTCTTTGGTAAAGTCAACTGGAGGAAGTAATTCTCCAGTGATATTCCATGGTGAATTTGAAAATTCATTGGTTTGTTCTTTACAAACAAATTAATGATAGAAAAGTCACATCCACACAGAAAGACAACAGTAGGAAAAAGAAACTGAGTGTTACAGACAAGTTCAGAGACTGAAATCAGAGCTCATCCTGAATAAGGAGCTGCTTTGAGCTAGTTTTAAACAGAAAAGGTGGGTTTTTCTTGAGCTGGTAAACCATGACCTGCGTACAATTTGCTGATAAAACAGAATTTTAAAAAATCATAAGCTGCAATCAGTATCTCAAGAGTAAACAAAATAAAACAAAACAATATTGAAAAGGCTTGCAATATTGAACCCCAAGTTGCCTAGACAACCTCTTGCACGTATTCCTGTGCTCATCTCTCCCCATATCTAAGGCAGGTGGTACCACCTTGCTTCCGTGGGGCTCCCTCTGGAAGCTGGAGCGCATCGCCTATGGATCACAAATAGTCTGCTGGCTGTGCAAATGACTATGCAAACATGTTATAAAGCACACACTTCCCCCAGGGCCACATCTGGATTTATAAAGCTTGGGACTCAATAAATACATGGAAAAGGAGGTGTGGGGGAAGGGGTGCAGTCCTTCTTACGTTTATACAGTAAGACCACCAAAATTTTGACAGAACTACTCAAGTTTTTGTTCATGAGCTTTCAGTTCCTTATATGAAGAAACATAATATTATTATCAGAAATATATTCCCTGTAGTGCTAAAATTGTCTATTATTGTAAATTTTTTTGACAAAAGGACTTCTCAAAACAACAGGTAAAAATTCAACTTTCAAAACCAGTTCAAATCCCAGATCCTACCTTAGTTTAGTTTCCCACTTTTGTTAAGGCTTATGTGAATCTCTCTCAACTAAAAAGCAGTGCATGGAAGCATGTTAAATCCAGGTGCACAAGTACACACAGACAGAAAAGACACATGTATGCATCCAACAACAAGGTGATAAACCCACAATAAAATATTACCATTTCTTTGAGAAGTAGCAGGAAGAATCATAGAATAGTTTGAGTTAGGATGGACCTCTAAAGATCATGAAAAATCTATATTCTTTTTTTTTTTTAAAAACCATTAAAGTTTTTAAAAAATAAAGTAAGTCAGAACACATAGAAGGCATAACATTATTCAGTAACATTTTCTGACAGTAAAAGAACTACCAAAAAGAAGGTAAGTCACCAACAGGCACAACCCATCCATATTTAAACATCACTGTTAAGTGAGGCACTTTTCAGGTGAACTATCTCGACTTCAGTAAATAGTAACATACTCTCCAATGAAACAAAAAGTATCCACCTATTTTATACACTTCATATGTACTAAGAATATATGACTAAGAATCACAGTAGTCTTCAACAAAAAAGGTTAACAGCTGGTTTTGCTTCTTAAAACAGAAGCAAAAAATGACATAATCCATCTCACTGGAGTTTTCATAATCCATCTCACTGGAGTTTTCAGGCATGTAAGGATTACAACTAAACAAAAAAACACCTGAAATTAAATTTAGCATTCTGTATGTCTAGATATCATACACACACACAAAAATCTTCTGTCACACTACAGCTGTAGTAACTTCTGTTTCTGTTTTATTCCCTGTGGCTACCTGCAGTTCCTTCTAAACAGAAAATTTGACTACTAACTCTCCTGGTTTTTTTCAGGAGCATAACACTACCTTTACATACTATCAGGGCAACCAGAAGCAGAACAACTAACTCTTAAAATCCGAGCGAAATTTCAGTGAAATGAATTATTGTGTGGACAAAATATTAACAGTCCATGGACTATTGATTCTGCAGTTATTATCCCTAAAAAATCTCTAAGGTAATACACAACTATAGTTTCTAAGTGCAAAAAAACATCTTGGCAGGTCCATTAGCAGTAGCAAGGAAATCTCTGAAGCATGCAAAGAGGAGGCGGAAACAGGATCGTTAACCAGCAAACTCATGCCCTATTTACATAAAGGAACCCAGATCTAGCTCAGCTATATGTGTGTTTTAAAGAATTATTAATTTAATGCAAAATCCAAATCACATTTATCGATTTTGGTAAAATAATAAAACAAATGAAATTAGTTAAAACTGATTTCTCCAAAGACTTAAACTAAAAAGAATTACTGAATACAAAAAGAAAAATGAACACACATGAAGGACTAAATTATAGGGAAAAAATTCAAGAGCAGGCAATATTCTACTAGCCTCAGGAGCCTGAGTGTTTGAAGAGGAACATGAGGCAGTTAAAAATGAACACAAAGGAAAATCTTGCTTCAAATTGTACATAATGAGTGTCAATGAGCACAGTCATTTTTGCTTCAATTAATGAAAAAAGTACTTGTCAAAGCAAAGCACCACTCAGGTAAACACTACAACAGGATGACACACACACATTACAGAACACAGAAATAAATGAGACTTTTGTTTTCATCTTCAAAAGGAAGGGACTTCATCTTACACTCACATGAAAAACAAATTACAGGTTCAAAAGAACCAATGTGCACATTAAGAAAATATACATCGTGAACTACATGGAACATACTTTCCCCGAAAAAAACTATCTCTGCTGACTTTTATTTCATGTGAAACTACCAGAAGGTTGTTCAGACAGTGTCAGTAAGCTGGAATGGGAAATTCAGTATTTTACAAGAAGCAGCAAGGCACAGAAAAAATTTGTATTACTTCAAAATAACAAAGTCCTATAAGAGAACAGTTGTTATTGTAACTCCCTGAGGTTTCCTGCAATACATTTTGTTTTCTTAGTTGACAACAATAATAGTATTTTTTTATTCAATAGTCAATGAAAACTTACATGATCTTGAAGGAAAATCTCGGACTCTTCATTCTGTGCTGCTGAGCAAAATTCATCCATGCAAAAGCCCTATTCCTCATTTCAGTAGCACCTAGGGCTTAAGTTTATACCATCCAAAGCAATAGGTTCTGATACTAGCCATTCCATTTTGCTATATGCTATCACAGCTAATAGCATGAAATTATCAATATGAGCTCCAATTTTCCACTTGTACATGGAAAATGTGTTGGGTGCATTGTTTAACTGCCTTGTAAATTCCTGAAATGGGCCTAACACTCTCAAGCAGAAAGAAGGAGCAGCAGCACCAGCCAGGATAATGCAGACAGACCTTCCTCAAATCACCATAACAAAGGCTGCATCAAGCTACATCTTTGTTCCTGCTGAAACTCTCCCGCAATCAGTGAACTATAAAAATAACTCAAGCCCATCTCTTAATTTGACTTTTTTTGATGGCTCATACTTAATGCTTCCAAAAGAGCGAAGAAAAATATAATGGTATAGTTTAATCATTGCTTTTATGGGAATGTGTCATATTAATGATGTTGGAAAAAACGTACTCTCTGAAAGATCTGGTTTAGCAAATGTATTCTTTGGGTATTAAACATTCAAGCACACTGCAACATTTTTCTTTCTGCATGTGTCAAGATTTGCTTCAATGGTTCCAATGTTGCTTTGCTCTCAGAATGTCCTGATGAATGAAAATTTAAAAAGAAAAAAATATTCATATGACTATTAATGATATTAAAATATATTCAAACACCACTTGCATTAAACTACTTGTCCGTGGCCAGTGAACAGAATTCTGCAATATCTTATTAATTTCACATTCTGCATCACCATATGCAGCCTTCAAGGGAACAGGTCATCTGCTCTATGTAATTTTGTCGCTCACTGCAGAATATGAAGAAGATTATGCCAAGTTCAAATTAAAATTCCAAGAAATGTCAGAATTTGACTCACGTGCACAGAACACTGTGTTAACACAAGGAATTCAAAAGGGTTTAGTCAAGGATACAGATTCAGGTCATACTTAGCACACTAAGTAGGAAATACAAAGACAGTGCCTACTTCAAAGCCTTTGAGCTTTATTTTCTGACAGGATACAACAAATCAAAAGGATATGGGACTTTAGGAAGCTAGACAAACTAGTGATGAATAAACTCTGCAACAGGCTATCTAGAGGCAACATACTCTCCCAACTTTATAGCAGTTAGCACAGACTCATCAAGAAATGCCAACGGTGCCTACCATACATCATAGTCAAGAAATAACTGGTACTACTGGTTCATGGGAGCTTAACAACAAATTGTAAGCTACTGCACATTTATCCTGCTAGTCTTGGCACAGATCCCATTGTGAGCATCACTTTTCTTTTAGTGTTCATCAGTTCTGCACAAGGTTTTTGAGTTTCCATGCAAAAACTTTAATGAAGCAGCATCTGAAAGCATCCTACAATCCTGTGACAACCTGCAGCCCATGGTAACAGCAGGTTCTCAAATGCAGGAATCCAGGGCATTTATACAGTAAGTTATGTTTTCTTCAGTCTTATTTATACAGTAAATGATATATATTTTAGAAACGTTATGCCTATTAGTGTGAATCTTTGCCGAAAAATGACTGTCATGTAACACTTCTGCAAGGCAATGGAATGAGAAGTTACAGCAGGCTAACATGTGTCTCTAAATTTAGTATCTAACTCAAGTCGACTGGCTGGCAAAAAACCAAAACTATCGCAAAATGCTGCTTTTTTTAAGGAACTTGGATTATTCTAAAATACCTAGATGCTCCTTGGGCTACGAAGACTGTCAGCAGTTTCAAAACAGAGCAAATTCAGCCAGCTGGTGGCACAGCAAGATAAAACACCAGAACTTGTACATGCCTGACACATACTCTCTTCCTGTGATTTGACCAGCTCTAGCAGAGTCATGTGCAGTGACTCCAGGACTCAAACACCGATCACTTATTTCCTGCTCCGGAAAACAGATAGGTTATTGCTGTCCTTGTAGTAAAGTCTCTGAGCCTCAGCATTTGGCAGCCTCAAAGGAGGGCTGAATAAAAATAATTTTCTTGTTTATTTATGCAGCACTGTACCTGGAGATCCATTTACCATATTTTAAGGCCTGTATGAAAATTAATAGGTTGGTTTGACAGCTCTAGGACTGAGCAAATCCTGTATAATTCCGTGCCACCTCAATGCAAAACTTCTTACACTGGCAATCCAAATACTCCTGAACTCCATGCAGTCAGAATCACAATTTGATGAAATGGACTCAAAAGGGTAGGGTTTTTTGTACATTTGTAAACATTCATTCAGACAGTGTAAACTGAAATTTTCTTGCCCAAAAGAAGCCCTCCTTACCAGAGACAAAGAATGCAGTGCTGGGAGTGGTGTCGCATAGAGCAACATAAACCCAGCCATATTTGTCCTCAGAGAGCAAGGTAAGCTCAAAGTAGTAATACTCACATTTGACAGTAAATGGAGCAGAAGTGCCTGTGATGACCAAAAATATCTTTGAACTGTGGCTAACGTGCATTAGATCATAGCTAACTTCATGTCAGTTGTGTGGGAACGGTACAAGTTGCATGAGTTCACTTGGATGGCATAGTCAGGTGATTAAAAAAAATAATAATATTCAGGATTACTGCAGGTTTCCAGTAAAATCTATTTCTGGTAAGTCTCTTAATTAAGAAAGGAAACACACTGCATTGCATACCTTAGTAACTAAACCCCAGCAGCTATTCTGATAATGTTTACCACCGCCTCCCAAATATATAATCTCAAATATATATATGGCATCTAGTAGGAAAAGGATACAACCTTCAATGATCCCAATGCAGTTTTTAAGAACTCAAGTACTTGATTTGTTCTCAGACTTAATTCCTTCTTCCAAAAGTAATCATTGATGAGATCATTTGGATCTCCCCTGCTAGATGTCTTTTCCTTTCTTTTTCCTCCTTTCCTCATATACTGCACAAAAGTCATTTTGCACTGCAAACATTAACGCTCAAAAAGCACATGTCACGGTCACAGAGATGGTCATCATCCTCAGTGTAGTGCTACAATAAGAGAAGATACCTTTAACTCTCTTAATTAGAAAAAAATCAGGGAAAAACTCTCTATGATGCAAAGACTCTACCAGTAGAAAACACTTTCTGCATCTAGTATTTTCGTGTTAAAAATGTATGCAGTGAACAGGACTTGAGAGTTCATAACCACTGAACTGAAGGACAACAAGACACATCACAAAAGGTACCTGAGACCTACTCATGCCTACTCATCCTTGTCCTCTTTCACTATTGTACTGAGAAACACTTGCGTGGTCATCAGTATGACAGTGTCACCATAAGCATCCTCACAGCAACAATCCCTATCGAAGGCTGAAGTACTTCCAGGATCAGTATTGACCTATATGGTTTTAACTACAGGGTTTTTTTGCCTGATCTTGAGTAACACCACCTGTATGGTGCATGAAGGTAAGAAACACAAACCTTTCAGTTTTTTTACAGGTGGATGCATCCTATATATAAAAGGTGTGACACATCAATTACTCACACAGGTCTGCCTTCAGCCCCACACCCGCAAACCAAGAAAGATCTGATCATCAGGCACTTGGGACACACCTCTCTTGCCAATATGAAAGCTATCAGACTATGTTCACAATAAGATGGTATCACAGGTCTTCGAACCCTGACATCTCTAGCACGCTGTGATGAGTTATGGTAAGTCTTACTCCAAAGGCTAGTTGTCTCCATTTTATTTTTGAGGAGATAATAGAGCTGCTTCAAGAAACTTATCTTGAATTTAATTCTAGACTAAATAGAAGTTAGAAGACTTGCATGTTTCTGTAGTTTGAGGAGTGAACAGAGAGGATATGGATTTTCCAGCCATTGTGGCCTCACACAGGCACATATACATATGTATGTATATTGACGAGTACAGTTTTATCTAGAAGAGTTAAATATGTCCCTGTGACATGATTAATTTTAAAACATACTAAAATATTTTTAATATCAGTGGAAATTAAAGTAAGTGAAAGCATTACTGGGGCTAGACAGGATTTTTACTTAGTCTGTTGGGACACTTCTGATTGTTCTGACCTATTGCTAGTTTAACAGCATGTTTCAAAATCCAAGTGTATCCTGATTTTATATCAAGAGTATTTCTTTTCTAAAAAGAAAAACTAAACTGAAATAAATGCATGGCATGCATTTCCCCTTCTCTATGGTTTCCTTACACAAATATAATAAAAAATCTGGCCCAGGACAAAAACACACTAGTACGTGGAATCTGACATTTCAAATAATATTATTCAAGATGATATGAAATGATGGCAGTATGCTTAGGCTATATGGAAGCAGTTTGTTGCAACAACTGCCTTTTACCTTAACCCAACAGCTAATTTAGGAAGTAACACAGACAGTAGTCTCTGAAAAAGCTCTCTTACTAATCTTTCCAAGTATCTTGGTATTTAGCATATTAGGAATTTTAAGAGAATGCAAAGAAACTATGGAAAATCTACTGCATAAGTTGTTAGTTACAAAACCACTGTATTGGGACATCAGGTACTAATTGTGAACATGAATCTAGACTTCGGACAAGCTAGATTAATTCTCTATCCTGTGGAATATCTGTTCAAATAGAAACAAAAAACAGTGTGTGGAAGGAGGGGTCTTAGCCAGAATTTTCAGAAAACTTTCTGAATTAAGAACATCAGCTCTTCCAGAAAAACAAAAAAAAGGTCTAAAACTTCCTCAACCCCTCTAAAAGTCAGAAGGTAACTTCTACCAGTTTTCACAAAAATCTAATGTTTGAGTGCACAACTAAACAAACTTTATTCCCTTATTTCAGAAAGGTATATGCTTTCAGAGGAAGAGCAGTGATTAGAGAAGCATCAACCAATTTGTTACATGCTCTTCTGGAACAAAACATTAAATCCATGGTGAAAAGCTTTCCTGTAACTTTGTTCTTCAAATAAGATTCATCATCGATCTGTGAAAATCAGCAGCAAAGGTAATGGAGAGGTCCAGAAGCTGACCTCTAAGCGATAATTAAAAAGAAGGAATTAGGAATAGAAAATGGAACATTAAAAAACACCAAATAGTGAAACGCTAGTCATTCTGTTACCTCATCATCATCTGCATCATACTGTGCATAATGCTGCTCCAGCAGCTCTCTCTGGCGGCGTTCTTGTTCTAGAGTTTGGCTAATCAGCTGCGCAACCTCACTCACTTGTCCCGGTTTTTCTCGTCCAATTACAAACCTATACAAAAAATTAGTGAAAAAATATTACTCCTATTGTTTACCAAAGTTCTACCATTTTAGCTGTGTCTAGTACAGAGGGTAGCCTTTTTCTCCAAAGATATGTAGCTGTGATTGTTTCAAATATGTTCTATGGATGATATTTGTCAGAAGGGCACTGCGTGCAGGACTAGGAGTGATCAGACCATGACGGGTCTGGCCACATGACAGAAAGGGGAAAACAGAAGCGACCACTAAAGCCTTCACTCCAAACTTCAATAGTTACAGACACAGACCTAGAGCAGAACAATTTTTTTTAAAAAAGTATCATCACTTCCATTCCCTTTAGAGCCATGTATTTCCCAGAAGGTTGCATTAGACCAGACTCTTAGAGATGCGCAGTAACAGCACAAGGCGCACTTCTGCCAGCTTATAGTGAAAGGTACGTACACCAGAGTAACTTTTCCACCTTGACTTAGAATTTATCTTCTATTTCTGAGCTTTTATATTTGTCTTCCTCCTGTTTATAAAAGAGAACCTATTTTCACATTTTTAAATCTGACAGATGCTACTTCCATAATTTTAAGCCGCATTTAAATTTTTCTTTTATTTCATGAACTTCTGTTGCTAAGGAATGTTTTTCTCCACTGTTAGCTACTGCTGAACATTGGGAGCACATTTCTTTGGCCTAACAAAAGACAAGGGAAGTGCCTCTTTCTTGGTTGAGACTTACAAAACTGCTTCCTAATCCTGCTTTCTGCAACTGGAACTCAGAATTGGTTTGGACTGTAACTTTTTTTTTCAGCACAGCGGCATAACCATAATTAGATATATTGCTATCTATAGAACTAATGATAAACACCCATTACACAGAACCAACACACTATAAACAACTGAATAAAAGCACACTTTAAAGATGTCAAGCTGAAGGAATATTTTCTTAGCAGGCTAGAAAGACAACTGGGTAATTACAGATGAAAGAAGTATTATGTGGAGCTGAAAAGCACAATAAGGTGACACTGAGATACTGCATATGGTAAATTACTTGTTTCCACAACATTTGGCTCAAATGATTAATTTATTATTTGGAGGAGAGGCCAAAATGTGCATTATATCCCATGTATGAAAATTCTTTTCATTAGTACTGCCTATCACTGTTAAAAGCCCTTGGGATTTGTCATCCAGCTTCTCATGAATGGATGACCCTGGGTCCATTTCCTAAGCCAAACAATTTTTCAGACTCTATGAAGTCAGGCATACAGAAAGGACTACAATTTGGAGATTATTTCAACATCATCAAAACATCCGAGTCAGTACTTTCTTCCAAAAGGATAAGAAAGGTGAGAATGAGTGACTACCTTGGAAATAATGACACAAGGTGCTCTGAAAATAATTGTCAAGAAAGTGCGTTAGTTTAAAAACATTAATAGAAAATACAGCAGAAACTGGAACAAAATCAAGACAATAACATCAGCATTTTAATCCTTATCAAAACAGATCACAATTTGGCACTCATATCCCATTATTACAAAATATGACGTTAGTTCTCAGTAATGATTAAGATGTTGGGCTGAAAGAAAAAGAATGTTTCTTCATGGCCCTTACACTTCATCTGTTCTGCATACTGACTCATAGACAGATCCTGTTTCCTCTGATTTTTAATTTTAGAGCCAAGTATTACAAAGATTAAACCAGTTGTATTCAGACTCAACTGGGAGGAACAATGAACTTTGGGTATTACTACATAAGGTAAAAATGATTTAACCCATATTTGCTATGTGTTTGCCTTCTCTAATGTAAAAACAAATTAAAAGTAAAAAGGGAAAAAAATAACTTCTATTTTAAACAAACATTTTAAGCAACATTTCGCATGAGTATATTACTTACACATAGTAGAGAGAGCACCCCGTTTGTAAACACAAGGGAGATCACCAATGTGGCAAATTAGGGAACCACGCAAAGTGATGCAAATATTGTATTCCCTCCGGCCCTCTGCCTGATAATACCCCTCCCTTGGAAAGGGACTCTAAATACCTCATATAATAATTTTTGTACACTGAAAACTTCGAACAGACAATACGTAAGGCATCTCAAGTCTGGTAACTCCCGATTATTCAGGAGTGGTTTTGACACATTCAACTGTAATGTAATTATTTTTTCATACAGACAAATTTAGGTAGGATGTAAAAACCTTATTAATTGAATTTTTCTTCTCATGCCAAAGCCACTTAAGAGTTCACAGTGATGTGATTTTCAAGGCTGGAATCACATGTCAAAATGAAGTTCCTCAGTGATACATGAAGCTGTTATATGATACATTAATAAAAGCCTCCAAGCAATGACAAAGTTTAAAGCAAACGTTTTCCAAAACAGAAATACATAAGGAATGTTTTATCTTCATACGATTTACTGCTTTAGAGTAATACATTTCCAAAGTGTCTGAAAATAAATTTTTAGAAGCATTCAATCTATGATTGATGTCAGTTCTAGATAAAGAACTGTAAATTTGTAAAATGGAATAAATACTATGTTGCCAGCAATTACAGCTTTTACCAAGTAAACTAAACCTATTGTCATGTTACATTCCATGACCTTTAGAATACCATGATGCATATAATTAACTTGTAACCAAGATAAGCCATAAAGTTTAAATTTAAAGACAGATGAATAAATATTACTCTCTTAGAAAACCATGAAGCAAAGGCAGTTATTAAAACTCTAAACCTGAATTAGATCTTTATGCATAGAATGGCTTTAAATACAAGAACTATCATAATCTGAAGTGTTTAAATATGAGAAAGAGACATAAGGTTGTGATTCATTGACCAGAAAATTAGTCACTGAACCATAACACGCACACTTCAACAAAGTGGCTAATTATATTTTTCGAATCACTCTTGCCACCAAAATTAAGCACATGCATTTCAGACTTGATTAATTAGTCTCAAGGGCCAAAAGTATTATAAGAAAGAACTATAAATTCTATCAACAGTAATATATTTATGATGATGGTTATGTTTCTGGATATGAGATAAATGAGGGTTTTAAAGCCTTTAAACCACACCACAATAATATTCCCCTTAATTATTAAAGCCAGCAAATGTAAAATAAAACCCAGTGAATCTGTGATACTCCCATCACTGTACTAAGTCTCAGATCCTTACTGATTGTTTCTTATGTGAGCAAAAAAGAAAGAGAGAGGAGAGAGAAGCAGGGCATGAACTGACCTTGATATTCAGAGCTACACGGAATTTAGTTGAATTACCAGCTGTGAAATATTCTTTGTGTTTGTGGTTAAAATAAACAGGGACAGAGACAGGAATATAATTAATATTTGACTATATCTTGGATTTAAGAACATCTAAAACAATGAAGTACCTTGAGAAATTGAAAATTAATTACAGTAGTGGTGGTTACGAAAAGCATTCTAGTGAAACTGTCAGCAACTCCTACATCTCCTGAAATCCATGATTTAAATATTTTACAGCACACCTGATACATAGCTTTCTGCATATTTCTAGCTTTTATTAAATGAGGATCTGCAGACCTGTGCTTCTTGAAATAACAGTAGATAACTTATTGTGTTTTTTACCAACTACGGGAATCAGAAACATTATTACAAGGATTAAATAAAAAATATTTCCACTTTGAAAATAACTTTGGTACTAAAAAAAATTGTGAAGGCACCAAATCTGTGATGGAAAACTGAAGTTCTGCAGCACAGATTTTTGGTGACCTGGGTTAATGATTCGTCCTAAAAATACTTTAGGCATTAACTGTTTAGTTAAAAATAATTTAGCATGGTTCCCTTAAATTCAACAAAAATTATGTAAGAATAGAGTGAACTCATTCTAAGAAATAAAGAATAGGGGGTTTGCCTTTCTAAAATACAGCGTGGTCAATAAAAATATACAGTAAAATTCATTGTATTTGGGGGAGTTTAACAGTTGGATGCCTGGAAGTGTTCAAAGCCAGGTTGGATGGGGCTTTGAGTAACCTGCTTAAGTGGAAGGTGTCCCTGTCCATGGCAGGGGAGTTGGAACTAGATGATCTTTAAGGTGCCTTCCAATACAAACCAATCTATGATTTTAAAAATGGTTTTAAAAATGGTTTTCCTCTGATGCTGCTTCTGCTACCATTTATCTCATTTATTTCAAGATGTCTTCAATTACCTACTCTGGCTGCTTCCATTACGATAACAGCCATATAATTAATCCAAAGTGCTAAAAGGAGTGTGAACTGTGTTAAGAAGGCAGTTTTATTTAGTCATAGCAACACAAGCTGCAATTTTTCTGGGTTTCATGAACAAGACCAACCCCTCTTAAACAGCAGTCTCAACTGCAGAAGTCACTGACTACACAAAAGGAATTCGCAGCCTGTGAGCTTCCACTACAATTTTTCAGATAAAATGATCTAAAACTCATAAAGACCCTTCCTATCATTGAATAATTTAGGTTGGAAGGAAACTCTGGTCTACCCTAAGCCCTTGACTTCAAAGCAAGGCTAACTTCGTCGTGACCTTGAGCAGAATCACCCCTGCTGCAACTTCTGTTCATTGCCTGTTATCCTGTCCCTGTACTGAGAGTACAAAGAACCTGGGTTTACCCTTTTTACCTCCTGGAAGGTAGCTGAGACACCAGTAAGATGCCTGGCATCTCTTTCTTTTCTTTAGACTGAAGATGGTTCTTTCCACCTCTTCTCAGGGTGTTGCCTGCACAGCTGCTCTCTAGCTCACAGTGTCACACAGGGATATGCTGCCTCAGACACAGGACTGACATCTGCCCTTCCATCATAATGTTTCTGTCAGCTCATTCCTCCAGGCTATTGAAGATCCTGTGAATAGCACCTCTGCCTGTAAGCCCCTCTAGCCTCACCTGCAACCTTGCTAATGGTGCCTACTCCACCCAGCTCTCCCTTGCACCAGAGACAAGCATGTGCACAGCAATCTTTAAAGCTACTAGCTGGAACCAAGAGGAACTGAGGGTGACTGGTAGAAGGAAATAAAAAAGGTTTGCCTGGAGGTGAGTGAAGGTAGTGACCCAAAACTAACAAACGTGAACAACTCTGCTTGGAGATCAGCAGTCAAAGTAACACAACAAAGTGACAACCATCAGCCAATGAAAGAAGCAATGACTGAAGTTATCATACATAGGAAACATCTCAGAGGGCAAACAGTGTAATGCCCAGTGCTGGATACTGGCTATGTAAAGCCAGCACTGGGGAAGAGCCTTCAAGGACCCTAGAGACAGAGTTGCCAGTAAACTGAACTGTTGTGCAGAAGTTCTGCAGCCTCCATCCTTGTCCACAGACCCAGGATAAAGTAAGCTACCTTGAATTTAAAGACAGACAGTGTGACTCCAGCTTACCAGCTTGGGTTGGAAAGGACCACACTATGAGCAGGGACACCTTTCACTAGATTGGGGCCCCATCCAATCTGGCCTTGAACACTTCAGGGACAGGTCATCCCCAACTTCTCTGAGAAACCTGTTCCAGTGCCTCACTACCCTCTGAGTGAAGAACTTATTCCTAACATCTAATCTAAATCTCTCCTCTTTTGGTTTCAAATTGTTCCCCCTTGTCCTTTACATCTGTTTGTGTAAAAAGTCACTCTCCCTATTTTTTATTTTCAGTACTGGAAGGCTACTATAAGGTCTCACTAGAATCTTCTCTTTTCCAGGCTGAACAACGCCAGCACTCTCAAACCATCTTCACAGGAGAGGTGCTCAATCCCTCTGATCATCTTTGTGGCCCTCCTTGGACTTGCTCCAACAGGTCTGTGTCTTTCTTGTGCTGGGGACCCCTGAGCTGGATGCAGTATTCCAGGTGGGGTCTCACAAGGGCAGAGTAGAGGGGCAGAACAACCTCCCTCAACCTGATGGCCATTCCTCCCTTGATGCCAACCAGGATCTGGTTGGCCTTCTAGGCCAGCAATGGTATCAGTGGTGCTGGTGGGTGAGCAGCAAAGTAATAGCTCACATGCCAGAAAAGCCTCAGCAGTGTCCCCAGAGCATATTGGATACAAGCCTCTGATAAGCTATTATAGTATCAACACTAAATGGATATTGAGTCAGACTATTAGAAAGTCATGTAAAAAACCCACGTACTAATAATAATGCACTTAGATTAATTATTCCCACAGAAATCAATTCTAGTATAGGGCCTCACTGACACATTAGTTTTACTCAAGAGTACTTAAAAATTAGCCAAGGCATTCAATATTTTGGCACCTCTCCAGGTTCTGGTCCTTACATTGCTCTGTTCCACTGAGAGTGGAGGTTAAGAATCAATTCCATCTCTCCCAGACAGCCTGGCTGTATCCCAACACAGTGTTTGCTTAAAAGGTTTCCTTGAATACAGGATGATCATTTAATCAGCATTTGCTACAGCACCACACAATCCTTATGGGAATGGCCAGCTCAAAGAAACACATTTGTAAATCTATACTTTAACATACCTGAATGCTGTCAGCTCTGTTCAGAAGGTACAAGTACTACCTGGGAATGTTTCTAAAACCTGATTGCTTTCTGAGGTGAGATCTGTCTTCCCTCACCCTTGCTGACATCAATAGGGAAGAAATCCAGGAAGAAAATGGGTCAGATGGGTCAGATGTAAGATGCTGGGTTCAGGCCACATCCTTAATCTGGATGATTATGTGATCCAGATTCTAGGGAAGCTGGACCATCCCCACAGCACAGTCCAAATAAATGCTCCTACAGCACCATCCCTGTAGTTTGGTGAGTTATCCTGCAACAATGAACAGTGGATATTTCTGCCCAGCTGTCACATTGTTGTATCCCATTAATCAAGGTGTACCAAAACTGCGTGGGAGCTTCTACAACATAGTAACTTGGATGAAAGAGTAAAAAAATTAGCTAAATAAACATATATGATAATATTTCAGTTGCAGGGGTAGAAGTTCATGTTTAGAGCCAACCAATTTGAGGACAAAGTGATTCAAAACCTGTCAAGTTGTTCCTTTTCCCAGGAAAACAAAAAAAAAAAGCTGCTCCTAATGAAATCTGGCCCCACTGAGTCTTATTCATTCATGTTACACTTAATTGTAAAAACAATACTGCAATACCTAGCAAGATAGCTTATAATTCAGACAAAATCTTTAAATAAAGATTTCTATATATATTTCAAACTCAAACATATAATTTCCCATCCAAATGTGCAAATATTTCAAGAAATAACTTACCATAAAATTAAAATTAGTAAGATTTCAGGGCACAGGACTATGTTTATGTCAGTAAATTAAACAGTGCCAGGGAATGATTCCAAGTACTAGTAATTGATTATCATATAAAAATCATATTAAATCACTGGGTCTCTGAAATGGTTTGGCCCATGTTAATTAATATTCTACTGAAGCCCAGGAGATAGCAAAGACTATGAGTTAGCTTGGATTGGGTTTCCAGTGAACAATTTGTATACAGCCTCCCTGCCCAGAAAGGTACAAAACTTTAAGGGAAGGAGCACTGGCCACTCTGGTGCCAGCTGGCCTTAGTGTGAAGAACAGTTCAAGGCACAGACTGCCTACTACAACAAGCACAGCCAAGGCATATAAACCAGCTAAGCAGTGATGAATGCAGCCTTACCTCACCTGTGCTAAGGAGTCAGAGTACTTATGGGTAGTTTTTCAAGTTCAACATGCTACTCCTGGTAGTCTTACAGTCATTACCAGCGCTTGTAGGAGTTCTTTGCAGAGACCAAAAAGAAAACAGCTTATATTATGGAATATTTAGTATAACCATAGTGGAATAAACAGGAGAAATTTACACTATTTTGGCACACAGCACCACATATTTAGTTTTTGTAGGATCCACAATTTGGGTTTATCAAAGAAGCAGAAAGTGCACCAAGCACACGTGGCTTCTTAAGGAGCTCAGCATGAAGTCCCAGCTCAGCAATCAGCATTGTAGAGGCAAAGGGCTTTTCTTTCCTTTTCTTTTTCTCTTCTTTGCTCTTGCACTTGGATTCAAGGAAAAAGAAACAGACAAGGAAGAAAAGAACAAAACCACAACCCTCAGCCAGAAAACAGATTACACAATGCAGCTCTCTGAATCAGATAGGAGTGTGGTATCCTTTGCTTTTTGAGTCCTGTCTTATTACCCAGGAATTAGAAGTCCTGCCTCTATCACAATGTGGATCTGCATTATGGAGAATGCCTGCAAATGTTTAAAGGACCCAGCTGTTTCATAGAGTAAGAGCACAGGCAGGCAAAGTTAGAAGGAGCAGAAGAAAATCTGCACAGGCATGCCCACTGGAAGAAGAGAAGATTATTAGCTAGGCAAAGGAATTACAACAATAAAGCCATGCTGTTCAGTGCTACTGTCAACAAACAGCATTCCCACCAGGGTATACTGCTGCGGGTTAGATCCTGAGGTAGATTTCATCCATCCTGTACACTGTCTTAGTGCTTGCAAAGACACGACTGTATAAATTACCTTTTCAGATGCTGTGATGGCAAACAAAACTAACAGCAGGTATACAAATACTACTTTCTGAAACTGTATTTTTCAGAAAAAAATCAGCTCAAGATGGGATGAGGAATTAGCTGAAGAAGGAATAAATGAATTTCAAGTTGATGTTAATGAACAAGTGATTATTTTCACTTTTCACACTTTAACTGCTCATTGTGTAAGAGCTAAATAAAAGAAAAGTAAAAACTTGTCTGAAAGATTGCATTTGCAGTTCAGCAGGAGATAAAGAAATTAGGCTGTGAACTGGGATTGAAAGTTGAGACAGAACCCTGCTTTGAATTAAAACTGTCCAGATAAGAAAAAACAAAAAAATGGTAATAGATGATTCTTTATTAGAACAGAGAATAGTTAATAGGGAAAAGCCACAGGGTCTGATAGTTACACTGCTATTGTTAGAACATACTCTTCAGTGATCTAGAAGATTAATTAAACATGGCAAAATTGGCTAACCAATTATTTAAAATGGGAAGACTGATGCATTTCAGCGGAATTTAATTAAACAAAAGCAGGTAAAATCATCGGTAGGCTAGAATTAATACAATTAATAACTTTCAGAGCAGTACAAATCATGAGACACCAAAGAGGTTTTGCACAGGTTCTGCGTGGTTCCCTAAAAAATCAAGAACTGACTCAGAAAACACTATGAGAGCATCCGCTCAGTGCTTAGCAACAGTTTGGAAAGCTGAGAAAATGTTTAGTCACATTCATACAGCGGGATACGGAAGGAGGACACGGAATTTAAAATTCGCCTCTCCAGTAAAACACTGAATTTGGTTAACTTTAAAGAAACCTTTTAGAGGAAAGTAATAATGCTAAAAGCATACAAGCAGCATGGGAAGGACTGGGATTTTCCAATGACTCTCTCGCGCAAGACCCTTTCTACTTATCAATGCAGTAAGGCTTCCCAGAACCAATTCCTCCTTTCCTGGGATCCTGCCCTTTCCCAGAGCTGCATGAGCACAAATCTTTGCATCCAATAAGGCAAAGAAGTGCAGTCCCCACTGAAAGCTCCCATATTTGTTCTAGAAGAGACAGAGACTAGGTAAGTATGATAAAAGAATAAAGTCTTCATTATGCAAGAACTAGATTTTCTTTCTTGTGAGAGTGTTCAAGAAAAAAAATAAAATTCCCTGGAAGGATACAGCTCTTTGAGTGAGCTTTTTCTGGCGAAGACAGCAGGGTCTCCCAGCGCCCTTTCATTATGATAAACAGGGGAAAGAGTGGGATCACAAAGGCTCAACATAACCCAAGCAGCTTCAAAGAACTTCAGGTTTGATACTCAATACCACAGTCCATGGTATTCAAACAAAATAACAAAGGAGAAGCTCCATGACAGGATAGGATTCCCACTGTCAAGCTGTCTCCTTATCCTATCTTTTATGATTGCAGGCACCACTCACAAACCTCAAGCTCATGGATTACATCCTAAATGGGGTCAAAAGAAGCACAGAACAATTAGTGGTATTAGTGTGGCACTGCCCTCTGACTGATCCATTAATCTTAGAGCAGGGTCAACACTCAACAATATTGAAAACTACACACGTTTCAAAGGAAAATCCCTCCTGTATATAGTCAAATTCTGAAATCCAGTAATATGAGATATTAGTAAACTAAATAGCTAAGCAAAATTATGAAGACTTGATATTTACATCAATTGAAACAGTATTCATAGCTGTATTTGCCAGATTAGAGTCACGAGGACATTAATTCTCATCCCGAAAAACAGAAGCTGTTTGCCAGCTGGGATTATGAAAGAATTCCCTCTCTTTCCTTTGCCTCATGGGCTATCAGAGTACATCTGGTGAGTACTGATTATCTTTCTATAAAACATTATAAGAAAGAATAATTTAATTTATTATCACTGGAGAAGCCAAATTGGCTGAGTCAGTGATCTTCCATTATGGTATGACAACTCTGCTGGATAGTCCAATACCGCAAACAGTAGATAAAATAATCACAGATGCTTATTTTCTCTTCTTTCCTCTCAGCCTCACCTAAAACAGTTCAAAAGGTAAAAGCCATGTCTTCATTTTCACAAATTCTTTACTGTGTCAGCTACAGACAGTCTGGATAGATTTTTTTTCTGGTAGAAAAACTGTAAAAATCTATTCTAGGTCAACGATTTCCACTGTCAGTATCATTCAAAATGTTCAGAAGGCTCAAAGGGGAAAAATAAATCAGTAAGTATTGGTATTACGCAAGCTCTCTGAAGAGGTATTGACTGCATTTATTGCAAAGAATTAAGAAGTGGCTTTAATGTCATTCTATTCATCTGTGTCCTTTCTTTACAACTGATCTCACATAATAAACCCTGCTACAAAAACCAGCGTGCACTTTGACTAGATTAAGGACAAAACGATTGCATATGCATAATGCTGTGGGTTATAAACGTAAAGTAATGCCAGTGAAATGCACACATATCTCTGTGTGTGCAGGACACCAGGCAGAAGGCACAGATTTTGCATGCTATGATCACAAAGATAACTATGCTTACTAAAGCAGTTCTATAAAATCCATCAAACTGACACTATTAAAGAGCAGACATGTGACTAAGTATGAATGTGATTTCCCCTGTGAAAGGATTCATGAAGCTGCCTTGCCTTGAGTTAGGTGGGGTGTGAGATTATACACTGCCTACACACTTGTAGTTCAGCAGGGACACCCCTTGCAGGAATGGCAGAAGGTATTTTTAAAGCAGCAACCTTTTCCACTGCTCCAGCCTCCCACAGCGACGCAGATCATTAATGGCAGCTGCCACGGGAATGGTGCACTCAAAGGTCAGTAGCAACTCCCTCCCTTCACTGCCAACAGGCAGAAGCCGACAGCTGGGGGCAAGAGAGGGATTTTGCCCCAGAAGACCCTCTTAAATTGCTCCTAGTGTTCTGGAGCAATTCAGGTGCAGAGGTGGGCACTGTCTGCCAAAGAAGGTGAAGATGAGGAACTTCTCGATCCTAGCTCTGATACAGCTGTAAGTGGGAAAGAGGATCTGTCAGAAACCAATTGTTCTCTCCACAGAACAAGCAGCAGGCAAGGCTCTTTTGTCACACATCAAAACAAAAACAGTAAGGGAGGTAAAAATACCTCATTTTCTTTCATATCTAAATTCATCAATATTAGCTCTCTCTTTACAAGAAAATATTCAAACCTATATTGAAGCCAAAAATCCAAGCATCTTGAAATCTAAAAAAAACAGCTTTCTGGAACCATTTTTACTTTTGAGTAGCTAAAACCAATGCAGAGTATCAGACAGCAGAACTTTATCCAGGACCAGACCAGAAGCCAGGATCCTGTGCCACACAATGCTTGGCCATCTTGTAAAGTCTTGCTTCCAGCCTACCACAAACCAGGGAAGAAATCATGCATTTCTTGCCTGCCCTGCATAAAGCAGAAATGCAGTGTTTCAGAGGGTTTTTTTCCCCCCATGAATTTTTAAATGAAACAAAAAATAGGGGGAGCTGCACTACATTCTCCCCATTTTTTTCCTCTAATTAGAGACATATATATTAGTAAGATGCTGCTAAGCACAGTACTCTACTGTACATATAGATTACTTTGTATCTGGTTTATTTATTCATAATTTAATATTATTTTATATTACAACTCAGATTGTATTTAAAATTGTATTGTTAAATGAATCATATTTTATGAAGAGGTTTTTTTCTAATTGTGACACTAACACACTGGGTCATTTTTTCCATGAAAGCTCAATATCTTAAGCTTACTTACAAGGAAAAATGTAGAAACACACATATCTCTTTGATAAATGAGACCTGTCAGAAGCCAATGATCCCAGTGCACAGGATATATAGTCCACTTGACAATGTAAGCTCAACAGCAGTGAAGTAACACTTTTTACAGCCCCCTATTTTGTAACAAAGATCTAGATTGCAACCAGTCTCACTGTAATTTACTTCCCGGGAGAAGACTCTGGGAGTTCTGTGTGAAAATCGTTTTATGTTTCTTCCTTCTATTATTTTTCCATGGAAACAAGTACTCTATTCTGTAACTTATGCAATAATTATTACACGAACTAAGCTGATTATAAATGTATCTAATACATATGTTTTATGTAAGTGCTTTCTTTTTTTCTTTTGAGCTAAAACATCAAACACAAAATATACATAACATTTGCTTTGTGTACTGAAACACAGGAACACATTATTCTCTGTCATAAGGATTTTATATTTTAAGGTCCCAATTCTGCAGAAAACCTAATAAAGTATATACTCATTTTTATAGTTAGCTCAGTAGGAACACTCATAGCATGTGCGAGTCTTTGCAGAAATAGCACTGATGTAACTTAAACTGTAGATGTCACACAAAAATGTATTCACCTGTAATTACACTACAATTTCTAATATTTTTTTTCCTAAATAACCTCTTTCAAATAAAACCTTGATCAACCACCCCCAAGATTCTTTGCAGAATCCACATCCCAGCATTGTTTTCTTAACGTTGTACAGGAACAGCCATGGAATTATAGTGGAAATGTGCACGCCAACATATAGCACCACCATCTGAGGGGGTCTGCATATATTACCACACATAGTTTAGTCATGGTTCAAAAGAACTCAGCTCTGATCTGATTAATTAAAGAATTCAGTTCTATTCCCTAAAGAAGATTTTGAAAGAGAACCAAAGGGTGACTACAGAATGGCTGTTGCTTTACAGGATGCCAAAGATATTTTGGGGTTTATTTTGTAGAGTTAAATCTTTACTGAAATTAACAAGCTATTAAACAGAAAAGCTTTGTGTCTGCACGGGGGTTTAAGTGGCAAACCAGTTCATTTTTTAGGCAAACAATGTTCTTATTAATTTACAGACATTTTACAACTTTGCATTTACATTAGTTCAGACTTTTACTTGCAGCGTATGTTACATTTTCTAGCCTATTCATTATATTATGGATTTTTACAGGGACAGTATAGGAGCAGAGAGAAACCCAGAGATGGTGCCAGGAGCTAGGTAGCTCAATGAATTAATACTGGGCCGTTGCTTTCCTCAATTTGGTAGCTGTTAACACTACTGCATTCAGTGTTCTCCTCTTCTCTGCGCTGAGGTGGTATCTGCAAGTACCAGAGTGCTTACCACCTAACTCCTCCAACCCTGGGGCACTAATGTGGCCAGTCTCCCCACGGGAAGAGCAGGGAGGTGATCAGTGGCAGCACAGTTTCCATCTGATCAACACCTATGACCTTCGTCATTCCAACTAATACAAACAGTTCGAATTCATGGAGATCTAGACCAGTAGTTGAGACCATGGTCATCTATCTGCAAGTTCAGTTTGTCTCAGTGGTCATATTTTCAAAATCAAAACCAAAACAAAACTGTAATACTGTATCTTTTCCCTCTCTTGGCATCAAAGGAGAGAAGACATGGAGAAGTCAAAAAACTCTGATTCCACCTGGGAATACTGAAAGTCCTGTGAAGGAAGCCAGGTAATCTTAAGTATTAAATTACAATTTTTTTTCCTTCTAAAATACTCACCTGACTTTCTCTTTGGTGTTTCTAAGAACAGTTGCAGCAAAATTTTGAGTAACACCAACCAGACTGATGCCATCAACTTCCACAATTTGGTCATTCACTTGGATCCTTTCAGGGAAAAACCACAAATATATAAACAAATGTGTGAATTCTTGTGAATCTTCAGCAAAACTTAGCACAGAGAGATCTTTCTAGCTAGACTTTAAACAAAAGCTCAGTCATAAAATGACTGAGGTAAATACGAAAAATGCATCATTCCTTGCATGCAGACATCTTGCAAATCCAGCTTCTAAGTTATTACAATTAATAGCATCAATTATCCACAGTCGCTTTCCTTGTACAGAAATACAGCAATGCAATATGGCAAAATGGAATTTATCATATGATTAAATTGAGATACTTCACCAGCTCTTATATAATTTTTTCCTAAGCCAATCTTGAAAAACAGCATAAGACATAGCTCTGGTATTTCATGGTAATGGATAAAATTGTGATATTTAACTAAAACAACCTGCTCATCTGTGAAGAAAAGGGCTTATGTATTAGACTTAATTGTGACATACTCTCTTAAAATATTTCATCTAACTTGCTCCAAAAAATAAATTTCCAGTGTAGATGTGATCTTGCTGCACACATTAACAAGACCTTGGACTGTTTTAATGAGGCCTTTCTTTCTGAAACCAAACACCTATTTACAGCTGATATACTGTTTGATGCAGAAAAAGTTAGACAGAAGGAAAACCATGCCGCTTTTATCTAAAGCAAGCACTGCTACAAAATCTCTAGAACAGGCACTGGAGTCATCTGGATTACAAATCCTTGGAAGACGGCTGCTGCACTATCCTCCAGAAATGCATGATCTCCAATAGTGTCAAAACTTAAAAAACAAACAAACACATATAGAACTAGTCAAAGGGAGCAATTTTCCAGTACTTACAGGGATTCTATTGATCCAAACCACACAGTTTACAAAAGAACCAAGAAACAGCTATGAAAAAATCCTATTTAAATTATATAAAAGTACCTACATTATTATATTTAATATCTTAGGATATCTTAGTGATAAGGCTGCTTTTCAAAGAACAACAGAGGCTTCAACACAGGGTTGAAGCATTTTGACTTGGAGCACCAGTTTCTCTTTCAAGTCTGACGCAATGCTTTGCAGTTTTACATGTGTTCAAGCAGTATTTTCTGTTCTTTGGATTCCACTGGTGAGTAAGAAATACAATATTTATTCTTTGGCAGCCTCATACCACAGATTATTACTGTCTTCTGGGCAGGATCTCCCTTGAAGAAGACAGCCTATAAGCTATCTTGAAAATCATATTAGGTATTTTATTCTCAGAATTTTATTTCAATTTTCAATGAAGCATTTAAGAAATACACCTATCACATTAATATTTACTGAATTTTGATTTTTGTTTTTACTTAAGCGAACATGAGGTGTAGTCAGACGGCTGCAGGAGTTCCTAGAAAAGAACTTTTAAGAAGTTGGTGCTGACTGAGAGGGAAACTGTCACTCTCTTGGCTAAAAATGGTGGAAGAACAGATTCCTTTTAGATGACAGTTTATATACAACACTGTACATCACTATGCAGTGGATTAGCAGAGTTCATACAGAGCCACAGTTACAGTATTTCAGGTGATGAAACATTATGTTAGAGAACTGTTGCCTAAAACTTTGTAAGTGGCTCTATCTTGATTCAGTCTAGTTCCATTTGTCCTTCAGGCATATTTCGATTCTCCTTCTTTCTTGTTTATATAGCTCCTAAATTAATTTCCAACTCTTATTTTTATGGCCACTGTTCTCCAAACCTCCTTTCTTTCTACATATACATATATTTTAATTATACATAAACACACATACATATCAAACAATATACAAAGGCCAGCCTTCCTGTTAGAGCTCCCTCTGCCAGGAGCTCTAGGCCTCCTCTGTCTCTCAAATCTAATTTCAAACATGAATGAAAAATTAGGCTCAAGTTGCCAAAGCCTGAATTATAGACATGTAACTGCTTTTATCATTATTAACAAAATTTGTAATTTTTCTGACAATTATTTTCTTATGCTCATGACTTTAAACTTTGCCTGCAGATTAGAATGAAGTTGCAGCTACAGAAGTGAACCAACCAAGGTTGAACAAATTACCAGCACACTTACTGCTCTGCATGACAAAATGAATTTCACCTCTTCAGAGACAACTTTTAGAGCTACGTTAAGAACTATGTAATGTTTCAAAACTGTTGTTCCCAATGTTATCAAAATACTTTAAAATATGAATGACTCATCACCACAATAATTTCAAAGAAGCAGTTATGGATTGATTCATCCAGGATAAGTTTTTGTTTTTCATATTCAGTCTAATGACTGATTCCCTATTTTACACACCAGTAATAACCTCTCCTATTACTTATCAACATGCTTGCCTTTGGGTTCATCTTAAAGTACCCTTCTTTGTTAAATATTGGTACACAATGGCTTTTAATACGACAAATAAACTCTACCTGTCTGTCTGAAGCAACATGAATCAAGCCAGTGGTGCTCAAGTACTGGGAAACCCTTTTGTACAGATTTTGTGTTTCCATAGGAGGCAAGTACTTTATATCACAGTTTGATGGGTCTTTCAATGAAAGATAGGAGCTACCCTACAGATACTGTAACGTTTTAAACTGTAGCTTCAGAAGAACCTGGCTGAATACTGCTATGTGATTATTCAGAATATCTGATGCAACTGTTGAAATATAGTTTTATTTTCTTTATGAGACCTTGTTTTGCTATCAGTGTTAATGATTAACTAGGCTTTTCACAAAGATGAAGTTAACAGGACCCTTTATAGTTGATGCACTTTATTATAGAACCGTCTGCTCCTGACTGAGAGGATTACACATTCCTTTCCCAAGTGAATGATCAGTCAGGCTCTCAAAGAGAAAACTGGAGTGCTATTTCTCAGCTGACTGAACATTCTGCCAGTTGAAAACCAACACAAATATTAGAATGGTCAAAGAATGATTTTATTTTTCCTCAGCTGACAAGCTCCTTTCAGATGCCATCTAGGGAAATGAAAGAAGAGACTTGTGATGGAACATTAACTTCTGTAGCCCACTCAAACATGTGAATAATGAGAGGGAAAGAAATTACAGATCATCACAGAGCAGTAATGAGTGACTGATTTTCAAACAGAGAATTTCACAAAGAATGCCAGTCGTGAGCTTAATGCCTTTTGGCTGAGGTCAAGCACACCCTTCAGAAAAACATTCACTGAAATTTAAAGTAATGGATAAAGTCATGACATCTTGAGGTGTCAGCTTCTTCATTTCCCTTCATTATGTTTAAGCCTGTGATAAATCAGTACTTGGCCTTCAACTTGGTATCTTACTGCCAAGATCTGTACAGACACCTCCAAGTCCAATCTAGATGATATACCTCAGTAGTTTCAGAGCAATGTTATTAAACTTTGCAATCCCCTGCATTTTAGAATCTTCTTATTTAATTTTTGTGGGGTTTCCACAGCAGAACAACTTTTTGCCTGGCTGAAAAGTTAGAGTTGTTCATCAGTAAGGAACATGTTACTGCAATACATTTTTCAGAAGACAGTATCACCTTTTTAAGAGTTCATTCTTACTTTTACTAATAAATAAAACTTTCATATTATTTATAACTAATATAATAAATAATTAATGGTTGTAAACAGACAAAAAGAATACATATAAGTTGTTTTAATAGCTTACGTATCAGATAAGTAATATTTTATTGGCATGCAAATTTACAAAGGTTATGCACTGAGACAAAATGACAAATTGTATGGAAGATACTTGAAAATACTTTTCATTATTAAATTATTAGACAGTAACATTGGCCTTATTGTGACAGGTATTGTGTAAAACACAGATAACTTGTCCCATATGATAGGAATACTTTATGCTCAAAAGGAATTCCTTTAACCTCAACACACCAAATAAGCAATTCTTGAAGCAAGCAGGTTTTATATGAGCATCATTTAAGACTACAAACACCAATTCATTTCTTTATTGAGCAAGATTTATGGTACAGCTTCCTATTCAAGTTGATTATTGTACTTGCAATGCTGTAGGTGAAAACTGAACTCTGGAACAGAAGACTAGTCATAATAAGAAACACTAACAGTCTGTGTTAGTAAACTTAAAAGGAGGGCATTTGGTACCAGTTTAAACACTCAGATACACTAATTATTTTCCTAATCACATAATCATCAAGGTTGGAAAAGATCTTCAAGATCATCTAATCCACCCATCAACCTATCATCACAATCACTCCTAAACGATAATCCCAGGTGCCACATCCAGACGCCTCTTAAACACTTCCAGTGACTCCACCACCTCCCTGGGCAACTTATTCCAATGCCTAACCCCTCTTTCAGTGAAAAAAAAAAGTTCTTATACCTAATCTGAACCTCTCATGACACAACTTAAGGCCATTTCCTCTCGTCCTTTCTCTTGTGACATGGCAGGAGAGACTGACCCCCACCTTGCTACAGTCTGCCTTCTGGGAGTTGCAGAGAACGATACAGTCCTCCCCGAGTCTCCTCTTCTCCAGACTAAACAGCCCAGTTCCCTCAGCCATTTCTCTCACTTTCTAGACACTTTTTGTTGCCCTTCTCTGGACATGCTCCAGCACCTCAATGTCTTTCTCAAAGTGAGGGGCCCAAAACTGAACATATGATTTGAGGTGCAGCCACACCAGTGCCAAGTACAGAGGGACAATTACTTCCTGATGGTCACACTATTTCTGATACAGGCCAAGATGCCACTGGCCTTCTTAGCCACCTGAGCACACTGCTGGCTCACATCAAGCCACCTGTCAATCAGCACCTCCAAGTCCCTTTCTGCTGAGCAGCTCTTAAGCCACTCTTCTCCCCAGCCTGTAGCGCCCCATGGTTTTGCTATGACCCAAGTGCAGGATCTAGCACTTTCCTTACTGAACCTCATGCAATTGTCCTCAGCCCATCCATCCAGCCTGTCCAGATCTCTCTGGAAAGAGATCAAATAATCAAATGTTGAACAGAACTCTTTATCTTAAATACTGCCTGTCCAAAGCTGGCTTGAAGCGAAAAGAACAGGTGGGAGCTCAACACCTTTAAAATCTAAACTACCTTCAGAAGTGATACACAGTTTGGAATCACCAGCTTTACTCATGCTAAACCATCCGGGATTTCAGTAGTCACAAACACACATCTTTGGCAATTCTCTTCTTAAACTCACTGTACCAATTTGGTGTCTTCTCATAACCACATCAGGTATTTAGACCTTACCAATGAAGTCTCTGAACTCTACAGCTTTGGGTAATCGTGACATACACTAAGCAAACAACTATTTCCTGTGAAAATCATAATTTATAGTAACCATTGCTGAGAAAATGTCCAAATACAGAGTCCAGTTTACCTGCCATCTCTTTCTGCTGTCCCACCTTCTGTTACTGTTTTGACAAATATTCCCAGTTTTTCAAGACCTGCATCTGCTCCAACTCCCATTCCAATAATGCTTATGCCAAGCCCATCTTCATCTGTAAAAAAGCAAGAGAAAGCAGAAAATTCTTACATTTGATATGTACAGTTATTTGGTAGGTAAATATTTATGCTTTGATCCCTCTTGCCTTTCCATGTCAACAACATTAATATTATTTTACTTATTTTTAAAAAAATCTATGCGACTACTATTTTAATTACACACAAAAAATATCACTTTCACCCTTATGAGGAGCTTAGAGAAACAGTCAAGATTTTTACTCCCCCAGCGAAGAATGAACATATCACACCAAACACTGTGCAAAATCCATGTGTTAATGGAGTGTCACAAAACAATTCTTTTAAGGAAAGTAAAAACTGGTTCTCTCTGAGCTGCTTCTTTAATTCCTTACTGAACAATTCCTGAAATCCAAAAAGCCAAGGTGACTACAACAGATTCATAGAAAGTCAAGATAAGCTCTGTATACATCTGTGGACTTCCTCAGACTTGTAGGTCAGTGTCACAGGAACTGGAAATGGCACACAGACACCATACCTTTTTCTAGTTCGACTGGGAAGAGCTCCAGCTTTTCCACACGCTTCTCGAGTTCATATTCAGCAGACGCAGCAACTGGGTCAACTTCATCATTTCTCCTGTCATAATCTTCATTAGAGTATGTATTGAAAACCTGTAGAAACAGACCAAAAATCACTCAGCTACCTACTCCAAAAAAACCTCCAACTTATGAAATTAGCTACTGCTTTTGTCCTGTGATGTTGCAGATTTTGAAAAGGCTTTTAAAAGACAAATTTCTCCTGTTCATTCAAACTTCAAGTTTCTAAATTTGTGCTTTTTCATTCGAGAAAGCACAAGTATGGTTGCAAAAGGAGTATAAGTTTTTATTGTTTTTGATTATAAATGAAAAAGTGATCTTTATTGACTATGTTGGTCTATGCACGCCAATATTTAAAATACTTAACTCATTAAGAATGCACTATTAGTAAACATTCACAGACATAAAAGAGTCAAATACATTGAAATTATAATCTTTACAATGTCTGTGTTTTAGTCTTTACTCCTAATGAAGTTCCAGTTGGCATTCACCTAACAAAGCTAGACCAGAAGATTATTCATCTACATTTACGTTGCCTATGGATATCATTAGAGATTATGATCCATATTATGTATTAACTTTTTTAGGACAGCAATATACACAGCCATGGGTATTTTTTAAGTAACCAGGTTTACAGGTTTATTTCAGCTCTAAAGCAGTAATTTAACAGTGACAGCATTAATCTGATTATATTATTTATGCTACTTTCTATCATAATTTCAACATGACCTTCAATCAGTGATGAGTCAGACCTTCAGGAACTTTAGTCAGGAAAAGCATATTTGCATATTTTAAAATTCAGAATTTGCCAGCCCAATTCACTTAACTGTCCACATTTGGCAGTAAGGAAAGAATATGCATTATTAGGGGTAATAATTTTACTGAGCTTCAGTCCCAGGGATATATCACATTCATTACTTCAATTATAAAGGAAAACAATTTCCCATATCTCCCCTTCCTCTTTTACAGACATATTACAGAAGATACAATTGGTAGTCATGTTTTCCTTTATCTCTGCTCCTCTTACAACACAAAACACTGCACCGTGCTACATAGCTACACATATATCCAGAAGCCTACTCTCTCAGCGCCTTTCTTGGAGGCTCCAAAGCTACTGTCCCTGGAGTAAGCACGGTAGCTCGGTGGACAGTGCAGTGCCAGGGGCTGGGCTCATTTCCATCTGAGGTTTCACCTGCCCAAAAAGCTGTTAGTGAACATTAATTTCATTTAAATAGCAAGTGTATTAAAGTTGCAATAAAAAATACCATTAAATTCTATTTTAAATATATTAACTGTGTTATGGCTACCACAAAGCTACTGAAAAAAACCCTCCCAGCTTTATATAAAGTAGTGGACAAAACAGAAAAGATATTAGTTGCTCAATGGGAATTTTAACTCCTGTATTTTACATCAATGTGAAACAATCAATTTCCTCTACCAAGAAGACTGAGATTTTACATTTTACAAGAATCTACAAATCTATCTCACACTGATTTTTAGTGATTCTGATCCAAGAAAAAGGCTTTTTAAACTACATTCCTAGGAAGTCTTCATAAATATACCCCAAAGCTAAGTAAGATTAATCACATACTGAATGCTGTCCAGTACTGCTGAATTTTTGATGCTGCTTTAGTACTTGTATGATTGGAGAAAAGACACTGATGCAGAAACAAGTATAAGGAGAAGTACAATGTCCATGTTGAAACCCAACCTCATTCATGCTGACATCAACTAAATGAGGATGAGTCAGTATTGCTAGACTCAACTAAAACACTACTGAGCTAAGGTTCGACCACAAACCTTTAGGTCTGAAATGCAGCAATTATGCAAGCAAATACAGGTTAAAACCAACAGCTGTTAGTTTAGCTTGAATTATCTCATTTATCAACACGATGAGAGAGACCTGTGCCTCAAATGTGAACAGAGATGAATCACATGAAGGAAAATGGAGATACTGTTTGCTGAAGACAAAGAATAGCTGAGAGTGAGGTATAGGGAAAAACTATATCACAAAATTAGTATATTTATTTCTGGATTTCTTTTCATTATATTAACTGGTCCCATTCTTTTCCTTGTGTTCAATGACTGGCATTAGTATATCATGGCAGCAGATTTGTTGCAAAATGACTGGATATGCTTCCAGATAATTTTCTTTCTAAGCATAAAATTGTATACTGAATTCTGGTTTGGGATGATCTTTCTTGAATCAGATTAGACAGAAGAGATGGCTTCTTGGATTCTGCTCACTGTTTTGGAATATTTGGATAATCACACTAAAAGGGAACTGAAGATACTGCTGGTGGTGAATACAGTTATCATTATGTCTCCAAATATATCATGCCGTTCTTATCTAGTATTTTACCTAAGCATTCAATCTGAGATTGTAGGATCACTGACTGCATTAAGGTCTATATTTCCTATCTGGCATTAACTCAGTCTTTTGTACATTGGTCACATATTTTTGCCCACTACCTTGAACAATGCTGTTGACTTCCCTGAATTAGGGGAAGACGGAGGATATTCTTGTATGTAATTTATCTCATTTTGTACAATCAAATTTAATGGTTGCCTGATTCTATTAAATGAATCCCCGGGTCTTAAACTGAAGAAAAGAAAATTTGTGCTTGGAAACTTTCTTTCTTTGTGAAACAATCTATCCACCATAGTAACAAACTGCTTGCTCAGTACAGTCATGAGAACCGTCACTCAAGTTTTACTTTGCTAAAAATAAGATAAACATTTATAACTTTTTCCTCAAGGTATGGTTAACTTGATTCAAGTAGAACTATTTCACTTTCCCCACATCTGTTGCCACTGTGTTTCCCAGAGTGTGCGTGGGATTTCAGACTCATGGGAATTCTCCCATTCCCTGTGATTTCATAGATTTGGGTTTGCTGTCACTCTGGCCAAGTACCCGGTACAATAAATCTTCTGAGCCATTACTTAAAGAAAGCTCTTTTTCAGGAAAATCCAATATACTATCTTAATCTCTGATTTTACCACCCCAGGTATTTAGAAAAAAACAATTTTCCATAGAGTTCACCTGCGGATTTACTAGGATTTACAACAGCACTTGTAATCCAGCAACAGCTGAAACAAAAAGCCAACACTGGTGAGATGTCAAAACAAACCCTGAAGAACTGCTGCCAACAGAACATACTTCTGTGTTCTCTAAAGTGAAAGGAAAAGGGGCCATCAGTAAATGAGACAATACCAAAATAATAATAAACTGTATTATCAAAGAAGCAGGTATTATTGTTAGGCACCCTGGGTGGCAACCCCAGGGAAATCATACATATACATACATATGTGACCACTCGCTTCTCTTTCAGAGGGCAGTTGACAGAACATAAACCAGAAAAGACACGTCACTAACTATAAAAATATACTGCGGACTAATTCAGAAGAAACCCTACATTTTTGTTATAGTACTTCATTTTTAGGAGTAAGATCAGAAAGATGGAAACTGATTATTTTTGAAAAAAGGCAAAGTTTCAAAAGTTTGGGGCATTTTCCCATAGCTCTTAACTACCAAGAATCTTTACAGAATTTAGCTGCCCGCAACCAGTAAGTAGTGACAAGCCTTTTTTAATTTTTTTAAAGAAAGTCAGAATGGAGGTAACTATAAAGAATCACGTGGGCTGTTCTCCCCGTGGGCTAGCCAGTTTGGAGCTACATAAACCACGTTATTAGTGTTTCATACTATAAATTATGCAACATAAAAACTGTCTTATCTGATGTAAGGCTAAGAGAATTGGGATTGTTCAGCCTAGAAAAGAAAAGGCTTAGGGATAACCTAATTGTGGCCTCCAGTATCTGAAGGGAGCCTACAAGAAAGATGGAGAGAGATTATTTACAATACAGGACAAGGGGGAATGGCTTCCAGCTGAGGGTACATTTAAATTAGATATTAGGAAAAAAATCTTTACTGTGAGGGTGGTGAGGCACTGGAACAGGTTGCCCAGAGAGGTTGTAGATGCTCCATTTCTGAAAGTGTTCAAGGCCAGGATGGATGGAGCTCTGAGCAACCTGGTCAAGTGAAAACTGCCCCTGCCCATGGCAGAGGGATTGTAACTAGATGACATTTAAGGTACCTTCTAGGCCATTCTATGATTCCATAAATCTATTTAAGAAAGTCACAAACATATTGAGTGTGTGCTGGTTATGACTATAGTGTCCTTGCAAGTTGTGCTAAGGAACAAGACCTGATCCCAGGTTCAGCTGCTGCCGACTGTGCTTTTTACCCCTCCAATGACTACTGGTCAGCAAAGACAAAGAACCAAGTACGAACTGCATATTGGTGGATGGCATCTTGTTGCAGCAGCTGTTCTACCACACCTTCAGTTACTCAAGTCTTACTCACACACAAAAATAATCTCTCTGACATTCAATTCATGATTATACTAGGACATTCAACATTGGGGGCCACAGTTAATGTACACTGGTGATCACCGTGCAATATCAATTAAGAAACCATGCCTTCACCTGATATTGCTATGCTGTCATAATGCCTGCTTCTCATACCTGTGTTCGGAAAGCAAAAACAAGCAAAAAAAAGATGTGATGTCATCCACCACAGGAAAGCAGCTGCAAAAAACGGCACAAGTTTTGTTGTGATCTTTTGCAAGAATCCAAATGAGGAAACTTAGTGGTTGAGTAAGTAGTTTGGAAATCAGACATTCAGAAAAACATTCGAAGTTGTGGATGAGACCCTCAATACTTTCTCAGTCTAGAGAAGTCTCTAAGTCCAGAACAGCATGCAACAGCCCCTCTGTGAGAAGGAACAGGTATATTTGCAGGGTATTTTACAATCATCTGTTTTGAATATACCAAACTGGACTACTGGGTTTCCTCCACTAAAGATGAAAAATTCTCTTGTGGGGAGATAACTGAGGAAGAGCTGTAAGAGTGTCTCAGGAAGAATCAGTCATGTTCAAGGACATGACACTGACCTATGGTGTTGTACTTGAAGCACAAGAAGCTGTGAGAATTCCTGTGCTATATCCTGCAAGGGCAGGAGGAAGGCACAGCACTGAGGATTCCCTCTCTGGCTGTGATCAAGAAGCTAATGAGAGGAAAAGAAATCACAGTTTAACCATTACGTTCTGCTTTGAAGTCTCTCTACAGCACAGCTTCAGTGAGGAGAGGAAGATCTGGCAATGTCTGCAACTGGTGGTTTCTTTTAAAGAGTCTTTTCTCTGCGATGTGGTTGTTTTGTCACAGTCAAAGCAAATGAATCAGTGAGGAGGCTTCCTCCAGCTTTCCTGGCTTCGTGCTCTCCTAAAGCCTGCGTGGGCATTAGCTGTCACTAATGCTTCAGCAAGGAAGCATCAAGGAGACAAGTCTTCCCAAGAAGCAATTGCAGGGGTGAGACACAGATGGGAATTAGACAGTAGCAATATTGAAAGAAACTGATCATCTAACATTAAATCCAAGCCTGGGGTTTCCCTCAGAAAGCTCTGTAGGAGAAAGATCTGTTTTAAGTGTCCTGAAACTCTGGGACAGCAATTTCTAGTTTCTGAAATTCTGGAAGTATCTGGACTCTAGACTTCTACATTCCAGAGGGACCTCTTCAGACATATGACAGAGAGACAGGAGCAACGGCTGCCACACACAGACAAACTGTTCGCATAATCACAGAACATGCTGAGTTGGAAGGATCCCAACAAGGATCATTGAGTCCAACCCTTAGCCCTGCACAGGACCATCCCCAAGAGTCACACCAGGTGCCTGAGAGCATTGTTCAAATGCTTCTTGAACTCTGTCAGGCTTGGTGCTGTGACCACTTCCCTGGGGAGCCTGTTCCAGTGTCCAATCACCCTCTGGGTGAAGAATCTTTTTCTAACATCCAACCTAAACCTTCCCTGACACAACCTCAGGCCATTCCCATGGGTCCTGTCAGTGGTCACCACAGAGAAGAGATCAGTGCCTGTCCCTCTTCTTCCCCTCATGAGGAAGTTGTAGACTGCAATGAGGTCTCCCCTCAGTCTCCTCCAGGCTGAACAGACCAAGTGACCTCAGACACTCCTCATACGGCTTCCCCTCAAAGCCCTTCACCATCTTCATTGCCCTCCTATGGACACTCTCTAACAGTTTAATATCTTTCTTATATTGTGGTGACCAAAACTGCACACAATATTCAAGGTGAGGCTGCATCAGTGCAGGGCAGAGTGGGACAATCCCCTCCATTGACCAGCTGGCCATGCTTTGTCTGATGTCCCCCAGGACACAGTTGGCCCTCCTGGCTGCCAGGCACTACTGACTCATTCAACTTGCCATTGACCAGGATCCCACTGGTCCCTTTCCATGGCACTGCTTTCCAGCATCTCAGTTCCCAGTCTGTACAAAGATCCAGTGTTGCCCCATCCCAGGTGCAGAATCTGGTATTTCCCCTTGCTGAACTTCATATGGTTGGTGGTTGCCCACTCCTGTTGAGGTCTCTCTGCAGGGCCTCCCTGCCTTTGAGGGAGTCAACAGCTCTTCCCAGTTTTATGTCCAAACTGGAAAATACTATCTCTAGATATTCTTGTTTCAGGCAACTGGCACGTTATCAAGCCTTTTGTCTGTTGGAACAGTCATAAAGACTAGTTCTAATCGAAAACCTCAGTGCCACTGTCCTGCAGCAGTGCCAACACATCTCATTTGACACCCATACACCTCCATCCACTACAGCATGTCCTGCACCTGGTCTGTCTACGGGGAGAAACACCCGACTGATGTTAACTCCAAATTGTGCCACGTTTGCATTGCTTGGTGGGACACAAGCATTAAAACACATGGACTAATCACACACATTTATTAGCCCTGTGACACGAGGGTGTGTTTGCTTCATGTTATAAGCAGTTAAAGAAACGGGCAAAATTCTCTTTTAAGCTTCTTTCACTGAAGCTAGAATCTTAAATTTTATAAAGTGCAGTTTTGGTCTAAAACATGAAACTGAAATTGCCTTGGTGGTACTACATATGGATCAGATCCCCTATTCCTGCTACTTGGCTCACTTCCAGGTGTGACTTTTTAAAACACCTGTCTTCATTAGGTAATTTCCTAGAATCAGTGAAATTTATTATTTATATCCATTTATTATTTACTCAGTGTGTATTTGTTTTATTGCTGATGTACTAGTTTTGTTTCAATTTATATTGCTCCTTGTCTATAGAGCAAAAAAATACAAAATCACTGTTGTTGTAAATGAGATGTGTGCCCCATGTGAAAACTTCATGCTGTTACTCTTAATGAAGACAGGTCAGAGTAATTAGCAACTAAAAGTAAGCCCTGGTACTGAAGAGTAAAACCACAGCTCAAAGGGAATTTGCCACTTGCACAGCTCTTAAGGTTGCTGTGTGTTTCTTTTAGTGAGTAAAACAGTAAGGTGCACTGAAACCTGGAGTTGACATAGGTACAAATAGACTTGTCTGAATATTCCTGGGGCTTTTTTGGTATATAGTAATGGGTTACAATTCCATTAGTTATTTTTTTTCTTCTCACAATTTATTTTTTTTTTGTCATAACCATTATTACAAATGGGAAATTCCAATACTGTCCTGTTTTTCTCTGGTACAGACTAAATGATTTTCACTGAATTCTCTTTGATAAGTTTTGCAGACTTGAGTCTAAATCTTCTTGGATAGTGGGTAGGTTTTTGCAATGCAGCAGGTCGGATGGAACAGTGTAATGGGAGGAATAAATGACCAATAAGGTGACTCTTCCAGGTCTTACTGACCAGGTCTTCCAGGTCATACATGAATACCTAGGAGACTTTTGAGTGTTATGTACCTCATAGGTACACTTCATATGTAATTAATTCTTTTGCTCTGACCTTGCCTTTTTTAAACTCTACTTTGCATCACTGTAAGTTACTGACAAAAACGTACTTTGCAACTGTTTATACCTTCTACTTTCTATTTTTGGTCAGTAATCTGCTATTTAGACATAGAGAATAAAAATCAGGAAGAAAAAAATTATGTGTTTTTCACAACAGTAGCTTGACAATTGCAGGGAAAAGAGACAAGTTCCACCATACTGCATTCCCATAAAGCTCAGGGTTTGTCAGGAAGTCCCTCCTGACAGACTTCTTTCAGAGATCCTGGACAGATTAGAGATCTAGGTACAGCAATATTAACACCTTATTGCCTACAGCACTGAAGTACTGACTTTTAAGCCTGAATGCCTCTGGCTGACTCTCACTGCACTCCTGTTTCAGGAAAAAGTAAAAACATTTGCCTACACCTTGAGAGTGCCTCCTTCCAGCAGAATGAAGAAGCAGTTGCAACAAGAGCACTCAGATAGCCACGCTACACAGAAAAATTATAAAAATATGAACGAGAATATTTAAGAAGAAAATTCATTTCCTACATGACAGCAGATATTTTGGCAAGCCCCTCTATTGCCAAGGTAACAAACTAGCATGCTCAAGAACCCATAGTGCCTTTGAACATGGAAATAAGCATGCAAATGAGAATGTTTGTAGCGAGTCAAGTTTGACAAATTAATTATACTACAGTACAGGCTCCAGTCTGGACCTCTGGTGTCCAAACAAATTTAAACAGATAGGACAGCACGAACCAAAGTTGCTGTTTCTGTCCCCAGACATTTATTCCTGAATCTGTTGCAGTATTTCTTCCAGATCCTTGCACTGCTGCCAGTTTACATCGTAACCAACGGTGCTATTTATCTTCTGCCTTTAAGAGTGTGACACATGAGCCAGCCAAGAGTAAATGCTGCTTCTGGTACCAATTAGTACAGGCTGCCATACAGCAGCAATGTCACCATGAATCAACACATCAGTGTTTCTTCTCCCAGCAACTTCACTCTCCCTCAGCCTACAAGTCAGGATGCTCAAACATTGAGTAAAAATGCCACAAACATTCTCAGAGGCAAACATTTGAAACAAAATATTGACTATGCATAGAGCATTCTATTTAAAATACTTCTCAGCAGGGATAAATCGTGTAACCTACATATTCCCTAAAACTGAATCCACAAAAAAAATTTACAAGCAATTCCTTTTATTTATTTACAGATGTCAGAACTGTTAAGAAAATGATTCAAAGGAAAAGAAGGACACAAAAAAGCGATCATAGGCATTAATTTAGAACATTTGCTGAGTAAATTACACAGAGAGAATTCATCCAACTTGAGTTTTATTGTGAGTCTTTATTGTGAAATTATTATACACTTTGAACAAAAATTAATACAATTCTTTTATATGTATTTATATTAAAAAGAATCTTAAAAGTGTACTATAAATAGTACACATTGCTCTCTATCCCTTTACTTAAAGCAGAGAAGAAAGCAGTGGTGGAAGAAAAGAGTTAGGTGGAAACAGTCTGATTTTGTGTCTGATTTTCTCAGTATTAAAAATATCAATATCATCAAAATCCTACTGTGTTTTTTTAGGGTCCAAAGGTGGAACTCTCCCAAAGGTTTTTTATTGCTTTCTCACATACCTTGTCTCCTTCCCAGGAGCTACTGCATTTAGTACTAATTGTCAGTCTTACTAATACTCTGCAGACGCAGCAAAGGCTGCATGAGCCAGGGAGAAGAATCTCCAGTGCCAGAAACCAGAGGACTTTACAGCCTTGCCTCAGACCAAGGCACAAAAAGCAAATGTACCTCCACACCAGACCATAGCAGGAGCCTTTCTGAATCTCTAAAGCTGTCTCATCACTACCTTTCACAATAAGTTCACATAAAAATCTCAAATGATTTTTTTTTAAATTAGAAGTTCTTAATGAATTCTTTAACTGAGATGAGATTACTAAATATAGTGCTTACAGTCTAAGATGAGCGTGGGAAATTCTATTATATTCTATTAAGAAAGACACAAGAGATGTAATAAACTCTTCCTTTGCACATGACAGCACACAGACTATTCATTATTTAAGTACATGGCTTCTGAGCTGAAGCATAGCTAAGTATGACATTAGATACCAGATATCAACTGGCCTTCTGTACAGGGTAAACATAATTCCCCAATTTAAGGTGGCACATGCCACATAGAGTATCTATTTCGTCTCTAGTGCAAGAAGGTATTTTTCTACAGCGATGGAAATCTTATGATTCTACGGAATCTGAAGCCTTTGGTAGCCTATTGCTACATTCACATTAACTTCACCATGCAGCGATATAAAAGAGACCAATTAATGGGGTGTTGCATTTATTTGGTAGGAGTCTTGCAGCCATACAGCCTGTTAATGCCATTGATTGTATATAAAAATGGACAAACAGGCAGAGCCTAAGAGGATTAATGGAAAAGCTTCTGTAATACAGAAAACGGTTTGCCGTATTTTGTAAACATCTTTCAAATGGGCAGTGCAATGCCACATTCTCAGTGCCAGATCACTACTCAGTTACTTCATATTGTAGACTTACCAATCCCTTAATTGCACCTGCAGGCAGAATTCATTTTGGCTGACTGCATTTTTTTTTAATGATAGTTTCACATTTGCACTGTTTAGCACAATGAATTGCATCCCAGTAAGATGTAAAACTGCCTAGAGTAAGCAAAAGAATGTTTATCCATTAAGAATTCATACCAAGTGTATTACATTACAGTTAATCATACCAGTGCTTCAAAAATGAGACAGTCTGTATTTCCAGAGGAATTCAGTCTCCCTAATGCCTCCTAATATGGTATGTGGGCTACACGAGCCAAGAATAGGGGTTCCCAGGTCTCACTGCATAGCTGGTTCAAACACACCAGCTCTAAGTGAAATTTAAAAGATGGTATTAATGGACTAAGAAACAGAAATGTGTGCAGAAAGTATATCCAAACAAACAGACAAAGAGAAAGACGGATCACAGGGGATAAGCTGGTATTAATGAATAATGCTAGCTTGGGATGAGACTACAGCAGTAATGCCACAAAGTGGGGATTCAAGACAAATACATTTAAAGTGACTCAATTCAACACTGTTCTTGGACATTTTTCAACTTCAACATTTGTTATGACATCAGGCACAAAGTCTGGTATTACCCTCCTGAAAACAATAGCAAAAAACTTCATCAACCCCAAGAGGAAGAGGTGGGAGTCTATATCACAATTGGTTTTCACTCTACCCTACATACTGTAGAAAAATTAGATAAGCATAGAAACTACGAGGTTTGCTTACATAAAGATTTTACACAATTCTACTCTTTGTGCCCAAATTTACTACATAATTTCAAATTTATTATAGACATTTCCTATAGACCAATCTGTGATGAATCTGAAATTCTGGAGAACCAAATAAAAGTTCAGCACCCAGTGCTGTCATCCTTAGAAGGCATCTGGGGAACCCCATGGGGACCAGGTTGTGGGCACCCCAGCTTCCCCCCTTATTTCAGCAGGTTTCCCATGTCTATGGCACGAGGTGTCAAAGACATTGAGGTAAGGCTAGGTAACACTTACTGCAGGGTTCTTATTGCTATGCCTCAAAAAAGCAAAGCAGAAGACCTTTGCTGGCTGCATTGATACCATTTCCGTATGTGGAAGAATGAACATGAACCTCCTCCACCAACACCTCATGAGAGAGGAGAGTCCTGATTCCTGTTGTGCTCCTGTCATTCCATATGCAGGAAGAAAACATAGGGAAATTACAGGAGTGATATCAATGAAGAGTGGGAAAATAAACCCTTTATGTTCTCTCATGCTTCTAGAAAGAAAATGTTTTCAGCCTGGCTGATTTGGGAACTTGGGAGGATGGACTTGTGTGTGTGCATTTTGAGGTTGTTTCATTTTGAAAGAGTTTTGACTTATTTTTTCCCCACAGGAACTTCTTGCTTTACTGCTCTGGGGTTGAACAAGCATCTCCCTGTGCATGCCCTTAATGGTCCCTGCATGCTACTTTCAGGTAGAGCAGTAGGTAGGGCACCCTGTCTATAGAGATCCATTATTGGGTACAGAGACAGATATGGGGTTAAATGTGAGCCCAGTGCTGTCCCTGCCACATGCCAGCAGTGGAGATGGCTGGGGAAGCTGATGTACAGCCAAGAAACTCCCAGACCTTTACAGCTGACTTGAGTCTTCTGAGCTTTCTGTCTTTCCGATGCAACTTCTTGACCTGCTTAAGATAGAAATAAGTGAAGCTCGAGACAAATATTCCACCTTTGTGAGGGAAACTAAAACATGAGGCTTAGCTTTCTGTCCAGATTCGCCCAAGCAGAGAAGGAGAAACTGCTGTTTACCTTGTCCAACGACAGAGAACTGTCAAGGCTATAGAAGAACCTCTCTGTATGTTGTGTCAATGCAGCAAACGGAGCAGGGACATCTATGAGTGTGCTGCTCAGTTATTCCAGCAGCTGAAGTGTGCAGCATACAGCTGGTATCACTGTCACTCACAGTAACTGTTTTTTCACTACAAACAGCTGCACATTTCTTTTAAAAGTAAAACAGACACCATTTAGCAGAAGCTGGACATACTCCAGATAACAGATTAAAACGTGTGTAATCTGTGTATGACAGGCTATAAAGCCAATACTGTAAGCCTTTCAGTAATCTTAGCATGATTTCAATGGCTACCCCAGTCTAATATAATGAATAAGAGAACATACCCAAATATCACAAAAAAATCCTAATATCTGAATATTTTTAAGTCAACTAGTGTTCATTGTCTAAAGAAACTGGCAATGATGCTTAAACTAAGAGTTGTGAATGAACAACTAGAGGAAGTCAGCAAAGTAATCTTAGAAAATTTTGCTAGAATACATTTACACACATAACCTTAGCTATTTTTATGAATCCCTAAGAAAAAAAAAAGTACACACCCAAGTTTTTTAGAAGCACGTCCTAAAATAGTATTTATAGTTATAGTTTCAAGAATACCCATCAACGCTGAAAGGCTTCTTTTCCTGGGCATGACTATTGTTCTTAATCAACTTTCTGTAGATCAAACATAAGGAAAAATAGAAAGCAATTCAAAGCAGTCCTTCCAAGACCTTCTTTAGTATTACTAACAAAAAGTGAGTACTAGGTTGAGGAAAACATAAATGATAATGTTAACATTCACTGGGAAACTGCACAACAGACAATTGGTACAAAGTATATGTAACTCCTGGCTGCTTCTTACCCCTAAAAAACCCCAAAATAATGGTGAATAAAACCACTCTCGTGGATGAGGGAATTAGTTAGATACAGGTCGTGTGAGAAAATAAGTATGTGGTTGGACATCAAAACATCCAAGCTGGTAAAACTTTAATCCTAAAAACTTTAATTTTAACCTTATTGTTACTGATTAAACACTCTGAGATTCTAAAAAAAAAATCCTATCAAAAGAGCACCTTTTGCTTGCAAATAAAATAATTAAAAAAGAGCATGAAATGACAATTTTTAAAAGCCTTTTCTATTGTACTGGTAAACTAAAAATCCACAAACACAGTTTTGTCTATAATCAGCTCAAGTTTTATCTTTCAATTGCTTGCAGTAAAGGATGCTATCGACCATTCTAGTCTTGAAGGCAAGAAATGTTTTCACAGATTATTCAAGAGTAAAACCAATAAAAGTGCATGCCAGAAGGTAAAATATTATCCAAACATGTTTGTTGCTCACGACCAACAGGATTAGCTACAGATACAAGGCAGCTGCATGAATGCATTCTTGCAGCTTGAGCACAGGAGTCCATCCATCCTCAGATGAGAAAGCTGGGTATAAGAGCCACACACAGACCATGCAGGTCACTCTCCTGGGTCAGGACCAAATGACAAAGTGTTGGCAGAAGGATTCAGGAAATATAAAATGGATTGCCTCCACTTTTTTTTCAAAGGGAAAGGCAAATCTCCCCTCTTCCTTTAAATTTTAAAAAGCTACAGAAGCATGAGCATCACTCCATTTCAAGAAGCACAGAATTACCATAAAAAAGAAGAGCAGTACACGAAATACTGGAGAACAAAAAGGCATTTAAGTTTTAAATTGCAACTGCAACACTGGACAGTGTAGAGCATTTATTATTTTATTTAATTTTCCAAAAGAAATTTTAACGCAAATGGCTAAGTGGTTTTGGTACCACAGAGAACATCAACAGTAAGTGGCTGTCACAGAAAACGATGCAGGGAACTGGTAACCTTATGACAGTTAACTGAAAACTGTCTAATAGTACTTCCAATTAAAAGTAACTTGAATATATCATGTATGTTTTTGGCCCATTTACCCTGAAAGGTACAAGACATTGCTTCAATTCAAGTTCTAAAAAATTACTTTATCTGATCAGGCTGGCCTCATAAAAACAGTATTAAATTAATATTACTTTACCTACCTTTAGGTTAAAAGCCTGTCTTGCCTAAAAGGGTAACTGTCAAAATGCACTTTAAATTCAAGCTTTCGAATAGTGAAAATACTCCATCTTCCATGCCCTAAGCTTATTTTTATTTCTGATAAATGTCATAATGTAACTCAATAAAAAAGGCACAATAAAAATACAAACCATAATTGTTTTGTCCTAATGTTATGACTTCTGGCTAACAAGAGGCAAATTTATGGAAAATCCATCATGTCTCTGTTTCAGAAAGAACTTGCATTTTACTAACCCAGCAAACTTTTTTGAGCTTTTTTCCAGGACAGGTGCTTGAAAACCAGATGCACAAAATGGGTTCCATCACACATACACAAAATGCATTTTAGATACAAGAGTTGTTCTTCATATTCAAGCTTTTTCTTTGCTCTACCAAAACAAGTTTATGGCTTGTATTGATTTCTGCCAAAACAGATGAGGACAAAATCCTTCCACTGAGTAATAAGGACAATTTAAAGATTGTCACTTTGCTTTTCAAAAAATGCTTACTTAACTGGGGACTTATGTAGGGAACGAGAAATTAGTCAGCAAGAGACTACTGCTACAAGGTAATCACCTGGATGAAAATCTCTCTGTGCTCGATGCAAGATAATTAAATCCAGGTTAACCTCCCTCATGGAAGTTACCTCAAACTGCTGTCCTTCTACTACCATAAGAGCTTGCCACTGCCAGCTACAACAAAATAAATGTTTTATCTACCACTACACAGCCTGTTGCTAATGTGCAGGCTACCAAACAGACCACCTGTAACTGAGCGATTAAAATATCACACCTCCTCCATGAAGCCACTCATGTGGTTTTCATTAAACCTTAATGATCCCACAATACAAAACCAAGAGCTCACATTTAGTAACAAAGCCCTCTCAAATGAAACCAATGTGGTGCATATAATGCACCCAGGACAATTCCTGTGTACAGTTCTCAAGTGCTAGAAACAACGTGGAGAAAAAGCTCTTCTCAAATAATGGTCATGAAATTACAACATGATACCAGGTAGTAAAAGCAAACAGTACTTTTACAGTAAACTGTTCTCTTCGTTACTAATTACGAGGTAAAATAAAATACACACCAAATTATGGTGAGATGGAAGCCTCAAATCTGGCAGTTTGCACGTATTGACGAGTACACTGAGATATACTGGCACTCCATGGACTCAGTCCCATTTGTCTGTCTTCAATAAGGTCTTAAATAATGTTTATAAAAAAATTATTGCAGCAGTATCCTAAATGCTGAGAATCCTACAGCATGACTCTGCATTTTTAACATCTTTTTTTTGACAGCAGTTTGGTTATTCAGTTGGGATGAGGTATCCCAGCAGTTCAGTGATGTGCTTCTGTGGAACACCAGGTAAGCCATCCAAACTCTGCCTGACCTCACCACAGATTACAGTGAGGACAGATCCAGTATGTCTACCTAAGCATCTGGGTTACCAGCTGAGAGTGAGACTGAAGATAGTACAGGGTACACCTTTCATGATGGCTCAGTACCAGAGAAAAGCAAAGACTGCAGCTGCAGAAGTCAGTTTTGGCTGGAGGGCATGTAGCAGCTCAACTTGCTGCATGAAGCTTACAGTCCAAAAGCCAAAATCACAGCTTCAAAAGAAGAACAGCAGTGGATCTTTTTTTTTGTGAGATTTAGAAGTACTTCTAAGAGAAATGAAATTGGAGAAAAATAGTATATAAGTCTAGGAAAGTCTGACAGATGGAAATGCTGAGTACTATGCAAGAGCAAAACGACTAAAAGATGCAGACACGTTTTGATACAGTTGCAAAATCATACTCTGGGCTGTAGGTCAAAATTGCATAGATCAAATAAAAGGAGATGGATTTAGAAAAGTAATAATATTTCATAAATATGTTAATAAATTATAAATTATAAAATATTATTTCCACAGTATTTTTTAATTATATTCCCCATTACTTAAAATCCAGTCAAGGTGCTACATGCTGGTTTACCCATTCACTGGTTACAGAGGGTGCAAGGAACAGCACTGGTTTAACTAAGGCACAGGTCAAGGACATACAAAGCCCAAGGACACTCCTCTATTTGCCTGAGGACCCACAGCACCCCTTGCTGAAGGAAAGGGCTGGCAGGTTGTGAGCAGGGAGAGGAAAGCAACGCTCCCCAGAAAGCTAGTCTCAGCTGCCGGCTGCCCACCCCTCCTGCAGACAGGAGACAAGCCCCTGGTGCTGACAGCAGGCAGAGCAGGAGGGAACATTTCACATCCCTGATGTCCAAGAAAAAAAATCAACCTTATGCTTCTGGGCAACTTTAAACAGAAGGCAAAGAAATCCAATATACTTATTCAAATAAATGTCAAAAGGTTAATGCTATTATCCAAGGAACTTTGCCAACCAGAAATATCACATTTTATGATCGCTACAGCTTTATATTGTAAAATAGAAGCGCTTCAAAAGCAATGGTTGGCACGCAGTGCAATACAAGCAATCCATTACATTTAATGTGTCTGAAACAAAACTCGTTTGTGCTTAGAACTGGTGAGTGAATGAGACTGCCTGGAGAGCTGGATCTCAAAAGGCAGGGAGGCATAAGGGTTCATCCTACTTAACCATTGTTGTGGCTGCGTGACCTATGAGGAACAGTTTCAATGCTAAAAAAGCTTCACTTTATACCGGACTCAGATGCATCTGTTACGAAATGATCAGCATCAATTTCTAATTTAAAAGTTACATATATTAGTTTATTTCCCTGTGGGATGAAAGAAATCCGTATGAAAAATTCCTCATATCCCGTCTGGTCCTCTGTTACAAATCAAACTGAACAAGCCAGAAGTTTATTGCATTTCATTACATGTTCATATCATGGATGAGATCAGAACTGATTTTGATTTTTTTTTTTCTCTAGAAAAGTCAAATGAAACTGATTTAAATTATTTTTGTAGATATCCTCTAAAGTTGATGTACAAGAAAACCTGTCCAATAACATGCCAGTAGATTAGTATTTCAAAGGAAGCATTTATAACTGACCAAATATCAATTAGATATCATAAAAATTCTATATCAACATATTTATGACTTCCTTTAGCCATACATTTAAAAGACCTTATTAAAAAGACTTGTTTTCCCAAAGGACAATTTCTTCTCTAAATTAAGATAGCACTTTCTATATTGTAAGAGTCACACGACTTTCACCAATTTATTAAAATGGTCTCCTCATTGCACAGATTGACCATATATATAATACACCAAGATAACTTGATTTTTCCTCTTGTACCCATTTGCTAGTTCTATTGTGAATTTAAATGAAAGCAGGTGATGTGATGGTTGAGTTTTCCTAAGAAATACTCCTTCACAAGAACATGACTATCAAAGCCTATTATGTGACTGCTGGTCAAACACAGCCTAGTAGAAAAGGAATTACATCTCTGACTCTGTAAACTCAACGTGTATCATCTTTTAGCATTTTAAACATCCACATTTTAAAAGACTCCTTTCTTTGACCACGAAAATTATTTTCAAGCAAAAACCTCCCTTCCCCTGCAAGTTCATGACTTTAAGTACTTAAATAGCTAAAATGGTATCAGAAAGACTTTAAAAAAAGGAACATAGTCATTATGCGTATATATGGTATATAATGGATATAAGTTCAGCTTTGGTAAAAGCAAAATTAAAAGTGCCAGACACTCCTGCTACAGAAGTTTTGGTGTGAACTAAGCCAAAAAAGTTCTTTCAACAGAAAGACAACAGAAGAAAAATAGGCTAAAGAGAAAAGGGATTTTGGAAGCCACCAAGGCACACTGAGATACTTGGTTTGATGATACTCACCTACGATGTTCCGGCATAAACTGAAGTACTGCTTAAACTATATACAAATACACACAAATTATGTAATATCCCATTTTTGTCTATGGGACCTCCTGAACACAAAAAAAGACTGTGCAAAGTTAATACTTCTTTGCCTATTCCTCCAAATCCCCCTTAAGAAATGTAGGCAGTCTGAAAATGCAAGGTGTAGGTGAGGTGCCTAGGAAGGAGACACCATTAGAAGTACAAAGCAGAAGAATATATCAGCAAAAACAAAGTCTATAATTAAATTAAAAGCAAATTGTCTGGTAAATACTTAAGTTAAAAATTGTATAAGTATTTGGAATCAATAAGCTTTTGCTGAGAGAAAGCTGACAAAATGGCAGTTATCAAAGAGCTCCAGGCTTAGCTGGAAGGGGCCAGAGTGATGTTTAGGGAGTGTTCACCAACGCCCTGACTGGTACAGAGATGGACAAACAGGTTAGTAGGAATGGGCAAAACAGGTAAGAATTCATAGATCTAGTACCTCTGTTTGTTGCCTTTTTGCTGCTTCTCAATTCATTTTGCTTATCAAGCAAAAAGCAAAAAAACACTGAAACAAAATGAATGAGACTATTCATTAGCCAACCTAGACAGATCTTTTAAGGAAACAAATTGAATGAAAACAAACAACAGATCAGGGAGATGTGATCCTACCAAGCAACTGATTAAAAAAAATCAGAGGTATACACTGAATTGGAAAATATTGAGGCTTTTACAAAGGTTCATCACCTGCTAAGACACCAAAACTATCCTAAAAGTTCCCAGATAAGGCACAGCTGTACCTCTTTTCAGGGAATGTCTCTCCTGAAGTATAACTGCACTTTGCTGGCTCATGAACTTCCCATGACATGACATGCAAAGAAAAGGTAATAGGCAAGGATGCTTAGGAAAGGCAACCGTGTTAGTACCCGAATAGGAGAGATACAAAAATCTTAACAAACTCCTTTTTGCTTTGTCTTGCTACATGACCCAAACACACAAAGGGACCATGACAAGTAAAATACTCCTGAAAGTATTAGAAATTGCTAATTAAGAATTCTTTTCTGTATTTTAATGAAAAGATAAATTAAACAAGGCTATGTTACTGTTCATTGTCTTTGTCAATAAATAAGGGGTAAAAGTTAGTCTTTTATAAAGAACCACATGATTTCCTCATCTACAGTCTGACACAAGAACATATTCTTCTTGCCTCTTCTATTTTTCTTTTTTTTTTTAAACTCTTCTCTCTTAACATAAGTCAATATTTATTTATGCAATTTAGAACAGATGCTATTTCTGTTCTTCATTCATCCAGATAATCTGCATACAGTATCCTGACAACTGAATTTATATTTTAATCACATTGCTCTCCTTTGTTATTTTGCTTTTACTGGCATCTCGGTATATGGCACATGGCTGTAAAAAAATCCTGCATGGCTAAATTCTGTAATGCAGACTTTTGAAAGCAACCAAAGAATAACTTAAACATGAACAGTACTGATTCTCAAAAACAACAAAATGCAAAGCTGTTTTACAAGATCACCATTTAAATCTGTGCTTGTACATTTTGTATATGCTATATGCATTTATATACTACAGGTTAAAAAAAATTAATTTCTCAACTATATAAGCAATAGTATTATCACTGTCATAAGTGGAAACTAATTCCCAAATGTCACTCAGAGAGCAAAAACTTAAATGCTGACCAGCAAACAACCCTCATACTCTGAGCCCTGCACTCTCACATTCCTTATTCAAAGACTTCTAGAGAACAGGCAAAAACCTAGAGAGTGATGCAATCCTTTAGTTAAAAAGCATCATATATCTGCACAGCAAACTGAACACTGAAATGATACCTATTACACAAGCGTTCTTCAAAATATACTTCCAGTATCATATCAGTCCATTATTTCTCTACTAACATTTAAAAAAAACCCCAACACTTTTTTCAAGACATAATTACACATTTAAATGTTACAGAAAAATAGCCTCAGCATTGCCTGTTATGGATAGAAGAGTAATTTAGCCTTTGTGTGGGAAAACAATTCAGAGTTCTAGTATCCATCCCTCAACATGCTTCTGTAAGGTAAAACATTGGATAAATCTTCTCTGACACATTTTTATTAAAGAAGGCTGCAGGATTAAAAGTTGCACCATCTATATCCTTTCCTAAGGCATCAGATATTAGCTAATCCTAGTGCACTGATTGATTTATTTGGTATGTTAAAAAGTCTGTATCACCTTTACTCACCAGGGAGGAGTCAACGACAATCTGTGTAACTGCCCCATGGCACTGACCAATTTTTGACTATGATTTTGTGTTTAGTGGTTCTTTCACATTATAGTCCATGAAGTAGCAGAAGGAAAATTTCATTCAACATGTAAATTTTAAAAAACAATCTCCTCCCTCAACAAACAAAGCTTGGTAAAAAAGTACATACTGAATATATGTAAATGTAATATAGGTTTATTGTATCAATCTTTGGAATAGTTCAATATTTTGTAGGTATGTTTATTTTTGTGCTTTAACTTAGATTTTGTATACATATTATGTATAATCATTTAACATTTGTATATTGATATGTACTATTAATATATTAGATATCTTATTAACAAGTATTTAAATAAGCCACATATAAAATATAACTAACTTTAAAAGTGAAGGAAAATCCGGATTAAACACTAATAAATCAGTAATGTATCTAAAATAAAAGATAATATACTCAATGGATTTGCTGTGGGGTTTTTTTATTTATTTATTTTGGTTGGGTTTTTTTGTTGTTTGTTTTGTTTTGCTTTATTTGCTTGGTTGGTTTTTTTTTACTTAGAATGTGATCATTTGAAGAGCTTCCCAGAATGTCCATGCAGATTCCAAGACGGAAAAGAACAATCACCCCAACCAGTATGGTGAACTCCCAGCAGGTCAGATCAACAGCTGTGCTGAAAGGCCCTTGGCTGGTGTCTCCCAGAATCCCATCCCTCCTACATGTGGGATTATGTCTGAACCATGCGATGGGTCACAGCAGGCAAGGGCAAACCTCACCACTGCCTTCATCTGCCTTAGAGCAGGGATTACAGAGGGACTGGAGCTCCCAAGGGAAAGGATGAGAAATCACAGACACAAGCCCTCACGCTGGAAATTTTTGCTAGAAGTAAGCAAGATTTCTCCCTGTGATGATGCTCCAGTGTGGGAACAGGGCACCCAGAAGGACTCCAGAATCTTCCTGGCTTTGGGAAGATGCAAAATTGAAATGGGCTGAGCTCCAAGCAAATCGGTCTGCCTTCACCTGCTCTGAGTAAGGGCTGGATAAGAAGGTGTCCTCGGGTCCCTTTCCGAGCTCAACTGCCCTGTGACACCAGTCCGTGCTCCTGCGTATGGGCACAGGAAAATTCTGCATCAATGCAGAATGATAATCAGCATTTAGTCAAACAGTGGTGGTCAAGACCGAGATAAATCCCCAAATGGCAACTTTAAAGCCTTTTTTTGACGTGTTTCCTAAGATTACAGTGTTACATTTTGCAAGCTTTTATCACCCAGTCCCTACCTCCCATATCACCTCTCCACATCTCTTCCCATACAACTTCTTCCCTGCTACTGCAATTATGCCAGTAGTGAGTCTGATGCAGAGCTCAATCTTCTGCCTTGTTCCTCAAAAGACACATGCATTTTGGCCCCTGTTCTGCAGCGGGGGCTTCTCCTGAAATTTATTTTTAACTCCCTGGTGCTGGCCTTCTCTGTTATAAATTTGCCAGCAACCAGAAAAATATACAAATACCTTAACTGTGAGGGAAAGGAGGCAATCAGATTGTAAATATCATATTGGTGCAACTGGAAGAACAATTTTATACTTTCAACACTGGAAATCCTTTTATAAGTAGAAAGTTTAAGTTTTGTAAAAGGCTACAAGGAAAGGAAAAGAGGCATTCTCTGCACAGAACAGTATAATTCGCTCTGACAGTCTCTCATTAAAGTAAATTGTTATTACTTCTCATTAAAGAAACTTCATACCTACTCATGTACTACATTTTCTCTTTCCACTACTGTGCACCAACTACCATGAACAGTTCTTGCATTACATTCAGTGATAAACAGTATGTCCTAAAGCCACTAAAAACGCACATCTGTCAACAGCATTTAATGCTGTGATGAATGGAACTCATCAACTAGTGTAGGGTTTTCCTTTTTGACTCACTTTTCCTCGTGTTCTTGGACAATCCTTTATTGTGATACTGTAATTTTAATGTAATACAATGATGGATTCCCAATCACAGAACTGCTGTACATTACCTGTTTTTAAACAGCATTCTGTAAGCCACAAGTAGTTCCTGAAACACAAGAGTCAAGCACAACTCTTCAACATCATTATACATCAGGAAACCTAAACTCTGTCTGAGAAAAGATTTTATGATCTATTTCTGAAACATATATAGCCTGTATAAAAATTCAGCACCCTGTCTCTAAGTTCAAGTTTACGGAAATAGGACTACCGATAAAAAGACAATCTGCGATGAATTTTGCTTCTATACAGTTCTTTTTGTTGGAAATTCTATTTAAGAAAGCAGTATTCGGACTATGTTTTTAAGAGTTGTACAGATATTGCTAGAATAGAAATACAATAATTTTAGAGAGTGGTGTAATTATTTAAATTTACCTAAAAACGGAAATGAAAAACAATCTTGTATTACAAAAAAACAGACTAGGGCTTCACGCAAAGAACATTCAATATTACAGACAGCATATTGTCCAAATCAGAAGACTGATTAGCACTAGAAAATATTGTATTTATGTCCCATAGGTTACTGTGATCTAATCAGACACATAATAAACAAAAGCCTATCTTTAGTCCAAAGTGAACCCTATTTGCTCATAGTGAAAGGCTATGATATATCAGGAAAGGCTTAACCTACTCTCCCCCCATCTGTTGCCTACCTAAGTGGCTTAGCAACTTAGTTCTTCCCACAAGCACAGTATCAAATATCTTGTCTGTATGCAGTTCTCATTCCACTTCCTTATACATAAGAATCTGAAGATTGCTAATGATCTGTAATCCAGCTATAAACAGAAAGAAGTGGATAATCGCTTTAGGAGGTACTCTCTTAAACATCAACAGATTACTAGATTGCAGGAATATTAAAGATCAAAAGCTCAGTGACAGTAATGAAGTAAAGGTTTCCTTTCTTAAACACAGGGCAGTGATATATTGCTTATAATTAATTAGCACTATTTCTTACGACAGCTTCAAGTAAGAAGTTACCCAGCTATTGATCAAGTTTTGCCAAGGAATGGAAATAAGGAGTTTCCTACATTTTTTCTGGGTCTTTACATATAGAGAGGAGAAAAGATGAGAATTCAAGTCACTGCTATTCTTAATTACCCAATGCAGATGTTCCCTCAGTCCTCCCTTCCCCTGGTTGTTTGGAAGAGCAGGGATATGTGAGGTTTTGGCCGATGGCAATACTCTTTCTTATCTTTCTGCAGTCTCCTAATCTGCATTTTACATTATCACTGCTCAGAGAAACACTGTGCCTTTTCAAATGTCATCATGGCTGGCTACTACCACCCTAGCCTGACGTCAGAGGCTGGGGGAGTCAAGTGTTTCACATAAAACTTTAAGCATTTATTTTGCATCAGCATTGATGCACTTTCTCCAAGAAGCACATAAGAAAAACATGAGCCTTAATCTGTTCGGCAGGTATATTCAGAAAATGGTTCAGAAGCAAATAAAAATGTCAGCAATACCTATCCAGGCTGAGTAAGATAATCACAGTGGACAGTGGAATAAACAGTAAGGGTAAGTATAAAGGAAAGTGAAACCTATAAAATAAAGAATGGACATTGAATCAAGAGATAGGACAAAACATTATACAGCATTTTTTAAACAGATTGAGAATAATTTCTTTAATCTCATACTGATAATGTAAAGATTGCCTCTGGACAATACTTCATCTTACAGACAGACCCTTCTGCTTAAAACATCTAGAAAAGCGCAAAGCCAACTTTACAAAATTTTCCAGTGCTTCCATATATTTCAGCATGAAAAGTCCTTTGAGTTGTACATACTGGTTAAGTGCTCATACACTTTCCCCTTGGCAAGGCATTTCTGCTTCTTGCATCATTACAGCTTTTTTATCTACTACTTCTTGGGGCAAAACCTCCCCTTGAGGAGAAAAGACTTCTCCCAAGATGCATGGGAAGAGCACAAAACATTACTCTTAAAAAAACAGGTCCTCACACTGTATCTGCCAATTTTCCCATTTACAGTGTTCCTAGTTATTTCTGCCAAGCTATAAAAAGTACCTATTTCAAAAAAATTCTTGTACAAAGAAGGAGCAAGTCAAAGTTTATTGTGTACCTGAAGTTAATTTCAGAAGTATAAACCAAAGCTCTTTCATTTTGGAAAGAAGTATCTACTGTCCTAGGTAGATACTAAGCAATGTAAGTAATCTGGATTAGAGTTAATTAGCACTGCTACTCTGAAGTTTGTGACTGCCTGTCCCAGACACATTGTTAAACCAGAGTGCAGTGGAAGTCCTTGTGGTGTAATTAAGATTCAGATGCACTAGTGGAAATTTTGCATTTTATTCAAAATTCTCTATACTTATGATGGTATTCTCTCCTTACAAAGTGGTAACAGAAGACTAGAAGCAGATCTGCAAGCCTGCCACAAGAATCAGAATAACCCACCTCCTAACAAAAGGCTCTGACAGAAGTAAATTAGACTACCTTTGCTTTTAAAACCTTCTGCCTGCCCTACAATCGGGATGTATTTATGGCCACTCGACTTGCAGCTAGTGCAGGTTTGCTGTTTAAACCAATGCTGAAGTTGCAGCCAGCATGGCCTGTGTTCCTACACCATCACCAGCTCAAGGCAAGGACGGGAGACAGAAAGTGGAGTGGGGAAGATATTTGTGAGGTCCCTCTCCTGTATAAACACGAGACTGCCAGGAAAGGATGTAGACAAACTCAGTGATGGGACAAAGGGCAACATCCGTTCATTTTCCCTTCATGGTTGATACACCAACATCCTTTCTTTAAGACACCTCTCAAAGAAAGTTTTTTGTATACTTCTCTATCCATACCCCTTTTCTGGCCCAGACACACAAGCCTCTTCCCCTTTCCCTAACTCTCAGCCCTCAAAAACCACTGCAAACACAGGCTGGTGACCTCAGATGCTGCTGTGGATTGCTACAGGCGGTACTCACAAAAGGGCTGAGATTTCAGGCTGTATCTATATTAGTATATAACTAATCCTAGCAATTTAACAGTAGGAATGACTGCATGCCAGTGGTCACACCATACTCAGTTTCACAGAGCAGACACAGCTTTGCAAAGAAATATTCCTACAGACATCAAATAGGCCACAGACAGTTAAAGGAAACAAAGAAATACCAGAAGTCTATTTAAGACTTGTTCTAATAAAAAGGGATGTGTGAGACAAGAAGTCAGATCAAATAAAATTAACTTCCAGAAAAGCTCTATAAGCTAAAACAAGAGATGAACATATGCAGAAGGAAGAGGCGCCATAAAACCTAACCTTGAACTGAATATTACTAACAAACTAAAGCTGACTTCCATTACATTATTATATGCTTCAATGTCTCTAAAGGCCTTTTCACCCTCTACAATAGTCTACTGTAATTGTCACAGGGTAATCAGATCTGTTGAGTATGCAGGAACTCACTCGCTTTCAAAATGTTATGGTGCTTACAAAGGATTTTATTCATTAGACAGATTAATAGCTGTTCTTTGAACTCCCTCTCCTTCACACAAGTCTATGCTGAGTGCCAGTCCAGTGCTCACTGAAGAAAATAGAGGAGGGCTTTAGGAACTCACCTCTCAGAAGAAAAGTAAGCTTACATGAAAAATCTTACTGGGAATTGTAAAAGAAAATAAATTCTCAAGCTAGCACGATTCCCTTAATTATTAAAATAGACTATCCATAAAAATAAATTCTCAGTGATAATACAAGAGGAATCTGATTACAATCTTACTCCTCCTCTTCCCCCACTTCAGAATCATATCGTTCTGGTGTTCTAGTCTACATCTAGCAAACTTCTTAGGTACTATGATAAAAATATTACAGAAGTCTCTGCCACAGACATGTATGTAAATATCTTGTGCATTATAAAAATATAATCTAAGCACAGATAAGCTGCAAGAAAGAAAGCAAGGGCATACTTATATCATGTTGACACTTATTCACCACGTGCTTTATGGAAAGGGTTGTTAATGCAGGTTCCTTGTATTGATGTGAGATAGTTATTCTTAAAAATAAAACAGAAATGTTTTGCTGCTTTTATGTTTAATGTTTATAAATGTTTTATTCACCAAAATTCTTAAATGACATTTTAAAATCACATTTAAAACTTACTGGAGAACACAAATATAATAAATTTTCATTTATTCAAATATATAATTTTATATATAATCTTATGTTCAACTTGTGATGAAAAAGAGTCTGAAACATAGTTTAGAGGCTGCATATAACTATTCCTCATTGCAAACAGGCTAAAGTGCCTATACTCTTTGAAATCTGTATTGTTATACATATATTTAAATAATTAATGAAAATTACAGTATTTGGAACTTTCTTAAATATTCTTAAGATGTTAAATTCATTTATTCTAAATTCAAACACAAAGAAATGATGACTTAAATTAGAGTAAGGTTGAGAAATGTTATCCTTAGGCTATATTTTTCCAGGGATGTTTAACATCTGAAAATGATAGCTCACTGAAGGATTAATTTTCTCCCCCCTTCCTGTACCTCTAGTATTGTTACTCTGATTTTGCTTCAAGAAATAACATTTAGGGAAGCCTGGGACTCTTGTTTTAAATGAAACAGTCTTGAAAGATCAAAAGGTAACAACACCAGAAAAAACCCCGCCATTACTGTAAACTGGCAACTTCCAATTTATAGAATAACATCTTGGAATGCCATCTGTGGTTTCATTCAATTAATCTTTCCTATAGTTCTCATTAAAGACAACGAAACAGATACTATGTACACCCTGGCAGAATATCACTGACTGACATCAGCCCAACCACGCTAAAGACTTGGCTCAATGCTTACAAACAGGAGATACCATCTAAATAACAAATTCACCTAAAATGAATATAGTCATAACCATGCATGGACAGAAATAAAACACCTAGCTGATTTATGACTGAACTGCCTATGACAAAATAAAAGCAGCTATCACAGTGCCAACAAATATGTAAATGAATGTGAAAGCAGAACTCCAAGCTTTTACACTGTAAAACTTGTATTTCTTCATCATTTCTGCCATAATCTTTCTAAACCCATGTACACAGCTTGTGCCACAACATGAAAAAAGTATTTGCTATTTGCAACAAAAAGTAAAAAAACCCCATAATGCGGACTTCTAAGATATTTTTTCCAGATGCAAGAATCCTTCCTAGCAGAACAAAGGGAGCGCAGTCTGAGGTGCTACACTGTGGTGTCAGGCTCATCATAAGCTCTTTTATAATTGTTTGAACATATGGAATACAAAGGAGAGCCTGCATGGTCTCGTTTCCTCTTCTTAAGGGACAACAATGAGCTCTGCACATAAGAATTAACACTCAAAGTACTGAAGCAAACAGCAGTCAGAGTATTTTGAACAGATAAATCACATCACAATTAAATCCAGGCAATAGCCAGTTATAACTTAGAGAATAGTTACGGCGATGAGGAACAAAAACAAGGGTATTGCTTTTACTTTATACGACATGCACTTGAATGACAAGAAAACTTTACTGAAAATTTCCCACATGCATTACTGGCCCCTTCATAAAAAAGAAGTCTACCCTACAAACTGATGAGGGAGCACAGGGCTTGCATTCCTGGGCTCGGAGGCTAGAGAAGGAGAAGGGCTGCTGGTCTCTGGAGGCAAAAACTCCTTATGAAAGAGAATTTGGGAAGATAGGCAGACAGAACACCTGTAAAGTACATTTTCTCCCCTGCTAAGAATTCAATTCAGCTTCCGTTCCAAGTCAGTGAGAGACTTCCCAGTATAGAAAGGTTGCTTAATTTCTTTTTGGTTTTAATCTGTTTATTCTAAATTAGATCCCAACTTGAAAATGTTTTTCTTCCTTGAGCATGGAGAAGTAAAGGAAGTCCATTGATTCCTCTTCAAGTGTAATAATAGATATTAAATCTCAGAGATGTAATGAAAGATAGTTTGCTATTTTAAAAAAAATATAAAGTTAAAAGGAACTCTCTCTCATGTATAAAACCACTAAACCTTGCAAACAGTGTTTTCTTGCCATATACATTAACTGCACTTCACTGAGAATTTCACTTAATATCAAAACAACCAAAGATGGTATCTACCAGACTAGAAATCATATCACAGACTGGGAGGATCCTGCCAGTTCCACATTCCAATGTAAGAAGGACCACAATTATGCAGAATAATAACTTCAGCAAGACAACTGCAGTTTTCCCATTGTTTTGCCTACTGTCCTCTCCTCATCCCTTTCCCATAGTTCACTTTCTTGCCACCTTTTCTCTTTTAATGCTTTTCTCCGTCCAGTAAGAGCAGCTCCCCGTCAGGGTTGCTGCTGGGGAACATGCCTGGATGCCTTGCTGCTGGCTGCCATCCTAGGGATGGACCTGGACTATAGTTCCTTGAATACTAGCCAGACTTACACATATTTAAATGGATAGCAATTGATTTCAAATCAAAGGTCTGCATAAATGTGCTGTTCAATCTGAGCAGCAGCAAAAAGCATAAGGTTGAACAAAAAAGATTTTGCAGGTGTCTGTCATACCAAAAGCCTGCATTGAGGTGGTAACCCTGACCCCTCTCTAAACTCCAGGAAGCCAGTGATGCCAATATGAAGGGCTTTCCACAATTAGTAATACCTTTACTCAGAAAAGGAGTTAATTTGCGCTCTAATTTTCCACCTGCAGTTCAGTAACTCAGCAGAGTGCTTCAGCTTATCAAAGCCTGATGACTCCCATGAACACAGTAAACCTCAAATAGCTGAAAAGTGCCATAGCTCTAGCCACTATTTCTCCTACCCACCCTTCTTCCAAAATCTTTGTTGTTTAAAGTCAGTATAGTTACACAGTAAACAACCCACTAACCAGGCTGACAGACATGCTAAAATGTCTAGGAGCAGCCCACGTTTGTCTTACTGCAAGTGCTGCAAAAATGCTGAAGGGTCGGCTGGCTGAGGTGACGCTACACACCCCACATTTTCTTTCCTTCTATTGTCAGCCATTTAAAAAAAATCACAAAACCAGAAACACATGCCAGAAAAGGATAAGGGATATAAATGGACTTTTAAGGTAGATAAAAAAAGAACAAGGAAGTATAATGCACAACAGAAGGAAGCAAAGAAGCAAAGACACCTCAAAATCTTTAACGATGAACTATATGTGTGTTTAAGGAGACAATACGACAACATCAGGTAAAGATGTGAAAGACTGATATATTATTGCCAAAATAATATATGCCACTAAACCTCTGGCAGGAAGACAAGTGGAATCTATAAACAGGAGTAATTATACTAACAAGCAACTTACATACTAGAAATACTGAATAAAGACAAATAATAATTAATTCTTTGTGACAGCTGTCGCTAGATTATAGCAATCACATTAGCACTCAGAAGCAAAACTACAAAAACAGTTGCCAAAATGGCCTTTATTTTTCAAATGTTTTAATTAACATACCAGTTTTGGGAGCTGCTTAAGTCCGTTCCTAAATTAATTACAATTCTGAGCTATGTGTACTTCAGTGCAGGCAAATCTCACTCTTCTCATTATGTCAATGAAATAACAGTGGCACACTTGAAAGCTAATTTAGAAAATCAATTTCCAGTACAAATAGATTTAACCATTTGGGGGAGTTTACTTCCCATACAGTGTACCTTTTGTATATCTGGCTTTGGCCATACAAATGAGTCCTTTATTTTCCCAAGCAGACTGGATTCTTTTTTCCTAATTTGAAAACTTTGAATGAATTTCACATATATTTGATTGTTCTTCCTTAACACAGGAAAGGAATGTGCCATGACCTCTGCTGCTGCTCTTGAAAGGTACATTTTACAAGCTAATTGTCGTACAAAGCACTGCAACTTCATGTTCTAAAGTTTAAGTGTTTTACTGATTAGTTAAACTTCATTGCAAAAGCAACAGGGAAAACTTATTGTGGCAATTTACTAAGGGCAATCTCTAGCAAAAAGAAACAATTTTTTTGTGCTTCCTGTACATCCTGTATTCGGCTTCAGCTCTGATGTTTGTGAAAAGTGGGAGTTACTGCTGCAAAGCAAAACAAAGCAGGACTCTACATACAGATAACATATCAATGAATACACTAAACACTCCTCTTTCATAATAGTTTTGTTATGCCCACAGATCTCATGGAAAGGCTGTAAAGAAAACAACTAAAGCCACCAAGCCCTTCTGAGGCAAAGGGGGTTTGGTTACATAGAAGGAAATTCTAGAGGAATTACCTTAATATCTTCAGTTATACTAATATCTCTCCTACCTTTTGGGGATTTAACACAAAATGTAAAGTTGCAGAAGTATCTATTAGGAAAACATCTACAGAAAAAAACCCACAGACATGTCTTGAGGGAATGAGTTCTAGCACAGTTTTCAAAACTGTTCTTTTACTTTAATGCAAACAAGCTTGAAGTTTGGTAGCTTTACTTTTAACTCAGGACATTGTTGTTACATTTCTGCAGCATTTTGGGGTTTTTTCTTTCCCGTCTGTTTATTCTTTAAATAGCATTTGGTGGCCTGGAAAGATATCGAGTCAGATTTCCTGAAAAGGGACTGTGATTTTAATAGCAGCAGCATCTGATCCTGTCTGTTTCCGTCAGATAGAGCAGAAACACCACCTAATTTCTGCAGTTGTGCTCTGGATGTTAAGAATCATCTGAAAGCCTGAGAGAGCAGGAATTTGCTGCTTCGTGTCAGGTAAACCAATCTCAAAGTGTCTCTAATAACTAATTCCTCTTTTTGCAAGGTAACTTTTTTTTCAGGTGAGTTCAGTGGCTCGGTCCATCCTGGTAGCCAACATCACGGAGCTGCAGCTCAACAAAGGTAGACTGAAATGACTGCTAGAATGGAAGGAGAGAAAGAAGTTCCTTCCAACCATGCCAGCTGCACAGCATCCACAAGTTCAACCCAAGCAGTGCCTCCAGAGCTCTGGGGTCCCACTGGGAAGACCTATCTGCATTAAAAGAATTGCTATTTCTGGAATACTTACTGAAGTCTTACACAATACTCTTACCAGTTGTGTTATCTGCTCCAGAAACTGTAGCAGTGTGCAATGCAGCACACTTGGAGAACTAAGGAAAATGCTTTTTATAGCACAGAATAAACCTTAAGAGGCCATGCTGCAGCAGGGACTATGTTCAAGAGTCAACACAGTGCTTGATGCCTAAAAAATAGTGACAATGGCAACATAAAGATGATGATAGTTTTATCTAAACACTTGTATAAACAGGATTTAGAAGAACAATGTTCAATTGACTTATGTGACTTGATACAATCAACACCATCCAAAAGACAAAACACTGTAGCATTGAGTGACATGCCTAAGTTCATGCACAGGTTATTTCCCTCACCTTTAGTTAAAATATCAATCATTTGGAAGGTATCCATTTCCTTGGCTATTTAAACATGTTATTAAAAACAACTGAGTATCCAGCTCAGGGGGACTTTCAAAAGCCCAACTGTGAACCAGTGTCATAACTATTTTTGACAGTTAAAGTTGCACATAGGATTGTCAAGATGTTTTTGGGTTAGTGTGGCAGGACCAGAGAGAGACCCTTGTGAAAACTGCTTTGCTTCCCTTCTGCTCCTGTCTTCCCTCGTATGCTTTCATCTGCATCACTAGTACTGACTCCGCGATCCTCACCTAGTCATCCTTGTTGAACTCCTCATGCCTCTTCTCTTTTACCCTACATTTTCCTGTTCTCTTTATATGACATTACAAGGGAAGAGTGTTCACACCACGTCATTTCAGGTTAGGAAGCTTGCTTTCCTATTTGAACAACGGCTGTAGCATCTCCACCCCACAGCTGAGAAGAGAAACCTCATTAGGAGTAGCACGGGGAACCCACGCACACCCCAGAGGAGGCTGTCAGGGAGCCCCAGCCCAGCAGGCAGACGAGCCTGCTTTCTGATAACCTGAAGGCAGGCGGGCAACCTCCCACACTTCGAGCCCACTCCTTAAGCACTATTTAAATCTTCTTGAACGAATAAAACCTAAAAAGGGAAATACTGTTGAAATACAAATTTTATTAACTACTGTATAACCCTTCAAACGAAGCCCTTACACAACAGGCTCACCACCTCTTCTACTGCCCAGAAGTGTGAACAGGCGCTTGCTTTCCTTACAGCATGAGCACTGTATGTGAATTAACACAGGAAGGATATTCTAAGTGTGGCCAGTTTTCCACTGGCCACACTAAACCCAACATGTGAAAATCATACTGATGCAACAGCAAGGAGAGCTGTGGGGCTGACAGAAAGAGCTGTATGGAACTGCAGATGGCTGTACTGCAGGCAGGAGTTGCAACCAAGAGGAGGGATCTCTATGCAGACACGGACACTGTGTCTTGAACATGCTCATATTTCACCCACAGGGCAGGAGGAGGAAATCCAACTATTCAGTCAATAACACATATGCTTCTCCAAGACTCACGCATCTGTATGATAAGTGATCTGTCAGACATTTATTCAGAACAAGTTAAAAGGCTGATTATAAAGCAATCACAAGAAAAAACATTTCATACTCTTCCGAATCCATAACAAGACACTGTGACTCTTCCAAAGCACACTGGAGAAGTTTACCTGGACTCGTGGACTACTAATGTAAAAGTAATTCCTCTTTCCTACTTGTTTCCCTCTCAGAACATGCTGAGCAAGCAGCGGAGCACCTCACACTTTGACGTTAGAATAGATTTTTTATAGTGTAGTATTTCCACTGAAGATTTAGCCAAGAATTTTTAAAAATATATTACCTAATGTTTAGTTTAAAATAAGTTTTATCTGTTAATTTATAGAAGGTGTGAACTGAAATTCTTTTAATGCCTGATTATACTGATTTTCAACCAGGCCTTTATAGACTTCCTTACCTCAGCAGTTTTTGTAACATTCCTGGAACTCAAAACCTGATGAGCCAATTTCTGTTGGTTTTTCACCTTGACATACTGTATTAAAAAACTGAAGCTTGAAGCAATTTTTCATAGCTAAATTAATGGCTCCTGGAAAGAGCTTAAAATGCAAAAAAACCTGCCACAAGCTACAGTGTAAATATCATGGTTAAGTTCTAACACCATCTAAGCCTTTCAGCATGGTTTCTGCTCACAAACAGTTTGACTACATTCTCAATGTCTAGTGATTTTCAAACCCTGTTTGGTGTGCATGTGTTAGTTTTAGTTGTCACCACATGAAAGTGGTTCCTTAATATCACCATTCCTCTTACCACAAGTAATATAAACCGATACTTTTAAAGGTAAATTTACTTGGAATTCAAAATCAGAGAGAAAAAGCACATTGTTTGATACAGCTATTTTTGTCTTCCCTGACAATCAAAGAAAAGGTTTTTGCACCACAAACCACAAGTTTTACATTTCAAAACACAAAAATATAAAAACGTAAAATATCTTCCTCTATATGATCAGCTTTTCTCTGGTACTAAACAAAGTGAAAATTAATAGAGAGAAATCCTTCTCTATTAACCCTCCCCCAAAAAAGTGATAAAATATTTATCTTGTGGTGAATATAATTATTTGTGTGGAGTATATAGGACAGGTTAATTTAAGCCAGATCAGTTTATTTAAGTATTAAGAGCCATGGGGCTTGCCAAAAGACATTTTCTCTTCATGCACTTCCACACAAAATCATTAAGGACAGAATGGTCAGGTATACATCATGCTTGAATTCCATAAATAGCAGTAAACATTCGGCTTGAATTTAATACAGAGAATTCTGTAAGAGCTGCACAGAGATTTTCCACCTGTTTTAAAGCATAAGCTGCATATAGTTCTCTACCAGCAGATACATTTGCCCAAAGGATGCCATCACAAATTGTTCTCCTATTTAAGTTTCACTTAATGCTTCAATAAATCCATGCAGATACACTTATTCTACAGTGCCTTCCAGGTATTTATGTATAATATACAACTCTCTGTGTGCATGAGCATGTACACATGCTTCCTATGCTTAATTTCTCAATGCAATTCTTAGCGTTCCAATTAAGGTTTTCCAATAGTAAAGAGGAGAACTTCTATTGTTTCAAGCAGTATTCTTTCAAATGGCCTCAAAGAGTTATTTAGCGCTTTTTTTTTCCTAAACACATAAGTATTATTTCTTGAAAATTACTATTCTCCAAAGTTTCTGGAAGTTTTCCAGCAACAACCTTCTCTTACGTCTCTTTACAAGGATTGCATTATTACTTCCTTTTGATACTAGTTTTTCTGCTAAAGGCTTTTTGCGTTCATTTCTCCATCTTCAAAAATGTACCGGGGAACAGAACAAATCCTCAATCTTCTCGGAAGAAATATTTTTATCTGTACACTTGTTTGATCCCAGAACCTCACCACTTGAATGTAGCCACCTGGATCACTGGATAGTACTGCCACCACTCTCAGGCGCCAACCAGGCACCACTCACTGGGTTGTCCAGGACCACGCTGGCGATCAACCTCCCTTCGGCCCTCCACGCTCCCAGGGATGCCAAGGAGCCCCAGTGCTGACTCACACCACCAAAGATCTCCCTGAAGGTTTTCTTTGCCAGCAGAAGGTTTAGAAGAGCATTACATACTTTTCAATACACTATGTGGGAAAAACGGTATTGTGTTATTCCTTATTTGGAAGAATGTCAGTGAAAGTTTCTTCTGCTTCCCACTGTGTCATCCACAGTATTTTTCCATTTAAAACAATTAAGACATCAAGACCAAGACAACAGTACCTCATTACAGTGTCTACCAGAAGCTATTAAGAATCAGTCAGATAGCGCAAAAGCCAGGGAAATACATCTGATTCATATCAAGAATCACTCTTGTATTCTAAAATAGGCTGAGTGTACTTCTAAAGAAATTCAAAAGTTCAGAATTTTTCCTTCTTCTGACATACATTTTGAAGAACTCATATAAAATTTTCCCAGAGAAAGAGTAGAAGATGACTGCTCAACCTTTCACTTGATTTAAAAGAGCAACTCTGGACAGAAATAAATAGCCAGATTTGTTTTTGCTTTTGCAATTAATGGAAGAAGAAATATTCTAAAAGAAAAGGATGTGTTTCCCAAATGGTTAAAGAATACCTAAGACCTCATTTAATTTATCTCAACTGTGACTTAAAAAGCCAGCTGTAAAACCTTAAAAATGATGAATAGGTGCACTCTTTGGGATTAGTTTTGCATTCCATTTAGTATCTACTTGTTTTCTTTTGTTTTCATTTCCTGAAAACCATAATGACACAAAGCTAGACATATTTTTCATTGTTTGCAAATGCTTTCTTTCTTTAAATTGGAAGTCTGATTTAGAACTACCTTCTTTCTTTTAGCATTATACATAATAATATCTCTACAGTTAGTAGAATGCAGTTTTGGAACAAAAAAAAAAAGTAATAGAACTTTGTTTTGTTTTTTTATTTTTTTCAACAAACTCCATGAAGAAATTCTGATAGCAAATTCTTCTCTCCAAAATTATCTTCCCTCTCAGAGAAATAGTCTTCAACACTTAAGGCATATACAGCAAACAAAGAAACAAAACACAACAAACTTCAAGAACTCCTTCTGCAGAGGAATGAAGCTGAGGCTTGTGTGATGCTTCCAGACAAGCCTGATGAAAACCTGCTGAAACTTGCAGGTTGCTGTTGTCCTTGCAATAGGATGCTGTTCTCTTTCTTTCTCCCAGGGCTGTGTAATTCTCACTGTTTCCTTTGCATTTAAACTTGAAACTATGCAACTGTGTGACCAGCTATCATCAACTCAGAAAGTATGACTTTACAAGGGCATAAATCACAGTACTTGACAAACAGACAATTTTCTTTACCAAGGTCCTGATCTGTTGTAGTTTTGGAAGCTGAGCTGGTTTTAGCAACTCCAGTTACTTCCTCCTGTTAAGCTGTAGTTTTGGAGCTGGACGTACTGAATATACTTCTCCTTTTCTTACTTACTCCTTCCATATTTTTGAGAAAGTTCTCTCTTGGAGGCCTGCTTGCTTCAGCACTTCTAGGGAACAAAAGAGCAACTGCCAGTAGCTTGCTTACTATCATTTCTAGAAAATGACAGCTGCACTGGTTAACTTCAAGAGTTGTCACCAACCTGTCTTCAAACTTGTACTGTATCTCAACTCTAGGGAGTTCAAGACAGAAAATAGCTCTTGCATGCAACTTTTATCAAGATTCTGATACCAGTGCAGTCCCAAATCAGAGAACTGACAAAGATGTTAGGCATATGTGGCAGTTCAAATATAAAGCAAAAAGCATTCAGTCATCTAAGATAATATTTAAAAAAATATTCCAAGGAATTGCCAAGATGTCCAGAAGGAACAAAATACCCCCAATAAAGCACAAAGCTTATTGTCAACTAAACTCATTGTATTAGAATGCTTTGAATTGAAAATAAACCTGAAGACATCCAAACATATGTTGACAGGAGTCTTAATGAAACATTTTAAGTTCTCAAGATAAACTCAAGAACATTATAAAAGTTTATTTCTATTCTGCTCTTTCTGGCAGTATCTGGGAGTTGAATTCATGCAACTTGGCCAGAATATACTACTGGAAGCAGAAGTGGAAGATGCACCCACATTCTACTAACATAAATCCATGGTATCAGTCCAGTGACTGGAAAAAATTGCTGCTGTCACTGCATTTTGGAGCTATGAAAGCAGCCATTTCAAATGGTATATGATAGATGATAAATAGTTATTATAGGCACACACAACCTGAGGCTATACAGTTGCTTCTTACAACATTTTCTCCAGCAAGACATGAGTTAAGCTTCAGGCTTTTTATAGCAATCATGAATTTAATGAACTTTTGCTCCATGTTACCCTTGAGATAGGGCCGAAACAGCAGCAAGCTGCAGTTACACACCCCACTTCTCAAAGTCAGAGATACAATAGAGCAGTTGATTTGAACTCCTTGAAACAACCACATCATGATACTACATTTTAGACCCATTACTTTATTTATGTATACTCCTAATTCAAGAATTGTTTATTACTCTACGGAGACAGCTTGTGAGCACGCCGGCCTAATGAGACAAAGGTACCATCAAACTCGGTCTACAAAAGTATGCAAAAAACATCATCATAGACTCATCATCTATTACACCTAACAAAATGTTTATAATGGTCATGGTAAATCTATGTATCTTACACAAGCTTAAGGGTATCCCCATCTCCCCATGAACAGAATAGTCAGTCTGACGCTTAATAAATTAGTTTTTTACATATACAGTTAAGAACGGAGAATCTCAGCTAAAACACATGCAAACTAAAACCAGCTGGGTACTCCAAAATAAGAAATCTTAATAAGATACCTTTTAAAATAACACTGTTTAAAAAAAATACCCTCCCTCAAAATACTGTTCTACAATCTTACATTTAAATGCACACGGATTTTTCTAAATTGGATTCCACTTGCTTTGTTTTAAATTTTAAAAATATCTTGAGCACTGCAGTCATTACAGTTAAAGAGAGAGGATTGAAAACACTTCACTATGTGCCAATGGTATTATGCCAATTTTGTACTGCTGCCTATTTCAGATTCCATTTATTACCAGTGGTAATAAAAAGGACTTTTGTCTATGTAGATCAGCAAAGCTTTTACTTCTATACTGCTTCAGCTATAGGTTTGGTACCTGCTGATTTTTAGTGAAAAATACATCCACACAGTACATTCTGGTTTATTTGAATTTGCAAATATTCAAGACATAACTAAGAGATTACTAACATTTTTTCTTTTATAAAGGCCCAATACTGAGAATGTATTCCCCTCTGCCATTTGAGACATTATACTCAGTAAATTCTTTCTTTCCTAAATTACATTTTCTCATGATACAAGTACATAACTTCACTGTGTAGGCTGTAAATCTGGTGGGGGAAAAAACATTTTTTAGAAATGTCGAGTACTATCCGATTATTATTTTGTGGCAAGTTTTCCACCTACATGAAAACCCACAGATAGTAAAAGTCAAAGGGAGCTGTGTTACACACCGGATCGGCTCCAGAGGGAATGGAATTACTGCTTTTGTACTGAATTTAGTGGCTTTTTTTAAACCACTTTACATTTCCAAAACTGAACCCAGAAACAACTGTATGTTAAATTATTTGTGCCATATTAAAATAGATGTTTCACAGCAGCCATGTTTTTAATTTTCCCAGTTACTCTGGATCTAACTATTCCCAAATGCTCTACACACGTAATACTATTTTTGGTTGAAGATCAGTGCTTGATGATATCTAAAAAAGAACTCCTCTTTTTTTCTTTTTTTTTTTTTCAAAACATCAAATACCACAGGTCCCTGAAATAAAATGTAGATGTTTGAAAATGCAGTTCCCAGTCATGCAGATAGTTCAAAGTATGCATGAACCTGCCCTACAGGATTTTATTTTTAGGGTTCTGGGCTAAACCATCTCTGAGAGGAAGCTTCAGGGTAGATTCTTGCTTTGACTTCTATTATACAATGTGTTCTCCTGGAAATAATAGCAGCTTTTTCTTCAAGGCAATTATACGTGTTTTAAAAAGAAACCCTTATATAAGCCTTTCACAATCGAGGAGAGAGTAATTAACTTGCATAATTGTTAGTTGTGACCTGTAGTTTCAGTAATGCAGCTCAGCGGGCCTTTAAAATGGTCACACACAGGCTGCTAAATAGGATGTGTGAGGAAAGGATGCAATCACGGAGTTTCACTCTCCTTTTCATGCAACACATCCCTGTCACTGCAGCAAATAGAGGGCAGATGTAAGCGGAGACGACCTTCAAGAACAGATCTCAGATATCAATTTTATTTCCATAAATTTTATTCCTGCCCTCAAGACAGAATATTTCTCCATGGTATTATGGTTGGCTGAGCAGAGCAGGAGGAAATACGAATTAAAAATCCCAATAGAGTGGCATATATATGACTCCATACAAGTAATGTGATATAGGAATTTCCATAAGATGTATGGCTAAACAAGCATCAAGAGAGGTTATAAATACAAATTAATTCTAGAAACAAGACAGAAAGTTTGAATGAAAAAAACCAACCTGAAATTTGAAGTAAAACTGAAAAACGGAGTAACCCTGTGAAATCTTTGTGGAAAAAATTTTTTGTGCCATTATATCAAAATGGACAGATGGTTTGCTTTTCAGTTTACGACTCAGAAATGCTCTGAGCGTGATGCTGTACTAGTCATATTACCTCCTCTCCACTGCACTCTCCAGCAGGAAAGAAGGCTAGTACGTCAGAACAACTGCCCTGGCATCAACTTCATCCCTAACCTCACATTTCTCAATTCTACATTCACTATCCTTCTTTAGCTCCTTCTCTTTTCAGCACTTAAAATTTGCTTCATTTCAGATGACAAGTAAATGTATTATTTAAGTACCAAAGCAACAACATTTGCAGACACGTGCTCTTGCCCAGTAGCTCTTCTGTACAGTTAATTATTGAAAATGCAGTAAGTAAAAGCAGAACATCCTAGAGGTCACCTGCTCACCTACCTTTCTTAGACAAAGCTATAGCCCTGTCTCCATAACTGAAATCCTCCTTTGATATTTCCCTTAAAAGATCCTCTCACACCAGCATGCTACAGCAACACCAGGCAGGACTTTAAAGCAATGCCATTCCCTTGCATGTGACCCAATTGTGGTGCTCAACAAACATTGCTTTGCGTTGACAATCTGCCCATGGAGTTCATCCTTGTAATTGCTCTAGTGCACAGTTACCAGGATCAAAGACCCCTAATATACACAGGGTCTCTGATGGGTACAATTCACCAAGAAATCCAAAGCTGCCTTGAATTTGAACCTATATCACCTCTACACATCACCATATTAAAATACAGCATCTTAAATGGAGGTTCTTTATATTCATCTCTGCTGCATGTAAGGTCACTGTTAAAACCCAGCCTGAACAGATACAGACAGGGTCACAGAGTTCTGCCAGGGCTCTCAGTTGTGGTGGGGGACATCGAAGCACAGTTATGGCTCCTTCCACTTTCCCCCTGTCCTATATGTATCCTTGGTGCATCCATGCCTGGAACCCACGCCCCATCCCAACCTCAAATCTCTCAGTGAAGCTGATTCAGAATCAAACTAAAAAGCAGCAAATTAATGCAGAAACCCCCCCCCTTCAAATATAGGACTACATTTCTAAAAGCAGCCTTCCATTTTTAGAGCAACAGCTTTTAAGTCCTCCACTTGAGACATCTTGACTGTTATTTCCATGAAAGCTGAATGTTTCCAGCTCCCATAAAAATTAGCAAGTGAGGTGGGTGCTCAACATCTCAGTAAGCCATGGCAGCGCTTTTGCAAAGGAAAAATGTTAAGCCTGAATCACTTACAATTAGGAGGTGCAATTCAGTTTTAGAAACCATGTAGAAAAAATAAGCTATTGGAACTTGAAAAAAAGAAAGATAAATTAACTTAAAAGATGCAGGGGAAAAAAGCAGCATTTGGAAATGCATTTAATTCCTGCATCCCTAGACTCTCGATTTTTCATAGCCTTGGGGATGTGCCAGCATGTTGAAAAGATGAAAGTTAACATTCTTCCAAAGGGGTCACAGAGATGACATGCTACTAATCATCAACAAAATAGTAATTACAATGACTTTACATTTATTTGAGAATATTTTTGATTAACAGAGCTCCTTAAAAGACTGTTAAGGTATTTTGTTATGGTGACATTTCTACATTGTGTGCAAATTGTACTCTACAAAAGGTCTAAAATTTTAACACACTAAAAGACTCCAACAGAACTGGGTATTTAGGTCATTTATATTACTGCACTGAAGCGTCAGTTATTTTGTCTGATACTCCTAGCCATTTTGTAATTTGCCAAGAGTAATGTTTTCCGTCAGGAAACTCTGGTAAGTCAATAAGCACAGGCTTGATTTGACTTGAACTGGCATCAAGGTTAGAAATGGAGAGGGCAAATGTGAATCTTCATTGGAGAAGTAAATATCCCGTTTTGTGGATGGTTTGCCATGCTTCCTGCTCCTTCTGCTCACAAGGACCATCTCTTAACAGATGCAAGGAAAACAACATGTGAAGAAATTGCTACTTGTCAATGAAAATGTCTATTTAATAAATGCTACACAGTGACTTACTAAGAACTTATGCAAAATATGTTGAACAGTTAGCAAAGGGTTTCAAGGAACAGGACTGAAGACTCAGGCAAACTCTAAATACAAGCAGAAAGGCAACATTTGGTTTACATGCACAGAGCATAAAACAGAATTTCTTCTACTCCCTCCTTTCTCCCCAGAGGGGCAGCTTGGTCCTTGTAAGCTCCACGGTACCCTGGGTCTTCCCAGCTTCTGCCCTCTGTAGCTGTTGGATGGTTGCCCAAAACCTGTCAGTGATACTGTTCATAAGCACACAAAAGGAATAAAAACATACATCTGCCTCTTCAGACCTTAACCTTCCCCTTTTGAGGGGAAAAAAAAGGATGGAGAGATCACTGACAGCATTCTCTTCATGCTGATTTTAAGACCAGCAGAATTCAGTCATTGTTTAATGGACTAAGAATAACTGATTTTATTTTTACCCCTATGGTATGAGCACTTAGAGATACCAAGAGTTTTGGGAAAGACACAAAAGCTACAGCATTCAGCAGCTTTTACACTCTTATGGCAACAATATCAAACAAAACCAAACCCAGGAGTTTGGAAATCTAAACCCCTAGATGCTAATAGGTAGTTAGAACTACAATATTTATTTTAAAAGCTAGTGAACTGCGTATTGTGCCATTTAAGCATCAGCAACTAAATTTGCTCATCTGCTTTTCTGGGGTACAATTTTATGTGCCACAAACTGTATTTATGTAGGACACGAGTATACAACAATTAAAAACAACTAAACAAAACAACTGAAATGAAAACAATTAAACACAACAATATTAAAAAAACATGAAACAAGTAATGGCATATATTCATAACAGTTGTTTTACAAGGTCTTCATTTTCATCACCCTCGAGACTTGATGGTGTGTAGATGGCTGCTATTTTTCTTTTGCTTCTTGTTTCTTCTGTATCAAAAAAATGTCATCACAGTCCGCCAGTATTTTCTGTCACTCTCAGCTAGTGATCAGACCAATCCATACTGGCATTTCAGTCAGCAAAATTACTCCAAAGCCCTTTCATTAATGGACAACTAAATAACGATTTCTCTCATGTAGTAATACTTCCTGTCAGTTCCCAAAAACCCTGCATCCACGTACTGATAGGGGAAAACAGTGACACGTCCTAACCACAAGAACATTGACAGTAGCACAGTAATACTCTTAATAGTCTTCAAACTGCTTTCTTATGAACAAGACAAACAAAAGAAATCCATTTGCTTAGACCTTTCACAAACTGCACATTTTGAAATTTCAAGTCAAAATAAGACGCTACAATCAAAGAGCAGCTGCTTGCTTAATCCATCGGGAAAAGGATGTAAACAAAAGCTTAAATGAGCAAAATGACAAGAATTCATATGTTGAGGTTAGAATTTTTATTCACTGAAAAGGAAAACGTGCCTTTCAAATAACTGCAGAGAGCTAAAATAATATGCAGACATTATGATGCTGATTAATTCCCAGCTTCAAAATATTTCATTGACAAAACCATTAAAATCTATTATATAGCAAATATAGCATCTTCCTGGTGATTGGAGCTACTTTCATTTCACTGCTGTTACAGAAACTGTCAGATTGTTTGGGCTATGGAACTGGGAGAGTGTAATTTTTTTTAATAAATGGTTTGTGCATCTAATTAGTTCTTTAATACAACCAATGGTGCAAGCAGCCAAGTGGAACAGGTCTTATTTACAAAATTTAATGAGGTAATTTGTTAGGAAAAGTTACTGTGAAATGCCTGAATGAAGAATGAATTAAAATTACAGGGTGAGAAATCCAGGTTATGCTCAGCTCAGACATAAAATGTTAACCAGACAAACTGAGGATTTTCCCTAGGCTAGCACCTGAATTCAAGAGCTGGGTCCATTTCTAAAATCTGGGAAAAAAATACTTGTAGCAATAAAAAGTTCATATCTGAATTGGTGCAAATATAATTACATCAGCAAGAACATGACACACTCAATTTATAAAGCCAGGTCATTTCTGCAAGCTCTGTTGACCCTTTAATGTTGTCAGTGCAACGTAAAGTACCTGTCAAAATACAGAAAGAATTCAACCTACACTAGTGGTTTGAAAACTCTTGACTTTTATGAAATTGGCACTGTAACAGGAAAGAAACCTATACAGTAGGAGACAGAAGTCTTTTCATCCACAGGCATGATAAGCATAGAAGAGCAGGAGTCAGGAAGATGATATAAAGAAGACCTCCTTAAATTAAAAGGCACTAGAGACGCTGAACACTGATACATGGCATGTTGATATATGCTGCACAGTGAGAGTTTCCAAGTTATATTCAGAACTACAGGCAAGGATGCACTACCAAGACGGTCTCCCAAAAGAGATCTCTGTCCTAGACATTTTGTCTGCCCAGTGTCCATTCCTGAAATCAAAGTAGCATGTCCAGCACAAGCTCAGCTTAACCCTAGTCAGTAATGGAAGTCAACAAACAACATTTTTAACTATTAGAGAGTGTTTGGATTTTGAGCACAGCAAAAAAAGAATATCAACATTTCCTTAGTGAAGATAATGCAGAATGTAGGCACTATATATAATAATTCAAATGAAAAATTCAAAAACACTATGAGCAATTTAATATTCCTTGGCATTTGATCTCCTGTGATACTTGGGTCTTCCCACTTCCTGATTTGCTACAATCAAACCAGAAATCACTTGGCAGCAGTGAATACATAGAGTCCAGCTGTGTAGCTGAAGCCATAATGGAAGAGAAAGACATGAAGAATCTAACTATAGCTCCCTCGGGACACTAAACAGCCCTAATGCATTTGAAGTTTGGCTTACAGAATACTATGAACTGTTACATAATGGCAGAGTCTATCTCATGTGACCTGCCACATTGCAGTTCAGTTTTAATTTTCAGTATTTTAATAGCTAAGGCAAACTTCACAGTTAACGTAGAGAAGAAAAAGGCTCATTTGCAAACTAATTCTCCTATCTATTTCAGACATCTCCCTCAGGATTATATTAATTACACTGACTATACTGACTAGATTGTCAGTGCCCATAAACCTTAAGGGGACTGCCTCACATCAGCTTTTACCTATTTTTCTCTTACATCTACTCTTGGTGAGGTAATGCTCAAGATAGATTACTTAACAATCTGGTAGATTTTGTCCTGTACTTCAATTCAGAACACAAAACTAAGTGGTTAAGAACCAATCAGAAATGGAGGTATCAGGTCTAGATGAACTTTGGAGGAGCTTTATTCACTTCCACCCATAAATACATGAAAACTCTGAAATATCAATGAAGAAGAAAAATTTATCTCCTTCTTCAGTAACAGGGTTTCTTTTTCTCATTATGCAGGCTTTTCTGTGACCTGTAGAGACTGTGAATCAGCTGTTCATGGTGGAAAGCTGGTTCACAATGTATTTGCCTAAAAACACTTATGGGGAAGCACACAGCAAAAACAGACAAGGTGCCTAGCTATCCACTGAAGTATTTAGCCCTGTACTTTGAGGCAGCATCCACTGGTGTAACCACATCAGAAATCTCAGTTCCTGTGTTTCTTGGTTCAATTTAATTAATTACTCTGACAGAAAGCAGAATAGCGCTACTGCAGCTTTTTCATAAAGAATGAGCTTCACCACGCAAACAGAACTATACTTGATATAAGTAGCATTTTAGAGTTTGTCATTTCTAACGTATTAGAAAAATTAATAGCTCTTGTGTGATAAACCTGCCAAAATTAAGTGGAAAAGCATGCTTTTGCAAGCATTAATTCTTCTGCCACTGGTTTGATTCAGCACATAGAGAGAAGCTAAGACATTTCATTTAGGACACTGTAACATAAACAGAAAACAGGAGGTCCCTTCTAATTCTCCTGCTCCTGTGGGGTACTTTATAATCTCTTTCATGGATTTACTGAAGTCCTCCTTAATACTGTTATATGCCTTCTATCTCAATATGAAGATTCAAGGCACACTGCTCTGGTGGTGACAACTGTCCTCTACTTTCCATCCTAAATTCACTCACGGCTTTCTTGGATCCCATTATTGTCAGCTGTGTCCTCCCATACATTCTAGTGTAAAGTAAAGTTTTTTTAAAGGCAAGACATCGGAACTGTAAACAGCCCCTTGGGTTAAGTTTTCCCAGAACTTCACTACCTGCAGTAAAAATATCTCACTGTATCTCTAGTAATACACACTTGCTTAATACATGGTCACGTAACCTCAGTACACTAACTGTACTAGTTCTACGATCAACAGCGAATCCAGACATTTCCTTCTTTCTCCTGAATTTCCAGGAGGTGTCAGTCAGAAACCCAAAAGTACATGACTTCATTGCCCTTCTGATTGACTGTAATCTCACAGTTGTTAAAGGTCAACCATTTCTTTTTTAATATTCCTTACATCTCCAAATTTTACATAATCAGCTACCTTTAGAGTTGCTTTTTTGGTCAGCATCACTGGTAAAAGCATTCTTCAATTCTCAGGGATGTCTATCCAGTAGTTCCTCACTGGCATGACTGCTCTGCTTTCAATCTACTCAGTGACATGACCTGTTTGCCCAATTTACCTAATTTACAATTCTACAGCACTGGTAGAAAAAAAAACCCCTATCACTGTTATCTATCTAAAGTTACAGAAATGCTCCAAACAAGTGTCACAGATTCGCAGAATGGTTGATGTTGGTAGGGATCTCTGGAGATTATCTGGTCCTACCTCCCTGCTCAAGCAGGGCCACCTAGAGCCAGTTGCCCAGGACCACGAACAGACAGCTTCTGAACATCTCAAAGGAGAGAGACTTCACAATCTCTCTGGGTAACCTGTACCAGTGTTCAGTGACCGCCACAGTAAAACAGTTTTCTCCTTAGGTACACACAAATGACACACCACTGGCTCATGTTCAAATCAGTGTTAACCAGGCCCCTTGGTTCTCTTCTGCATAGATGCTTTCCAGATGGGCAGCCCCCAACACATGGAGTACATGGGTTTGTTCATCCCCAGGTGCAGGACTCTGCATTTCTTGTTGAGCTTCACGAAGTTTCTGTCCACCAATTTCTCCTGTCGAAGTCTCCCTGGATGACAGCACGACCCTCTGGCATATCAGTCGCTCCTCCCAGATCTGTGACATAAGCAAACTTGCTGAGAGTACACTCTGCTCCATCGTCCATCATTAATGAAGGTGTTGCACCAGACCTGGCCCAGTATGGACTCGTGGGGTACACTGCTAGTTACTGTTCTCCAGTCTGGCTTTGCGCCTCTGAGCTCAGTCATTCAGTCAATTTTCAGCCCACTTCACTGTCTGCTCATCCAGCCCACACTTCATCAGCTTCTTTGTGAAGGTGTTAGAGGAGACAGTGCTGAAAGCCTTAATAAAGTCAAGCTGGACAAGACACACTGCCCTCCTCTCACCTACCAGGCCAGTCATTTCATCACAAGTGATATCTGGCTGCTATGCTAACTACTCCTGATGATCTTCTTGTTTATTTTAAATGCTTTTAAAGCACTGGAAAATATTCCACCTATATTCAGGACTTCAGTAGATAAAAATTAACACTGTTAAATCTGCTATGGTGTAAATCCACAGCAACTAAAAATCTATCACATTTTCCTCTGATTTCAGCAATCCTGTTTTTTTCCCAAGTAACAAAGAAGTACAAGTCATGCAATCCACACTTATTTTCTTCCAGAGGAATGCAGAAAAAAACGAATTGATTCATTATAATAGGTTCTACACACACTTTCCATCAATATCCTAAGTTTTTAAGAGATTTTCTATGAACCCTAACAAAATTTCTTATTAAATCCTATCTCCAAATCTTTGGTCTCTAATTATTAAAATCTTAGCAGATAACCATAAGTAGACTACAAACAAGGAAAACTGCAGTTCTTTTCAGCTAAGTCTGTAACTCCTGCTCTCTAGTGTTCTTCCTCCCAATTAAGCAGTTTTCATACTTGACAAATCTTTAGGGGGAAAAATATTCTATTAAAAATTCTAGAACCCTTTTGACTCTCTATAAATTTTCAGGATGAAAATTTTTACCTGAACTTTGCAATAAACATATCTAACAATATATGAAAGCCCTCATCACCCTCAGGAAATGCTTCAATGACCTGAATGTGTCAAAAGAGGGAGAAGCAGATGACCATACTGAAAAAAAAATACATGAATGAGAAAACTGTAGATCAACTACTTATTGTACCAGTGCAAATAAAATATTTTTATTACAATTCATTATACACTTAAAATTATTAACTACTTTTTAAAAAATCTCTCATGTCATCCAATGTATGATTTTGCTATTATAAAAACTGTCAAAAAGCATCATCTTAAATACACTAGAAGACAAAAGCATAGATAGTTCTGCTTAGAAAGCATGACACCACAATGAAATGTGGTGGCAAATTGAGCTCTCTCTTAGTTTCTGGAAAGGTCCCCAGAAATAACATATAAGTGCATGGACAATAAAATATTATTCTGTTTTTCAACTTCTATATCCCAGATAAAACCTCCAAAAATAGTTTCATGAATCTTGATATAATTAGGAGAAATTACCAAAAGATAATAAGAAAAATCAGTTTCTATGTTGTGACCACAAAACTGGAAAAAACTTCTAGAGTTTGTTTGTTATGTGAGTTAAAAATTGAAATTGTAATAGCATGGAGATCAGCACAATACCAGTAAATACACAGTGAAAACTAAAGAAGAAAATAACAAGAAAAAATTAGTCTCTTTTTCTTTCTTTTTTTCATCTCCTCTTTGCAACTGTGCAGCAGCTATGCACAACTGTACAAGAAGACATTTCTGAACAAGAATCATTCACTGAAATGCTGCTGCTACCCTGATTCAACAGCTGCATAAATTAGCCTCACCTATTAGTAAAACAGCTTTGTGCCTCTTCATTTTTTTTTTTAAATTTTTACTTGCAAGTAGTTGGTTGCAAGAGATATTTACATCTTCTTCAAAATATACAATAAAGTTAATTCTCTTTGCCAGATTTTCAATGATGAAAATGAAAAATGAGTAAAACATTTTACTTGAACCTGAAAAAAACCCTCTGAAATTCTGATACTTCTGGAACAAAGAGATTAACATTCTTCAATTAAGACAGGAGAAAGCTTTTTTCAAATTCATTTGCAAGCAGTACATATTATTTCATCAGTTCAGAGATTAGATGTGGGGGCGAACTGGTTTCCAAGGCAACTGGACTAACCATGGGGAAGCCATCAGGGTGATAAGTAACTCAAAACATTTAGGAGGCACAATATGGAAATAGAAGAGAGGCTGCTGAACTGTAGCTATATAGATAAGCCTAAGATCTACTTATTTTACACAAAGTGGAATAGGACTGTTTAGAATCGTGTTTCTAATGTTTAAGCTGCAAGTTCATGAATGGTGTCTGCAAACCTGCTGTGGGGCCAGAGGAGATGACACTTCCCCCTTAACAGTACAAGAAGGAGCAGGAGATGGAGCCCTTCAGCGCTCATGCAATCCAGACCCCCTCCCAGCTTTCTGCCACATGGCCATCAGGGATGGTAAACCAGGGACACGGATCTCGGCAGCAACAGGAAATCTGGGAAGTGTTTAAAACTACTGAGACGGCAGAAGTATGGGTTTTAGGCCTCCACAGGCCTCCAGTTTAGTTCCACTACAAATGCCACTGAAAATAGGTGAGCTCAACAAAAATGAACTTCTGAAGCCTGATAAGGGGGTTTTTTTCAGGTTTAAAACTTTAGGCAATGCAATTTCTAGAAATACACTTAGGTAACAACACAGAAAAATATTTAGCTTATCCACATTTATGTCATATGTGCGAACCTAATTATCACTAAATACAGTACTTAAATACAGTACTTGATATTTGCAATTTTTTATGTGGATGTCATGATTCAGCAAATATCTAAATTGACTGTGAAAACCAGAAGGCACAAGTGTTTCAGTCACAGAGAAACCCATAATTTAGAGCAAATTAAAACATAATACAGAGAAGTAAAAATAGCTGGCCTTACATAGTACCTTCTACTTGTTGTTTGCTTTTCCCTCCTGCACAAATTGCACAACATATATCCATTTGCAGTATCAATCCACACTAAAATTTGAATTCAAGGCAAAACACGAATAACACGTTCTCAGGCAAGGTTTTTAACTGAAGATATGAATATACACACAGTCAGTCTGAAAAAAATTATGACTTTGTGTCCAAAACAGGCAAGTTACTACCAGTCTGCATGGGGATGGGAGGACCATTTTCTTCTCCGAAGGTGGAAGAGTCGCTTTCTGAAAAATGTGCTGTGTTGCTGCTAAGCATCTGCTATTTCCTAGATGGGGCAGAAACTCTGACATGCAGCCAGAGCCCAAGGACACAACATGGAGGGTACACGAGGGTAAAATTTTTGTGCTTTTGTCAGGGCCTAGACTGGGTAGTTGATTTTATTTATTTTAAATACATCAATGTGGCATATTATATGCAATTGATTCACTTGGATTCACTTTTGTTATACTATACTGTGGAAAACTATTTCAGTTTTATTCTTCAGTGCTCCAAATAGCATTTCTGAAAGCTTTGGAAAAGGTCTGGGAGAGAAAAGACCAGCTCATATCATCTGAAATACTTCTCAGAGCTCAATCCTGTAAGCCACTTCCCAACTGGAAACACCATCATCTACTGTAAAAATTCATCAGGTTGCTGTAAGAATATAAACCGAAATAGAATATAAACCGAAACACTCGGTGCAAATAGTTCTAGATCACATAAAATTGTCATATGCCATTACATGCTTCTTGTATACTAATTTTTTAATTTTCAGTACTAGAAAAAAGTTTGATAATAAGCAAGATGGACTCACATCATGGCAAAAATATCTTCTGCAGATTCAAAGACAAAATCCTCCACATTATATAATGACTCTTACAACAACTTACACAACACAATAAAGAATACATTTTCTTAAGATATGCACACAGAGAAAAAAATCCTCAATACCAAACCCCAAAACTTCATCTTGGCTAAAGGAGACTTCACTGCACTGGGGTGAGGTGCTAACTTATGTGGCTCACCAACAGAAGGATTCTACTGTCCCACACCTGCCCACAATTTAGCAAACCAAAACAAAAAAACCAAATCAAAGTCTATAGCACACAATAGCACAAAAAAGCCCCTCTAGGTCTTATCAAACTGGAAGGTACTCAAAAGACTAGAAGTCCAGAGAGCTTCACAACAGGAAGGAATAATTATGTTAGCTTAACATCTCTGCATCAAGCCTCCCAGCACCTTCAGTTCTAGGTTAGCACAGGAAGAGTCACCGCACTTGCTGTGTAAACATGCTCTAAACAACCACAGGAAAAAGAAAAAAAGGCCACCATCTGTAAAAGACATAAACCAACATACAGCTCCCTCAACAGAATGACATGTAGGTGAACCTGCTATCACCTTCAAATGTAACAGAAAAATCTCTTATTCTTCAAATGTTGCATCCTGAAAAAAAGCCTACCAGAAGTCTGTGCTTGCCTCCTCTGCTATGTGGAGAACTGGCATTTATTTAGTTGCACACAGGATCCCAGATACTCAGTCTAATCCTGAAAGGAATTTTGTTTTCAAATCGGAAGCTTTCTAAACTACATCCTTGAATTACCATAAATAAAATTCTGTGAAAGCATCAAATAAGTTCACAATCTCTTGTTGTGAGGAGTATATAATTATTAGCAAATTCTGTAACCATCCATCAGCAATTAGCATTTGGAGAGGCTGTCTCAGTAAGGAAAACTTACTTGGCTTATTTTATGTAGCACATAAAATAAGACAAAATATATGACTATATTGGGAAGTAAATTAGTCTTTTATTGGGCATCAAACAGTTACAACTAGACTGCTTTTGGTACCAACCTGTCTTATTTAATTTTAATTCAGGTACATCTAATTTATACTGCTGCCTGCAGCAATATATATACACATATTCCCCATGGCAGTACCCCCACCCTTAAATCTCTTGTTTCCAGAACACAGCTTGATAGCACAATAGAAATGAAAGGAGAACAGATTCCGGGAACTGTAATTTGTTTCCAACTTCTATTGGCCAAGCATATAATTACATCCATGACAGATAATATTTTCAAGTAAGTATCAAGTCACATTGGACTGCTGCAGAGAATAAAGTCAGCACTATCATAAAAACACTAGGAACTCAAAGCACGGGTTGAAGCTACTTTCCTTTACTTCCTCTATAGTAATTTCAGTTTCAGTTCTGCAGAAGATATATCACCGACAACAAACCCACTCTTGTCAGCCAGTTAAATGGGAGGTACAATTCTGTCCACAGAACACTACACACCTTTTCACAATTTCTGAAACCTGGTTTCACAGTTAGTAAAGAGCTACGACAATGTGGGAGGTGTATTTTGGAGATGTTGAGGACCACGAACAAGTTCTCTCAAATCAAAATGGTGAAGGAGAGAGCAGTGGTGCAGGCAGGAGGCAAATGCTCCAACGTGGGTGGCTGCAGCCACAGGCTCTTTCCCCAGATTTCACTTATACCTCAACCTCATTTACCCATAGGTCAGTGAGCACATGTTGTAAACAGCAAATAATATTTTCTTTCTGTAGTATTATGACATCAATTCATCATCATCATAAGATTCCTCAAAAGCTGTTTTACAATTTTTATTTTCTATTAAAATTTGAAGGTTTTAGTTCTACTCCTCTCTCTTCAACTAATCCCTGTTGCATAACTGAGCACTATTTCATCTTCCTCTGACTGTTTCCCTCCCTACTACTATCTGTTCTGCTTATTTATATTCATTATGCAGACAAAGAGACATTCTAGCCACATAGCAAATACCTCGATAAGGCCCTGCCCACGTCTTCAAGACATGAATAAGAAAGCCTATCCTGCTTAGCCTGGTTTTAAATGTTCTAGCTTCTTTATTCATTGATGTTTTATTTATCTCTACCCCCTACCCTCCCCCCTGGGGAATGCTCCACATTCAAGTTGCTTTAGAGTAGTAAAGTTAAATGTTAGCCTTTCTCACTTCCCAGTCACCCCTTTCAAGTAGCATAATGGGAGAGACAACCCAAAAAAAAAAAGTCAGGTTTCAACTGATATTGTGACTGAAGAAAACAAGATGGAAAAGCATCCAGAAGAAGAGTTTGGTTTAAGAAACAAATATTATCTGTTTTCACTAACTGGGGACTGCAATTCAGTAAAGTACTTATGGCCTTATCAACTGGTCAAAGGAAAACACCACATTTATGTACTGACTAAAGTAAAAACCTGAAGTTGAGCACTTAAAACCCTCACAAAATCCAAAGGGAAATGAAGTTGTGATAAGGGTGGTGCTCCACAAAGTATGCACAAACATTGACCAAGGCCCTGCCTAGAGTCAAGAATTAATTTATTGAGTACTGCAGTCTTCCTGACTTCTTCCAGCTTACAGCCCTAATAAGAGTGCACACAGATGCCTCCTTTACTCAGGCCTCAAAGCCTACAACTGCTTCCTGAAGGCAGGCAACTGTCGTATTTGATCAAAAAACCAAGAAAGATCTAACTCTCTTCATGAAAGCTTATCTAGGAGAGGAAGAGAGATGACAGTGGTGCTCTTCATATAAAAGGTCAAGTGCTTATAACACTCATCCAATATGTGGGAGTTAATATTCAATTTCCCCTTACACACAAGAATCTCTTTTTAAATCTAATAGCTCCTTACCTGTTTCACTTTAACAAGCCTTTCAGCATACCTCAGATCCCAAAGCTGCCCTCAGTGCCAAAAGGGAATGGTCTAAATATTAAGCTACATGATCATATTTGCTCTTGTGCTCTTTCTTGTGCCAGGACCCGCAAGTTCATCCTGTACAGACAATTCTTTTGGCCCCATATTCAACCAAAAGGATAGAAGAACACAATGTAACCTACAGCACAGTGTTTAGGTAGATGATCTTCTAGAAAATTATGGAGGTCTGAGTCCCCTTCCTTATCACATGTTCCAAAGATGGTTATCCCTTCTCCAAGCTCTTTTATTAACTGTATGGACAAGCCAAAGTTTTTTACAAAATTTTATTATAGATTTGCAACACACCCGGAAAGCTGCCAGCCTTCACGAGATGATATACATGCACTTCATGATCAGTAAGTAAGACATTCCATTAAGCGTTAGCAAAGTTTTTCTGAGTATAAAGTTGATCAGCTTAGAAAGGTGAGATGTGATCACACAAAGGAGACTCAATGACTAGTAATTAAACTCGAGAACTGCTTTCAACTGAAGGCACAACACCCTCTTTGACAAAGCTGATGCCACTTGTTATAAACTGTCACCCAAAGTGCAGGATTTTTTTTTTAGTTATAGATCTAAAGTACTGAAAGTTATTCGCTTTCTTAGTAAAATAGCTTTGCATCTCTTTGAATACTAACAGATATCAAATCTGTTTCCAGTGAAGTATCAGTTCATGGTTTCATTAAAGATCTAACTGGAGCAGACATTTTCTGACACAATTCTTTTAAGGGGATGAAGAGACCATCCCACCAGCACTTAGTAAAATTAGACAGCAGACTACATGTTCAGTGCACTGTTTTAGGCTCCTTGCATAACAGACTGCAATTCCCAGGACTGGTTGCTTTGGGAAAACAAAGTCAAAGCAGAGAAAAAAGGTGCACAATTGTTATCATCTTAGCTAAAAAATACCCTACAATCTCACTGCTAGGCTTTTAACACAGGTGGCAAGTGCACTAGCAATTCATGCAATGGTTCCCCCTCACCTTCTAATAATCATAATTATTCTATTTTTAAGAAAAATTCCTCTAAGCCACCTGAATTTGACAAGCTTTTTGACATTAAGTGCTACCTTATTTTGCTGCAATACACCACTCTCTGAAGTTGTTTGTTCCAAACTTTCCCATTCTGTTGAGTTTACTTGCTGCCACAGATCTGTGAGAAAAGGAAGCACTGTCTGTCAGTTTTGCAGCTCTCCTGATGCCATGCTTACCCTTAACAGCCATTTTTGCTACACCTTCCTGGCATGTTTGCCCTACACTGCAAAAACTCTTGCAGTGAAAGCAAGCCCCACACCCTTGGAAGCTTTAAGTCTACCATGTAAATATAAACTACAGAATTTTTAAGACAAAGATGTATCTTTCAAAGCCTCTTGATGAATTACCACTGCAATATGTTATTAGTCAAGCATCTTCATACACAAATAAGTTAGTTCTTTTAATTCTTAGTTTTCTAGGTGTATAAGTGTATCTTCTAAAAAGCGTCGGCAGCAGATCTGCCTATAAATTGGCCAAATGAAGCAGATACTCCACATAACACAGACCAGAGAAAACACTTTCTCTCCTCTCAGGTGTCAGCAACAGTTTTAAGGAAAATAAGGAACAGAACATATGGCACATCTACATTTTGTTGTCTCTCACACAATAAAGAAGCAAGCTATCAAAAGCAAAGTATGAGATCAGAAAGATCAGTAGAGAGAAAAAGAACCAGAAAACGAAGAGCATTTACAGAGTCTTTATGGATATGAAGCCACATATTGCACACATTATTTACTTATTAGAAATAATAAAATACAATAAACAAAATCCACATATAATGTCGCAACAAAATAAACTCGGTGGAAAAAATGTAGCACAGTAAAATGTTCACTCTTTTGAGTGATGAATATGCTCTATGTAAAACAATGAAAAAATATAAACTGACAATTAAGAAAGCTTGTTTGTTTTCTTTTCTATTTTTTAATGTAATGTAAAATGTCAAGTATGCAGCCCTAGAAAACAAGCAAACTGAGGATAAAAGAGGAAATTATGTCCTAGGCCATCAGAAAACAGCAGCCCTGGAAGTCTCCAGAATCAATCAGAGGGAGGGGGGCCAAATTGGAGAAGAAAGGGTTCAACTCCTATTTTGGATAATGCTCTAATTGAGGGACTAGTGATGCAGATGGAAGTGGTTAGCTCTTAAAAGGAGGCCACAAACCTGCCCTATGGCTTCTCGGAAATCAAAATGCTGCAAGTGCAGTGCTACCGAGTACCACTGGCTTATGAAAGCTCAGGCAGGATCCAGCCAGGCAACAGTGCTGGGTGCTGACCAGGCTCCAACCCAGCCTGCACTCCCACCCCATCACCCAACTGGGGTAGGAGACTCCACCGCTCTGCCACCACCCCTGCCAAACTCCCATGGTTCTCATGGCTGGATTTAGCTTCCAGCAGCACAGCATTCTCAAGCTAAATCCAGATTTCTCGAGCTCAGAAACTTGCAGCTGTTAATGGCATGGATTAACTACAGGGCTTAGAGACATAAGTGACCCTTTGCACTAGAAAAATAAAATAAATAACATAAATCATATATGGGCACAAGAGGCTCACTTTAATAAAACCACTTTTAAGCCAAAGGAGTGAAGAACAATTTACTTTGTACTATCCACTATCTTTTATTCCCTTTTCTCATAGTGCTACTCAAAAAACTTCTCATTAACCCCTCTCATGTTTTATAAATGGCTGTTGGTCATCTTCAGCCATACATACTAACCTATCCTTTCGGAGTTCTTGAGCTTTACAAAACCATCAAAACACCTCTCTCTATTAATATCAGAAAGATTTCATAGATAAACTAGATAAAATTAGCAGCTCAGTACATTTTACAAAGTTCACTGAAGGTGTACAGCACAGTATGGGATTATTTACCAGTTTAACCACAGCTTTCGAGTATTTGGACTCAACTGAGCACTAAGAACACATTCCCATCCCAACCAAGGCTTACCCAGCTGCAGGACAGCAACAGCCATACAGAATTCAGCTACTGCTAAATGCAAAATGTTAGAGGGCTTTGCCTCTGCTGCAAATGAACACTACTCCTCAACAGTTTTATTTTTGTACAGGCTGTTTGAAATTTTTCCTCTTAATCATACATATTTAACTCATAATATTTATTTAAATATTTCACCCAAAATTTTTGCATTTTGTTAAATGTTACTTATAAGTTAGGTCAATCTGCTCATGTATACAATATGTCCCAAAAAAACCCTTAAAATCCTTTATTAGGTAGCTCTTTTGATTGACAGTCATGGGCCTCTCATTAAGAAGAAACATTAAAAGTCTACTATCAATCCTTAAACTTAATTACCTGTAAGTAGAGGTAAAATTTCAAGTTATATTCAATGAATTCTTGCTAAAATGCTCATATATCTTTAAACAACATTACCTATTACAATAGAACCTACTGAAATTGCTGCATAACCCCTGGATTTGCAAAACCATGCATTCTTAGAACTTGATAAATAATATAAGAGGTCACTTAATATATTTTACAAATAATAAAAGTAAAAGAATTCATCTTGGATGCAATTTAGCTGCTTCCTTTGCCAAAGTTCACTATCAGAAAAATAATTTTTCTCTGATTTAAGCCACAGAACTGCAGGATGGTAGAAGTTGGAAGGGAGCTATGAAAGTCATCTGGTCCAACCCCCTTGCTCAAGCACAGTACTGCTTCTCCAGGACCATTCCCAGACAGCTTTTGAGTATCTCCAAAGACTGAGTATGCACAGCCTCCCTGGGTAACCTGTACGTGCTTAGTCATCCTCTCAGGGAAAAAGTGTTTCCTGATGTTCAGAGGGAACCTCCTGTGTTTCAGTTTGTACTCATTGCCTCTGGTCCTGTCACTGGGCATAACTGGAAAGATCCTGCACCCTCCCTTCAAGTATTTATATACACTAATAAGACCACCCTCAAGTCTTCACTTCTCCAGGCTGAACAGTCCCAGTTCTCTCAGCCTTTCCTCACAGAAGAGATGCTCCAGAGCTGTAATCATCTTCATGGGCCTTCACTGGACTTTCTCCAGTCTCTTGTGCTGGGGAGCCCAGAACAGGACCCAGAACTCCAGGTGTGGCCTCACCAGTCCTGAATGCAGAGGACGGATTGCCTCCCTCGACCTGATGGCAGCACTCATCCTAACACAGCCCAGAACATCATTAGTCTTCCTTGCTATATGGGCGCTTTGCTGGCTCAACTTCCACTTGGGAGTTCTCCAGGACCCCAGATCATCTTCTGAAAAGCTGAAGAGGATCCACCAACTGGGTGGCCTCCAGAATATAATGGTGCATGGGACTTTTCCCCCACGAGGTGCAGGATTCGGCATTTCTCCCTGTTGAACTTCATGAAGTTCATGTCTTCCCACCTCTGTCTTCAGCCAGTTTCCAATCTACTTCACTATCTGTTCATCCAGCCCACATTTAACAAGCTTCTCTATGAATATAATATGTCAAAAACCTTACTGAAGTGAATGTAGACAATATCCACTGCTCTCTCCTCACCTATCAAGTCAGTTGTTTTCATTGTAGATGGTTATGAGGTTGGTCAGGCATAACTTCCCCTTTTAATGGTCAAAGTTTACTGGTAATGACTGTGTTATGCACTTGCAGTAAACCACAGTAAGTCTCAGCAGTTACTTTGGATCTACAGCTGTTAAGCCTGGAGACTGCTTTACTGGCTATACAGAGAGAAAGAGAGGGAAAAAAAAAAAGAAGAAAAAAAGAGCCCCTCTATTTAATAGTATTTCCCTCCCACCACACCTTAAATATCAACATGAAAGAAATGTGCAAAACATCAAGAAAGCAGTTTTCAGTCAACCTACTAATAGAGAGGAGATAAAACTGACCAACTACTTCAGAGGAAAATGCTGGGCAAAGGGGAATAAAGAGCTACACGGTCTGGCAGTCTCTTCATACCAAAGATCATACTGAAACATTCCCATTTGTGTTAGTGCACTTTGACACACTGTTAAATTATCTTTTTCAAGAGCGCTCTAAACCTGTGGATTAATGAGGTCTCTCTGCTTTGCCCTTGTGAAAATATAGTATTAAAATAATTTGAATATTCTGCTAAAACACAATGAAATCTACTGGACAATCACCCAAGTCAACATTAATGAGCAAATATCTTTGCGCTTCTGAGAAGGCTGAGCTAACAGATAAATATTTAAGTATGTCAGATTCTACACACCTAAGGAATCTAAGTATGTCAATACCTAAATACTTAAGTCCATCCTAAAGATGACTGCAACTTTATAAAGACGTAAAGATGATTACAGGGCTAGATAAAGCATTGGGATATTTTTTATCAAAAAGGCCATGATCTAGATCTATTAGAAAGCAGTTTGATAGCATAACTTAAAAACCTCTATAGTTTATTGCTCTTAAAAAAAAATGTGAATAGTAAATTTGAAATACAGGTTTTTTTTTATCAAATAAAAGTCCCTAGGTCTACATGCAGCATAGACTGAATATTAAAAGATATCCTTTCAGTGTGAACCAGCATCTTATGCCCTTGAGATTATGCACTGAATACTAAGGCAGATGGAAACCACAGGGAAGAACATCAGAAGTTACAGATATGCACAGACTAAGAAGTGCAGCTGTATGTGTAATAACATACAAGTGAGTCTCGGAGATAAATTCTGAATTCACCTCTTCCAGTGACTTTATCATATGGAAGTATCTCTGTGATCCGGCAGGTCTCTTGAATCAACTCTAGTAAGTAACTGAAGTAAAATTTGCTTCCCTCACCAGAACACTTTCTGCATTAAAAAGGACACCACAGAATAATAGCTATTGCTTTGTATTGTTTCACTACAGAAATATAGGGTACTTTTTAAAATACATTATTGTGGCAGGTAAGTTCAACGGTACTGAAGGAAATAGCGACACTTAACAGGACTAACAGACACTATTAGACAACACAGTAGTCTATTAGGAACATAGGAAAAGAGTGCCTGCTATTACAATTCTTTAATCTTATTTGGAAAATGTTCAATTCCACCTTAAAAGTGGAATGCTGCCCCTAAGTCTTCAGGTACCTTTTCTTTATGAATATACCAGAGATTTAATCATGCTCTTTTTCAGGCTTTGTCATCACTCACTGGCCAAGGCAAATTTCTTAAGGCCCTTGTTTTATGACAAAATCAACCAAGAAAAAGACAGATAAAAGCACCAAGTTGCTGAAGCTCTTCCTGCAAACACACTTGCCTTAAGCAGAATCCACCAGACACGTTCCAGATGAAGTCTCCTTAGCGAGTTATAAAATGACACCCACAATTCCCTACCACTTTCAAAATATTTTGCCTTGTATCTAGCATGCCATTTCCCTTCCTCACAGCTGCATCGCACCACGATGTCATTCTGTGCTAGCAAGTCACAGAAGGGCTTTCTCCTTAGCAGTTGTCCCCTTCAAATGAGTTACTAGTTTACCATGAAAGTTCTCACCTCATAAATCCATTCACACTACTCAAGTCCTCCCAGTCACCCGTATTTTACTGTAATCCTATGCAATGATAAGGCTTCCCTATTTTCCATCAAAAGCAACTGTCATTAGTGTGCTCCAACTTTCTGAGACAGAACTACTGAAATTTTTAACATGGTCTTTTATCTTATCAAAGGCAGATCCTAATTTATTCTGACATGTACCGCCTCTGATAAATCCATTTACATGTATTCCATTTGTCTCCCTGCCTTTGATTCTTTTAAAAGTGTTTGCCACGCTATTGCTGTGCTACAGAAAATAGAAAAAAAAAAGAAAATATTAATAATTTTCAGGCTGCCAGAACCACCTCTTCTCCACTTTCTGAAAAAAATAGCTACTGCATTTGCTCTTCTGCAGTTAAAAACTATCTCTATTTTGCTAGTGTTGTTTGTTTTGAAATGTTTGCTACAAGATTTTTCTAAAATACAACTTCTTTGACCCAGCCCCATACAAACCTGAGCACTAGGAGCTTCTAAGTTTCTTCTTCCTTTCACTATATGAATTTCCATGGTAACAGTTTCCATCTGTATACGTTTATTTCACTCTTAATCCCGATTCCATGTTCAACATGACCTACTGCACCAAAAATGAAGGCAAAATTGTAATATAAACTGGGGACGATAACTCTAATCATAACTTTATCCTCACTGCATAATGCCCAGCTTCCTTTCTTGTTTCATTTTTAATGGATAAATAGCTTTTTACTGCTTGGATTATTTTCCTTTACAAAGTCAAATTCAGCTTGACTTCTGGCAACTTCTTATTCGCATTTGAGGCTTCTGAACCTTATGACATTCTTCATTTTTGAACAACCACTTTTGCCACTCCTTCCAAGTTCTTGGCTAGCTTATTATGTTCTCTTTGGCTGGCTTTTTTTTCTGATTAGGTCTGCAGTCATTCTGCCTGTGTATTCTGCTTTTTCTTGAGATGCAAATCCTATGCACTTTTTCTAATTCTGAATCAAAGAGCTCCCTTTGCTCTTTGGTTCAACTAATTTCAAACCATTTCCCTACAGTTTCTCAGTCTGCATTTTTGAAATCCAAAACTTTAATTGGAAACCCATTTCAATCGAAACCACATAAACCTCTGATGCCAATTATTCAATCCAAACTTGGTTGCTACAAACAGTTATCCTAGAATGCCCTTCATGCTCATGAAACCTACTTTAAAGCAACATTATTTCGCGACATTATTTCTTTTTAGTTCAAGAACTGCATGTGAACATTGCATCCAGGAATTACTGATCTTTAGAATTAGTAGGGAAATTATGACCTATACAAGAGTTCAAGTCTCCACAGCACATTGTGGTAGGCAAATAACTTTATTCCATCTACTATATCCCAATAACTTGTATACTTAATACAAGAAAACTCTTTGGCACCTGAAATCACTGTGTATGAAAGACTCATCTACTGAAGGTATAAAATTTGAAGTCAATAATATGAGATATCCATGTACAATGCACTGACCTTCTAAGAACCAAAATAATAACCTGTTCTGGAATGCTTTATCCCTTTGCTGTTCCTTATCTCAGAGCATCCAGTCTTTGAATCCTTAATATTTACTTCTCATTCCTTTCCCTGAAACATACATATATAAAAGGTTCTGCTTTTCATAAAAAGATCTTTCACAACAAATGCAACTGAAATAAGAGAACAGGTCCCAGAAATGCTCTATATATCCCACCACCAGAACAAAGAACCTGCTTTTTTACACTGTTAACTTTTACAAATAATCAAAGTTAGCATGACAATCCTTGCAGTACAACCCATTTTATTACTGCTTAAATCAGTAGAATTCCCCATAGTTGACAATACCTGAAAAAAGCGTAAGTTTGTTTTATGTAGCAGAATAGACATGTTCCAAGCTACCCAAGCAATAGCTCTGTATGTCAAACTACTTCACAAGTAAAGATGGATTTAAGGCAACAGACTAAACAAATTACAAACTTGCTGCCCATTTTACAGAATTCAAATATCAGCATATGATCCAGTAATATATTCAACACTATAGGAGACAGAGGCTTAGCCTACTTAATACCTAGTTTTGTCCTTTAGCCAAAACTATCATCCATTCCTAATGCTGTAAACAAAGCATGGACTGTGGTGTCCCACCCTTACGGGGAAGGAGTACCCAAGATTCATAGATGCTAGTGGTCGAAAGGGACAATAAAAGACAGAGGGTCCACAAAAGCTTACAAAGTTTTATTAGTAAATTATGCACTTGGCATGGAAATTGGTATAAGTTAGTCCCTATCTCCTAGTATAAGCACATGGCAGTGGGTTTTGAACAAAGGTATAGGGTAAATGGAGTGGGGGCTAATGAGGGGGGGGAAGCAAGGAAGAGGAAGGGTGGAGGGGGGGAGAGGGGGAAAGAGAAAAAGAGAGAGAGAAGAAGATTGCCAGTCTTGGCTCCAACATTTATACAGCTGATGAGATGCCCAGGGTCCTGGGGTATGCACATGCCTGGGTTTCATGAGGATATCTTTCTACAGATAACTGTTCCCCGCCCTGGAGATAAGTTTCTTGCTTTCTACACAAATTAGTTATCCTGTGCAGTCTGATCTTCTATACCTTTCTGGAAATGGGTCAGAGGGCTTTGAGGGTTCTTGGAGGCCTTAATCGCCCAGTTACTGGATTAGCCTTTGGACAACATGCCATGCCCCTTTCTCAGTCTCATTCCTGTGCTTGTGGTGTATTGTGTAGTGTTTATCTCCAGGAGCAAGAACAAGGACATCTGTCCCAGAAATGTGCTGCCCTATGTCCATATGGTCCACTTCTCCAGCCACATCCTATTCTTTAGTGTATTATTACCAACAATCCTACGCTTCACAGCTATCTGGCTACTGGTGTTTGAGACATACACATCAACTCTCTTATTTTCTAGGCTTCTACCTGGAAGAGGAAATGGAGTAGGGAACCAGATTTAAGGAAAGCAAAATATTCTTTCAGTGATTTCAGAAAGAGCTACACATCTTTCTTTATCTGTAAGCTTTCATAATTAACCCATTCAAAAGTGGACAGATTTCTCAGATGCTGTAATCATTTCAAATCTAACAAAGCCTCATGATTTTTCTGCAAGTCCTATCTTCCACACTGGCCTTAAACAACAAGTATCCTAACATGCACCAGTACTACTTTATTTATAGAATCACAGCCTCACTGCGGGTGGGAGGAAGATCTGGAGATCACCTAAATCCAAGTCAGTATTCACTTAAGTAAAACACAAATAGAAGCACTGGCAAGTTTGAAGCCATGGCCTGTGCAATCCTTGCAGATGGGTAATCTTCTCCTATGACTCCTATGATCCAAAATAGTTCATCCACATTATAGCAACAGGTAAATACAGTACTAAACACTTAATCAGGCAAAGAAATACTTTTTTTTAAACACTAAAATTTGAAAATGTTTTCAGCATACTTTATTTTGATGTTTACCAGACAAACAACTACGATACTTTAGAGTAAATATTTCTAAAGTAATTAATGTCAGATTGTTTCACATTCTTTCTCTGCCACTATTTACATTCCTGAACACGTTTTGCCAGGTCAACCCCTGGTATCAATACAGGCTGAGGGATGGACATACCAAGAGCTGCCCTGCTAAGAAGGACTTGGGGTTGCTGGTGGATGAGAGGTTGGACATGAGCCAGCAACGTGCATCTGCAGCCCAGAAAGCCAATTATATCATGGGCTGCATCACCAGCAGCATGACCAGCAGGTCGAGGGAGGTGATTCTGCCCCTCTACTCTGCTCCGGTGAGACCCCACCTGGAATGTTGCATCCAGCTCTGGAGTCCTCAGCACAGGAAGGACATGGACCTGTTGGAGCAGATGCAGAAGAAGGCCACCAAGATAGAGGGATGGAGCATCTCTCCAACAAGGAAAGACTGAGAGAATTGGGATTCTTCATCCTGGAAAAGAGGGGTGACCTAACTGCAGCCTTCCAGTACCTGAAGGGAGGCTTACAAGAAAGGGGGAATGGCTTCAAACTGAAAATAGGTTTAGATTAGATATTTAGAAAAAAATCTTTACTGCAAGAGTGGTGAACAGGTTGCCCAGAGAAATTATGGATGTCCCATCTCTGGAAGTGTCCAAAGTGGTGTCATGAAAGGTGTCCCTGCCCATGGCAGAGGTGTTGGAACTACACGATCTTTAAGATCCTTTCTAACTCAAACCATTGTATGATTCTATGATTTTAGTGACAGAAATGAGAAATAACTAAAAGAACGATTCATTCCTTGAACTGATTTTTAATAAGAAAAATCACCACATAGTTCATAAAAAAAATTCAAAACAACTTTAAACACAAATATTATTATTATTTGTATTCTACACTGAAGAATTATTATTATTTGTATTCTACACTGAACTACAGTCAGAGCACTGGTAAAATGTCTTCAAAGGTGAGAGAGAGATAAAGAAAAGCACAAGTTCCAACTCCTGAAGACCATCTGAACAAAATATGATCTGGAAAACTGAAGTGTTGTGGGGTATAAAATTCAGTCATGCTGCATGACAAAAGAGAGGAAGCACAACATGAGGCACAAGCACTATGATTATAATCCCTCAGTAATGAATTAGCTGAAGCATGGAAGAGCCATTTGCTACACACCTTCCTTCCTGTTACCCTTTCTCCCATCTACCCCAAAACTTATAGAGGTCTGCAGAAACGTCCCTTCACCACTGCATCCTGAGGAAGCCTTATGGAACACTGAAAACTGCAGCAGCAGCTTGAGCTAAAATCCCATAGAGCACCACAAGTTACCTGCTGTCTGCCATACGGTCTGATCACATACTACCCAATCCCTTGGCTGGTAGGAGCAAGTCAGAGGAGCAGAAGGTTGCAAAACGAGACTCCGCAGGCGACACCAATTGCTGCTAACAGCTTTAAATGGTTTAACGTGTAGCTGGTGCCAAAATCCAGGCACTAACTGAAGAGGCAGCCATCAGCTATCAAGACAGCAGAAATTCTGGACTTGGAAAGAGAAGAGGTGAACATTACCCTTCCATTCTAATTGTACCCAGGATGGAGGAAGTGTAGTTCAAAAAGGACTATGATTTGGACAATCAATAAATTTCCATTTGCTAGAGCATGGAAAGCCAGGAGATAATGAATTCTGCACTACTGGCAATCCTTGTCCAATTAGCCTGCAGTGTTCGGGAAGCGGCATAACAACTCAACCCTCGGGAAACCCTGCAAAACTCAATGAAAAAAACAATAAATCACCGAACTGCTGGTTTGGTGGGTTTTTTTGTTGGGTTTTTTTGTAGAAAAGTATCCCTGGCAAAACTAGGGTATTTTTTCCTCAACACATCTACTTATCTTTTTCACCTCTTACATTCACCTTGGAGAGCTTCAGTTCTATCCCTGAGCACAAATGCAATACTTCATCACAAGAGCAGGCCAGGGCTGATAAAGCTCCCACCAACACATAGAACTACTCATATCAGTGATGCCACACTCCACACTAGAAACTCTCCAAGCCTGCAGTGGCCCCTACACTGTCACCTACACCTAAAGGGACTTTCAACAGAGATGAGACCAGCAAATATATCCCATAATCCTAGACCAGAGCAAATGGCCCATGGAGGATGGGATCTCTGATAGCAAAATTACAGACTGTAACAGAGTAGGATTTCCTGCATGCATTGACTTGAATGTTTATAGTGAGTTTGTCAATAACTGGGTTATCTTCCTGCTCGGGAGACAAGCAGAATTCACTCTTTATCAGTCTCATCCTTCTGCCTATACTTCACTACTTCTCACAGCCCCCAGCATTTCCCCTAGAGGGACAAAAAGTCCCTGAACATGTCTACCTGAAAAATCATACAAAAAAATAGTCCAAAGATGTTTATCTAAATCTGCTGAGACCTTCAAGTAACAACTTTATGACAATAACTACCCATTGATTTCACAGGTTACACATACAAATGCCAACTTTGTTAATTATTTCAGAGCTCACCTGCAGGAGGAGAGTGAAGGTACGATAACGCAAAACCAGCACTAAACATCTAGAGTTTTGGTTGGACTTTGCACACCACTATCTAGCAGAGTAGTTAAGTACAAATTGCTTCATTTTCATAAAGAGAAATTGGTTTTCAACAGTTCAGAAAATACTGCTACATTGCTTTATATTTTCCTCTTTCAATCACACCATAATAATTCAGCAAATTATTAATGAAACCAGTTATAACCGCTAATACACAAAATAGTGTAGAACAGAAAAATTCTTAACTAGTTGCTGTCTATTCAGTTAGCAAGCATCATCCCCACGTAACAGATGGGTACAGGGAGTTACTGGGTAAGTTCTTCCGCTAGCACTGTGCAAGGGGACAGAATGCAAGTCCCCCATGGCACCTACACTGCTCATTGATACCTATCTGCTGGGCAGAAACCTCTTGCCAGAGCCAGTTCACAACCTCCTAGCAGTATGTTGAATTGGCAATGCTGTTGGAGAAGGAGTGCAGGAGCCCAGAGACTCAGAAGCCACGAGGACTCACCAGGGGATTTTCCAGCTGCCCTTCCTGGGTCCCTGCCCGCGGCAGCGTGGCCCAGCAGTGACCTGATGGCACTGGCAGCCTGCCAGGGCTTACACCGCTTGACACTGCTAAGGGAACTACAGAGCATTGCAGAGAAAAGGGAGGAAGGCTCGAGAAGAAGTTTTTAATTTTCCACAACTTTTGATGCACTTCTTCCTCCTAGGGCAAGGTTTCCACGTGGTATCACTTCTGCTTCCCCACATGACTAAAAGATTGCATGCACTGGAGGTACCACAGACAAAAAAGCAGGGGCTCTCCCAGACCTCCCAATCCCTCCTACAATGTTCACCCCCAGAGCAGCTTTTATTTTGTTTTCTTCCTGTCTACAATAAAGACGCTACCATAATTAAAGCAATGATTCTTTTACTTTGTATAAGCTTGTTAAGAGTGCTTTACGCTTAAACCCATGACAAATGTACTCTTTCATTATTTACACAAACGACTTTTAGAGCATTCTCCTGATGGACTGTTATCATTACTGTATAATATGTAATCTGAAATTAACATAGCATGAAAAACTTGAAAAGAAAAAGATTTATAACTAAATAATTGAGAAAATGCTCTTATAGCACTTGGCATGACAGCATGATTCAGACACACAACCACAATATACTGAAGTAAGAATGTCACTGTTAGCTCTTCCAGAAACAGCAGAAAAATCTGACCAACGCAAGAATAAGATCAGCAGAGTCACTTTTTGGATTATCATTTGTTGGAACCATCATAAACAACTGGTAGACCTTTAGAAGTGAGATCATCTTATCTGTTAGTACAGCCTGCAGGAGAAGGAAGCAAGGTGACAACTTCCATAATTCTTTGTAATAAAAATCTTCTATTCCCCTCCCCAAAATTTAAGAAAACTACCTAGTTCAATTATGGGAATAATCTAGAGGAAGCATAAACACGTAGAATTTTTGGTTCATGATGCAAGCCTTAATAAAATACCAACAAAACAAAATAAAATGCATTATCTTGTCTTGGAATATTTTGTTTCAGTGTAAAAAACAGTCTTTCAAACCATGAAGAACACAGGACTATTCTTCTCCCTCCACCCCACAATAAACAGATGTGAATACCTGGTTGCTTCCTTCAGATGAAAATTTCGTAATACAATATACATCTTACCCTGCCTTAAACCACATGCAGTGTAAATGCAGATTTTGTAAATCACATTACTTCAATAGGGGAACTTCTGTTCATTGATTTAGTGATTTTCATTGCTAAGCTCACATAATGAAAATAGTCAACTTCAATTACATATTTTTAATTTTAGAGTGTTTGCATTTCAAGTACTCGATAATATATGGCTGTTTTAAGAGCCATTTCTGCAAAAATTACTATGTTTTTGAATCGTCCATTTGAGACACCTAGCATCTTCAGCCAGGGTCAAACCACCACATACATGCACTAAAACAAACTTGGAAGTAAAATACTCAACCCTGAGACTCAGCAGTGAAAAGCCGGTACAACAAAACATGACTAGTTATTGACTAGTTATTCCTTCTTGCACTGAAACATACTCTTACCTGTAATTTCAAGGTACTTAAAACCACATCATAACAGCTCTGCAAAAACCACACCCTTCATTAGGTATTTCAGTCAACTGACTTCACCTTTCTGTAGCACTAAGATATACTAGATAAACATGTATTGCTTTAAAGTTTTAAAAAGTGACAACGCTACTAGAAAAGATGACACAGAATACAGATGCAGAGTATTAACAGTCCTCCACTACAGAATCCCACTCTATTTCATGACAGAGTCTTTAAATACAGGTATTTTAAAGAATATCTGCTGAGAGCTGAGGAAAAGCCATTCAATCTAAAGAAGCTGTGATTTCAAATGAAATGAAACAAGCAGCACAAAGGCCACCAAATACCCACATCAACATTCCACCATGTGGTTACAGTTCAGTCTTGGAAGTCAAAACATGCATGCTAAATTCTCAAACTTCACAAACGCAGTTGTCATTCTCAATTTCCAAGAAGTCTAGGAAATCACACGAGTTCATCAGAGCTCGGCTGCCTTACTTCATTTAAGATTATGTTCACTGGTTGACTGCAATAAAAACATGTATCAAAAGATCCTCTACAATTTTTTCAGAGAGGAGATCAGATGTCAAAATCTCCTTCAAATAAAGCTGCATTTGAAAATTAACCAACAAAAGAAACTTTACCTTAATTGGAGCCCGGCTAAACTGTATTTTTCTGTTGGCTGGGATTTCGTCTTCATCTGGCAGTCCATTAATTTCAGAATATTCCATATCAGGTTCATAACAATTATTTTCATCACTGTCATCTAAATCATCCTGTTCTGTACCTGTCTCTCCCCAGTCAGAATTATATCTGGATCGTACCCGATACACATTATAGTCAGAGTGCATGTACACGTGGGAACTCTGAAAATTAATCACATCTTCATTCACATCTTTTTCATTTGTCTCATCATAATGGGACTCAGTAGTATCTGAAACCGCATCCGTGGCAAAATCACCACCTGAAGCAACATTTCTGGTTAATTCTGCAGCTTCAGGTCGATCAAAGATACCTTCTGTATTTTCTGACTGTTCCTTTTGTTGCACCAAAACTCCTGCCTCTGTTTTTGACTTACTCCTAGAACAGCGGTCCACAGGTCTTTCACTGTCAAGCACGCTGGCCAAATCCTGTTGACCTGTTGCAGAGCTCCCAACAGAATCAGCACTTGCCTCTGTCCTCTTCTTTATTTCTTCAGTTGTTTTTGAACCTGCTGAAATGCCTGTAGACACTTTCTGTCTTGGTGTTGAAGGTGTGTTAGTTTGCTGAGAATTCTCAGCAGACATCACGCCTGTACTTTGTTTGGCTGGGGGAGACCATGTGCTAGCCTCTTTCAAAGGACTGAAACCCTCAAGGTTTGCAACTGGGGAGGAGATACTTGTGACACTAGATGAGAGGTTTAGTGGATAGTGACCAGTTACAGAGTACTCTTCGTTGTTTTCTGACTTTTCTACAACGATTGCATTGTGTGAGTCGGTGTTTTCAAAAACCGCGCTGAGCTGACTCACAGTTGGAGAGACGGTCTCTGTTCTTGGGCTAAGACTGTCCAGTGAATCAGTGCTGCCTCTGTGAGACTTGGAGCTACACCACTCATCCGGAAGCTCGTTGGAAATGATTTTCTCTTTCTTTGGGGAATAGCGATTTGAGTGTCCCATTTCATGAGCATTTCGCTCAAACATCTTTCGAGTTTCAGTAAACTTGGAATAGGAAGGACCATCATGGATAGTATCAAATCTACTAATCCTTTCTGAAACAGATGATTCCAATTTTACAATTGAACCATCTGCTTTTTCTACAAATTCTTTAGGCCTAATTCGTCTTTGAGGTGATGTAGGGCCACCCTTCCCCCTGGTTTTAGGGGCAACTCCAGCACTTTCAGTGGGCTCCATGCCCATCTGCATAAATAAGTTCTTGATCCGATTGACATTTGAGCCATATTTCCTTCCCCTGCTCTGCGAGGCCTCTCCTTCCTCTTTCGCTTTTTGGTCTCCATCTGATTTCGGTTTGTCAAAGGTGCTTTTCAGCGCCTGGAACTCAGTTCTGTAAGCATTTCTGTGAGGAGAGGCACTTCGGAGGGTTGATCTTTCTCCTGAAGACTCTGTTTTCATCATGTTTACTCCAGGACCACAAAACCTGCTTGCATAGTTTCTCTGGCACCACTCTCAGTAGTTTGTCACAGCTGAGATTCTGCTTGAGGAGTGTTTTTCCTCAGAGGCCACTGCTCTTCAGCAGGAACATCCTCGACAGAAGATCTGGAGGCAAATATCTAAACACATGCAGTCAATTCCGACAAAGCAGCACGACCAAGGACTCAAGAACAAGGGCTGATTCAACCTGCAATAGAAAGGAAGGTTTTCTGAACCATGTCAGGTACTGTTACTTTAAATGTCACAATTTCCACTTAACTGTTATTTGAGACGTTTACAAAAAAATACTAAAAAAAAACCCCCAAAAACCCAACCTGCGCAGCCACATGAAAACTTATCATTACAAACTTTTTCAAAGTGACTTTTACAATCTATAACATCATTCTATAGTGAAAGAAGAGATTATCACATCTTATCATTCACAAGTACCATGGCACAAATACGCACGCAAAGGAAAGGCAACGTGACATGAAATGTGAGCCACTGCAAGACAATCTTTCCTCTCTCATAGAAACATAATGGTAGAAATACAATCAAAGATAATATGCTTAGAAAGGCAAGTTAAACATCAGCTCGAGGGAATTCAAAAAAATGCACCCAAAGTTAACATCCTCATTTGACATGGTAAAGAAAGTGAAATCCCGTTAGAGAAAGTTGCCCCTTGTCACGGGCAGCGGTTTTAACATCTGGAGGAGCCTGGAGGTGCCCAACGCGGAGATGCAGAAACAGAACCAAGGGCTGGACCCGTTCCCCTCCCCGGACCGCGGGGCTCGTCCCCGGTCCCCGCAGCCCAGCTAAGGGCAGCACGGCGGTCACCCAGAGCCAAACCCTCTCCCTTCCCTTCCGTCCCTCCTCCCCAGCCCTCGCCCTGCCGCGCCGCCGCCGCTCCCACCGAGGCGGAGACGCCTCGCTCTGCCCGCTGCACACACGGTGCCGGTACCACCGCCCGGAGCCCCCGCGCCCTGCTCCCGCCGGTCGCCACGGGCGACTGGAAAGGCCACGCGGCAGCGGCTCTCGGCGAGACCCGCCGCTCTCGCAGACGGCAATAAACTTAACCCGAGCGGACAGCGCTGGAGCCCCCGCGGCGGCTCCTCCTCGGGCAGCCGTGCCGCGCCGCCGGGCAGGAGCCGCGGGCGGCAGCACCTTGCGGCAGGGCAGTGCCCGGGCAGCCGCCCGCCGCCCCCGTGGAACAAAAGCCCGGTGCCAGGGCTGCTCCTCACGGAGCCCGGCGCCTCTCCCTCCGAGCGCGCATCCCGCCTTACCCAGCCCACAGCCGCGACGGGCTCCCCCGACCGCCCGGCTCAGCGCTGCCCCCGCGCCTCCTCTGCGCAGAGCGGCCGCTGCCGCCGCCCGCCTGACAGGAGGCAGCAGCCGCCGCCGCGTCGCCTCAACGCCATTGCAGGCAGCGGCAGCGGCGGCGGCGGCAGCGGGGCACGGACACGGCTCCGCGCGCACACCCGCGGCGGCGG